>NC_142063.1:334234131-334834131 GCF_059756535.1 Pantherophis guttatus | reverse complement strand
TGAAATGAGGACCCAGTTTGTGGGGGCAATAAGCTGACTTTGTATAAAATATACAAAAGTATGAAGGCTATTGCTTAACGCACTGTAAGCCGCCCTGAGTCTCCGGAGAAGGCCGGCATATAAATCAAAATTTTAAAAAAAACCAAAAAAAAAAAAAACCCATGACCTGGATGACTGAGAATCTCTACAGAATTTTAGCTACACAATTTGGGATGAACACCCTTTGGATGGTGTGGGAGTAGGAACGGATTTCCAGAGGGGAAAAAAATGCAGACTACAGGTGACCCCGAGGACACAGATCAACCTCCAAGTGCTTCAATGACCCTCTAAAAGGATGCAAATGACCAGCTGTCTGCAAGGAATATAAATCCTTCCAGTCCCTTTCATTTTTAATTACAGCATATTTCTCATCATTCATACCAATTTTCTGATTTTTATACTTTAATAAATTCTTTCTTTACTTTCTAGTCTTTCTATCTTCCCCCCCTATTTTTCTTCTTCATTTTTCCTATCCTCCAGCCACTTATACCATTTATGCCAAATTATATAATATTCCGTATCCTCCTTTTCTTTAAGTTATTTTGTTAATTTATCCATTTCGGCACATTTCAACATTTTTTTTATCAATTCTTCATCTGTTGGTATATTTTCTTTTTTCCAATTTTGGGCATAAACTGTACGGGCGGCTGTTATAATGTGTAATATCAAGTATTTTAATACTTGGCATCACTTGTTATTTCTAATATGCCGTGCTTTGGGTTCTAGAGATGAATGAGAATGTGAGAATCCTTTCCTGTCTTTCTACCATTAGGGAGAAGATGCCATTCCATCATGTCACGGCTGGGCTGCTGTACAAGGGAAACTATCTGAACCGGTCCCTCTCAGCAGGAAGCGACAGTGAACAGTTGGCCAACATCTCAGTGGAAGAATTGGATGGTAAGGATTGACTAAACTGTTGGTAGGGAGGAACATAGGGTTCTGTTTTTATTTATTCTTTCAAATAATTAGTTAAGTCTTACAAACTTAAAAACTAAGATATGAACAGTGGTGGGATTCAGCCGGTTCTGTCCGGTTCGGGCAAATCGGTAGCGGCGATTCCGGTAGGCCCCATCCACCTGCCCAGACGTAATGTCGTCCTATTTCGTCACATTTTGGAGGGCGTGCACACGCTCAGAAGGCATGCACACTAGCAAAGACTATGTGCGGAAGGCCGAGCATGCATGGAAGATGGAACATGTGCTCACATTTGCGAACCGGTAGGGAAGGTAAGTGAATCCCACCTCTAGATATGAAGGACTCAAGCTTAGGGTATGGTGACATGAAATTCAACATCCCTGTTGAATAGTTTTGGGAATCTACTTTTTAGAAATGATTTTTTTAAAAAAAAAAAGTTAGATGACTCAAGGCGCTATCCAAAATTAATTACATATGCACATGGGAGCTTGAATTCCTTTATGAGAAAAAGCTGTTCAATAGACACATAGAGATAATGAATCAAGAGACACATAGAGTTAAATCATAGAGATAAATCAACTGCAATAGACGTAAAGAGATAGACAGAAGATAGATAGAATTATTTATTGGCCAAGTGTGATTAGACACACAAGGAATTTGTTTCTGGTGCATCTCAATGTACATACAACAATAGCAATAAGCAACAAAGTTATAATCATAAGATAAGGAGATAGGTAATAGGAATGATGAGAATAATGATGATTATACTGTCTTTTTAGATAGTTGACAGTGTTGTAGGAATTAGTTGTTTAGCAGAGTGATGGTATGGGGGAAAAAACTGTCCTTGTTTTGTCTACTTGTTCTGATGTGCAGTGCCCTGTAGTATCATTTTGAGGGTAGCAGTGGAAATGTCCAGAATGCGAGGAGTCTGTAGATATTTTCACAGCCCTCTTTTTGACTTGTGCAGTATACAGGACCTCAATGGAAGGTAGAGTGGTAGCAATTTTTTTCCCATGAATTTCTAATTATCCGTTGAAGTTTGTGTTTGCCTTGATTGGTTGCAGTGCCAAACCAGACACTTATAGAGGTACATATGACAGACTGAATAATTCCTCTGTAGAACTGTATCAGCAGCCCCTTGGGCAGCCTGAGCTTTCTGAGTTGGCTTAAAGACAGTGGTAGGTTTCAAAATTTTTTACTACCGGTTCTGTGGGTGTGGCTTGGTGGGCGTGGCATGGCTTGGTGGGCGTGGCTTGGTGGGAGTGGCAGGGAAGGATACTGTAAAATCTCCATTCTCTCCCCAATCCAGGGGAAGGTTCCTGCAAAATCCCCATTTCCTCCCGATCAACTGGGACTCAGAAGGCAGACAATAGATGGGGGCGGGGCCAGTCAGAGGTGGTATTTACTGGTTCTCTGAACTACTCAATTTTTCCACTACTGGTTCTCCAGAATTGGTCAGAACCTGCTTAAACCCAACTCTGCTTAAAGAGATATCCCATAGAGATAAACCAGTCATCAGTAGTTCACATTTATACACCATTGAAAAGAGACAGTAAAAATGCTAAGAAAGCAACCGCCTTCTGCCGATGATAGCCTCCCACCAGCCAGTTTGCTCCCACAGAGAGGGACTCCTCAGGGTGCCGTCAGCCAGGCAATGTCGGCTGGCGATCCTCATGGGGAGGGCCTTCTCTGTGGCAGTTCCTGCCCTCTGGAATGACCTGCCCCCGGAGATACGTAGGATACCAGATCTCCATGCTTTTCGCCGTGCCCTTAAAACTTTTCTATTTCATCAAGCTGGGCTGGCGCAATCCCCCACCCCTTAGATATTTTTAATTGTAAATGAATTTTAGTCGGGAGGTTTTAAATTTTGGGCCAAAATTTGTTTAATTCTTTTAAAATTTAAAGTTTTGTATTGGGATTTTTTTATTCTAGGCTGTGCACCGCCCTGAGTCCAGTAGGAGAAGGGTGGTATAAAAATTTAATAAAATAAATAAATAAACAAACAAAAAGTCCAGAACACATTATCTCCAGCAAACAACACCCAGATAAGATAGGTTTAACACCAGACAAATCCAGGTAGAAAACAATACCCTAATCAGGGAACTACCAAGAAGAAAAACCCCAGAAACACAGACAGGCCAAGCTAATATATATAAACAGGGAGGAAGTCCCACATCCATTAACACTAATGCTGTTATCTAGTTGGGTAATGAAATGTCTTTAAGCAAACAACCAAGCTCAGAGAGTACCAAGGACTTCATAGTTAATCCCTGAGCTACATATATTCCCTTCTGAGGATGATGTTATCCAATGAGTTGTATCTGACTCTTGGCAATTCTATGGACCAGTCTCTCCACATCTTCTGATTTTGCACTACTTCTCTTGAGTTTTTCTATGCTCTGGCTGGTATCATTTTTGATGGTGTCCATCCATTGGGTTTTTTTTTTTTTTTTGGCAGCCTGGTTTCCTTTTACCACTAATTCTTCCAAACATAATTGTTTTCTCCAGTGAATTCCCCCACATAAAATGGCCAAAATAAGAGAGATGTGGTTTTGTGATTTTATATTTCCTTTTATTGGAATCTAATATTAGTTACTGAGGTTTAAACTATGTTTAGGATTTTTATTGTTGTTGTTGTTGTTATATACACAAAAATGAGAGTATTCACAGCAAACGAGATGACCATGCTGGATTTCGTATCCCAAATCACTAGTCGAACACTTCCCAAGCGTTTAGGACTCCGTGATGTATTGGCGGATTATGCGAGCAGATCCCAGTAAAGTGGCCTTCTGCAGCTGACCAGTGGCGATCTTGTCAGTGCCAATTGTTTTTAAGTGCTTGCCTAGGTCTTTAGGCACCCAGTGTGCCGAGTACCACTGGGACCACCTGCACTGGATGATGATGATGATGATGATGATGATGATGATGATGATGATCATTTAATCTTTAGTGAGATTCACAGCCTTTGAGGCTGGTTAATAGCTCAGCAGCTCGAGTCCTAACCAAGGACCTAGGAACTGTTAAGGTATCGTTGGAGGATGTAAGCTGTTCCGAGTAAGGTGGTGTTTTGTAGAATCAAAATGTTCAAGTCCGGCAAATTTAGAATTTCTAAATAGCGGGGTAGCCCTTTGGGTATTGCTCCAAGGGCTCCAATCATCATCATCATCATCATTACTACTACTACTACTACTACTACTTCATTTTTCTGGAAATCAGATATACAAGAGGGCAAAGTCAAGAATTAAACCCACTGCAGTGAAGGAAAACTGGAGAGAATATTCATGGGGACTGAATTCACCTTATCTATATATCAGTTGCACAGAATTTTCAGGATTTACTGAAGTCAAAAACAAAGGTGAATTTGGTAACATCCTGAACATCCAGGTCCTTTTATTGGAACAGCAAATACTTCCTTAGTACCATGCTTGCATATAATTTATGAAACCAAAGAAGCCTGCTTCTGATTCAAAAGCTATCAGTTCCAAAATATATAGGATAGAAAGGGGATGGATGGATGGATGGATGGATGGATGGATGGATGGATGGAGGGAGGAAGGAGAGAGAGAGAACAAGAAGAGAGAGAGAGAGTGAAGAAAGGAAGCAAGGAAGGAAGCAAGGAAGGAAAGAGGAAGGAAGGAAGGAAGGAAAGAAAGAAAGGGAAGGAGGGAGTAGAAGGAAGGAAGGAAGGAAAGAGACAGAGACAGACAGAGACAGAGAAAAGGGAGAGAGAAGAAAGGAAGGAAGGAAGAAAGAGAAGGAAAGAAACAAGGAAAAAAAGAAAGAAGGAAGGAAGGAAAGAAAGAAAGAAAGGGAGGAGGAAGGAAGGAGAGAGAGAGAGAGACAGAGAAGAGAGAGAGAGGAAGGTAGGAAGGAAGAAAGAAAGAAAGAAGAAAGAAAAAAGAAGGAAAGGGAAGGAAGGAAGGAAGGAAGGAAGGAAGGAAGGAAGGAAGGAAGGAAGGAAGGATAACTACAATCAGGGATTTTGATATCACAATAATAATATTGATCATACTTAGAGACGCTTCCTTGGTATCAAGGGGACATAGCTATCATTAATGTAAGAGCCCTTGATTTCCCTGGGTCTATTTGAAGCATAATTAACTCCATGACTAAGTTCAATTTTGATTAGCTTTTGTGTGTTCTGGAATAATGTCTACTTAAAAATGTGTATCTGCATAGAATTGCCACCTTTCCATTGACATTTTTGAAGTGGAATGCTTTGTTAAAATTATTTGAGAGTCACGGAGTTGCTATACTCACTTTTTCCATGACATGCACAATCCTTTACACACCACCTACGTACCCACATTGGATTTTTATTATTCCCTTTTTCCAATATTTTTTTTATTTTTCCAGTATTCCCTTTGGAATATTGGCTGCTCTCTTCAGCCCTGCCTTATTGCTGCAATCAAAGAATAGCTCATGGTCTGACCCCAGCCTCCACTTTCCAATTCCTTGACAATCTGGGACCACTTTGTCCAAATTTAATTTACAAAAAGCCAATTTCTTCAGTGCATTAAGATTTGGGGGAAGGGATGCTTGCAAAGACAGAATGGATCGGAGCATTACAGTTTAAGCCTCCAAAGCTGATATTTAAAATGGCTGAATCATCTCCCACATTATTCCAAATTAGTGCAATTCTGGGGGGAAAAAAAACAACTCCATCCCCAGAACATGCCTCCAGTGGCCCTTAGAGACATAAATTCAGAGACACATATGTACAGGTAGTCCATAAAAGGCAAAAGATAAATGTTCCCCTCACACATATGTGCTAGTCATTCCCAACTCTAGGGGGCGGTGCTCATCTCCGTTTCAAAGCCGAAGAGCCAGCGCTGTCCTAAGACGTCTCCGTGGTCATGTGGCCGGCACGACTAAATGCCAAAGGCACACAGAACGCTGCTACCTTCCCACCAAAGGTAGCCTCTATTTTTCTACTTCCATTTTTTACGTGCTTTCGAACTGCTAGGCTGGCAGAAGCTGGGGCAAATAACGGGAGCGCACTCTGTCATGCACTGCTAGGGATTCGAACCGCCAAACTGTCGACCTTTCTGATTGACAAGCTCAGTGTCTTAGCCACTGAGTCACCATGTCCCCTTAGTCCATAACCAAGTCCAAAATTTCTCTTGCTAAGCCAGACAGTTGTTAAGTAAATTTTGCCACATTTTACAATCTTTCTTGCTAAAGTTGTTAAGTTGTATCACTGCAGTTGTTAAGTCAGCAATGCGGTTGTTAAGTGAATCCGGCTTCCCCATTGACTTTGCTTGTCAGAAGGTTGCAAAAGGGGATCACGTGACCCCCGAACCCGCCCCTCCATCATAAGTATGCAACCATCATAAGTATGAACCAGTTGCCCAGTGTCTGAATTTCGATCACATGATCATGGGGACACTGTCACAGTCATAAATATGAAAAAATGGTCATAAGTCACTTTTTTCACTGCTTCGAAGGGTTGCTAACTTTTGTAAGTCGAAGACTACCTGTCCATTATGTGGCCAAAACCTAGCTCATCTAAAACAGCTCATCTGAAAATACAGCATAATTTTGTTAACACTATATATTGGGCACCCAGCAAAGAAAGCATTAGCCATGGTGTTGCAGTGGTTAGAGTCAGTGGTGGGTTCCTCCCGGTTCCGCCGAGCCGGTAGCGGTGACGATATGACATCACCGAACTGGGTCTGGCCCCCCTGACCCCCCTCGCCCACCCCCCCTGTTATTCTTACCTTTTATTTGGCCCCACCCCCAATCTATTGCTGCCTCCTGAGTCCCAGCTGATGGGCTATAAGGAAAAAAACTGTTTAAACTCTTGCCGCGGGGCTTCAAAGGGCCTCCCTACAGCTGATCAGTGGTAAAAGGTAGACAGGTGCTTCCAAAAACAAATGAGTAGACCGGTGCCTGCAAAAATGAATGGGTAGACCGGTAGAGCTCTGCAAGCAGTTAAAAGCCTGGTAGACCAGTACTCTGCTAAATCCGAAAGAATTGTCACATGACCATCAAGCCACGCCCACTAAATAAGCCACGCCCATAGAACCGGTAGTAAAAAAATTTAGAATCCACCGCTGGTTAGAGTGCAGTACTGCAGGCTACTTCTGTTAACTACCGGTTGCCTGCGATTTGGCAGTTCAAATCTCACCAGGCTCAAGGTTGACTCAGCCTTCCATCCTTCCGAGGTGGGTAAAATGAGGGCCCAGATTGTTGGAGAGGGCAATATGCTGTCTCTGTAAACCGCTTAGAGAGGGCTGTAAAGCACTGTAAAGCGGTATATAAATCTAATTCTTCAAAATGAAAAAGGTCTTCTGCAGTCACGACATAAGCCTAAGACTGAAAATCAGGCTTGTCAGATGTTATATCTTTTCTATCCTGCTCTACGGAGTAGAGAGTTGGTCTCTGACAGAAAACCACTTGAAGAAACTAGAAGCATTTGAAATGTGGATTTACAGATGGATGTTACATATAAACTGGGTTAACAAAATCACAAATGAGGAGGTGATAAGCTGCCAGGGAAAGCCAAGGGAAATCATCAAAGCCATTAAAAAGCGAAAGTTAGAATATTTTGGACATGTGATGTGACACCCAGAAAAATACGGCATCCTTCACTTAATCCTCCAAGGAAAGGTTGAAGGCAAACAAGGTCCAGGCAGAAGAAGAATGTCGTGACTTCAAAACCTAAGGGACTGGTTTGGACAAAACTCAGCAGCACTTTTTCATGCGGCTGTTGACAAAAATAGGATTACCAACATGATTGCCAACGTCCGATGATGGATATGGAAGGAGAAGGAGAAGGAGAAGGAGAAGAAGAAGGAGAAGAAGAAGAAGAAGAAGAAGAAGAAGAAGAAGAAGAAGAAGAAGAAGAAGAAGAAGAAGAAGAAGAAGAAGAAGAAGAATTCTAAGTGCTATTGCTAGAATAGAATAGAATTTTATTGGCCAAGTATGATTGGACACACAAGGAATTTGTCTTGGTGCATATGCTCTCAGTGTACATAAAAGAAAAGATACGTTCATCAAGAATCATAAGGTACAACACTTAATGATAGTCATAGGGAACAAATAAGCAATCAAAGGACTGTTTCCTTCATATTAGGAAACAGTCAATATAGTGCTATTGCTAGTGCTATTTTGCTAAACAGCCATGAGCAAAATAAGACCTTTGGCTCACTATATTGCAAAGGCAAGTCTGGAGACTCCAGGTTGACACAGAGACAATCAAGCAGTGAGTGTTATTGTGCCTGTAGCCGCAGGCACAATGTATGTGTGCGTTATGGATTTTTACTTTTTGGAATTTTAATGTAAACTGCTCAAAGTTTACCGCCTATGAGTTAGGTGGCCATATAAATGTGTTTAATAAATAAATAATCAGACAGAGTGGAAATTATACTGCAGTGTTTCTCAAGCCTGACAACTCTAAGATGTATGAACTTCAGCTCCCAGAATTCTTGGAGTTGAAGTCTATACATCTTAGAGTTGTCAAGCTTGAGAAATGCTGTTAAAGCATGATAACAATAGCACTTAGACTTATATTCCGCTTCACAGTGCTTTACAGCCCTCACTAAGCGGTTTACAGAGTCAGCATCTTGCCCCCAACAATCTGGGTCCTCATTTTATCCATCTCGGAAGGATGGAAGGCTGAGCCAACCTTGAGCCTCCTGAGATTTGAACTGCCAAATTGCAGTTTTACCGACGCAAGAATATTCTAAATAAAACCACGTGTAGGACCTTAATATTGTTTATCCATTAGTACTAGGTCAGTTGTCCTAGCCATACTACATTATGACTCATATACTTATTTATATCCTGCCTTTATTGTTTTTACAATAACTCAAGGTGTTGAACATGTTCAATGGACCTTCCTCCTCCTATTTTCCCCACAACGACAATCCTCTCAGATCTGTTGGACTGGGAGAGAATGATTGGAGAGTGACTGGCATTGGTTGCCGATTTCCTTCTGGGTGCAATTCAATTCTGATTGTCACCTTTAAAGCACTTCATGGCTTGGGAGCAGGTTATCAGAGGGATGGTCTTTTGCCGGTCACATCTACCCAACCCACTAGAACATGAAAGCAAGGAATGTTGCAGGGCCCGTCTCGTAAGGAGATACATCTGGTGGGACCCAGAAGAAGGACCTTCTCCATGGTGGTTCCCTCCCTCTGGAACATCATCCCTTCAGAAATTAGAGTGGCCCCCCACTCTCTTTTGGGAGGCCGTGAAGATATGGCTCTGCCAGCAGGCCTGGGGAACCCAGAGTGGGATGGAGCCCATTAAATGGCTGGTATGAATGTGTGTTGTCAGGAGGGTGGGGGGTTATTATTTCACTATTTTCTGATTTTTTTAAATGATTTTTGTTTCTTTTATATTGTGTTTTATGTTCTGTAAGTCACCTTAAGTCGCCCTGTGCGAGTAGGTGGCAATATAAATTTAATAGATAGAAGATAGATAGATAGATAGATAGATAGATAGATAGATAGATAGATAGATATAATAATGATAGATGATATAGATAGATATAATAATGATAGATAGATAGATAGATAGATAGATAGATAGATAGATGATGATAGATGATAGATAGATATAATAATGATAGATGATATAGATAAATATAATAATGACGATAGATAGATAGATGATAGATAGATGTTGATCGATAGATAGATAAATAGATAGATGATAGATGATGATATAGATAGATAGACAGACGATGATAGATGAATAGATAATAATGATGATAAAGATAGATTAGATGATAGATGATAATATAGATAGATGATGATGATGATAGATAGATAGATAGATAGATAGATAGATGATAGATAGATGATGATATAGATAGACAGACGATGATAGATGGATAGATAATAATGATAATGAAGATAGATGATAGATGATAAGATAGATAGATAGATAGATAGATAGATAGATAGATAGATAGATAATGATGTAAAAAGTTAAAATCTTGGGTGTTTTCCCGCGTCATTAAAGGTCTGTTAGTTAAAATGCTTAAAATCTTAAAATCCTGGCTAAAATCCCAGCTCAAAATCCTGGAGTTTTCCTGGAGTTGGAGTTTTCAGCCTCAGGCAACCAGTGGTGTTGTGATGCCTACCAGAATCCTTCCCTCTTTGCAGTTGACAGTTAGTAATAGAGAACCAGAGAAAGCTGGGCCTTTAACACGCAGTCAGGCTGCAGCTATGATAATGAAGTAGGAGAAAAAACGGCTGCCCTCCAATCAGGACACAGAGTTGCAAGCTAACCAGCATACGTCAGCAGCAGCGAACAGAGAAAAGCGACAACTCTGACCTCGCAGCATACCCACAGCTTCTAAACTGAAATTAGGAGCCCGATGATGACAAGTTAGAGAGCTTGTCGAAACGTTGCCAAAAAACCTTTAAAGTGTTGGTTAGGATTTTAGCCAGAGTTTTAAAAGACCTTACAAAGTGTTTTGTTAGGATTTTAGAGGATTTTGACCTGGGATGTTAGCCAGGATTTTAAGATTTTAAGCATTTTAACTAACAGACTTTTAATGATGCGGGAAAACACTCGAGATTTTAACTTTTTACATACACACACCCGCGAAAACTTGAGAAGACATAGATGATGATATAGATAGATAGACAATGATATAGATAGATAGACGATGATAGATGGATAGATAATAATGATGATGAAGATAGATAGATGATTAATATAGATAGATAGGATGATAGATAGACAGACAGATGATGATAGATAGATGATATATATATATATATATAGATATAGATATAGATATAGATAAGATGATAGGTAGATAGATAGATAGATAGATAGATAGATAGATAGATAGATAGATAGATAGATAGATAATAATGATGATATAGATAGATAGATGATGATGATGAGAGAGAGAGAGAGAGAGAGAATGCCTGTTCTTATGATGCTAATTGTAATAAAATATATGGGGGAAGGCAGATTTCTGATCCCTGCTTAGAAACCAAACACGATATTCCTTCCCATATATTTGAAGTTGTACAGTTGCAAACGGACTTGTAAATTGTCTTAGAACTCATTCTTATATGGGAAGAAATTATGAATGCCCTCCCATTACGGAAACAGATAAGTGGCAGATTATTTGTGAGAGCTGTGAGATCCAGTACACCCCATCCTTTCATGCCTTGTTTGTCTTGGGCTTGCTTGTGTGGATGTATCTTTTCTGCTAATAGCCTATTTATTCTTCACCTGTTAGGCAGCAGATTTCTCGTGGGAATCCCAACACTGTTTTCCTTTCCTAGCACTGTTTTTATTGCAGATCTTCGCTTTCTGGCAACGTTCCAGGTTTTCAGCTCAGCCGAGTTTTTGCTGCTTTGGGAAAACTTCAACAATCTAAGGTGGAAAGGAAGAGTTTCACTTAGATCGAAGGAAAGTATCTTGCTCTCTGTGATCTGTATTCAGATGAGATGGGGGGGGGGAATCATTTTTTTTAATAATAAACTCTGCCCAACTTCTCATGTGTAGGAATGACATTTGTGTGTGTGTGTGTGTGTGTGTGTGTGTGTGTGTGTGTGTGTGTGTGTAAAACCAGGGGTGGGCTTCAGATCGTTTAGCAACTGGTTCAGTGCCCTGTTGCTGGATGGGCGTGGCCATGGTGAGCGTGTCCTAGTCGACCACCTGCACCATGGCAGGGGGGAGCATTTTTCACCCTCCCCAGGCTCCAGACGCTTTCCTCAAGCCTCCGGGAGTGCGAAAACAGCTTCCCCCGGGGTCTGGAGGCCCTCTGGAGGCCAGAAACAGGCCCATTTCCAGACTTCCGGAACCTCTGGGAGGCCCGTTTTTTCCCCTCCCAGAACTTCCATGCAGCCCCTGCACTTATCTGGAATGATGAACGGGCCACATGGAGACTCCTGGGAGGGGTGGAGTGGGGTGGACGTGGCCAGCAAGGGTGGCATTTGGGAGTTCGCCAAACCCCAGCGATCCTTGGCTAGAGGATCGCCCGAATCCTGCCGAACCCCAAGGAGCCCACCCCTGTGTAAAACTCAAGTGAAAGATTTCTACACAGCTGGAGAAATCTTGAATTGAATCAGCAATTTGCTCGTGCATGCTGTCCACACATGCGTGGGATGTCAAATGACACGGCAATTCGCTCACACACACTGTGCACATATGCCTGCAGCGTAAAAAACACAGCAATATAGGACAGGATTGCACTAAGGCAGGTGGGCGGACCCACCTGCAGGTCACCACTACCAGGCAGGTTGCTATTACCAGTTCACCCGAATAGGTCCGAACCGGCTGAATACCACCTCTGCTTCTGACCAGCAACGTTAATAGAGAAGAAGTGTTTCTTCTATCAGGGCAACCTGGTCTACCCAAATATGGGAAGGAGCGTACTGCTTCCCTTTCGCCTTTCAGCCCCAATCCAGGAGCCTTCGCAGGCAGTCGCTTTCACAACAAACAATTTTGTGCTATATTTATATTTACTGACAAAGAAATAAAGGGAGACTAGTATAGATCTATTTCAAGCTATTTAGTTCTCATCAGCTAGCCATACCCTTCTGGGATTCTTTGTCAGTAAATATAAATTCAACACAAAAATAGTTTGTCATGAAAGTGACTGCCTGCGAAGGCTCCTGGATTGGGGCTGAAAGGTGAAAGGGAAGCAGTACGCTCCTTCCCATATTTGGGTAGACCAGGTTGCCCTGATCTTAAACTATCCCCTGGTATAGCCAACAAAGCAAGGAGAGTCCGTAGCTTAGGGGTTAATACATCTACCTAATATGCAAGCAGCCCAGGCTCGAATCCCAGAAGGGTATGGCTAGCTGATGAGAGCTAAATAGCTTGAAATAGATCTTTACTAGTTTCCCTGAATTTTCTGTCCGTAAATAGAAATTTAACGTTAATAGGGAAGCCAGATTCACTGAACAAGCATGTTACAAATTTAATGGCTGCAGTGATTCACTTAGCAATAGGGGCAAGAAAGTTCGTAAAATGAGGCAAAATTCACTGTCTCGTTTAGCAACTGAAATGTTGGGCTCAGTTGTGGTTGTAAGGAGAGGATTAACCTGTACTTGTTTCTTTTATTTCCATTCTGTGACCTGAGTTTTAGCAAGACCACAGGAGAAAAAAAAAAAAAGTTGCAGCTTTATCCCATTCCTTGTTTGCTGTCTGTTGCTTCTTGCAATATTCTCTTGGCCTCCTCTATAAACCAATGCTTACTATTGGCAGGATTAAGTGGGTGATGGAGGCAAAGCAAGCTATAAGCAGCAGTGGGAAAAAGGAAAAAAAACAACCTCATTTGTCTCCTGCGAGAGCAGCTGTGTTTGGCCTTTTTTGGTACTCTGCATCAGATGCTGACACTTTTTTTTTTTCATTTCCACTGCAAATCTAGAGGAGAATCCAGCCAAGGCCCACTTTTCATGTGGGAAGGGGTTAATCTAGGGCAGGGGTGTCAAACTCAATTTCTTTGAGGGCCACATCAGGGTTGTGATGGCCTCGAGGGGGGCTGGGGGCATGGCCAGGGGGCGTGGCCAGCTCAATGTCACTCATGTCAGGGGCACCTGTGGTGACCAAGTGCTAAGGCAGGACTTCCCTCAGACCCTCCCTCACTCTCATTATAATCTGCTTCCTTCCTTCCTTTTCTTCTTTTTCCTTCCCTCTTCATTCTCCTTTCTTCTTCCTTCCCCTCTTTCCTTCTTTTTCCTTCCTTGATCTCTTCCCATCTCTCCTTCTTTTTCTTTGTCTTTCCTCTTTTTCCTTTCCTATCCCTTCTTGCCTGCATGTAATCCTCGTGTTATGACCACAATGGAGCCTGGAATTTTGGCTATAAGTCGTTGTGGTTATGAAGTGGGTCACCATGTGGTTTGAGGCGTCATGTGATGTATTGGGATTTTTTCCCCCTTCGCTAAACCAGGCGTGGGCAGCATGTGATGCATCCGGCTCATAGGCCGGGAGTTGGGCAGCCCTGGACTATCCCCACCCTCCTGTCAGATCTGAAGAAGCTTTTTGGATGAGAAGTGAAATGTCTTCAAAAGAAAAAAACAAAATCCAGTTACCTCCTGAAAAAGCACCTTTGGGACAACCATGACCTGGATGACTGAGAATCTCTACAGACGTTTAGATTTGATTTGTTTGATTGTGTCTAGAGCTCTATGGGACGTGGTGGCTCAGTGGCTAAGATGCTGATTTTGTCGATCAGAAGGTTGGCAGTTCAGCGGTTCGAAACCTTAGTGCCTCATAATGGAGTGAGCTCCTGTTACTTGTCCCAGTTTCTGCCAACCTAGCAGTTCAAAAGCACGTAAAAAATGCAAGTAGAAAAATAGGGACCAATTTGGTAGGAAGATAACAGCTCTGTGTGCCTTTGGCATGACCATGGAGACATCTTCAGACAGCGCTGGCTCTTCAGCTTTGAAACGGAGATGAGCACCACCCCCTAGACTCAGGAACGACTAGCACGCACCTGCAGGGGAACCTTTACCTTTACCTTATAGCCTTCTGTGACCAAAATGGTATCATAATTTTTTTTCTAAAAAGACACGCAAACCATTTGGAGAAAAGTCTGTAAACTTTTCTTTTTTTCCTAAGTGAGGTGTGAAAACAGGAAAAATCCCAGGAATTGTCTCCTGAGAAATGTGGTTGAGCAATACCTACCTTAGCCTTTAAGGAAGATTATCAACTCTGAGAGTAATGGAGCAGAGGCCATTTCTTTGTAGAACAAATTGGAGCAATTTATTTTGCTGTGTTTACCTGGAAGGTGGACTGGCATTCCCTCGACACCCCCCCCCCCTATTTTTTTTAAGCATAGAAGTGAGCTCAGTTCCTAGTAAAGACACAAATGTGTTTATATAGTTTTCCTGCCAACAGTGTGGAACTGATGTACCATTGCCATTTTATGGGACTTTTCTCAGCTCAGGTTATGGCCTTATGAGTTCCCATGCTTCCTAGTCAAGTATTAACTGCATCTTAGCTATTTGAGATCAACCGCGGTGCAGCTTACCATATTTTTTGGAGTATAAGACGTACTTTTTCCCCCCTAAAAGAGGGTGAAAATTTGGGTGCGTTTTATACACCGAATGTAGCCCCTCCCACCCACCCGCCGGCCCCCACCCTTCGGCCTCTGCTTCCCAGCAATTTACCTCCTTGCAGCAAACAGTCTGTTTGAGCTTCAGCACAGCCTGATTAGCATAAGCAGCTGATTGTCAGTTGGATCGACCTCCCGACCCTCAGCTGTTTCAGGCTGCAGGGATTGCCATTGCCTTGCGGGCCTCCGCTGTTTGCTGCAAGGAGGCAAATTGCTGGGAGGCTGTGCTGAAAATGAAACTAAAGCAGGCTGTTTGCTGCAACGAGGCAAATGGCTGGGAGGCAGAGGCAGATTATTTTTTCTTGTTTTCCTCCCCAAAAAAGGTAGGTCTTATAGTCCAGAGCGTCTTATACTCCGAAAAATACGGCATCTTTTCATGTGAAAATCATCTTCAGTTCAGGAATAATAAAGTAACAGAGGTAGGGTTTCCCCCCCACCCCCAGTCTGATCTTTTAAATCTATCTTTCTTTCAGATAGAAAACAGCATTAAAGGCAAATTATAATTTCTTGTTAGAAGTTTCTCCTCCCTCTCTTTTCAAGAGCACTCTTATAATTGCAGAGGAAATTAACTCACGGAGGGCTACCTACATTAGTTGATATTAAGTTGTGTAACTCGGGAGAAAATGGCCAAGTCGAAAGTGATGTGCCATCCATAACACATGTCTTTAGAGGCTTCAAAGGTGCTAGAAGGTTTTCTGTTTAAATATGTACCATATGGGTAAGGATGTCTTGGCTTGAGCAAATTAATTCAGGCAGCTGAAATGCTGTTTGAGCTTGAAATGTTGGCTTTTCTCCCATTGCGCCTGAAAGGTTTATGCAGCCTCCTCTTTTTGATTCTGCCTTTGCTCCTCTAAATTTCCAAGTAGCAAGCAAGTGCTGTAAAAACGGGGAGAGGGGGGAGTATCAGTAGATGGAATCACCCTTGCTGAGACAACTCTACAGTGTCATTATAGTAGACGTTATTGTCAGAAGATGGAAAGGCAGAATAAACATCTGTTTAATTTTGTGGATGCATGTAATTCCCTAGTTGGCTTTAGGCTATGTTGATTGACAGCCTAAAAAGGCTGTGTTTTGAGAGGATGCAAAATTATCCTTGGAAGCTGAACAGACTGCAAAGATACCCTTTGGCCACATTTACATAATAATCAAGTCAGGAAGTTACTTAGTTGAGTGAAGGATCTCAACACTAAGATTAATTGGTTGCTTGCAGGTTAGTGTATTGCTGCACTCATTCCCCCTACTCATGTGTATGGTTTGATATATTGCACAAAGTCACAAAATGAGGTAAGGCATTAACCAGACTGAATGGATTGAGGGAATGCAATCTTTGTGTGTTTTGCAGACAGAGCAACCACTGTACAAGAGGTATCACATTAACTCTTTGGTTAAACTTGTGAGAACCCAAGATTGATTAGAAAGGAAAAGTTAGGTTCCTTCTAAGTTTTTTAGGTTCAGTTCACACCTTGTTCTAGGCCAGGGGTCAGCAACCTGCGGCTCTGGAGCCACATGTGGCTCTTTCACCCCTCTGCTGCGGCTCCCTGTCACTCAAAATAGGAGTCACAACTGCCAATGTGCGACACCCGCCGGCACGCAATTTATTGAGCTTTTCAACCCCCGGTAGGCCAACCATGGATAAATCCAAGAAAAGAAAAGTTTCAGAAGCAGACAGAATGTTTAATTCAACTACATATGCCAGTTTTGTGGCCGCTCAAGAAATAGTCTGGCATGGGAAAGGGTTTTGTGGCTCCCGGTGTTTTCTTTTCTGTGGGAAATGGGTCCAAAAGGCTTTTTGAATGTTTAAGATTGCAGACCCCTGTTCTAGACCATGGTATATATGATATATGACACACAAAGCTATGAATCATGGCTTATAAAACTAAAATGGCTTCCTTAATTTATCATTCATTCATTCATTCATTCATTCATTCATTCATTCATTCATTCATTTTCTGTAGCCACCCAACTCAACCAAGTAACTCTGAGCAGCTAAAGCATCACTTGGAGTCATTGTTGGTTAATAGGGCTTGCAAATATTCTTCTTGTACTTCAACCTAACAAGTACAGGGTCCTTTCGTTGACTCTTAAAGTAATGAGTGTTAGGGAGATATGCTCCATGCCTGGGCTGGAGTTCTGGAATAAAAATTTTGTCTTTCTATCTGCTCTGTAGCACCAACTCTTTTTCTTGGAGGAACTTGTAAGTAGGGTTGAATAGCTGCCACCCGCCCTCCTTTTGATTGGGGTATGCTGTTCCTACTGTATGCTGTTTTTATATTGTATGAGATAATATAACACTTGTAGGATGTCTGATGGTAAGAAACTTTTTTAAAGTTAAAAAAAAATGAACGAGTTTCCTCTTAAGGCAGGAATTCCAATGGGCAACGTTGCATTTTTTTAAAAAAAAAATATTCCCAAATCTTAACAAGATTCATACAAAATATTTCTAAATGTCACATGATTGATCAGAAGGTCATTAACATTTTGGACTGCTGGGGAAGAACTGGCGAACTGATGACTGCAGCAGAATGACTGTACCACGATACTACAGCAGAATGAGGAACCTGCGATTACATTGGCTTTTTGTAATTCCTCTTCAGAGAAAGAGAGAATTGAGAATGTATTCCACAAGTAATCCAGATAGTTGCTTCTCCTAGGGCAAGGGTGTCAAACTCAAGGCCCGTGGGCCAGATCTGGCCCACGGGGGTGCTTAAATCTGGTCTATGGGGCCGGCCTGGAAATAGCAAAGGACCGACCCACAGTGCCTCTGGCAGCCAAAATAGGGCCCCCTATTGCGGCCCCCCATGCCCCGTTTTGGCTGGCAGGGTGTTGCAGGAGGTTGTCCAGACCGAAAACGGGACTTGGGGGGCCTCATGTGCATGTCCCGTTTTGGTCATCAGGCTGCTGCAGGAGGCATCCGTCCTGTCTCTCCTCCCCCCCCTCACCCCGGCCGGCTCACAGAGGAGAACTACAATCTGGCCCTCAAAGAAATCCAGTTTGACACCCTTGTCCTAGGGAGACAGTAGTTACCCTAGGACTGTTATGGCGAACCTATGGCACGCGTGCCACAGGTGGCACGTGGAGCCGTATCTGTCGGCACGCGAGCATTGCCCTAGCTGAGCTCCAGCCCGCATGCGTGCGCTGGCCAGCTGACTTTTGGGCCTTTTAGGCCCACTGGAAGTTGGGAAACGGGCCGTTTCTGGCCTCCAGAGAGCCTCTGGTGGAGTGGGGAAAGCCTCTGGAGCCTGGGGAGGGCAAAAAATGGGCCTACCAGGCCCACCGTGCCATCACCAGCCAAAAGCGGGGTTGCACAGGGGGGGGTGTCACACGTGCATGCATGGGAGGCGGGATGCATTGAATTATGTGTGTGGGCACATGTGCACTCGACCCCCCCCCATGCTCCCCCCTGCTTTTGGCACGTGATGGCAAAAAGGTTATCCATCACTGCCCTAGGATAAAGTCACTGTGGTGATCTTATGGGTATATCTGTGTGACTTGTATTGCAGCAACATGGAAGCTGATCACCATTACCTTCTTCTAATTTCTTAGTGTACTCTATAGCTCTGGGATTTCTTTGTGGTCTCCTAACCAGGTCATCTACTTCTTTGATGTCTGAACTCAGGCAAGGTTAACCTGGTGCTACTATGTGCTGCTGCCTTTTGGGTTTTTCATTTGTTTGTCTGTGCCTTCAGGTCAGTGTTGACTCTTTCCTGGTCAAGACCCTGCAGTTTTCTGGGCAAGATTTCAGAAGTGTTTTGCCATTGCTTTCTTGCTGGGCTAAATGAGAGTGGTTGGCCCCAGGTCACTTATCTGACTTTGTGTCTAACATAGGAGTAGAACTCCTGGCCTCCCAGATATTATTAGTATCAGGGTTCTGACGGATGCCCTAACTAAATCATGAGCCTCGAGCCAAGTTTCAAAAGAAATCCAGTTATTTATTAGGAGCTTCATATTGGCATATTCCAAATGAAGCCAACTTTGAACCCGTGTAGTTTATGCCCCAATCATGACCCTGTTTCCCCCCTCCCCCCAGGGTGTGTCATCACATTCGCCAACAGCAATTTCACATGTTGTAGAAATCACACCCCAGCGGGCGCTATGGGTAACCCTGGGAGATAGCCCTGAGAGAGATATGTCTGGAATGTGCTTTTGTATTGGCTGCCATGCTGCTTCGTCGGTTTCCCATCCCCCTTTGCCTATGGCAACTCGAGAGCAGGCCAGGGATGCTTTGCGAGTTGACAATTAGCCTCATGCCTTAACCACTATGTCAAACTGGCTTTCCTTTTTTGGTGAGGACATTTAAAAATAAATCATAAATGAAGAGGAAAACAAAATAACACGTAGCTTTGTGTATTCTTTTGAGTCTGGTTTCAAAAAAATTGTCTGAGTTTTCTTGTGAATCCTGGATACTGATCCTGATTTTAGCACACCGTTGAAAATGTGCAGGAAAATAGTGATTCTGCCAATCTGCAGCTAAAGGCCTTTATAATTACGGCGAGATGTTTTTAAGTCCCACGGGAATTGTTTGATCCCTAGCCGACTGCTCATTGCAAGTTTTTTTTTTCCTTTGATAGCTATGTACTTTTACACTTGGCGTGATATAACAACTCCTCTTTTGAATTACCTAAGGGGACTGTGTTACTGTACTGTAGTGTGAATAGTTCTTGCTGAGTCTGGAACAGATTTAAAAAAAAAAAAAAAAAAAGATCCGCTGTATTCTGCTAATGATGCATGCATGCAATTTTAATCTATGCTTTTCATTTTTAATGTACCTTATTCAAGCTGCTTCTCATGATACCGCTGTCACAGTGTTGCGTGGGGAGATAAGGGAGGGAGGGAGGCTTCTTCAAATTGCTTTCTTGCAACCAGGTGTTCCGTGAAAGGGAGCAGGTTTAATCACCTCATCCCTCTGTTTATGCTCTGCAGTCAGTATGGTATGACAGGCGATCTGATCGGTACAGCCTCTTAAAGGCAGGGTACAGCTAGCCAGTCGCAAACAGTTCTGGATGCTGTTAAAACAGAACAGAACAGAACAGAACAGAACAGAACAGTTTAGTTGGAAGGGAACTTGGAGGTCTTCAAGTTCCCTTCCAACCCCCTGCTTCGACAGGAAACCCTATAGCATTTCAGACAAATGATTATTTTTTTTTAATTTGATTTATATGCCGCCCTTCTCCGGAGACTCAGGGCGGCTTACAATGCGTTAAGCAATAGCCTTCATCCTTTTGTATATTTATACAAAGTCAGCTTATTGCCCCCATAATCTGGGTCCTCATTTTACCTACCTTAGAAAGGATGGAAGGCTGAGTCAACCTTGAGCCTGGTGAGATTTGAACTTGCAGTAATTGCAGGCAGCAGATGTAAGTGGATGTTAATTAGTCTGCTGAGCCACCAGAGCTCAGAAGAGATTATCGAATCTCTTCTTAAAAACCTCCAGTGTTGAAGCATTTTCAACTTCTGGAAGCAAGTTGTTCCACTGATTAATTGTTCTAACTGTCAGGAAATTTCTCCTTAGTTCTAAGTTGCTTCTCTCTTCGATTAGTTTCCACCCGTTGCTTCTTTTCCTGCCTTCAGGTGCTTTGGAGAATATCTTGACTCCCTCTTCTTTGTGGCAGCCCCTGAGATATTGGAACACTGCTATCATGTCACCCCTTGTCCTTCTTTTAATTAAATTAGACATACCCAGTTCCTGCAACCGTTCTTCATATGTTTTAGCCTCCAGTCCCCTAATCATGTTTGTTGCTCTTTTCTGCACTTTTTCTAGAGTCTCAATATCTTTTTTACATTGTGACGACTAGTACAGGTAATCCTTAGCTCTTTGTATTTATATTATAAACATTTTTTAAAAAAAAGAATAAAAAAAAAGAATCTTGCAACTCTAATAGTGCTTCCCTCCTCCCTCCTTTTATCTTCTTGAAAACTAAGAAAAATCTTGCCTAAGATGTTTACTCGGGCTATTTTTTCTGCCCTGGACTCATCTGACTTATTTTCTTGACATCAACTTTTCTGTAGATGACTTGACCTCTTTCTACTGTCCCTCAAGGACATTCCCTCTACCTCTACAGGTTCCATTCTCCTCTGCACTGGTTAGACAACGTTAGAAATACAGGTAGTCCTCACAACAGTTCCTTTAGTGACCGTTCTAAGTTACAATAGCACTGAAAAAAGTGACTGATGATTGTTTTCCCACTTACTACTGTTGCAGCTCATGGTCATGTGATCAAAATTCAAACGCTAGGCAACTGACTCACATTTATAAGTAAGAAAGGTGGCTAGTTCAAGATCCCTTGGTGGCATCTTGACCAAATGTTCTTCCTTGTTGGGTTAACTTGACCGTGTGCAACTGATCTTGACCAAGACAGGTTGATATACAATAGAAGGTTCTATAAAAGTTCCCACCTGTGTAATAACTTCTGCAGTCGTGTTTCTGTTCAATAAGAAGCAATGGATGGAAATTAATCAAAGGGAGAACCAAGGAGAAACTAAGGAGAAATTTCCTGATACTTAGAACAATTAATCAGTGAAATGATTTGCCTCCAAACACTGGAGGTTTTTAAGAAAAGATTGGACAGCCATTTGTCTGAAATGGTATAGGGTTTCCTGCCTGAGCAGGGGGTTGGACTAGAAGACCTCCAAGATCCCTTCCAATTTGGTTATTTGGTTATTCGGTTTTTATGATGGTTGCAGTGTCCCAAGGTCCTGGGATCACCTTTTGCAACCTTCTGGCAAGCAAAATCAATTCACTTCAGAACCGTGTTACTGATTTAGCAACTGCAATGATTCACTTAACAACTATGGCAAGAAAGATCGTAAAATGGGGCAAAAATCACTTAACCACTGTCTTGCTTAGCAACATAAATTTGAGGTTTAATTGTGGTCATAAGTTGAGGACTACCTACAATGGAAAAGTACAGTTCTGGGTCTTCTGTTGATATATTTTTACTGCAGGACTAGAACTCACAGTCTAGCCTGATGCTTTAACTACTAGCCCAAACTGGCTTTCTTTGATGTCTTCTCGCAGAAGGAATTCTACTATTTCTGGGCTGCACATGAAAGAATGAACATGAGGAGCAGCCCAAGAATAATCCTCCCATTAAGGAGCTATCAAAGATCAGTCTTAGCTTCCCAAAGAAGAACAGAATAATCTTCTCTCTGAAGTCACAATTCAAAATGACCTCAAACGAGTTTAACTTTGGGCTAAATCCAACAGGACAGTGTTCTCAAATCCTTGCACGTGAGCAAGAAAAATCAAATGCGTAGAGAGAGAGTTGGAGAGACTTGTACTGTGAAGAGAAAAAAGTAATCCCGGTAAACCAGAGGTGCCAAACTTGATTTCATTGAGGGCCGGATCAGCATTGTGGTTGTCCTCTGGGGGTCAGAGAGGGGGAGGGCAAGGGTGAAATGCTACCAGTTCGCACCGGTTCGGGCGAACCAGTAGTGATAAAAGCTACCAGTTCAGGTGAACCGGTAGTTAAAAAGCTACCAGTTTGGGGAAACTGGTAGTTAAAAAAACCTACTGGTTCGTCCGAACCGGTATTTCCGACGATCAGCTGCGCCGCGTGGTTTATATTTGCTTATAACTAGCGAAGCTAAACCTTGTTAAGTCTTCTTTTTCCACACGAAGCGTGTGTTTGGCACACACTGCACATGCACAAACAGTGTGCTTTAGGCGTGCACCACACATGCGCAAGCAGCAAACCAGTGGAAATCCGTGGAGGATTTCACCACTGGGGGAGGAGCATGGCTGGGGTGGTCGCAGCTGATTGGGCATGGCCGGGTGGGGTTAGGGAGGGAATCCAGGGGTCTCCGTTGTGTGGGGCAGGAAGTTCATCCCAAAGGATGGGGTGAGGTGAGGCAGGGGATGGGGCAGCTACAGCCGGAAACCATCAGCCACCACATGTTTGCCACCCTTTGTGTGGGGCAAGACGGTTTCCAGCTGTAGCTGCAGCTTGTTGGCCCCTCAGCTGGCCAGCTAGAAAGGTTGCGGTGCCGAGGTGCATCGGGTGCATGAGAGTGGCAGCCGCCTCCTCCTTACCACACCCATCGTGCCAACCCTCCACCTGGGTGGCCGGCCTGCCTCTCCTGCCAATTCTCACACTCCCCAGACTGCTCTGTGCCAAGCAGTAGTGGCCACTTCAGCTGCAGCCTTGGGGGAGTGAGCTGCTGACGGCGGCAGTGGCTGTGATCCCTCCTGATCCATGAGGAAGAGGTGGCAGTGGCAGCTGAG
This sequence comes from Pantherophis guttatus, assembly GCF_059756535.1. Lineage (NCBI taxonomy): Eukaryota > Metazoa > Chordata > Lepidosauria > Squamata > Colubridae > Pantherophis > Pantherophis guttatus. Next base: position 334,810,915 of record NC_142063.1, on the reverse strand, counting down.
GAGCGAACAATGGATGAGGCACCGCTGGCCCACTGCTTCCTCTGCACACGTGCACATGCCAGGATGGGGTGGGCCGGGTCTGTGCCCGCTGTGATAGCATGCGCGGGGCCAGCCCTCTTAAAATTTCTAGGACAGCCATGCGGGCCGAATCCGACCATGTCACAGGCTGGATCCGGACCACAGGCCTTGAGTTTGACACCCCTACGGTCAGGGATGGGTTCTACTTACCTTTACTACCGGTTCGCAATGGGGCCCCACATGTGCGCTCGCCAAGTGCCCAAAACTGCATGTGCATGCATGCCCAAACTGAAAGGTTAAATGAAAGGCCCTCAAAACTTTTTTATTTCATCAAGTCGGGGTGGCCTAATCTCTCCAATTGTGTATTTTAATTTGGATTTTTAATGGGGGATTTTAACTGTCAGGCCAAATTGTTTAATTTGTTTTTAAATTGTTTTTAAATTTTGTATTTGATGTTTTTTTTTACTTCTGGTTGTTCACCGCCCTGAGTTCTTCGGGAGAAGGGCGGTATATAAATTTAAATATTAAATTAAATTAAATTAAATTAAATTGGGCATTACTAGTAATGCTACACATTTGGAATATTGAAGTTATGGTGAGTAATTCTTAAAATATTAAATAATAGTAAGTCCTCAATTTACAACAGTTCATTTAATGACCAAAGTTACAACGCCGTGCGGGTCTGGATGGGGAGAAACAGGCTTCGACTCAACCCTTCCAAGACCGAGTGGCTGTGGCTGCCAGCGTCCCGGTATAGCCATCTGAAGCCATCGCTGGTTATTGGGGGCGAATCATTGGCTCCCACGGAGAGGGCCCGCAACTTGGGTGTACTTCTGGATGCACGGCTGTCTTTAGAAGGGCACATGACAGCCGTGGCCAGGGGGGGCTTTTTATCAGGTTCGCCTGATACGCCAGTTGCGCCCCTTTCTGGACCGGGACTCCCTACACACGGTTACTCAAGCACTCGTCACCTCTCGTCTGGACTATTGTAACGCTCTCTACATGGGGCTCCCCTTGGGGTACACCCGGAGGCTCAAACTGGTGCAGAATGCGACCGTGCAGGGGATTATGGGAGCGACGGGGCACTCCCATGTGACTCCTCTCCTGCGCGAGCTGCATTGGCTTCCGGTGGACTTCCGGGTGTGCTTCAAAGTGTTGGTGATCACCTTTAAAGCGCTCCATGGCTTAGGGCCAGGGTACTTACGGGACCGCCTTCTGCCACCAATAGCCTCCCACCGGCCGGTTCGCTCCCACAGAGAGGGCCTCCTCAGGGCGCCGTCGGCCAGACAATGCCGGCTGGCGACCCCCAGGAAGAGAGCCTTCTCTGTGGTGGCACCTACCCTATGGAACAATCTACCCCCAGAGATACGAGTGATCTCTGACCGCCGGACTTTTCGTCGGGCCCTAAAAACTTACTTTTTTCAGTTAGCCGGTCTGTCTTGATTTTATGGTTGGTTTTAAAATTTTGATACGGATTTTATATTGACAAGTTTTAAATTACGGGCCAAATTTATTTAATTATTTTAAATCTATTTTTAACTGTAATGTTATGTTTAAATGTTTTTATTTTGGCTGTTCACCACCCTGAGTCCGAAAGGAGAAGGGCGGTATAGAAGTTTGACTAATGATAATAATAATAATAACGGCACTGAAAAAAGTGACTTAGGACCGTTTTTCACACTTATAACTTCACAATAGCAGGATTGGAAGGGACCCTGGAGGTCATCTAGTCCAACCCCCTGCTCATGCAGGAGACCTGTACTAGGGATTCAAACCGCCGAACTGCCGACCTTTCTGATTGACAAGCTCAGTGTTAGCCACTGTTGCAGCATCCCTATGTTTGTGTGATCAAAATTCAGACGCTTGACAACTGACCCATATTTATGACGGTTGCAGCGTCCTGGGTCATGCGATCACCTATCGCAACCTTCTGACAAGCAAAGTCAATGGGGAAGCCAGATTCCCTTAACAACCGTGTTGCTAACTTAACAACTGCAATGAGTCACTTAAGAACTGTAGGTCATAAAATGGGCAAAACACACTTAACAACTGCCTCCCTTTTTGGGCTCCACTGCAGTCATAAGTTGAGGACTACCTGCATTGCGTCCAGCTCTGCATCCTGTATTTTAAAGAGGAAAGGAGAAGCTAGAGGACTAATAAGGGGTTTGGAAACCAAGCCCCATGAAGAATTATTAAAGAATTTTTATTAAAGAATTTAAAAAACCTAATCACATCAGCGATTGCTGTAACTGATTGACTCACAGAATCTCTTTAATTTCTGGTTTCTTTCAATCCTTTTTCTCTCTCAGCATTTTGGGAGCTGGTTTTGGAGCCAATTTTATACCAAACTAAGAACACTGTATAGCAGTGGAAAGAAAGGCTGTTCTCTAATTAGACAATTTTAAAGCAGACAAGCCACGAATTTCAGGAACATGGAAAATAGAAGAAATACCTGGTCAGTTTTAGAAGAAAGGACCTTATTAATCTCGGAGTCTGCTTTTTTTTTTTAATTCAAATTACTACAAAAAAAGGCTTAAGCAGACCATTTTTTTTCTCCCTCGCTCTAATCTAATTTCTCCTTTCACTCATTGTTGCAGTTTCAAATGACTTCTTTCACATTTCTTGACTCAGTTATTCGCAGCAATAGATATAATTGATTGACTCACAGAATCTTCTTAACTCCTGATTTCTTTAAATCCTTTTTGTCTCTCAGCATTTTCGAAGCTCACGGATACTAGTCAGGCCAATTTATCATCTTTGTTTTGTTTTGTTTTATTTAGAGGGTTAATAGATTGCACCTACTTGCATTATGTGTATGTATATGTGTGTGTGTATGTGTATCAGAGGCGGGTTTCAGCAGGTTCTGACCAGTTCTGGAGAACCAGTAGCGGAAACTTTGAGTAGTAGTAGTAGTAGTAGTAAAAAGTCTGACTGGCCCCGTCCCCATCTATTCTCTGCCTCCCAAGTCCCAGCTGATCGGGAGGAAATGGGGATTTTGCAGTAACCTTCCCCTGGAGTGGGGTGGGAATGGAGATTTTATAGTATCCTTCCCCTGCCATGCCCACCAAGCCATGCCACGCCCACTAAGCCACACCCACAGAACCGGTAGTAAAAAAATTTGAAACCCACCACTGATGTGTATATCTATGTCTATCAATAGAATAGAATAGGATAGGATAGGATAGGATAGGATAGGATAGGATAGGATAGGATAGGATAGGATAGAATAGAATAGAATAGAATAGAATAGAATAGAATAGAATAGAATAGAATAGAATAGAATAGAATAGAATTTCTATTGTGTGATTTGACACACAAAGAATTTGTCTTGGGTGCATAAGCTCGCAGTGTACTGTACATATACTGTAAACAGTAAGTAACAGGTCATAGGTCATAACCATAGTTACAATAATTAATCATAAGTTATATACATGCGTATGTATGTATGTATATAATTTTTGACATGTAATTTATTTTATAAACTTTGTAAATTTCCATATATATACTTGCTTAGATGATTCCTTCAAAAATGTAGAAAGAACTGCTTTAAAACTGCTTTAATTCTGGAGCAGTCCCATTTCCCACGGGAGGAAGGAAGGAAGGAAGGGGAAGAAATAGGAAGGGGAGGGGAGGGGAGAGAAGGGGAGAGGAAGGAAGGAAAGGGAAAGAGGAAAGGGGAAAGAGGAGGGAAGGAGAGGAGAGGAGATGAGAAAGAAAGGAAAAGAAAGGGAAAGGAAAGGAAGGGGAGAGAAAGGAAAGGAAGGGGAGAGAAAGGAAAGGAAAGGAAAGGAAAGGAAAGGAAAGGAAAGGAAAGGAAAGGAAAGGAAAGGAAAATTATTTCTTTTCCCCAACCATCCATACTGTATTCTGGGAGAGACCACTCCATAATGTCTTATTATTTGGTTGTTATTTTTTCTGCTTGTGTACTCTAGATGACTGAGCCATTCAGTCCTTATAGAATTATTGATTTATCAATGTGGGAGAAGTAACCTGATGTTCTATATTTAACCAACATAAAGCTTGAAATATCCTCTGGAGGTAGATCCCGCCTTGTTGTCTCTCAGTCAACTTATTTCAGTTGAAGAATTTTTAGAAAGTAACAGAATTTCTATTACTTTTCAGTAACAGATAATGGATGTTGATCTATCAGGTCAGGAAGAGACCGTACATAAATAGATGAGAGAGAAGGAAAAAGGGAATTTTATGGCTCAGTGATAATCTAAAGCAGTGCGTTTAAAATTTGTCAGTTTTAAGATGTGTGGACTTCAACTCCCAGAATTCCCCAGTCAGTGTCCATGCATCTTAAACTTGCCATTAAAATAAACCACTGATCTTAGTGCATATTTTATGGACAAGAAGTGGTCTCGTTCAGTATTCCTGAACTGCAAAGTGCTTCTGCGTATACTTTCCTTTGAAAAGAAGAACTCACATTATAATGCTCTAATTCAGGGGTTTCCAACCTTGGCAACTGTCCGTACTTGCTTCGGCAGCACATATACTAAAATTGGAACGATAAAGATTGGAAACCCCTGGATTAGAAAGTAAGAAAGAATTGTCCTGCTTAAGCCCTTTTTATAGTAACAGGGATTGAAAAAAATGTCAATATAGTCATTCCATTCTTAATTGACTTTGTAAAGGATATTGTGTAGCTGAAAGAGCATTTTCCATACTTTTTTTTCCAAACATAGTTCACCTTTGATGAATTTGTCACATATAGTGTTTCCTTTCTCATTGGTTTAATTCAGACCGATGACCAAACCATTTTTGCCAGGACTGTAAATGCCAATTAATTGCTTCTCTTTCAGTCTTAATTATAATTAGATTTATTTTCAAATGAGTCTCACAAACCTATATTGGAATAGGAAGAAAGCCAAATCGATACAAGTAACAATTATGCACAACATTTCAGTTCAATTAGATTCATCGTACTATTCATTGAACTGTGAAAATTGATCCTCCGGATAAATTATTTTTCTGCCATAAACAATGAACAGAGGGTCTTGGTCTTTTCATGAACACAATGTTTTTCAAACACGTCAATTTTAAGATGTGCGGACTTCAGCTGCAAGAATTCCCCAGCTGTTCAGGCTGGGGAATTCTGGGAGTTGAAGTCTTCACATCTTAAAAGTTCACTTCAGTCAAAACATTATATTGCTTACCATTCAGTATAGCCATCCCGGTATAGCCAGCTGGTGCCATCGCTGGCTATTGGGAGTGAGTTACTGGCCCCCACAGAGGGGGCTTCCAACTTGGGTGTCCTCCTGGATTCACGGCTGTCTTTGGAAGGGCATATGACTGCCGTGGCCAGGGGGGCCTTCTATCAGGTCCGCCTGATGTGCCAGTTGCGCCCCTTTCTGGACAGTCCTTATGCACAGTCACCCATGCCCTCGTCACGTCTCGCCTGGACTACTGTAATGCTCTCTACATGGGACTCCCCTTGAGGTGCACCCGGAGGCTCCAACTGGTCCAGAATGCAGCCGCGCGGGTGATTATGGGAGCCACAGGGCGCTCCCACGTAACACCTCTCCTGCACGAGCTGCACTGGCTCCCAGTGGTCTTCCGGGTGCGCTTCAAGGTGTTGGTTCTCACCTTTAAAGCGCTCCATGGCATAGGGCCGGGATACCTGCAAGACCGCCTGCTATTACCGATAAGCTCCCACCAGCCAGTACGCTCGCACAGAGAGGGCCTTCTCAGGGTGCCATCGGCCAAGCAATGTTGATTGGCGGCCCCCAGGGGGAGAGCCTTCTCTGTGGGGGCACCCAACCTGTGGAATGAGCTACCTCCTGGAATACGACTGATCCCGGACCTCCGCACTTTCCGAAAGGCCTTGAAGACTTATTTATTCCAACAAACTGGCCTAGCTTAAATGGTTTTAATGGGGTTTTTAAATTTTTGATTTTATTGATTCTGGGTTTTAAATTGGGAACTTTTCCATTTTACAGATCATAGATTTTAAATTGGAAATGCCGATGATTTAATTTATTTTAGTTTTTTCTTAACTTTTGTACTATATGTGTTTTAAATTTGGCTGTCCACCGCCCTGAGTCCCCCTGGGGAGAAGGGCGGTATATAAGTTGAATTAATAAATTAATAAAATAAATAAATTCATGAAACAAAAAACAAAGGAGGAACATTATTGTCCCAAGGGTGTTTTTCCAAAAGGCAGCTGGGCTTTCTTTGTTTTTTTTTCCTTGAAGACCTTTCGCTTCTCATCCAAGAAGCTTCTTCCATTCTGAGGAAGCTTCTTGGATGAGAAGCAAAAAGTCTTCAAGGGAAAAAAAACCCCAAAGAAAACCCAGTTGCCTTTTAAAAAGGTACCTTTGTGACTGTTGTGGCCCGCCAGCGGCCTGCGCGGATCGTGACTGATCCCGACGACGAGGAGGCTGGTGTGGGGTCTCATCAGCAGCCTGCGCAGCCAGTGCTCGTGTTGGACAGCGAGGAGGCTGAAGAGGATGTGGTGCCAGAGGCAGAGACCCAGCCAGGGCCTTCAGAACTTGCAGAGGCTCCTTCAAGTGGAGAGAGCGAGGTGGAGGAGCCTCTCCTCAATGTTCGGGCATGCAGGGCTGCCAAAAGGCAGGAGTGGCTACTCAGGAGGAGGAGGTCTCCTCGAGAGTAGGGCTTGAGGATAATTGGCCACTCCCTTAGCCTATTTAAGTCACATGCAGTTAGTAAGTTTCTTGCTGGAAACAACTTGTAATTATCATCAGAGCATTTTTGGAAAAGTCTTATCGTATTTTGTTTTCTGGGCTGGTTGCCAACGTTTGCCAGACTTTGGTTTATTCTTGCTACTTAATAAATTTGATAAGGACCATTGGTGTGTGTCAATATCCTCGGAAATCCGGAGCTGGGGCAGAACAGTGACAACCGTGACCTGGATGACTGAGAATCTCTGTAGACAGAGGAACCTTATTGCTTTCATAGTTAGGAAGTATATACTGTAGCAAAGACGGCACTTAGATGCAGTGCAGTCAAAGATCAAATAATACCAATTATTTGATAGCCCTTTAGTAATCATTGAGGCAGAGAAAGAAGAGGAGAACAGGTTTTAATGTCAAGTCCAATCTGAAGTCAACAGAACATTCAAGCATGACATGCTGCTTATGGTTGCAAATTGTAATGCCAAAGTTGAAAATAGTAACGAGAAAAACACAGGATGCCTAGAAAAAAGACACTTAGCAGAAGAATGGTTTATCGATTTCTGCCAAACCAGTGCTTTCTCCCTTGCTAATATTCATGGTTTACCTACATGAATAGTTGAAGCTGATACTGACTTCCTCGCACATAAATCAGTCACCGCAAATCTAAACACAATACTTAGCAATAATTGATTGACTGGTTATGTTCCATCAAGTTGGGTATCAACTCTTAGCGAACACATGGATAGATTTTCTGCCCCCCAGTTTGGTCTTTCAAGCTTTCCAATTGTGCAGCCATCACTTCTGTGATTGCATCCATCTATCTTGCTACTGGTGCTTCCCTCCCCTCCCCTCCCCTCCCCTCCCCTCCCCTGCCCTGCCCTGCCCTCCCCTGCCCTCCCCTCCCCTCCCCTCCCCTCCCCTCCCCTCCCCTCCCCTCCCCTCCCCTCCCCTCCCCTCCCCTCCTCTTCTCTTCTCTTCTCTTCTCTTCTCTTCTCTTCTCTTCTCTTCTCTTCTCTTCTTTCCTTCTACTTGTCCCAGCATCAGAGCCTTCTCTAGAGAGCTAGTCTTTGCATAATATGTCCAAACTAGGATAATTTTTACCTGGTTATATCTACTCTGGGATTAATTTATTCATTGACCTATTTGGGTTTTTTTCTTGGCTGTCCACAGTATTCTCAGGTTTCAAAGAGTTGAATTGAAATTAGTGCTATCAATGCACATCTCCAAGAAAAAGTGGATTTTTTTAAAAAAAGACAGGAATGCTGTAAATATACAGGTGGTGATTGGCTTACCACTACACTTGGAACTGGCACTTCCATCACTAAGCAATGTGGTGATTAAGTGTGTCACACTCAATTTTGCAAACTCTTTTGAATTGTGAAGTGAATCATCTGGTTTTAATCTGGCTTCCTTCATTAATTTTGCTTGTTTGGAATCCTCTTCACAAGGAGACTAAAACATATAAAGAACTGTTGCTGGAATTGATTATGTCTAGGTTAATGAAAAAAAGGATTAGGGGTGACATGATAGCAGTGTTCCAATATTTGAGGGGCTACCACAGAGTGGAAGGGGTCAAGCTATTCTCCGAGCACCCGAGGGTAGAACAAGAACCAATGGATGGAACCTAATCAAGGAGAGAAGCAACCTGGAACTAAGGAGAATTTTCCTGACAGTTAGAACAATTAATCAGTGGAACAAATTGCTTCCAGAAGTTGTGAATACTCCAACACTGGAAGTTTTTAAGAAGAGATTGAACAACCATTTGTCTGAAGTGGTGTAGGGTTTCCAGCCTGAGCAGGGGGTTGGACTAGAAGACCTCCAAGGTCCCTTCTAATTGTCTTATGCTTAAGTATGTAGTATGCTGTATTACTTTTATCCTTCTCATCTGTTCTACTAACTTCTCTTATTGGTATCATTATTATGATTATTATTACTTTGATATTATGATTATTTTGTTGTTTTGCATGTACACTGCACCAGAGCTTCTGCACCGGAGAAAAATTCCTTGTGTGTCTATCACACTTGACTAATAAAGACTTCTCTTCTCTTCTCTTCTCTTCTCTTCTCTTCTCTTCTCTTCTCTTCTCTTCTCTTCTCTTCTCTTCATTATCAATATTGCAAATAGCAATCAAGTAATGCCAGAGTATTGTAACCATTGTAAATACATGCCAGTTGCCAAGCACCCACATTTTCATCGCTTGGAGATGCTGCAATGGCCCTAAGCATGAGGACTGGTTGCAAGTCACTTTTTTCATTGCTGTTGTAATTTTGAATAGCCATTAAACAAATGGTCATAAGTCAAAGCCTACCTTTATTTAGAAAGGGATATAGCTGCCAGATTAGATTAGAATTAGAATAACAGAGTTGGAAGGGACTTGGAGGTCTTCTGGTCCATCCCACTGCTTAGGCCGGAAACCCTACACCATTTCAGACAAATGATTATCCAATCTCTTCTTAAAAACTTCCAGTGTTGGAGCATTCACAACTTTTGGAGGCAACTTGTTCCACTGATTAATTGTTCTCACTGTCAGGAAATTTCTCCTTAGTTCTAGGTTGCTTCTCTCCTTGATTAGTTTCCACCCATTGCTTCTTGTCCTACCCTCAGGTGCTTTGGAGAATAGCTTGACTGCCTCTTCTTTATGGCAACCCCTGAGATATTGGAACACTGCTGTCATGTCTCCCCTAGTCCTTCTCTTCATTAAACTAGACATACCCACTTCCAGCAACCGTTCTTTATCTGTTTTAGCCTTCAGTCCCCTAATCATCTTTGTTGCTCTTCTCTAGATAATGACACTAGAGAAAATAACAGAGCTTGGTTGTGGTTTGCTTAGGCAGTGGTTTTGCTTATGACTCATTTAACATGTGTACGAAGTGCATGATGATCAGAAATGTGCTGGTATTGTTCCCCTATTCAGAGAAGGAAAAAAGTAGCCAGACTGAATGCCCAAACTAAGGGAGCATTAAGTTTGCTAAGTGCATCTAGGCAGGGATTTGGCAGAATTCAGATTGCAAGGGTACGAAAGGTGACAGTGAGCAAAATTTGGAATTGCAGTAAAGCTTCCTGCCATGCAGGTAGATATTTAACCCAGATTTCTTCTCTTAAATGATCATGGAGAAATGCAGGTCTGTAAAAAAAAATAAAGTTTATTGTATATTTCAGAGGTGGTATTCAGCCGGTTCGTACCAGTTCAGGCAAATCGGTAGCGGAGATCGCCGGTGGACCTGGTCACCTGCCCCGGCTCTATGCCATCCTATTTAGGCATGTTTTTGAGGCTTGGTGCGTGCGTGGAAGTCCGGGCGCATGTTAAGAAGTTGGCAAACTGGTGGTAGGAATAATGGAAACCAACCACTGATATATTTGTTGATTTTAGAGCAAGTGTATGGTAAATTATATAGCCTTAAGCAGTGGAATACAGATGTTGAAAGCTGCTTGCTGAATACAATCACAGCAGTAGATAATGGAAGGAAAGCAGGCATGAGAATAAATTGAATGCTTCAGGAACACTTTAACATTGAACAGGAGATAAGGTGGTGGTGGCGAACAGGAGGTAAAATGAGCCTTGGTGGCGTAGCAGACTAAAGCACTGTTAAGTAACACCAGCTGCCTGCAATTACTGCAAGTTCAAATCTCACCAGGCTCAGCCTTCCATCCTTTCGAGGTAGGTAAAATGAGGACCCGGATTGTGGGGGCAATAAACTGACTTTGTATAAAAAAGAACACTGCTTGGGGGGGGGGGGCGAAAGGCCTACCAAGCAGGAATATACAAAAGTATGAAGGCTATTGCTTAACGCATCGTAAGCCGCCCTGAGTCTCCAGAAAAGGGCGGCATATAAATCGAACCAATAAATAAATAAATAAATAAAATAAAAGATAAAGATGTGTGAAAAGAGACATCTTTCATTTTTAATGTGTAAAGAACGCTTATGATGATGCTATAAGCAGGTTGATTAGGGATGTGAATTAATATGCAGATGATGTTCTGTTGGATGAGATCCTGAATGATTTGCAGCAAATGTCAAATAAATTGCATTGTGTTTCCAGAGGGAAAATGAATAATTGGCAAAACGAGCAAATGAAATTTGTATCTTGGTGGTATGCTTTCTTTCTTTCTTTCTTTTTTCTTTTTTCCTTTTTTCTTCCATTCAATAGTGTTCGATTTTCAGAGACTGCCTGGGTGTTTTCTTGGCAAGGTTTTTTCAGAAGTAGTTTGTCATTGTTTGCTTCCTAGGGTTGAAAAAAGATGACTGGCCCAAGGTCAACCAGCCAGAGTCTCAGAGTTCTTATTGAATCGGATGTATTACTTGGAACCCTGACATTGACTTTGCTTGTCGGAAGCCAGCTGGGAAGGTCACAAAGGACAATATAACCCTTAGGATGCTGCCTCATTACATATTACATCCCACAGAGTTGGTCTCCTCAGGGTCCTGTCAGCTAAACAATGCCAGCTGGTGGGCCCGCGGGGGAGGGCCTTCTCTGTGGCTGCCCCAGGTCTCTGGAACCAATTACCTCCTGAGGTCCGGACCATTCCCACCCTATTGGCCTTCCGAAAAACGGTGAAGACCTGGCTCTTCCGGCAGGCCTGGGGCTGTTGATCTCGCGCTGTGATTTGGCGAGATCCGGCCATGAATGGTGTGAATGGGTTTTAATTGTTTTTAATGGTTTAACTTTTTAAAGATTTTATATATGGTTTTTAAATGCATTGTAAGCTGCCTTGAGTCTTTGGAGAAAGGCGGCATACAAGTTGAACAAATAAATAAATAAAATAAATATACATGACAGTTTTTAAGCGCCTGAATTTTGATGACATGACCATAGGATGCTGCAACCATCAAAAGCATGAGTCGTAACTTTGAACAGTCATTAAACAAATGGTTGTTACTTGAGTACTACCTGTGTGCTTAGTAAAGATGAGAAGGTAGAGGAGTTTTAAGTTGTGCAAATACTGGTGGAAAGCTAGTGAGTGTCGTGTTGTTGTTTTGAGACAAGGAATGGATGCTTGTGAAGAGACATGAAGAGGATCGCTTCTCCCCACTTTGTGACGCGGAAGTGAGAAACATGTTAGTAGAAACATCGAAAGAGCTTGAAGGCAGTGGGAGTGGGCAGCCAATGACCATATGCCCTGGAGATGTAGATAGACACAGTCACAGTCCTGAGCTCAGCACGCGTGGCAGAAACGGTGATTCATTCTGTCTGAATGGGATGCCGGTAGAGTCGCTGCATTCTGCACAGCTATTTTGAGAGCAGGGCATCTGAAAAATACGATTCCCATGATAGCCTGTTTGCAAACCCTGTTTAACGTTGCTTTTGCCTGACTCACTGTAATGTTTAATTGCTGGAAAGACATTACAGAGCCTAGTCTTCTTCTGCCATTATATTTCAGCAAGGCCAGTGAGAGAGGGTGGAGTTTTTTTGCAGTTTTGGAATACTGGCATAAATATCTCCAATGACCTTTTCTTCCAAGAAAAAAGATAGATAGATAGATAGATAGATAGATAGATAGATAGATAGATAGATAGATAGATAGATAGATGTAGAGGTAGAGGTAGAGGTAGAGGTAGAGGTATAGGTATAGATATAGATATAGATATAGATATAGATATAGATATAGATATAGATATAGATATAGATATAGATATAGATATGGACAATCCCACCAGGTTCAAGGTTGATTCAGCCTTCCATCCTTCCGAGGTCGGTAAAATGAGGACCCAGATTGCTGGGGGCAATATGCTGACTCTGTAGAGTGCTTAGAGAGAGCTGTAAAGCACTGTGAAGTGGTATATACCATGTTTTCCTGAAAATAAGACACTGTCTTATATTTTTTGAACCCTGAAATAAGCGCTTGGCCTTATTGTCATGCACTCAAAAGCCCGATTGGGCTTATTTTTTTTTTATATATATATCCAATTTATATACCACCCTTCTCCCTGAGGACTCAGGGCGGTGTACAGCCGAATAAAAACATAAATTACAAACATTAAAATAGTATTAAAAGAATATATATAAATTTGGCCCCGTAATTTAAGAACAATAACAAACCCATTTAAAACATTTAAAAAATTAAGAAAAAAGTTAAGCCAGCCCGGCTTGCTGAAAAAAGAGGGTTTTAAGGGCACGGCAGAAGGCACCGAAGTCTTGGATTCTCCTAATCTCTGGGGGCAGTTGGTTCCAGAGGGTGGGTGCCCCCACAGAGAAGGCCCTCCCTCTGGGGGTCACCAGCCTACATTGTTTGGCTGATGGCACCCTGAGGAGGCCTTCTCTGTGGGAGCGCACAGGTCGATGGGAGGTCATCGGTAGCAGTAGGCGATCTCGAAGATATCTAGGTCCTATGCCATGGAGCGCTTTAAAGGTGATAACCAACACCTTGAAGCGCACCCGGAAGACCACTGGGAGCCAGTGCAGCTCATGCAGGAGAGGTGTTGTATGGGAGCGCCATGCAGCTCCCGTAACTACCCGTGCGGCCGCATTCTGGACCAGTTGGAGCCTCCGGGTGCCCCTCAAGGGGAGCCCCATGTAGAGAGCGTTGCAGTAGTCCAGGCGAGAGGTGACGAGGGCATGAGTGACTGTGCGCAGGGGATGTTATCAGGGGATGTCTTATTTTGGCGGAAACAGGGTAGATTATAGATTAACAGAATTGAAAAGGACTTTGTAGGACATCTAGTCCAACCCCCCCGCCACCCAAGCAGGAGACTCTCCACCATTTCAGACAAATGACTGTCCAGTCTCTTCTTGAAAGCTTCCAGTGATGAAGCTCCCACAACTTCTGAAGGCAAGCTGTCTCATTGGTTGATTGCTCTCGCTGTCAGAAAAATCCCCCTTATTTCCAGGTTGAATCTCTCCTTGATCAGTTTCCATCCATTATTCCTTGTTTGGCCTTCAGGTGCTTTGGAAAATAGCTTGACCCCTTTCTCTCTGTGGCAGCCCCTCAAATATTGGAATACTTCTATTATGTCTCCCCTGGTCCTTCTCTTCACTAGACTAGCTATGCTCAGTTCCTGCAAACATTCATCGTATGTTTTAGCCTCTAGCCTTGAGCAAAGTGCGCGCTTAGTGAACCAGTTGTTAAACTGGTAGGAGAGATTTACTCTGCGAAACCTAAGGAGAGTTCCTTCTGAGAGTACTTTCACCACCCCCTCCTCCTTAAGATTCATATTTCATTTATCAAAGGGTTATCTAGGCTGCAGCTCTTCCACTTGTCTCCCGCGGTCATTCACACATATCATTATAAAATGTGTGCCAGCATCAAACTCCCAGTGAGTGGTGTGACGGCTCTGCAGTTAAGACACTGGGCTTGTCAGGTTAAGATGCCTGCAGCCCAGGTTCGAAACTCAAGCAACACGCGATGGGGTGAGCTCCCATCCTCACCCCAACTCCTGCCCACCTAGCAATTGAAACGCATGGCAATGCAAGTAGATAAATAGGTACCACTTCGGTGAGAAGGCAACAGTACTCCATGATGTCATGCTTGTCACATGACCAGGGCAATGCCTTTGGACATCGCTGGCTCAATAGCCTTGAGATGGAGATGCACTCGGCAATGACTAGCAAAGTAAAATCCACACCAGTGGTGGGTTTCAAATTTTTTTACTACCGGTTCTGTGGGTGTGGCTTGGTGGAAGTGGCGTGGCTTGATAGGCGTGGCTTGATGGGTGTGGCAGGGGAAGGATACTGTAAAATCTCCATTCCCACCCCACTCCAGGGGAAGGATACTGTAAAATCACCATTCCCTCCCCAATCCAGGGGAAGGTTACTGCAAAATCCCCATTTCCTCCTGATCAGCTGGGACTAGGGAGGCAGAGAATAGATGGGGGCGGGGCCAGTCAGAATTTTTACTACCGGTTCTCCAAACTAATCAAAATTACCGCTACCAGTTCGCCAAACTGGTTAGAACCTACTGAAACCCACCTCTGACCCACATGGACTCCTTTACCTTTTGTAGAACTCCCAACCGTGGTTTTCTGTAGGAAACCCCAGTTAGTTAAGTGGTGCTTCTGTATCAATGAACACAGGAGCCACAAATGACCTTCAAGAATGTGTGTGGATTGTGTATATGATTGTTCTACTAAAAATAACTTCTGATTCCCATCATGCTCAGTGCTTGCTCAGTACATGTTCAGCTCCATGTCATCCTATTTAGGGATGTTTTTGAGACAGGGCGCATGCACGGAAGGGGTGTGCGAGCAACGTGCATGCATGGAAGGCCAGGTGGGAGGCAGGCGCATGCGGGAACCGGTAGCAACATAATGTGCAACCCACTTATGACTGTCATTACATACAACTGAAATTCTGGTCTCCATTACAATCATAAGTTGAAGAGTATCTCATTTTTTCCCCTCCTGTTTCATTATGCCCGCCCTACTTATCACTCTCCCCCCCAATTATAATAAAAATAAGATATAATAACTCATTAAAAAAAAAGGCACCAAAGAAAGCGAGATTGCCTTTCACTCGTTACTCATAAAAGTAAATAGCTTGTTTTTACTGTCCATTAAAAAGAGTAATATTACCAGAACACTAACCAGGCTACAGCAGAATAAAGCTATTTATTACCCGCTACTTATAGTAGATGTAACAAACTATTAGTCAGCGCAGGCTTCTTTTGAATTATGTGCATTGTCAAAATACCCAAAACAAAAGGCTGACATTGTTGCCTGAAGTAACATAAGCTGCAGATTTTTATGACATACTTGAGCAGTTATAGATACCCTTTTCTTCCTTTTCGGTATTGAATTCCAGCTCTCCGTAGGCTCAAAGCTAAAGAGCTGCTGAATTTATTCCAGGAATAAGGTAACGCTAATGTACTGCAACATTGATTTGATATAACCTCCTCCAATTGCTCTCTCTGAGCCTCCAGCCAGGATAGACCTATAAAGGAAATCAAACTCCACATAAAGGGAGGCATGCTTTAATAAGAAAAATTAATAATAATAAAACAGAGCAGCAAATGTCTAACTTTGAGGACTGAACTAAATAACAGAACAACAGAGTTGGAAGGATCCTTGGATCAGTGATCGGTTGCTACCGGTTTGCCTCGGATTGGACGAACTGATAGCGGCGGTGGTGGGAGGCTCCGTCCACCCTGCCCGGACATCTCTGCACATGCGCAGAAGCTTCTGCGCATGTGCAGAAGTGACGCATGCACGCACGAGCACACACGTGCCGACGAGTGAATTGGTAGCAACAGGATTTGAAACCCACTACTGCCTTGGAGGTCTTCTTGTCCTACCCCCTGTTCAAGCAGGAGACCCTATACCAGAGCTGTCAAACTTCTGGCCCGTGGGCCGGATGTGTCACATGCTGGCAACGCCCACACCTGGTTTAGCGAAGAGGAAAAAAGTCCCGATACATCATGTGACACTGCCATGACGCGGGGGTGAAATGCTCCCGGTTCGGCCAAACCAGTAGCGATGACGGCCAGTGGTTCAGAGAACCAGTAGCGATGGCAGCTCAAGTCTCCGCCCACCCGCCCGGTCGTCATTACTTCCTGGTTTTAACCAGGAAGTAACCTGCTTTTACCCTCTGTGCATACACAGAAAGGTTTGCGCATGCACAGAGGGTCGACGTGCGTATGTGACGTGTGCACTTTTGAACTGGTAGGGAAGGTAAATAGATTTCACCCCTGCCGTGATGACGTGAGTTTGACACCCCTACCCTATACCATTTCAGACAAATGATTGTCCAATCCCTTCATAAAAACCTCCAGTGTTAGAGAACCCACAATTTCTGAAAGCAAGCCGTTCCACTGATTAACTGTTCTAACTGTCGATAAATTTCTCCTTAGTTCTAGGTTTCTTCTCTCCTTGATTAGTTTCCATCCATTGTTTCTTGTCTTGCCTTCTGGTTCCTTGGAGAATACTTAAATAATTTAAATATTTAAATACTTAAAGAACTTTGGAGTACCGCTTCCCTTGTTGCTCCAACTTTTGTGCAGTTCTCTTAAGTCGGTTGTGTGATGTGTACAAATTTTAACTGATAAACACACATACACACCTGTGAGGTGTGTACTATGCAGAGGCTTTCTTACTCTTAATCATTATGCGGAAAATTTTTTATTAGCCTGGCATTTAAATGCAAAGATGCTTGACTTTCAGTTCCTGAATTTATATGCAAATAGAAACCCAATTATATGCCAAAGTTTACGCATTTTCTATTTTTTTTTCTTTTGATGCTGTTTGCAACATAAACTTGCTCATGTGTATTATGGAAAAGTTCTCCCAGAAGTGCAGTCTATTAGAGGGGGGTTTTTTTTGGTTTTTTTTGCAATAATATCAATTTTAAGAAAACACACTTAGACATTCTTCTCTTTCGGAGTTTTTGAGACTTTTCTCTACAATTTAATAGTAATGCATTCATTTGCAATGCACTGAGAACAAGAATGTGGAAGGCATTCATCTGAAACACCGAATTTCAGGGACCAACATATCCACCTTGCATTATGTTTAAGACATCAGATTTTTCTTCTAACGGTTAATGTATTTCAAAAGCTTTAAACATTTGTAGTGTTTGTGAGTTGTTTTAAAATATTTATTTCAGGGTTTTTGTTTGGTTTTTTGCATTCAAAGACTTTTGGTATAAATAAAACTCCTACGCAGTTTATACACAGCCTAAAAAGTTGTTTGTGGCTGATATTGAGTAGTAAAGGCAAAAATCTAGAAAGTAAAACTACAGATGGACTCCTGCTGTATTCTTAAGGCTCTCTGAGAAAGATATCCTTCAAAAGAAGGGTTTTTTTCATCCGAACAAAGTGCATAGAAGAAAGTGCAAATTGATTTCATTCATTCATTCATTCATTCATTCATTCATTCATTCATTCATTCATTCATGTTCCCTTCTGATCATCCTAGCACACATTCAGTATCTTAAATCCCAAAGGGATCCAGCCGAATAATGTATTTACAACTGGGACTGTAGCTGTAGGAGCGATTCTCCCCAACCAAAA
The DNA here is from genome assembly GCF_059756535.1 of Pantherophis guttatus. Classification (NCBI taxonomy): domain Eukaryota; kingdom Metazoa; phylum Chordata; class Lepidosauria; order Squamata; family Colubridae; genus Pantherophis; species Pantherophis guttatus. Next base: position 334,793,319 of record NC_142063.1, on the reverse strand, counting down.
TATATATTCAAGTAACGATAGAGAACTAATTGCTGTTATGGGAAAAAAAGGTGCTCCACTGTAATACAAGTAGTCCAAGGTGCGATGGCTCAGTGGCTTAATGTTGCTGAAGATGGTTTCTGCTCCAGCAGTTCGAGTCCTAGCACTGTGTGCCAGGGTGAGCGCCTGTCACTTACCTCAGCTTTTGCCCACCTTGCAGTTCAAAAGCATGTTCTATGCCAGTAGATAAAATAGGTACCACTTTGTTGAGGACAGGACGAGTTGGTGCTCTGTGAAGGCTGTCAGATTCCTACCAGCTCTGAACCTTCCTGGTTGCAGTGCTCATTTGCAAGATGGATCCAGGGAGGAAGGAGGCCTTGGAGGACACTGCAGGAAGAACCACTTATCTTTCTTTCTGGTGCAAAGCCAGCTCACCTCCTTGTGGTGCACCATGGGAAGCATGTAAGCGTTTCCTACAACAGAGCTGGTACTTTGGCAGCTAAACTACTACTCTGCAATTACATTGTAGTTTTCTGGCTAATTTAACAATGCCATATGACGACGACAACAACAACAACAACAATAATTCATTTCAAATATCGTCTTCTTGTTGGACTTGAACTGTAATAACAGATAATTATTTCTTTGTTTTCAATCATTGTATATTTGTGACGGATAAACACCTTTTCTTCCAGTAGTTCTGCAGCTGCTGGCCCTGGTTGCTCAACCAACAGTCCTGAGTCCTGTAGCCCATTTTTCACCAGATATCCAGGAACTCCAACATCTAGCGCAGACCTTGTTAACCCAGGTGACATCTGAGCCGGTATGGCTTTCTGAAATTTATGTCTCACCATATTTTTTATGGGAGAGACACTCTTTGTCCGAATCCTCTGGTGAGACCTGTCCAGTGTGGTTGAACCTCTGGCATAGCTCTCATCTTCCTCAGAGCACGTGTATAGTTGCTCTGTGTTCGTTATTTTGTCTTTTACTTTAATATGTGGGTTGGATCAAAACAAGATCATTTTGAAAATTTGCTTTCATCCAGGCCTTCTTTTAAGTTGAAAGAAAATTATGCATCAAGATAACGGAGAATGATATTTATACAGAAGCAGAATCGTAAAGTTGCTGTTTTAATTCTTAAAACAACTATAGATACGGACATCTTGATTACAATGGAATGGAATAAAAGGATGAAAGGAACCTTGGAGGTCTTCTAGTCCAACCCTTTATTCCATTTGGGACAAATAGTTGCCCAATCTTTTCTTGAAAACCTCCAGCGATGGAGCACCAGAACTCAAGGAGACAAGCTTTTCCACTGATTAATCATTCTCACTGTCAGGAAATTTCTCCTTAGTACCAGCTTGGATCTCTTCGTTTGTGACATGGCCCCAATATGAGATACTGTCATCTTGTTAAACCATCACAAAGATAATGCTACCGAACGGCCTTACCCAGTTTCAACTATAATCTTTCTTAAACTTTAATCCCATGAAAAAGGGAAACAAGATGAACTTGTACAGCCTCTTCTTTTCATCTCGCTGGTTGTAGTAGCCATACAACTCAGTTTTACCCTAGCAATCCAACCAATCAATCCAATCCAATCCAACCAATCCAACCTAGCAATCCAATCCAATCGGTATAAAGCTGCATCCTGCTGGGCTAGTTCAAGGAAACAAAAACACCAATACATCTCTGGACTATTGTAATGCTCTCTACATGGGGCTCCCCTTGAGGTGCACTCGGAGGCTCCAACTGGCGCAGAGTGCGGCCGCACGGGTGGTTATGGGAGCAACGTGGAGTTCCCATGTAACACCTCTCCTGCGCGAGCTGCACTGGCTCCCGGTGGTCTTCCGAGTGCGCTTCAAGGTTTGGGTTATCACCTTTAAAGCGCTCCATGGCTTAGGACCTGGTTATTTATGGGACCGCCTGCTACCACCAATAGCCTCCCACCGGCCAGTACGCTCCCATAGAGAGGGGCTCCTCCGGGTGCCGTCGGCCAAACAATGTCAACTGGCGGCCCCTAGGGGGAGAGCCTTCTCTGTGGGGGCACCTACGATCTGGAACGAGCTCCCCCCGGAGATACAGAGGATCCCGGATCTGCGTACCTTCTGTCGCGCGCTTAAGACTTTTTTATTTCATCAAGCTGGCCTGGCCTAAATCTTCTCCCCTTTTTAAATGTAAATTTTAATTTGTTTTTAAATTATGGGGTATTTTAAATTTGTTCAGCCAAATTATTTAATTCATTTTTATTCTGTTTTAAATTTTTGTATTTATGTGTTTTATTCTGTGGCTGTTCACCGCCCTGAGTCCTTCGGGAGTAGGGCGGTATAGAAATTTAATAAAATAAAATAAAAATAAAATATCCTTGCCAGCAATCGGCAACCAAATAAGCAGAGATTAAGACCAAGATTAACACTAGACTAGCAACCCAGTCCTAAACAACATCCCAATCAAGGAACTACCAATTCAGACAAACAATCACACAGTAAACAACAGCCTAATCAAAGTACCACCAAAAACACTCCTGCCAATACTGACAGGACAAGCCCCTTGTATATAAACAGAGACCAAAACCCTCTCCCTTCTAGCATGGATGATGTTACTAGCTGAGTAATGAAATATCTGCAAGAAAACAACCAAGCTCAGAGAGCACCAAGGACTCCACAGTTCAACCCTGAGCTTCAAATACAGTGGTACTCAACCTTAATTGCTTCCAGGAGGCACAATGAGTACCAAACATATTTTTCCCATAAGGAATAATGTTGTGAGTCACAAGGCAGCCAATACCAACAAGTTCTAGTGGGCGTCGAGTACCAAACAAATGACGAGTATCGGGACAACATTTTCACGTCAAAATGCATTGAATACTATAAATTCGATGAATTTCAAAGCAGTTGAGTACCAAGGAATCACTGTATTTTTTTTCCATGGGTAGATCAAGGAAGCGAGAACTACACTGATTATAGGAAGATGTCTTAAATGCTACTTGGGAGTAAATACAGATTTTTGAAAACTGTAGGAGAAATTTCTCCCCTTCATTTATGGTACATTAATTCTCTCTCTGGGCACTATGAAAATATATCTGCTGAAAACTTCTCATTGGTGACAGGAAGGGTATCCGGCCAGTAAACTCAGCTCCATTCAATTGCCCAGACTTCACCCTGATGTAAAGGATTATGGAGTCATTAAAAGACAAAAAAAAAAAAAGAATTATAGTACGTTACTTAAGGTGGAGTCTCTGATCTGAAATGCTCCTTCCCAGGTTCTTGACACCTGGCTTAAGATGAGGCTTACCACATGTCTTCCAAAATGAGGCATATCCTTTTTATCCTGATGTTATCTAACCAACAGGCATAGCCTTAAAATTAAATATTATCCAGATTTTTGACTGTTTTGGGGTTTTCTTTGGAGGGAAGGAGACTGTTTTCACAGCAGTAGTGATTCAAACTTTTGTGTATCGTGACCTTGAAAGCTGCCTCCTTCTGTTTTCCTCTTGTCCATTGACAGTCCTGACAGCCTTGATTTATGTTGGTTAATTGATTTTCTGATTCCAGCAATCGGCTTCAATCCAGCCCCTTCAAATCTAGAGCGTAGTCTGTAGATCACAAAACCCTTCATATATTTGTATGGTGAAATTTGAAAACCATACTGTCATCAATTCTATATTACTCCTAGCCATGGAAAATACAACAATTTGTTGGAAAAATATGGCAATTAAAAAGCCAGTCCTTCTAATACTGGTGAAAAAAAAATCATATACATGTACGCCCAAGTAGATTCTGCATATTTTTTTCTGCAATGTTTGTCATGGATGCTAGGAAAGTTAAAACAGGGTGTCCTTCTCTCCCATTTATTGACTGATTGATTAATTGACTGATTGGTTGGTTGGTTTCTATACAGGTAGTCCTCGACTTACAAAATCAACAGGGAACCCAGATTCGCTTAACAATCAGGTTACTCATCTATCAACTGCAATGATTCACTTAACAACTGTGTCAAGAAAGGTCATAAAATGGGGCAAAACTAATTTTGTTTAACAACAGAAATTTTAGGCTCCATTGTGGTCAACAGGTGACTCTGGACGATGTACTTCATAAAACATGAAAACAATTAAAAACAAATATGAAAATAGATCAAACTAAATATATACAGCACCTAGTAAAACTGTTCCTCTTGACAGGAACAGGAAATGGGGCCCTTAACACCCTGGGGGCCCCAGGCCAGGGGTAGGTTCTACTTACCTTTACTACCAGTTCACAACAGGATAACGCGTGTGCGCGAGCGAACGATCACCAATGATGACATCCAGGGCGGTGGGTGGGGCCAAACCGGGGGCAACCATCTGAACCGGGTCTGAACTGGGGGCAACCCACCACTGCCCCAGGCCCAGGCAAACAACCAAGTCTTCATAGTCTGTGAAGGGTCATCCTGATATCCGAAGAGAGAATATTCCAGAGAACAGGAATTACAGCGGAGAAGGCATGTCTGTCTGTTGGATCCTGCCAGTCGGCATTCCTTGGCTGACAGAGTTCTAGACTATGCCTAACCTGCTTGGCCAAATTAGATGGGTAGGATGAGAATTGGATGAGAAGACAGTCCCTAAGGCTGTGATGGGAAACCTATGGCGCACGTGCCCGAGGTGGCACACAGAGCCATCTTTCCAGGCATGCGAGCTGTTGCCCAACTCACCTGCAGCTGCACAGGCACACGTGCCCTAGCTGGTGTTTGGGCATCCAGTGTGCATGTGCACAATTCAGGGAACTAGCTGGTCTTCAGAGCTCTCCTGTGCATGCATGCACATTTGTGCATGTGCACGAGAGTACTTGCATACGTAGACAGTGTTTGTGCAAATGCATTGCTCCCATGAAAACTGTATGCATGCACAAGTGGTGTGATTGCGCGTGCAGCGCACGACAGGGAGCCACACAAAAGCCAGACACATGTGCAGATGGTGTGGTAGCATGCACAGTGCACGGGGGGGGGCACGCACCGTGCGCTTGTGCAAATGGTATGGTTGTGCGTGCAGCGCATGGGGGAGGAGCCACAAGTTAGCACGGATAGCACGCGCATGCGTGAAGCGCGTACCTGTTTGGCACTCTAGTAAAGGGTAAAAGGTTCGCCACCACTGTCCTAAGGTAACCTGGCCCCAGCCACGAAGTGCTTTAAAGGTGACAACTAGCATCTTGAATTGCACCTGGAAACATATCGGTAACCAATGCAGCTCACAAAGCAATGATGTTTCATGTGTTGTTTCTCTGGAACCTTATACCATCCACGCAGCCACATTCTGCACCCATTGAAGCTTCTGAATTCTCTTCAAGGGCTGCCCCATGTAGCATGCATTGCAGTAGTCCAGACAAGACTACTTTCCAATTGACCATGTCTTTGGGTGTTCATATATCTGATAGCCCTAGCTAAGTTGCTATTTATGAGACAAACTGCCAAAAATCTTGTCTTCTGTCTCTTTAGTGTTTATGTCTGTTCCTCCTTCCATTGCTTCTCCATCCTCCCCAATAATCTCCCACTACATGTGTATGTGGCAAAATCATATATAAGTGTTTTATTTTATTTTACATATACATATCAATGCGTGAACAGTGTGGCACCTGGGTATCATACATTCTAATACAAATAAAACTAGCAGAATTAATCACAGTTATTACATTCAAACAACTTATCTATTTCTAATAATAATACACATTTATATTAAGATGTACTTCATCATTATTTAATTATTCCATGTTTAGTCTAATGCTACTCACCACATAATAATACCGCCATTCAATTTCTAAGCTTCCCTCTTATAGTTTTTATTTTATTATGTAAAAATGTATACACTAATATTCCCCCTTTCTCTTATTTCTATCTCTATTCTAACTGCTAATCATGTCACCCTTTTATTAAAAGACATTTCTTTTCTATCAAACACCTTTTGCGCACTTTGGTGCTTTGAATCCTGTTCATTTTCAACTTACCTCCCATATTTCAGTCTTTACATCTATTTGTATTAAGATATAATCATTCATTATTTCATTATTCAATATTTCAATACACAATTCTAATACCAATCCCAATATTTTTAGACATACAAAATTATTCTAATCATATTTTTTACAATCATCAAATCTATATAATTCTGATAATAATACACATGTTTATAATAAAGTATATTCTTTCATTGTTTAATTGCTCAGTGTTTCAATATATTATTACAATGCCAATCACAATATTATTAAAACATACTTAATAATACCATCATTCAATCTCTAGTTTTCCCATTTTATTGTTACTTTTATTCCATTATATAAAGGTATCCATATAAAAATATTTTCCCCTTCTCTTATTTCTACCAAACTTCTAATCATGCCAGAAGGGAATGAAAGAGAAAAAGAAAAACAAATCAAAACATCAAAGAAAAAAAGAGAAACACTTTCCTTTCTAACCATTGTCTCTTGCCCGCTTCAGTACTTTAGTTTCCGTGATGTCCCACTGCCTGGAAGCGGTGCGGGTTTGGATGGGGAGGAACAGGCTTAGACTCAACCCTTCCCAGACTGAGTGGCTGTGGATGCCGGCATCCCGGGATCTGGAGGTTCCATCCTTAATGATCGGAGGTGAAACCCTTGCTCCCTCCGATAGGGTCCGCAACTTGGGTGTCCTCCTGGATTCTCGGCTGTCTTTAGATGACCATCTGACAGCCGTAACCAGGGGGGCCTTCGCACAGGTCCGTCTTGTGCGCCAGTTGCGCCTGTTCCTAGACCGGGATGCCCTCACCACGGTCACTCACGCTCTTGTTACCTCTAGGTTGGACTACTGTAACACCCTCTACATGGGGCTGCCCTTGGGATGTGTCCGGAGGCTTCAGCTAGTCCAAAATGCAGCCGTGCGGGTAGTTACGGGGGCGTCTAGATACTCCCGTGTAACACCTCTCCTGCGTGAGCTGCACTGGCTACCGGTGGCACTCTGGATACGTTTCAAGGTGCTGGTGCTCACCTATAAAGCCCTTCATGGCTTAGGCCCGGGGTACTTGCAGGACCATCTCCAGCCGTTCTCCCATCGTCCTGTGCGCTCTCACAGAGTCGGCCTCCTCAGGGTGCCGTCGGCCAAACAATGTCGGCTGACGACCCCCAGGGGGAGGGTGTTCTCTGTGGGAGCCCCGACCCTCTGGAATGGATTGCCCACTGAGCTCAGGACAGCCCCCGACCTTCTTTCCTTCCGTTGCGAGCTGAAGACGTGGCTCTTCCGCCAATTAAACTGATCTGTTTGGGGGTACACTGGTATAATTTTAAATCGTTTTTAATTGGGTTACTGATTTTAATTTGGTATTGTATTGTGATTTGTATTGAAGTTGTCATTTTGTAAGCCGCCTTGAGTCCCGAGGGAGAAAGGCGGCATATAAATCGCAATAAATAAATAAATAAATAAATAAATAAATAAATAAATAAATAAATAGTTGCTATGCTTTTTTTGACTTGCCTCCCATATTCCTTTCTTGGCTCTTTATCTCTGTCTGCATCTACTTCTTGACTATATAGTATAAATATTTCTTCCATCTCTACCCTCTTCCACTGCCTAGCTTCCAGAGTATCTGCCCAAACCCTTATCTTCCATTCAAGAGTATCTTCCTGTATTTCCAATTCTCTTTTCAACTCTCTTAAAATATTTTCCTCCTGGTTTAATTCATCAATCACTGTTAGTTTTTTTTATTATTATCACCTCTTTGTCTTCTTCTTTTGTTCGCTGGTTCTTCGGTCTTGTCTTTTCCTCCATTCCTTCTGTTAGCTCCTCCTTTTTCTGAGTGTCTAGATCTTTACTCATCATCCCTCATATAGTATTTTCCATTTTTTCCATAATCTCCTTAAATACTTTCTCCATGATGTCCTTTGTGCTTTGGAAAATCAATGCCATCTCCTTCAAAGTTCCACTCATTTCTTCCTTATGAAGCATCTTATTTTGTTGTTTTTTTAAAATCCAACTTTTGTCCAGTAGTTAAAGAACCATTTATTCAGACCTAAAATTGCCCTTCAAGAAGTACACTAATCACAGTTCTTTGTATCTCATAGGAAATCAGTCAGTTCCATTTAAATAATCCCAGGAGTTCTCAAAAGCCTCTTTACGTCCCCTTTACAGGTTTAGTCTTCTAGCATAACATTCAGGGGTCACTTTAATTAAATAACTTATTTGTTTTCATATTTGAGTCTCCAGTAGTCATGGGGTAGTTAAATATAACCCAGTAGATATTTTCACAATCCTTCATATAAGTATTCCTAGATGTGTATATTTTCCTTTTCTCAGCAGGTGACGCTCTCAACTTAAATGTCAATGTTGCCGCTAATCAGTCTAATTTTAGTTATTTTGATCGTAATTTCAATTGTAATTCAATTATAAAAGCAGGATACATTTTTTAAGTAAAAATTTCCAGCGTTTAAAAATGTCTTCCTATTACCATGTCTTCCCAGTTTAAGAGTCCAATCTTCTGTATTTTTAGAAATTTATTGTTTCCTGCTCTTTAGGTCTTTTCCTTCTGGTCTGGTATTTTTCTCAGACTGCTTAATCGCTGCTTTAACAAGCAATTCTGAGCAAATAGTTCTAAATTGTTCCTTGGAGTTAGGTCTTAAGTAAAAAGGAATCCTCTCCCCCAGTTCCAATCACTGTTCACCTATTTCGCTCCAGCACCAGTCTTAGTTGTTCCTCAGTTGTCCCAGCTTCGTGACAGCCATCTTTTAGCTGCCTCTTCTCCTTGCTGTGGCTGAGAGGGAAAACAAACCCCGAGTCAGACAGGAGAGTTGTGACTCTCCTTGACCTCACAGGACACCCCTCTTTGCTTTGCTGCCCTTACAGGATGGCTTTGGCCCCTTTCGGAGCCCACCAATAGAGAGAACTTGGCACAGGAACGCGGGGACCCGCTCCTCATGTCTGATCTCATTGTGACGTCAACCGGAAGTCCCCTACATCTTTTTTTGAACCTCTTGAAAGCACCACAAACTTTTCTCTTTCTCAACAATTGCCTCTTAGTTTGTGGTGCTGGGGAAACAAACCAGGGTGGATACATTTAGAGATATGTTGGACCTCCTTCTTCCCAAACTATGACTGAAACAGTTGGAAAATATGGTTTTAGCTACCACCTTTCCTTCTAATTCTCAGTAATTAGCAGGCCTCAATCATCAGATGTCTTTCTCATCAAATGTTTTAAGATAAGTGCTTCCATGGTTCTTGCTTGACATGATCCATCATACAACTACTGTTACCTTATCATAGAATTACAGGTTAAGAAAGAATCTCAGAGATCTTCTAGTCCAACCCATGGCAGGAATCCTACTACTACTCCAGACAAACTTTTGTTCAATTTTGGCTTGAAAACCTCCAGTGATGAAACTACCAGGACCCCAAGACATGGGCTGTTCTACTGCTTAATAGCTATCATGGTCAGAAAATTCCTTATTTCTTCTTTGGCTCTTTTTTGTAAAGTTTTCTTCTTCCCTTTGTTTGTTTGTTTTTTTTAACCTAGCATTGGAACTGTGGAAAATAAATCCACATCCTTTTCCCTGTGACAACTCTTCAAGTATTAAAAGACTGCTGTCACATCCTCTCTTAGCTTTCTCTTCTTAAGTCGAAACCTATCCAGTTTCTTTGACCATAGGATTTAACTTCCAAGCTGCTCATTGTCACTCTTCTCTGTGCTCCATCTGAATCCTCGGTGCCCTTCTTATGGGGATGAGAACTGGCTTCAGTATTCCATGTGTGGTCTGCTTTGTGCCGCAGAGTGGAACAATCAGAACAATACCAGGAGCCCTGGTAGCGCAGCAGACTAAAGCACTGTTATTAACATCAGTTGCCTGCAATTACTGCAACTTCAAATCTCACCAGGTTCAAGGTTGACTCAGCCTTCCATCCTTTCTAAGGTAGGTAAAATGAGGACCCAGATTGTGGGGGCAATAAGCTGACTTTGTATAAAATATACAAAAGTATGAAGGCTATCGCTTAACGCATTGTAAGCCGCCCTGAGTCTCCGGAGAAGGGCAGCATATAAATCAAATAAAAAATAAATAAATCACTTCCTCTGATTTTGACACTGTATCTCTGTTGATCCCATCCAAGATTCCACTGGTGGTTTTGATAGCTGCGGGCTACTGGCTCCTATTTAAAATGTTGTCAGCTGAAATCTTCTCTTCCAGGAAATTTCACTTTCTTCTTTAATTTTCAGATGATTGAGGTTGCTAATAGGGGAAGTAACTCAGGAAAATTACTACAGGATAATAGAGTTGGAAGGGACCTTGGAGATCATTTGGTGAGCGAGCGCCCGAACCCCCAAAATGCAATACGTGCATGGCCCCTGCGCATGCACCCCACCCCCACATATGCATGTGCACCTCATGCATGCATCCCACCCCCACACATGCATGCATAGCACCCTGCACACGCCCCGGCCCCCACGCATGGGCAGCAGAGACCCGACGACCAGCTGGCCGGCGGGAGGTGTACACGCATGCGTGGCAGAGCTGAACTGGGGCAACGGCTTGCGTGCTGACAGAGAGGGCACTGCATGCCACCTGTGGCACACGTGCCAGAGGTTCACCATCACAGTTCTAGTCCAACCTCTGCACAAGTAGGAAACCCTATACCATTCTGGACAAATGTCTGTCCAATCTCTTCTTAAAAACCTCCAATGATGGAGGATCCACAACTTCTAAAGGCAAGCTATTGCATTGGTTAATTGTTCTCACTGTCAAGAGATTTCTCCTTAGTTCTAGGCTGGTTCCCTCCTTGATTAGTTTCCATCCGTTGCTTCTTGTCCTGCCTTCTGGTACTTTGGAAAATAGGTTGGCCTTCTTCTTTGTGGCATTCCCTCAAATATTGAAATGCTGCTTTCATGTCACTCCCTGTTCCTTCTTTTCACTAGACTCTACATCAGGGGTGTCAAACTCGATTTCATTGAGCATCTGGGTTGTGTCTGACCTCAGAGGGCTGGGGTAGGTGTGGCCAGGGTGGGCATAAGCAGCTCGACATCACTTGTGTCAGGGGTGCCTGTGGTGGCCTGAGCATTCTGCCAGTGAAAACGGGCTCCCAAGCTCCGTTTTCGGCTGTGGTGTCCTCCTGCAGCCCTCTGCCAGCAAAAATAGAGCTTGGGAGGGCTGCACACGGCCCTCCCGAGCTCTGTTTTTGTTCACAGAGGCACCACGGACTAGTCCTTGGCTGTTTCCAGGGTGGCCCCACGGGCCAGATCTAAGCACCCTGCCGCTCGGTCCTTTGCTGTTTCCAGGGCAGCCCTGCGGGCCAGATTTAAACACCCCGCAGGCTGGATCTGGCCTCGGACCTTGAGTTTGACACCCCTGCTCTACATGATCTTCATGTAGAACTGTATGTGATCTAGTGTGCAGCATTGGAATAAGTTTCTGGGTTTAGCTTTTTAGTGGTCAGAATTAATAAAATGACTGAAATCGTCTTGATCAATAAATGTAATCTGATAGCTTTCTAATTCTAGACTAATATAAAGGACACTGAGTTTAATGCAGTGAGTAATGTGGATTAATAGTTATTAGCTTTGATGGCAGCATGATTGTTTCTGAAAGCCATCTGCTAGGAGACCAGTAGATTTCCTTGAGCAGTTAATTGGCCACCGTGAGAACAAACTGTTGGACTAATGAACTAGGGATCTAATACAGCAATTCATTGCTTATTTTTTTTCCTTTTTGTACTAAGACAGGTAATCCTTGATTTACAGCCATAATTGAACCCAAAATTTCCACTGCTAAGCAAGACAGCTGTTAAGTGAGTCACGCCCCATTTTATGACATTTTTGCCATGGTTGTTAAGTGAATCACTGAATTTGTTAAGTGAATTGTGTGGTCATTAAGCAAATATGGCTTCCTCTATTTAATTTAATTTAATTTAATATTTAAATTTATATACCGCCCTTCTCCCAAAGGACTCAGGGCGGTGAACAGCCAGAAGTAAAAAACATCAAATACAGAACTTAAAAACAATTTACAATAAATTAAACAATTTGGCCCGACAGTTAAAATCCCCCATTAAAAATCCAAATTAAAATACACAATTGGGGAGATTAGGCCAGCCCGACTTGATGAAATAAAAAGGTTTTGAGGGCCTGACGGAAAGTACGTAAGTCCGGAATCGTCCGTATCTCCGTATGAACTTTGCTTGTCAGAAGCTCCCTAAGAAAGTTGCAAGTGAGAATCCCAGGACCTTGGGGGCACTGCAACCATCATTAAACAAATGGTTGTAAGTCAAGGACTACCTCTAGTCATACTAAGCCAATAAGGTTTATAATGCTTCTATTCTGTATGACTGAATTCAGTGTATTCGGTTGTCTTTTTGGTTGGTATGATTAAATAAACAGCTGCTACCATTTCCCTCTCAAAGCACCAGAGTAGGACAAGTTAGATAATGAATAGGAAGTGTTTGATCATGGTATAAGACATATTCTTATACTCTGGAGGTTGGACTAGAAGACCTCAAAGGTCCCTTCCTATCCTATCCTATCCTATCCTATCCTATCCTATCCTATCCTATCCTATCCTATCCTATCCTATCCTGTTCTACTTTACTCTACTCTACTCTACTCTACTCTACATTCTACTCTACTCTACACTACACTACCTTATCCCTATCCCTATCCCTATCCCCAGTAGTGGGATTCAAATAATTCAACAACTGCTTCTCCGCCCTAATGAACGACTGGGTGGGCGTGGCCATGATGAGCATGGCCAGGGAGTGTGACAGGCAGAACTCGGCCTCCTGCACCCCCCTGGGAACAAAAACGGGCCACGGCGGGATGCGCCGCCCCCCCATGCCCCATTTTGGGCCTAGTAGGCCCCCCTGCAGCCTCCTGGGAGTAAAAAAGGGCTGCAGGAATGTGCCCCCACCCCCCCACCCCCGCACCCCTGTTTTGGCCCTAGGAGACCTCCCTCCACTTACCTGGGAGCCAAAATGGGGGCACGTGGGGACTCCTGGAAGGGGCAGGGCCAAGCCAGCCAGCACTTTAACTGCCGGTTCACCTGAACTGGCCCAAACCAGCTGAATCCCACCACTGCCTATCCCTATCCCTATCCTATTCTTTATGCAAGAATTTGACCAAATTTCACTCTCTGGAATCTCAAGTTAGACGAAGACAAAGCTACTGTATGTAGTAAGTTTTGGTTTTTGTCTTTCTAGAGTCTGGTTGTATGTGTGTGCAACTGTGTTTCATTTCTATCCTGTTTACTAAGATATTGAAATTTAAAACAGAGGCAAAGTTATTGTTCAGTACAGGTAGTCCTTGAGTTGTTCTTGTTGTTAGTTGTGAAGTCATGTCCAACCCATCGCGACCCCATGGACAATGTTCCTCCAGGCCTTCCTGTCCTCTACCATCCTCTGGAGTCCATTTAAGCTCATGCCGACTGCTTCAGTGACTCCATCCAGCCACCACATTCTCTGTCGTCCCGTTCTTCTTTTGCCCTCAATCTTTCCCAGCATTAGGCTCTTCTCCAGTGAGTCCTTCCTTCTCATTCAGTGGCCAAAGTATTTTGAGTTTCATCTTCAGGATCTGGCCTTCTAAAGAGCAGTCAGGGTTGATCTCTTCTAGGACTGACTGGTTTGATCGCCTTGCAGTCCAGGGGAATCGCAGGAGTCTTTTCCAGCACCAGAGTTCAAAGGCCTCTCAATTCTTTGGCGCTCAGCCTTTCTTATGGTCCAACTTTCGCAGCCATACATTGTAACTGGGAAAACCATAGCCTTGACTATACATAGACTTGACTTGTTGGTAGGGTGATGTCCTTGAGTTACAACCACATAATTTCCACTACTAAGCAAGGATGATGCTAAGTGAGTCGCTCCTGATTTTATGACCTTGTTTGCCATGGCTGTTAAGTGAATCACTGCAGTTAAGTGAACCAGTTGCCAAGCATCCAAATTTTGATCACATGACCATGGGGATGCCGCAACAGTCTCAATGAAAAGGACTGGTCGTAAGTCACTTTTTTCAGTACCGATATGACTTTGAATGGCCACTACACAAATGGTTGCTGTAGTTTCCTTTCTGATTCTACCCAGATTAATTGGTACTGACAAAATTTATAAAATTGCTATTCCAGGCATTTCTTTCTCCCAAAGGTGCTTTTTCATGAGGCAACTGGACTTTCTTGTTTTTTTCTTTTTTGAAGATGTTTCACTTCTCATCCAAGAAGCTTCTTCAGCTCTGACAGAATAGTGGGGAATGGAAGGATTTATATTCCTTAAAGACAGCTGGTCATTTGCATCCTTTGCAGCCAGAAGTGTGCAGCAGCTGCCAAAAAAGCCAACACAGTTCTAGGCTGCATAAACAGAGGGATAGAATCAAGATCACGTGAAGTGTTAATACCACTTTATAATGCCTTGGTAAGGCCACACTTGGAATATTGCATTCAGTTTTGGTCGCCACAACGTAAAAAAGATGTGGAGACTCTAGAAAGAGTGCAGAGAAGAGCAACAAAGATGATTAGGGGACTGGAGGCTAAAACATGAAGAACAGTTACAGGAACTGGATATGTCTAGTTTGATGAAAAGAAGAACTAGGGGAGACATGATAGCAGTGTTCCAATATCTCAGGGGCTGCCACAAAGAAGAGGGAGTCAAGCTATTCTCCAAAGCACCTGAGGGTAGAACAAGAAGCAATGGGTGGAAACTAATCAAGGAGAGAAGCAGCTTAGAACTAAGGAGAAATTTCCTGACAGTTAGAACAATTAATCAGTGGAACAACTTGCCTCCAGAAGTTGCAAATGCTCCAATACTGGAAGTTTTTAAGAAGAGATTAAATAACCATTTATCTGAAGTAGTGTAGGGTTTCCTGCCTCAGCAGGGGGTTGGACTAGAAGACCTCCAAGGTTCCTTGGAACTCTGTTACTCTAAATTTATCCTTTTAGAGAGTCATTGAGGCCACCTGGAAGTTTATCTGTGTCCTCAGGGTCACCTGAGTATTGCTCCTGGTTCCTGTAGTCTGCAATTTTTCCTCTGGAAATCCATTCCGGCTCCCACACCATTCAAAGGGTGTCCATCCCAAATTGTCTAGCTAAAAGTCTGTAGAGATTCTCAGTCATCCGGGTCATGGTTGTCCCAAAGGGTCATTGTTGTCTCAAAGGGTCATTGTTGTCCTTTGGGACAACCATGATCTGGATGACTAAGAATCTCTATAGACTTTTAGGCATTTCTTTGGTAATCTACTTAGTGGAACAACAGATAAGAATTCACTAACTTCGTTGATTCCCTTTTCCCCCCACACATTTTCTGTCACACAGTTGACTTTTGATAAAGTACAGTAATGACAGAAATCAAACGCCTACAAACTTGGATGCTTGGGAAAGTCATTCATTGTCTCTTACTCACTCCGGGATTAAGCTTCTGCCACGTTATTTTTTTGATATTGATAAACCAATAGAGACTCGTTTTCTTCACGTTTGTCTAGTGTCACTCATTGGGGAAACTCTTTGTCAAAGTTTATTCCTTTGGAGAGGGAAAGATAGGTGAACATGGTTGCAGTGTTTACGAGAAAATGAGCATGTGAGTTTAGGATTGGAAGATAGAATAGAATATAAATATATAAATCGCATAATAATGTTAAAAGTCTATGATCTTGTGGGGCCACATTAGTGCATGGAACCATGGGCTGTGGGCTTTTATTGCAACCAAGGCTTGTATTCAGTCGTGAAACATAAAATTTGCTACTACCGGTTCTGTGGGCGTGGCTTGGTGGGGGGTAATGTGAGTGGGTGGGTGTGGCCAACTTTTTTTTTTTTAACTTTTAAAAGCATTTTTTTTTTTTTTTGCTTTTAAAAGATAAAAAAGCCTCTGACGGCCAGGCAACTCAGCTGGGATCGTCAGAGGCTTTTAAAAGCATTTTTTACAACCTCTTCAGCCAAAGAGGTTGTAAAAAAAATGCTTTTAAAAGTTTTTTTAAAAAAGCCTCTGATGATCGCGCGACTCAGCTAGGTATGGGGAGGGCAGGGATTTTTGCTACCAGTTCTCTGAACCATCCGCTGCCATTGCTACCGGATAGGGCGATCCGGTCCAAACCGGGAGCATTTCACCCCTGCTTGTATTTTTTTTTAAACACCTATTTTAGAAGATCAAATTTGTTGCTTCAATCTCCCTGTTGTTCACTCTATGATCCAAAAGATGTAATTTCACCAGGCTTGTCTGTCAAATAGGCTCATGTTTGTCTCATCTTATTTGAAATTAGCCACATTTTTCTCTGTTAAACTCTTCTCCCCCACCCCCACCCCCATTGTCTTCAATTTTTCTGTCAGGTCTCTCTAGTGACTTTGCCTTCACTTCATGTGTCAAAACATCTAAGCTTCAGCTTTACTAGTGACTTTATGAACAGTCTGGATTCACTTCACCTATTATTAAATATTAGTTTTCCTCTCGGGGTTCAAAATATTCTCAACCATTTTCTCCAGGACCACAATTCAAAGGAATCAATTTTTCATTCAGCATTTCTATTATTATTATTATTATTATTATTATTATTATTATTATTATTATTATTATTTTCTTTTAATACAAAACATCCCATCATTCATTAAACTGTGTGTCTTCTGGGTACCAGTGGTGAAATCCAAATTTTTTTACTACAAGTTCTGTGGGCCTGGCTTTGTGGGCGTGGTGTGGGTTGGTGGGCGTGGCTTGGTGGGCATGGCAGGGGAAGGATACTGCAAAATCTCCATTCCCACCCCATTCCAGGGGAAGCTTATTGCAAAATCCCCATTTCCTCCCCACTCCTGGGTGAAGGATATTGCAAAATCCCAATTCCCACTCCACTCTGGGGCCAGCCAGAGGTGGTATTTTCCGGTTCTCCAAACTGCTCAAAATTTCCGCTATGGGTTCTCCAGAACCTGTCAGAACCTGCTGGATTTCACCCCTGCTGGGTACAATTTTTTTGTCATAAAAGTTAAAGCTAATCACCATATTCATTATTTATATCTACTCTTATTTTAATATTAATGTTTAATACTTAACATATCTATTATCACAACATTTCTCATCTTAACTTATTTGACATTACTATCATATTCCTTTTCTATCCATTGATAAAATAAATCCCATATATTTTAATATTCATTCAGCATTTCTGATGATCCGGCTTTCACTGTCATACATTGGAACTAGGAAACCGTGGCTTTACCATCTGTACCTTGGTGTCAGTGTGAAGTCTCCACACTGTATTAGTTTGTCTCGATCCAAGTAACAAACCTCTCAAGCCTGTAACTACAGGTAATCCTCAATTTACAAGCACACCTGAGCCCCAAATTTCCTTTCCTAAAGCAAGACAGTTGTTAAATGAGTTTTGCCCCCATTTTACAACTTTTCTTGGCACAGTTGTTAAGTGAATTACTGCACTTGTTAACTCAATAGCACAGTCGTTAATGGCTTCCTCATTGATTTGGTTTGTCGGAAAGTAGCAAAAGATCATCACATCACCCCAGGACACCGCAACCGTCATAAGTACATACCGGTTTCCAAGCATCTGAATTTTGTACATGTGTGATCTACGAGGACGCTACAACAGTCGTAATTGTGAAAAAGGGTCAGGTCACTTTTTTCAAAGCCATCGTAACTTTGAAGGTCACTAAACGAATGGTTGTAAGTCAAGGACTACCTGTACGTCACTTTCTTCTCCACCTATTTGCATCTAGTTGGCATTGTGTATTGACATAGTATTAATGTTCCCTTTCTTTGGTCTCGTCTCATGTCAGAAATTTAGGAATTAGAAAGGAGAAAATTGTTAATTTAAATTTTAAAAGATTAAAAAAATTAATAAAAACATAAATTTATATAGTTCTTGTTTTGTTTGTTTTTTGTTTCATATTGGGCATTTTCATACGCTTCTCTTTCAGCTGCAATGAAAGATTCTGTATGTTCTTCCCCCCCCCCTCTTCTAATCATCAGAATCATTTTATCAGCATATCTGAAGTTGTTGATGTTTCAAACTCTTCAGCTCCAAAGTTTTGCATATTTTCCTCTTGTGTTTTTCTCCCCAAAAGATTTCCAGAGCATGATAGGACTTTAAAAAAAAACCTAATGCTGAGTTTGAGGTTCCATTTCATTGCAGAGATCTGGGGCCATGTGGAGTAGACTCATGGGGCCCTGGTATAAATATTCCTTCTTTCCTATATATTCCCCTACAAAATGAGAATTCTTTCGTAGGGTTAAAGTGCCTTCTGTGTCCTATTCCCATTTTTGCACTGTTGTCTGTCTTTTCTTAGGCACTTGCTGATTCAGTGTGTTTTGGGCTCCAGGAAATGACAGTCAGTTCCCTGCAGCTATATTTTAATACAAAGAGTACCATGGTTGCTAAGAGACTAGTGCTTCAAGTTTGGGAATCTTCAGGCATAGAAGCATATTTCAGAGAACCAGGCTTTTTCATAGTTAGCAAAACTGAACTTAGGAATGATCTGGAAGACAAATTCTCCCAGGTTGCAGTAAATACCGTACATCTGTTGCCCTTTTCTTATATAAATGGGCAAGAGTTTTTACTTTACTGTCTTCAGAATCCTCAACTACTATTTTCTTCCTCCTCCCCCTCCTCCTCCTCTTCTCCTTCCTCTTCCTCTTCTGCTTCCGCTTCCCCTCCTCCTCCTCCTCCTCCTCCTCCTCTTCTTCTTCTTCTCCTTCTTTTTCTTCCTCCTCCTTCTCCTCCTCCTCCTCCTCCTCCTCCTCCTCCTCCTCCTCCTCCTCCTCTTCTTCTTCTTCTTCTTCTTCTTCTTCTTCTTCTTCTTCTTCTTCTTCTTCTTCTTCTTCTTCTCCTCCTCCTCCTCCTCCTCCTCCTCCTCCTCCTCCTCCTCCTCCTCCTTCTTCGCAGTAGTTAGAGTGCAGTACTTCAGCTGACTGCTAGCTGCAGTTTGGCAGTTCAAATCTCACCAGCTCAAGGTTGACTCAGCCTTCCATCCTTCTGAGATGGGTAAAATGAGGACCCAGATTGTTGGGGGCAATATGCTGACTCTGTAAACTGCTTAGAGACAGCTGTAAAAGCACTATGAAGTGCTATATAAGAGCTATTGCTACTCTTCTTCTTCCTCTTCCTCCACCTCCACCTCCTCCTCTTCTCCCCTCCCCTCCCCTTAAGTATTTCCAGCTTCTATATGCCACTGGCTGTGAGTTAATGAATATAGTGGTATATGGGAATGACCTTGAGGGACAGAAGGCAGAGCTGCGGACAACTGGCCCTTAAAAGATATCTCGCCCCACAAAATTGTTGAAGGCATGGAATTTCAGAAGCGATCCTCCCTAGTTTTCTAGAGAGTAAAAGGAAAGGACGGGAGGAATACTTTTAGTTTTGAAAGATTCTATTAATGTAACCTACAAAGAAAGAACTAGTAATCCTGGTAGTTGTGGAATACCTCACAGGGTTAACACGTGGTGTCATCAGCAGAAAGAATAAGTCTGAAAAGTCTGCTTATTTTATTTTGGGGAGTTGGATTTTTTTTTTAAAGCCGTCCAATGGTGCAGTACAGTTCTTGTCTGCAAATGGTTAAATTCAGCTTCCTACCATGAGTCAGATGGCAGACTAAGAAGGATGTCAGAAAGCATCCTCTCTCCATTAGCATGCTACTCAAGTTGCCAGCATGCTACACTACTTGAATTCCTATTGCCAGCAGCAGTGGTCTTATCAGGTATACACAGCTGGCTGGTACTTTCCAGAATGAGGCCAGGGCAGTTGGGACAGTGTATTCCATCAGGGTCTTTCAAGGTGTAGGTAAAGGCTCCTTCTGATCAAGTCCAGCTACTGGTTGGTAAGCTGGAGGGATGGATAATGGGGTACCAAAAGAAAGTTAAAAAATCTCACATCTTGTAGTTGTCTTAGCCTGGAAATAGCCTGGAATAGATTTGCCACTTTCTTCTTCCAGATTATGTTTTTTCCTTTTTGGCAATCTGCATCCTCAGGGTTCCTGGAAATTCTCAGTTCAAATCACTAACCAACTCTGGCCCTCCTTAGCATCAAATCCCTGATAATCCCCGGCCAAGAGCTACCACCTGCTAAGATTGAAAAGTATAACAAATTATCTTAAGGTTTCCTCACATCTCTGATAAAATTGCCCCCCCAGTTCTGGACACTACGTTTTACGAAAGGCACTAATGATTTGAATTGCTTCCAGAAGAATAAAAAGCAAGATAACAGAATGACAGAGTTGGAAGGGATTTGAGAGGCCTTCTAATCCAGCATTCCCCAACTTTTCCAGGTTGGCGACCTGGCATGGGGGAAGGGGAAGGGGGGGAAAGGGGATGTGCACACACCGCTTCATTTATGTGAATGGCGGCTGCACATGCACACCACTCGTGTGAATGGAGTTGCGAGCACTGGCACCATTTTCAGGAGTGGGAATGAGAGGGCCGGCGTCTGCCTCTCACGTGAGTGGAGTACTCACAGGGCCCAGTTGTGAATAGGCCATGGCCCGATAGTGGGCCATGGCCCACAGGTTGGGGACCACTGTTCTAGTCCAATCCTCTACTCAAGCAGGAAGACCCTATAATATTTCAAACAGATGGTTGTCCAATCGTTTCTTAAAAACCTCCAATGTTGGGGCACTCACAACTTCTGGAGGCAAGTCGTTGCATTAATTAATTATTCTGGCTGTCAGGTAGGTTGATTCAATTCTTGATTAGTTTCCATCCATTTCTTTTTGTCCTGCCTTCAAGTGCTTTGGAGAATATGTTGACCTCTTCTTCTTTATGGAACCCCCTTAGATATTGGAACATGGTTATCATATCACCCCTAGCCCTTCCTTTCATTCTTTTCAGATAAACAAGAAGAGAAGAGTTTTATTAAATGTACAAGTCTGGGCAGCTTACCTTTTGATAGTCAGGAACAATTAAAATAGAATAACAGAGTTGAAAGGGACCTTGGAGGTCTTCTAGTCCAACCCCGCTTAGGCAGGAAACCCTACACCACTTCAGATAAATGGTTATCCAACATCTTCTTAAAAACTTCCAGTGTTGGAGCATTCACAACTTCTGGAGGCAAGTCGTTCCACTGATTAATTGTTCTAACTGTCAGGAAATTTCTCCTTACTTCTAAATTGCTTCTCTCCAGGGGTGAAATCTACTTACCTTCCTTACTGGTTTGGAAGCGCATGTGTGAAGGGTTTTCAGCTTGAGCAGGGGTAGGACTAGAAGACCTCCAAGGTCCCTTCCAAGTCTGTTATTCTTGAAGGGACATAATAATAATGGAATAGGTAGAATTAATGGGAGATAATAGTAGAGTCAGTAGAATTAGTTTAACTTGCTATTTCGCTTCTGTAAGAATTGCTTTGTTCCTGTACGGATTAGAATTGCCTCTCCCATTTGCTTCTACCACTGATCTAACTTCTGTTATCTTGCTTTTGTGTTCAACTCAGTGCCTGATGTGGGGTATGTCATGGTTTGACAGGGTTAGATCAGCAATACAAATACCTGTATTGCTAAACACCCAGCCCCTCTGTTGCTAAGCACTCAGCCCCCCTGTTCCTTGCTGCACGACCAATGCAGGGCTACAAGGAAGGCATGGGCCAGGGGGCCAGAACTGGGTACTAAACTGATGTTTCTGAAGGTATAAAAGGACGCCACACCTTCCCCAAGGTGTGGCCTTTCACTGCATGCTCTTTGTCTGTATGTAGTGGTATGGTTTACCCAGCTCTTCTTTGTACAAATAAAAGCTGATATTTTTCCAAGCCTCTTCTTGAGTCTCTCTCTTTGGCATTCTGGTGACTCGAGTACATTTTGGGACCTTACATTCTGATCCCCTGTTTCCTACTCAATTAAGTTAGGGAGGATTTTTCTGCCAAGGACAAAGCTGCTGTTCACAGAGAGAGAGGCTATGTTCTCCTTAGCATTTCTTTCAGCTGACCTAGTAATTTCTATCAGCTATTCGGTTTGGTGTGTGCATCTTTTCAATGACCTTATAAACAAACAGGCTGGGCTTTGCACCAGGTGCAACTCTTGCTTTCACCTGCCATAACATTTGATCCTCCGATTTTGCTCTGTTACGTTTCTGGAGTGTTCTTTTTTTGTCTTCCTTCTTAAAAAAAAAAAAAAAAGACTGTCTGAAAATAAGCGTTCTACTACTACGTGTCCTTCGGGCACCCAAGAATACTCCTGTGTATTGCTTACCACTTTCTCAACTAACAGAACATTTCTAAAGCTGTAGCTCCTTTGTCGAGCCTTTAATTGTTTAAAAGATTCCAGTCCTATGTTTGTTTCAGGATAGATTTTAGATCCCTGGATTGGCCTTTCCGTATTCAGTTTTTCTAGACACGTTGAGGGCTCAGCCGAGCAGAAGCGTAAGCGGTTTGATGTGTGCATCTTTTAAATGACCTTATAAATGAATAGACTTGGCTTTGTATCAGATGCAACTTTTACTTACAGATGCCGTGACATTTTATCCTCTACCGTTTGATCTGCTACTGTTTCTGGAGCGTCCTTTTTATCCTGATTCTAATGAAGTCTGTTAGGTCTCTCTGAAAATAAACTTTCTTTGGTATACAAGATAATTCCTTACTTCTGGGTTGCTTGCCGCTTTTTCAACCTATAGAATATCTTTAAAGATACATCTCATTTCATTCTTTAAATTTACATTAAATTTAAAGAAGCTGTAGTAGTGCAGTGGTTAAAGTGCAGCATTCCAAGCTAAGTTTGCCCGCTGTCAAGAGTTCGATCCTGACCGGCTCAAGGTTGACTTAGCCTTCCATCCTTCCGAGGTGGGTAAAATGAGGACCCAGATTGTGGGGGGCCAATATGCTGATTCTGTAAACCACTTAGAGAGGGCTGTAAAGCACTGTGAAATGGTATATAAATCTAAGTGCTATTGCTATTACTTTAAATTATTTTAGAACTATATCTCAACTGGTGCGGTGCAATGGCTCAGCGGTTAAGACGCTGCACTTGTCAGCTGGAAAGCTGGCAGCCCAGGTGTCAACTCTGAAGCAAACCTGGCTGAAGCCATCTTGTTCCCACAAACTCGGAGAGGGGGAAGGGAGGGGGGGAAGTAGATAGTAGATAGACTGGCTGTCAAAACAAAAAGTTTTCCTGTAGGAACTAAGGTCATCTTAACAGGTGGCTATGGTAGGAGGAGAGGAGTGATCAAGCAGCCTACAGGCTACTTTCATTGGACAACGTGACCGGTGACATCTGGAAAGGAGGACTTTCGCTCTTTTAATTAGGTGAAAACCGTGGGAATTTTTAGAGATGGTTTTCACCGCCTGTGTCGATATGATGTATCCAATAAACATGTTATTTGAGGAATTTACCTGCCTTGGAGTTCTGCTTTCAATGAGCTCAGAATGCTGACACCAGGTTTGAGACCCGAGTGCCACATGATGGGTTGAGCTCCTGTCCTCACCCCAGCTCCTGCCAACCTAGCAGTTGGAAAGCTTGCAAATACAAGTAGATAAATAGGTACCACTTTGGTGGGAAGGCATCAGCATTTCGTGACATCATGCTGGTCACATGATTGTGGAAATATCTTCAGATAGTGCTGGCTCAATGACCTTGAAATGGAGATGAGCATCACCCCCTATTGTTGGCAAAAAGTTAGCGAAATAAAATCCGCAAGGACACCTTTACTTTACTTTTTAAAAAAAATATTCATACATTAGTGTTATTTTTTGATCTCTGGGTTTAGCTTTTTATATTCAGGTTTTTTTCCCAGTTTTATTAGCGATATTGAAGGCTTATCAGAGCAGAAAGATGAGCTATAAAAAGATATTTTTAAAATTCAGAACGATGCAGAATGTTGATAGACTGGACTAATGTTTGAATATGTGTTACACTGGCATGGATTGGATACAGATTACTTTGCAAGGGCAAAGATTGGAAGACTATCCATCAGTGTTCAGTCAGGTGAACATAGCCACAGTGCAGTTGTAAGGTCAAAATAAATCATGGTTGAAATGTTTGAAAAATTAAATGTTTGTGAGTTATGATGCTCCTGATTCATACCACCTGAAGTTATGTGCAGATTGGAGTATAAATATACTTCACATTTGCTTTTCTTGTAGTTTTTCAGTGAGAGAGAAGAGAGAGGGAAAGAGATAGCAACAGATAGCTAGATAACAATAGATGGACCAGCCAGCAGGTAGATAAATAATGATAGGTAGATAGATAAACAGACCAACAGATAGACCGATAGATAGGCAGGCAGGCAGATACAGATACTCTAGATAAAAAGATGAAACACATTCAAGGTTAAGAATTTCACCTTTCTACACAATTTTGGTAGATTTGATTGTGATGCAGGCTAATAAAGAAATGAGTGCCAGTTTGGTATAGTGGTTAAGGCATCAGTCTAGAGACCAGGAGACCAGGAGTTCTAGTCCCATTTTAAACTCCAAGTCAGCTGGATGATATTGGGCCAGTCGCTTTCTCTCAGCCCTAGAAAGGAGGCAGTGGCAAACTACTTCTGAAAAACCTTGCAGGGAAATTGCAGGGACTTGTCAAAGTAGTCTCCAAGAATCAAACAGGAATTGAATGGAAGAAAAAATAAATAAACCGAGTGGAGTAGGTGTATCAATAAATTTGTGTGAAATTGACATGGGAGAGCCAGTTTGCAGTAATGGTTTTACAGCACCAGGGTAGAAAGCTGAAGAGTAGGGGTAGAAAGGGTAGAAAGGGTGGAAAGCTGGACAATACAATTTCTAGTTCCACTTTAGGCACAAAGCCACCTGGGCCAGTCACTTTCTCTCAGCCCTAAGAAGGAAGCAATTATAAACCATTTCTGAAACTGTTGTCAAGAAAGCTGGATGCATTGGTGCAGAGAACTGCCTAGAGTCAAGATTGACTCAATGGCAAGAGGGTGAGAGTGAGAAAGTGTGAGGAAGGAAGGAAGGAAGGAAGGAAGGAAGGAAGGAAGGAAGGAAGGAAGGAAGGAGAGTGAGAGAGAGAGAGAGAGAGAGAGAAAGAAAGAAAGAAAGAAAGAAAGAAAGAAAGAAAGAAAGAAAGGCCATGAACATTGGATGTATTTATTCAAAGAATTGCCTAGAGCTGTGATGGCAAACATATGGCACACATGCCACAGGTGGCATGCGGAGCCCTCTCTGCGGGCACGTGAGCCATTCCCCAGCTCAGCTCCACCCCACATGCCTGCGTGCCTCCCGCCAGCCAGCTGAATTTCAGGTCTGTGTCGTGCATGCGCGGGGGAGGGGGGCAGGGTGCATGCAGGAGACCCATGTGCATGCCCAGGGGGGTGGTGCGCACATGCATGGGCGGGTGGGGGGAGCATGGGTCAGTGCGGCACCCCCCCCTGCTCATTCTGCAGCCTCTTGGGACCAAAAATGGGCCATGGGAGGGTTACGCCGCACCCCTCATACCTGTTTTAGGCCTCCCAGGCCTCCCTGCAGCCTCTTGGGACCAGGAGGTTGCGCACACATGTGCGTGGGAGTACGGGGGGGGTGTCATGCGTGCATGTGCAGGGGGCAGGGAGTGCGAGGAGTCACACGTGCATTGCATTATGGATGCAGGGATGCTCATGCATGCTGTTGCATGTGCTGTGTGCACTTTCGGCACGCGACGGCAAAAAGGTTAGCCATCACTGGCCTAGAGTCAAGACTGACTCAATGGGAAGGAAGGAAGGAAGGAAGGAAGGAAGGAAGGAAGGAAGGAAGGAAGGAAGGAAGGATCTTAGATTTTTTTAAAAAAAAAAGATTAATCCATTAATTCCTTGTGCTGTGCAGTGATTTAGACTGGGGAGAACATAATTCAAATCCTTATTTAGTTGTTGGGATGATCAATGTTTCTTAGTTTAATTAAGATTGCTGCTGCGAGCTTATAAACACTATATTCCACACTTTCTACAACAACAGGTTTAAAACAAAATAAAACACTGACCTGAAAAATTGCTGGAGCGTATCACTGTACAATAAAATGTTTTCGAAAACAGCAAACAGTTGGCAATGATGCATGCCAAGGATTTTGTTTTGCTGACGTATTTGGATTCCTTTTCTTTTTCCGTTGAGCAATATTTATTGCTTAACTATTGTGTATGTGCCACTCAGCTGTTTGTTTTGAAAGGTATATAGGTGAGAGACAGATTGATATTTAGGACTATAGGCAGTGCGGTGCAATGGTGAAGTTTGCCATGGGGAAATCCAGGTTTCAGGGTTTCGACCAATGCCCTTATAAAAGCAGGAGCCTCAAGCAAAGTTTCAAGAACAATCCAGTCATTTATTAGAAGCGCCATGTAGACACGAATCAAGTGAAGCCAGCTCTGACTTCACCCGGTTCGTGCCTTGCCTCTAACCTGGTTTCCCCCCTCCCCCCCCAAGGTATGTCATCAGTCACATTCCCCAATGAAGCAATTTTGTCACGTTGTGGAAGTCACTCCCTCCGGCCATTGCATATCTCCATGGAGATGGCCTTGGCTTCGGCTGGCTAGGATGTGCTTTGTTTTGACTGAAGTGTGGATTCCTTGGTGCAGCTGTGAGGCGCGATTTCCCATCCCTCTGCCTGTGGCAACTCGAGAGCACGTCAGGAAAGCTCTGCGAGTTGACACCGGGTTCTAATCACCCTCCAATTGCAAAACTCATTGAATTTAAGCCAGACATTCCTTCTCAACCCAATATTTTTTAAAAAAAGATGTTGTTATATGGAAATGAGTTCTGTTTTACTGCTTCAGAGCTTGTATGAAAGGAGGGATAGTAATCAGACAGTAAATAAGTAAATAAAATGCTGTATTAAATCCCCCTGGTATTAGAACCTAAGAATAGATTGGATGAGGCCACTGTCTGACTTGGTTTCTCATGGCAGCCGAGTTGATGCTTCCGAGTTGTTGCGTATGAGAAAACATTCTCCACTGCCCAATGTTCCTCCTCAAGAGGCCTTTAGAAGCATGGATCCTCCTGACCTGAAGATAATGTTGAATCTTCCTGTTGAAAAGCCCCTGATAGTCCTCTCTTCCATACATGTATACAATCCCATCCAAATTAATGTCCATCACCACTATTGACACATACAGTAAATGGTGTAAATATTTCCGCCATGCTATCACTCTGCTAAACAACTAATTCCCACAACACTGTCAAACTATCTAGAAAGACAGTATTACCATCATTATTCTCGCCTTCTCCTCATCTTCTTATGACTATAGCTTGTTGCTTGCATTTTACGATTTAAATTGTTTAATTAGTATCCTAGTATGATTTATGTTGATTGCTTATTAAGTATCCATGACTATCACCAAGTGTTGTATCTAATGTTTTATGATGAATGCATTTTTACAATGACTATGATAATGATCTATCACTACTGCTGTGTGTACACTGAGAGCTTATGCATTGGAGACAAATTCCTTGTGTGTGTAATCACACATAGCCAATAAAGAATTCAAGGTCGGCAGTTCAGCGGTTCGAATCCCTAGTGCCGCGTCACGGGGTGAGCTCCCGTTACTTGTCCCAGCTTCTGTCAACCTAGCAGTTCAAAAGCACGTAAAAAAGGCAAGTAGAAAAATAGGGACCCCCTTTGGTGGGAAGGTAACAGCGTTCCGTGCGCCTTTGGCATTTAGTCATGCCAGCCACATGACCATGGAGACGTCTTTGGACAGCGCTGGCTCTTCGGCTTTGAAATGGAGATGAGCACCACCCCCTAGAGTCGGGAATGACTAGCACGTATGTGCAAAGGGAACCTTTACCTTTACCTTTTAACAAGGGGTGAAATGCTCCCGGTTCGGACCAGCTCGGGCGAGTAGGTAGCGATGGCAGCGAGCAGTTCAGAGAACTGGTAGCAAAAATCCCTGCCCCCGCCCCCCATGCCCAGCTGAACCGCGCGATCATCAGAGCCTTTTTTTCTTTTAAATGGCTCTGATGAGCCAAGCTCTGACGATCCAAGCTCTGACAATCCCAGCTGAGTTGCCTGCCGATCAGGGAACTCAGCTGGGATCGTCAGAGCCTTTTGAAAGCATTTTTTTAACATGGTTTTACATGTAAAAAATGGTTTTAAAGGCAAAAAAAAATTGGCCACACCCACCCAGTCACATTTCCCCCCCCCACCAAGCCACGCCCACAGAACTGGTAGTAACAAATTTTAGATTTCACCTCTGCTTTTAACCCATTGATATACATAGCGCTCCTGAAGATGAAACTCAAATACTTTGGCCACCTAATGAGAAGGAAGGACTCACTGGAGAAGAGCCTAATGCTGGGAAAGATTGAGGGCATAAGAAGAAAGGGATGACAGAGAACGAGGTGGCTGGATGGAGTCACTGAAGCAGTAGGCGTGAGCTTAAATGGACTCCAGAGGTTGGTAGAGGGCAGGAAGGCCTGGAGGAACGTTATCCATGGGGTCGCGATGGGTCGGACACGACTTCGCAATTGACAACCACAACAAAGCAGAATGGATTAGGAAAATAGAAGACCAGGTGCACTCACCTTTATTCTGTACCTTGAAAGAAGCAATTTGTTGGGTAAAAGTGATGTATTCAATAGAAACTAGAGAGACTTCTAGGTTAGTATGTTCAAAGTTAGGGTAGAAATGTGAGTGAAGTGAAAGGAGAACAGAAGGTGAAACCCGTTTCCAATCCTAAGTGATTAGCTGGCAATCCCCGATATAAAAAAAGAGGAGAGATGGAATAATGGACTATTTGGTGGTTTACCAAATATTGAAACCTTGGCTCCATTCTGGAGATCATTTGATGCTTGACCTTTAAATTGCAGCGATGACTCAGTCTTAATGTCTCATAAGCATTTTTGGCTTTGAGACTCACCTGACCCCAGGGACATTTCAGGGTCCTAGAATTAAATTAGTTCTGTCTGTTTTTATTCATTATTTTTTTAATATACTTTTTAGTTGAAGATTTTAATTACGGTAATGCAAACCAATGCAAACTAAACTCAGAGAAAGTCAAGAGAGTTGAAGGAAAGAAAAAAGGAGGAAAAAGGAGAAAGGAAATATATAAAGATCCTTCCTTCTTTCCTTCCTTCCTTCCTTCCTTCCTTCCTTCCTTCCTTCCTTCCTTCCACAGGCACAAGAGACAGGGTCCACACATGAAGGTCCAATTAAACTAAGTTGTTGCTAAACAGTCTATGCCAGTGGTCTCCAACCTTGGCAAGTTTAAGACTTGTGGACTTCAACTCCCAGAATTCCTCAGCCCGCTTTGCTTTGCTGGCTGAGGAATTTTGGGAGTTGAAGTCCACAAGTCTTAAACTTGCCAAGGTTGGAGACCCCTTCTCGGCTTGTCGTTCGTTCAGAACTGCGATAGGAAATAATCACCAGTAACACACAGAGAATCAGGGTTTACTTTGGCAATGATAAGCATGCAGTCAAAAGTAAAGTACAAGTCGGTGTTTTGGTTCAAAGTCAGCGCTGGGTGTAATCACACCACAGCGCTATTTAACAAAAACTCAGCCCCTTAAACATACATCCGGTGATTATCAATCAAGCACCCCCCACTCCCTTAACAGTAACAGCTGCGAGCAGCGAGGACAGCAGAATCGGAGAGGCCCAGCAACGTCATCAATCATTGCCCTGAATGCTGCTATCCAGGAACTGTTTGTGTGTTCTCTGCGGCTGCTTATCTCCACTCCTTCGTCTCCCACACACCCCATTGATGGCGAGCTCCGGCAGGACTCGACAGGCGGCCCCCCCTACCAGGAGCTCACCTATAAATGGAAAGCATACAGATGTTAGTCACTGTTACGATCCTGCCTTAGGTTTGGCTGGGTATTTCCGATGGAACCGTTGTATCAATCGGGCAGCGTGAACATCGGGTGCTGCCACCCACGAGGCCTGTGTTACAGGGTATCCTTTCCACCGCACAAGATATTGTAACATCCCCCTACGAACCCTGGAGTCCAATATTCGGTCTATCTCATATTGGTTGGTATGCACGGGACCCGGTGGAGTAGTTGAGGTACCTGGCCTTTCTATCGTCACCGGTTTCACCAAACTGCTATGGAATACGGGATGTATCCTACTGAACAAAGGGGGAAGTTTAAGAGCTACGGTTACCGGATTGATGACTTGTGTTATGGGAAATGGTCCTATATATTTAGGTCCTAATTTTTTACTGGGCAGTCGGAGTTTAAGGTATTTCGTAGATAAGTATACTTTGTCTCCTATCCGGAATGGTTTTGGATCAGCTCTTTTCTTGTCTGCATATTTTTTGTACTCGTCTGCTGCCTTTTGTAATGCTGTTTTTACACTTGGCCATACATTACTAATTTTATCGGCCCAACTGCGTGGCGTGTCACCGTCTGTCATAGGGGGATCTAACTCTGGAATGGCTGAAAACTCTCGGCCATATATTACTTGGAAAGGGGAGAACCCAGTACTGCGGTGGGGTATGTTGTTATATGCCACTTCGGCGAAAGGCAGGAGTCCTGACCAATTCGTCTGCTGGTATGAAACGTAGCATCTGATATATCTTTCGACCATGGCATTGGCCCGTTCAGCCGCCCCGTTAGTGCTCGGGTGGAATGCTGAACTTAACCCTTGAGAGGACCCAATTAAACGGACAAATCGTCTCCAAAACTTAGAGGTGAATTGAACACCGCGGTCGGATATAATCCTCTTAGGTGCTCCATGGAGACGATAGATATGTTGCAAAAAGAGTTCGGTTAATTGTCGCGCGGATGGTATGCTTTTACATGGCACAAAGTGGGCCTGTTTCGAAAACAGATCTACCACCGTCCAAATTACAGTGTGGCCATGGCTAGGGGGGAGATCTACTATGAAATCCATAGCTATCTCTTCCCAAGGCCTGCTAGGATTCGCGACTGTCTGTAATAGTCCTAACGGTCGTCCAGACCAGGGTTTGGCGGTTGCACAGGTTGTACAACCTTTTACGTATGTTTCTATGTCCTTACGCATTCGTGGCCACCAGAATTGCCTCCTCACAAGGTGTAGAGTTTTTAAATACCCAAAATGGCCTGCTGATTTGGCATCATGGCACCTGCATAACACTACGTTCCGTAAACGTTCTGGAACATATATTCTATTCTCCCTCCACGCTATTCCATCATTATAGCTAACCATAGAGGGGTTTTGGATTACCCATCGATCCTGTTGTAAAGCTGTTTTAAACTCGGTACGTAAGTGACCATCTACTTCTGTAAGTCTTAATAGGGTTTGGGAAGGTGCAATTAGAGGTTCTATCACTTCCTCTCGCTTGCTATTATACTGTGGCATCCGGGACAGTGCATCAGCCAGGAAGTTTTTCCCAGCAGGAACATACCGCAACCGGAAAGAGAAACGCTGAAAATATTGTGCCCACCTTATCTGTTTGGGAGATAGTCGCCTGGGCGTTTGTAAGGCTTCTAAGTTTTTATGGTCCGTCCATACCTCAAAAGGATGAGACGCCCCCTCCAAGAGATGTCGCCATGTCATCAACGCCCAACGGACCGCGAATGCCTCTTTTTCCCAGATCGCCCATGCCCGCTCTGTCGTGGTTAACTTTTTAGACGTATAGGCACAAGGTTGTAACCCTCCCTGCTGTGTTCTTTGTAGGAGTACTGCTCCTACAGCCACGTCGCTAGCATCTGCTTGGACTACGAATGCCTGCGTTGGGTCTGGATGCTTGAGTACTGGTTCTTGAGCAAAGAGTGTTTTTAACTGCTCGAAAGCCATTTGACACGCTGACGACCACGTCAACGCTTGTCCCGGCTTTGGTTTAGCTGTGGCCGGTTTGGTCCGTAACAGATCTGTTAGTGGTAGGGCTATTTCAGCAAATCTGGGAATGAACTGCCGATAGAAGTTTGCAAAGCCTAGAAAGCTCTGTAATTGCTTTCTGGTTCTAGGGGCCTGCCATTCAAGCACTGCCTGGACTTTTCTGGGATCCATCTCTACCCCGCTCTCTGATATTCGATAGCCTAGATAATCTATCCTCTTTTTGTGAAACTCACATTTGGATAGTTTCACGTACAGCTTAGCAGCTAATAATTTGTCTAAGACCTGTCGGACCAGAGATATATGTTCCTCTTCAGTTTGCGTGTAAATTAAGATGTCATCCAAATATACAAGGACACCCCTGTACAGATGTTCATGCAGCACTTCATTGATGAACTGCATGAACACCGCAGGGGCGCCCTGTAGTCCGAACGGCATGACCTGGAACTGATAGCTTCCCAAGGGACAATTGAATGTTGTTTTCCACTCATCCCCTGGTTTGATTCGTATCCTATAATACGCTTCGCGTAGGTCGAGTTTCGTAAAGATACGACCGGTGGCTAGGGCAGCTAACAGGTCCTTCATTAAGGGAAGTGGATAGAGGGGCTCCACACACACTGCATTGAGATCTCTGAAGTCAACGCATAAGCGTAAACCCCCGTCTTTCTTCCCACGAAACAGGACAGGGGCAGCCATCTTTGATCGACTAGGTGTGATAAAACCCCGGGCCAAGTTCTTGTCTATATATTTCCGTAATTCTTTTAGTTCGGGTTGTGTCATTGAATACATCCGGGGCTTGGGTAGCTTCGCCCCGGGTATTAACTCAATACTGCAATCCGTAGGCCGGTGAGGGGGCAGGGTCTCACATTCCTCCTCACTAAAGACTCTGGCGAGATCCCTATACACATCAGGATACGTCGTGTCTACTGGTGGGCTCTCTGCTTCTATTCCCCCTGCTGGCTCCTTTTCCTCCTTGGTAGGGGGAGGTCCCAACGGTAATCGAAGTTTGCGAAAACCCCCTTCCCACCATATCGTAGGAGCCCACTTGTCCAACCATGCTAATCCTAAAATCACTGGTTCTAACATTTTCTCCACTATAATAAACCGAATAGTTTCGGTGTGCTCCCCAATATCGAGGTGCACCTTTTCTGTTATATGAGTCACTGGTGCCCCTCCCAGCAATGAACCATCCATTTGTTCAAAGGTAATAGGGGTTCTCAACCGCACAACCCGCAGCCCAAGCTCGTCAACTATCGCCCTACGAATTAAACAACGAGTACACCCTGAATCAATCAATGCCTCATATCGGCGTCCAGTGGTGGCCCGTGGGTTTCGGAGTACGACTGGTACCACAAAAGGTCGGATGGGGTCGCTCACCATCGGGTCATGTGGGTCCTCATCGTCATCATCACTATCCCCAGCCGCAATCGGGAACTTTTCCGCCACCACTTTCTTAGTATCTGTAGCCAGGGGATCCCTCTCCATACAGGATGTTCGAGTCATTTGGGACCGTTCGGATGTTGGTCGGCCTCTGCCTCTCAACACAGCTCTAGGAGGGGGGTTTTGGTCCAAGTTACGGGGCATGGGATGAGGACAGTCGGCTGCTCGATGACCAAGGCGATTACATCTGAAGCAACGAAACGCAGGCCGCTGGATCCTTTCCCCCAAGCCGGAGCCAGCATTCGGTCTAGTCTCCTTGGGTGTTTGTGTGCGTTCTGCTGGTCGTTTTCCTTGACTTGCAACCCCTTCACCCCGTATACGGAATTCTCGGAGACCGACGTCCAATTCGATGGCTGCCTTGTACCACACACTCAACTTGGGGGGCAAGCCCCGGTACACGCAGGCTTGCCGTAAATCACGGTCTAGTCCTTTATGGAATTGGTGCACCAGAAGACGTTCTGGCCACCCCACCAACCGAGCCGCAATCTTTCGGAACTCCTGTACATATTCCTTTGCTGGTACGCCCCGTTGCTTAAGCGCAAACAAATCCCCCTCTGCAACCTGGGCGCTTGTTTCGTCTTCAAATCTGGCACGAAGAGCCTCCAGAAATCGTCCCAGGTCCACGAGTTCCCTTGCATGTTTAGCATGGAGGCCTGCCACCCACTCAGCTGCTTCTCCCGTCAGGACCCCTGTAACAGCAACCACCATAGCCCACTGGGAGGGATACCACTGTCCATATTGGTCCATATGGCTTATCACCTGGCTTAAGAAAATAGCCACTCGTTCAGGGTTTCCGTCAAAGGAAGTCTGCAGGGCAGGTGGTCCCCAAACGGCCTGCGGGACCCACAGCCCCGGCGGGGCCCCCGGAGGCCAAGGCATGGGGCCTGGGGTCCTCGCTGCTCCAGTCGCTCTCCTGTCCTGCCTAGGTTGGTCCCTCGCCGCCCCACGACCCCCAACAGGTAAGCCCCCTGCCAATTGCGTTGGTTGGGGCTCAGGACCGGCTCCAAGGTCTCCCGATGAGGCACCTTGGTCTTGTTCTGGAGGGGGTTGGTCCATGGATCGTCTAGAGGTCCGCTCCATCCTCAATTTAGGACTTGTGAGCCGGAACTGGGTCTCCGAAGCGGTCACCCCTGTATCCTGCCAAGAAGAACCTGGAGGCTCCAGCCCTGCAACCCAGGGCTGCCAGGATGGGGCGTCACGAAATCCAGATTCCCCAAAACGCTCACGTAGCGTATCCATGGTGCTGGGACCGGATGAAGCAGGATACCCCCAATCCCCTTCATCCTCCTCAGTCCATCGTCTTTCCCTCCAGCCCTGGAAAGATGCTCCCAAGCGAGGGGGTGTTGGCATCCGTGGCCCGAGGAGAACAGAGCTGTGCCACCAATCCCCCGTCCGAGCCCGTTGTCCTGGAAAACTCTCCTCCTCCGGTCGGGGCGGGGCGCTCTTGGGTTGCTTGACTTTTGGTTTCACTGCCAACTGTTCCACACTCTCCTTCACCTCCTCTATCAGTGGTTCCTCCCCCTCCACATCTCCACCACACTCCTGCTCTTCCAAGGCCGTCCCTTCTGCCATATCCCCCTTTGCTGCAAAGCCACAGGGAATCCTCACCTCTTGCGAAAAGGAACCAAGCGCTGACTTTCTCTCGGCTTGTCGTTCGTTCAGAACTGCGATAGGAAATAATCACCAGTAACACACAGAGAATCAGGGTTTACTTTGGCAATGATAAGCTTGCAGTCAAAAGTAAAGTACAAGTCGGTGTTTTGGTTCAAAGTCAGCGCTGGGTGTAATCACACCACAGCGCTATTTAACAAAAACTCAGCCCCTTAAACATACATCCGGTGATTATCAATCAAGCACCCCCCACTCCCTTAACAGTAACAGCTGCGAGCAGCGAGGACAGCAGAATCGGAGAGGCCCAGCAACGTCATCAATCATTGCCCTGAATGCTGCTATCCAGGAACTGTTTGTGTGTTCTCTGCGGCTGCTTATCTCCACTCCTTCGTCTCCCACACACCCCATTGATGGCGAGCTCCGGCAGGACTCGACACCCCTGGTCTATGCACAGGAATCTTCTCAACTAATGGTTAGCTTAACATCTGCAGTGGAATTCCATAAGGATCAAAGGAATTCAACGGGAGGTTGGACTTAGTCTGCTTGTGACTATGTAGAGATTCTAGGCTGGTTCCTCTTTTAACTCTGCTCCCACATTCTGCCACTCCTATTCCTACTCCTTCTCCCTCCCTCCCTTCAATATACAAATGAAGTTGGTTGAAATGTTAAAAATTAAATGGGAAATAGAAAAAAAGAAACCCAAGAGAGTGACACGCTTAGTCTTTTTAATTTGATTTACAAAAGAGGCTGGTTAAAGCCTTGAATAAGCTCTTGCGATGGGACAAAGAAGAATCGAAAAGAGACCAAATCTTTGGACACTATTTGAATGAATTAAAGATTAAGATTTTCAGAAGTAAAAGGAAGGAGTAGAGAAGTTGGTTTATTTTATCAAAGGTAAAATAAGACATAAGAGCTTTTTATAAAGTTCTGGCGATCTTGTATGGACTTTTTTGCTGACACTTGGATTGAAAGGTTGATGTCTTACCGGTTTGCTTAAAGATAAGAGATGGGTTATGGAAAAAAGAGGTACTTGTTTTTAAGCTTAGAGATAGTAAAGATAAAGATAGTAAACCATTGCAGCATCCCCACAGTCACGTGATCAAAATTCAGACGGTTGACAACTGTCTCATATTTATGACGGTTGTAGTCTCCCAGCGTCATGTGCTCCCCTTTGGCAACCTTCTGACAAGCAAACTCAATGGGGAGGTCAGATTCACTTAACAGCCGTGTTACTAACTTAACAACTGCAGTGATTCACTTAAACAAATATGGCAAGAAAAGTTGTGAAATGGGGCAAAATTCACGTAGTAAATTTCTCACTTAGCAACATACTTTTTGGGCTCCATTGTGGTCATAAATCGAGGAGAGGCAGCGTGAGGCGAGGCGAGACTGGGCGTGACAGGGAGCAGCTGGGAGGGGAGGGGTGAGGCATAGCTGGGCGTTGCGAAGTGAGGCTGGGCGAGGCACCCCTCAATGTGAGTGATGTAGAGTTGACCACGTCCACCCGGTCACAAGACTACTCAGCCACCCCTACCCAGCCAGTCATTAGGGCAGAGAACTGATGGTTAAATTATTTGAATCATATAAAGAAATAAAGGTAGTATAGATACTAGTATAGTATAGGTAGTATAGAGACTAGTAATAGAGACTAGATCTATTTCAAGCTATTTAGCTCTCATCAGCTAACCCTACCCTTTCTGGGATTCGAAGCTGGCTTGCTTGCACGTTAGGCAGATGTATTAACCTCTAAGCCACAGGTTATCCTCGCTCTGTCAGTTTGTACCAGGGGAGTTTAAATGAGTTTTCTATCAAAGCAACCTGGTCTATCCAAATATGGGAAGGAGCATGCTACTTCCTTTCGCCTTTCAGCCCCAATCCAGGAGCCCTCAGGCAGTCGCTTTCACAACAAACTATTTTGTATTAAATTTATATTTACTGACAAAGAAATAAAGGGAGACTAGTATAGATCTATTTCAAGCTATTTAGCTCTCATCAGCTAACCGTGCCCTTCTGGGATTCGAACCTGGGCTTGCTTGTATACACACTTTTTGGTACTACCTTAGCTTCATTGCAAATTAACTTGCATTTTTAGACGCCAGAAATATACACTTTAGAGCATGTAAGCATGAGAGTTAATTTGATTACACACACACACACACACACACACACACCAAAAAAATGCAAGTCAATATAGATATTTGATGGAGTCGATATATGCTTGAATGCTTTGGAAATAATCAAGACATCTAGATGACCTTGACTGATATTGGAAAGCTATTTTTAAATCATTTTTTTCAGAAAGAGGGAGTCTTACAGGTGGCAGCACTTCGAGTTGGCAGTCAAGCAGGATTGGTTCTGATTAGATGGATGGAAGGGATCTAATGCATCTCAGGGTTGTTGAAATAAGCTTTCTGGAAGAACACACTGCCCAACGGCTTCTGTACTGCAGTCAAGAAAACAAGTTTGTATCCATGCACCCATGAAGAATGGACTTAAAAGGGACTGCTGTGCTAGACTCTCAGTTTTAGATTGATTGATTGATTGATTGATTGATTGATTGATTGATTGACTGATTATCTTCCATTAGGTCATTTTCGATTCTTAGGAACTATGTACATGCCCCAAAGGTGCTTTTTTCAAGAGGCAACTGGACTTTCTGGATTTTTTTTGAAGACGTTTTCAGTGGTGGGCTGCTGCCGGTTCAGGCTAGTTTGGGTGAACCGGTAGTTGCAACCTATGGTTGGACCCACCCACCCGCCTGGGCACAATCCCGTCCTATATCACTGTGTTGTTTGACAACACATACATTGGTGGACAGTGCGCACGAGCGAATTCCTGTGTTTTGTGATGCCGCATGCATGTGCGGATGGCACAAGCTCACATTTCCGGTGCTGGGCAAACCTTTCATTACGGTATGTGACACCCAACTCTGGACGTTTCGCTTCTCATCCAAGAAGCTTCTTCAGCTCTGACTGGATGGTAGGGAATGGAAGGATTTATACTCCTTAAAGACAGCTGGACATTTGCATTCTTTTAGTCTGCAAGGAGTATAAATCCTTCCATTCCCCACCATCCACTCAGAGCTGAAGAAGCTTCTTGGATGAGAAGCGAAAAGTCTTCCAAGAAAAACCAGATAGTCCAATTGTCTCTTGAAAAAAGCACCTTTGGGACAACCAATGACCTGGATGACAGAGAATCTCCATAGACATTGAACCATATACCTCAGTGTTTCTCAATCATGGTAGCTTGAAGATAGGTAGACTTCAACTCCCAGAATCCCCCAGCCAGCAGTGCTGCCTGGGGGATTCTGGGAGTTGAAGTCCACCTATCTTCAAGCTACCAAGGTTGAGAAACATTGATATACCTGTATGTAGAGTTTCTCTCCATGGTGATCTGTCCCTGACCTGGTCTTTCAAGCCTTCCAACCAGGGGTGGATTCTACTTACCTTTACTACCGGTTCGCATCACTCGCATGCGCAGATCACCTATGATGACGTTTGGGGCGGTGGGTGGAGCCTCCTGCCGGTTTTACTACCGGTTCTTGCGAACCGGTCCAAACCGGGGGCAACCCACCACTGCTTCCAACATTGTTTCCACTGCCACTGTAACTAGGTTCATCCATCTTGCTGCTGGTTGCCCTCTTTTTCTTTTTCCTTCTGAAAGAAGGTGCCTTCTCCAGAGAGTTGGGTCTTCATGTAATCTGTCTGAAGTAGGATAATTTCAGCCTTGTGCCTTGAGGGAGAACTCTAGGTTAACCTGGTCAGTGATCTGTTTCTTTTCTTGGTTGTCCATGTTATTCTCAGGTACCTTCTCCAACACCAAAGTTCAAAAGCATCAATATTGTTCCTATTTTTATTATCCTCTAAGTTTGCTCCACAGAGAATATTAAGGCTTGCACAATACTGGTCTTTGTAAGTATAGACCCATCCCAGCATTTGAATATCTTTTCCAGGACCTTCCAACAAGTTCTACTCTACCCCTTCTGTATCTTCAGTGTGTCATGTCTTTAAGCCATATTATCTGTGTGCCTTGGGGATCCAAGCCTGCCACAATCATACTGTGGGAAGTTGGGAGGGGGGATTGCATGAGTGAAGTAGAGATAGCCATAAGAAGCTTCTCTAAGAGAAGTTCAAGGCCATGGTGTCCAACAGCTGTGCAAAGAAGAAATTGGAGGATGTCTTCTATTCGGGGAAGAACTGACTGGAGCTGTGTGGACATGTGGGAGATGTGGGCAAGGTCTTGAACATTCTTGTGGGTGAGGAAAACCTGGAAGCTTTCAGATTCAGGTTTTCCCAGATGTGCTGATATGACATCTCTAATAAAAGTTAGCTTTGAGAAACTTCAAGCCTCCGAGTTTGATTTTGTTGGGGGTGTTACTTGGAACCCTGACTCAGTGTTAATTCTAAGGCTTGGCTGTTCTACCTGTTGTCATTAATTTGGCCTTCCTTATCTTTTAAGTTAGCTCCATTTTTTCATTGTGATTGTTGCAATATTTTCAGGATCAGACTCAATAAGATTAGCAAGAGTTAAAGATTTAACTATATATTCTTTTATTTACAATAGGCATTCTATATTCACTGACTATTCACAGATAGAAGCAAAGGGAAGGGTGTAGGTAGCTCCTTATATATACAATGGGTGGAGCTATATGTGGGAGTGGTGAATTATGAATACATTAAGAAGTGAAGAATAAGTTAACCCCTGATACCCTGTTTGTACACTATTTACACATTAGAGAATAAGGCATTTACATCTGACAAATCCCCCTCTAAATGCCGATTCGTTATACAACACCAGTTACACTCAGATTCAGGACAATACAAAACATATAACTTAGAGGTTAAATATTTGTGCTGCTTAGAAGGTAAAGGCTTTGTCAATATATCAGCTAATTGTTCTGAAGTGTCGCAATGCACTGCTTTAATAAATCCATCCTGAGATAATTGTCTCACATGTTTAAATTTTATATCTATATGTCTGGACCTTTGTCCAATGGCATCAGTTCTAGATATTTCAATGGCTGCTTTATTGTCTTCATGCATAACAAAAGGCAAAGCAGGTTTTTTCCAGACATCTGAAATTAAATCATTAAACCATACAAGGTTATTTGCGGCTTTGGATAAACAAACATATTCCGCTTCTGTCGTTGAAGTGGCCACTAGTTCTTTTTTACCAGTGTACCAGTAAACTGGACAGTCATTTAAGAGAAATACATAACCAGATGTACTTTTTCTGCATGAGATGTCTCCAGCCCAATCTGCATCTGCATAACACGTAAGTTTTGGTTCTTTATTATTATTAGGTTCTAACATTAAACAAAAGTCTAGTGTACTTTTTAGATATCTTAAAATTCTTTTAACAGCTTCCCAGTGATACATTGTTGGTTTGCTGACATACCTGGATAATAAATTGAGTGGTAAAGCGATATCTGGTCTAGTCCAATTAGATATATAAAGGAGTGAACCTATGATTGATCTATAAAATGTGTTGTCCTTGAATTCGGGAGAAGATTCATCAGTATTTCTTAGAAAGTCAGTTTGCATAGGAGTATCACAAGGTTTGGCATTGTTTAAGTTGCATTTATTTAAAAGTTCTATGATCTTATCTCTCTGGGTAAGTTTGAATCCCCTTTTTGTCTTGTTAATTTGGACACCAAGGTATTTGTTTACCTTGCCTAAAGATTTCAACGAGAAATGCTCATTTAATTTAGTTACAAAAGTTTCTCTTCTCTCTTTATGTTTTCCTATGTATAAAATGTCATCCACATAAATCAATACAAATTCAATGTAATCATCACCCCTCTTGACAAAGAAACAATTATCAGCAGTGGTAGCGTTGAAGTCCATGGTCTTAAGTACTTTTACTAAACAATCATACCACCGTTTACCAGATTGTTTTAGCCCATATAAACTCTTGTTTAACAACCAAGTTTCATTTCTGTTTGTGTATTGACTGTGAGGTGCTCTTACGTATATTTCTTTATCTAGTTTTGCGTGTAGGTACGCAGTCTGTATGTCATATTGGAATACATCAAGATTGAGTGCTGATGCTACCACTAGAGCTGTTTTGACACTCTCTGTTCTTACAGTGGGGGAATACGTGTCAGTATAGTCCTCCGGATATTTCTGTGCATAACCCTGTGCAACTAATCTAGCTTTGTATAGAGTATTTCCTCCCTCTAGATTCTTAATTTTATATATCCACCTGGTACCAATAATTGTTTTATCTTTAGGTGCAATTGCAGGTGTAAATACATTTAATCCTTGTAAACTTTCCATCTCTTTCTTCATTGCTAATTCCCATTTTTCTTTTTCTTCGCGAGGAAGTTTTAACACTTCCTCATATGTATTGGGTGTTGTTGGTTCACCATCCATATGCATTACATAATCCTTGTATTTATTTGGCATTTGATTTCTGGTGTTTCTAATGGTTTTTTCGGGTTTACTATCGTTATCATGCAAATATCTTGCTTCCTTTTTTGTTAGTGTGTCTGTCTTTATTTTGTGTTGGCTATTTGTCCAAGTCTTGGTTTTGTTTTTATATTTGTTGATATTTTGCTTTTCTATAGTCCCTTTCTCATGAGGTTTTGTATCTTCATATTTATTTGGGAATATTTCATTAAGATGTAATTTAGACCAGTTGGCTTGTTCATGGAACACAGCTGTTCTGGAGACTATAAATTTGTTGTTACTATCAATGAATCTGTATCCTTTAGTGCCAGTCTCATATCCCATAAATCTGAGTCTTCTGGACACATTTTCTCCCTTTCTTCTTAATTGTTTAGGTATGTGTACGTCTGCTGTGACTCCAAATATATGCATGTGTGCTAATTTTGGTTTTCTATTATACATCACTTCATATGGTGTCTTATTTACAATGCTGGACCATGTTCTATTTTGTGTGTAATTTGAATAATGTAAGGCTTCTGACCAGAATTGTTTGCTTAAGCCAGCATCTTCCAATGTGCATCTAATCATGGTTTGTAATGTGGAATTTTTTCTCTCTGCAATCCCGTTTTGGAACGCAGAAAATGGACTAGATGTGTAATGTAACATTCCTTTGTCTTTTAACCATTGGGAGAATTCTTTAGACATGAATTCGCATCCTCTGTCTGTCATAATTTGTTTTATTTTGATGTTGTGTTGTGTTTCTATGCGTTTGTAAAATTCTTTAAATTTTTGAAATGTTTCATCTTTGTGTTTTAATGTATAAACAAATCCATAGCGGCTATAATCGTCCACTATTGTCAGGAAGTAACGTTTTCTATAAGTGATTGATGGAGTTAATGGACCAACTAAGTCCATGTGCACTAAATCAAAAATTTTGTTAGTTGATCTAGTAGATTTTCTTGGCCTGGGACTAGTCTTTAGTTTTGTAGATTTACATACTGAGCATTCCAGATAATTTTCACAATTTTTTATTTTAACACCTTCTGCGTGTTCAGTCATTTTTTGTACTACAGGAAAACTGGCATGTCCTAACTTCCTATGTAATATGTGAGCACACTCATCATGAATTGGTTTACCTATTTTTGGCTTCTTATCGTTGTGTGCATCTGTGTGATCATGAGATATTTTACATTCATCATTGTCACTGTTGCTAACATTCTCATCATCTATTTCAATACAATCTTCCATATTTGAATCAATGTTATGTAACCATTTTTCTTTTGTTATCAGATAAGGTAGGCCTCCTTTAGTCACCACAGTGCCTACATTTATTTTATTCTTTTCCAAAGTTGCCTTTCCTTTTGAAAAGACAATGTTAATGTCAGAATCTCTGCTTAGTTTTATGGCACTTAATATGTTATGAGGTATTTCAGGTATTAGTAATACCCCCTCTATTTTTCCTAGACCAGGCAAGGTTACATTTCCTCTACCTAATACTTGAACCTTTTCTTGGTTAGCTACCTTAATTACAAATTTATCTTCTGCAAATGAAGACAATATACTTTTGTTATTAGTGGTGTGATTAGTTGCTCCAGAATCAATAAGCCAATTATTGTTCTCACTTTGCTGTGTGTTAGTGTTGTCTTGTTTATTTAATCCATTCAGTGAACCAGATTTTCTATCCTTTGAATTGTCTCTGCCCCCTCTATTCTCTCTGTGATTTGGTGGGCTCCTATATCTATGCCTTTCTATGGAAGGCTGTCTATAATCGTATTTGTTTCTGTATTCTGATTTATATCTTTCTTTTAAAAATTTTGGGCAATCTCTTCTATTGTGTTCCCTGGATCCACAATTATGACATTTAAATGTTCCACTATATTTTTCTTGGAAAGCTACTTTCCTATATGGTTTATGTTCTGTGTGATTGTTAGAACGATTCCTTCTAGAATTATCTTCTGTTATCAATTTGTTGGATAGACTTTCTATGGATAAATATCCTAGATTGATTGTGTCTAAATGTGACATAAAATTGTCCCATGATGGATCAAGTGAGTTGATAATAACACTTTTCATTGTTTGGTCTGAAATCACCTCCCCCCTCAAATGCAGTTCAGCTCTTATTTTGTTCAAAGATATTAAATGTTCACTTATGGAAACCCCTGGTTTTATCCTAGACGAAAAGAAATCTCTAGATATCCTTGTGGTGGTAGCTACACTGTCACTGTGAAACAAATTAAACATGCATTGAATAATTTCTGAAACAGTCAAATTTGGCTTAATGCTGTGATACATTGCAGGAGACACACTAGATATTATTAAGAAAAAAGCTCTCTGGTGTAAACAATCTATTTTTAGAGTCCAAGGTCTTTTTGGGGGACTAGTGATAAAAAACAGTAA
This sequence comes from Pantherophis guttatus, assembly GCF_059756535.1. Taxonomy (NCBI): domain Eukaryota; kingdom Metazoa; phylum Chordata; class Lepidosauria; order Squamata; family Colubridae; genus Pantherophis; species Pantherophis guttatus. The sequence goes on along the minus strand of NC_142063.1, from coordinate 334,749,910 downwards.
GTTTTCCTTCATAAAGACAACCTGGAGCTGTTGATACCATTCTTGTAAATTAATGCCATCAACCCTTAGTTTTGGGAAGTCACTGGGTAAATTTCCGACATTATTGGGTCCATTACTTACAACCTGAGGTAGTCCGTGGTCTCGTAAATGCAGAAAATTGCAAAACGGCGTGGGGATGCTCGCTACGAGTCTGCATGATCTTCTCTCCAGTTCATGTCTTCCCGGACCGTCAGCATAGTTTCGCGCATGCGCGTTGTTCATTTCTTCTTCGGCGTCGTCGTGGAAGGTTCTCCCCATTGCGGCTTGCTCGCTCTGCTCCTCTTCAGACGAGTCGGTCTCTGGTTCGACTTTGGGAGTCCTGACGACGGTGGCTGCTCTTCCTCTTCTATTGAGAGCGTTGGTGCTTGCTTCGGTCTGCGGCGTAGGGCGGTATCGGCAGGGCTCTCTGGGTTCGGGCGTCAGCGCTCTTGTAGTCAGGATGGGAGCGGGCAGGTCTTGAGGCATTGGCTTGCTCGCTCGCTTCTTCGGCATCTTTTTAGTGATTTTCAGTTTTGGCCCAAATGCAGCAAAGAGCGTTTTCATTGCTGATTTTATTTGGTGTTTTGTTGGATCTTCCTCACTTTCTGGTTCTGATTCTTCTGAGGTGTTTGAATCTTCTTTTTCGTTTTCGTTGTCTGATAACATTTTTCGCGCCAGAAATTTTGAATTGAGCTTGCTGATTGGCTCTGCTTCGTTCATCTTGGAGGCCGCTTGAAACCAAGATGGCCGCCATTCAAATTTTCGCGCGGGATCATCGTTTTTCTTCTTTGTAATGATTTTCTCCGCAGTCATATCACTTACTACTTTTGGATCTTTAGGCCTTTCATTAGTGATGTTTTTCTCTCTCGCTGCTCCGCTGTTCTTCAGCATATCTTGGAGGTTCGCGATGAGGCTTTCATCATTCTTCTGGCTTTTTAATAGTTTTAATATCTCTGACCTGAGTTCGTTATTTTCTATTTCGATTTCCTCCTGGTCATCAATTATTTCTTCGTCTTCAGTGGTGTATTCTTCGGACTCTCTCGAAATTGCGTTTGTGGATTCGTTGATTATTTCTTGTTTCGTTTCCATTTCTTTGCTGTAGGCCCTGGTGTTGGGCCTATCTTTCTTAGACATTTTAAAGTTTTTTTATTGAGTCAATTAACCATCCTCTGCTACCAGTTTGTTGCAATATTTTCAGGATCAGACTCAATAAGATTAGCAAGAGTTAAAGATTTAACTATATATTCTTTTATTTACAATAGGCATTCTATATTCACTGAATATTCACAGATAGAAGCAAAGGGAAGGGTGTAGGTAGCTCCTTATATATACAATGGGTGGAGCTATATGTGGGAGTGGTGAATTATGAATACATTAAGAAGTGAAGAATAAGTTAACCCCTGATACCCTGTTTGTACACTATTTACACATTAGAGAATAAGGCATTTACATCTGACAGTGATTCTTTGCTTTTATTACTGGAGCTTTTATTACTAGAACTCTGCATTTGGGCTATAAGAGCCGTGGTGGCTCGGTGGTTAGAATGCAGTATTGCAGTACTGCTGACTGCTGATTGCCAGTAGTTCGGCAGTTCGATTCTCACCAGCTTAAGGTTGACTCAGCCGTCCATCTTTCCAAGGTTGGTAAAATGAGGACCCAAAATGTTGGGGACAACATGCTGACTCTGTAAACCACTTAGAGTAAGTTGTAAAGCACTATGAAGCAGTATATAAATCCTAAGTGCTACTGTCATGGGCATAGCACATGTTATTGATGTTTCTTCTTCCAGTTTTAAAACCATGTTCATTGTCTTTCAACCCAGGATGAAAAAATAGAGGAAGAGTATACAAACATGTCCTATTCCTTTGTCCCAAAGGTGCTTTTTTTCAAGAGGCAAGTGGACTTTCCGGTTTTTCTTTGAAGATGTTTTGCTTCTCATCCAAGAAGCTTCTTCAGAGCTGCGCAGAGCTGGGCATGGTTGGCATGGCCTAGTTGGCCTCCTGCACCATGGCATGTGTGTGTGTGTGTTTACCAGTGATGGGTTTCAGATTTTTTTACTACCGATTCTGTGGCTTGGTGGGCGTGCCATGCCTTGGTAGGCGTGGCTTGGTGGGTGTGGAAGGGGAAGGTTACTGTAAAATCTCCATTCCCACCCCACTTCAGGGGAAGGTTACTGCAAAATTGCCAATTCCTCCCAATCAGCTGGGACTTGGGAGGCAGAGAATAGATGGGGGCGGGGCCAATCAGAATTTTTACTACCGGTTCTCCAAACTACCCAAAATTTCTGCTACCGGTTCTCCAGAACTAGTCAGAAACTGCTGAAACCCATCTCTGGTTTTTACCCTCCCCAGGCTCTGGAGGCTTTCCTCAAGCCTCCAGGAGGGCAAAAATGGCCTCCCCAGGCTCCAGAGGCCCTCTGGAGGCAGGAAACGGGCCCATTTCTGGCCTTCCTGGACTTCCGGTAGGCCCATTTTTCACCCTCTCCGAGCCTCTGCATGTGCTCTGCCCTTACCTGCATCCAAAATGGGCCGCGTGGGGACTCCTGGAAGGGGTGGGTAGGCGGGGCCAGTCAGGAGTGGGATTTGGGAGTTCTCCGAACTTCATAGAATCTTAGCTAGAGGTTCTCCCGAACCCCTGCGAACCCCCAGCTGCCCACCCCAGGACCTTTTCCAATCAGTTGGCCACTGTGTCTTTCTCCAGATTTAGTGGCATAGCTTGGTTAAAATCAGTGGTACGTATCTTTTTTCATTCTAAGTGGTTGTAGGGCTCTGCAGCTTCGAGGGCCTTAGACTGAGAAGTTGTTTTATAACAGGCATGGGCCTGCATACCACCATGACTATCGCTGTTAGAACATCCTTTAAAGAATCCATGTCTTTTCTTGTGCTTGCATTATTGTAACTATGCCAAGCTGGAAAAGAATATGTTTGGATTACTGAAGCAACAAGGTATAACAAAGTGCTTTGGAGTTGGTCTGGCCATGCGATTAGCACTTCTTTCTCTCAACTATACATTTTCCTGGGAAGATGAAGCAACGATGCAAAACCAGGTAAAAAATGGCTTTTTGAAGGAGGCATTGACAGGCACAGTATGCAAAATCATTTTTTTGTTTCGTTTTGAAAAACAGAAGTCCAAAAGTGAAATGCAAAAAAAGAAAGAAAGAATGCAAAATTACAAAAAGAAATAGACAGCAAAATTGTGAATGTGTGTGTTTATATATCATGTTTCCCCGAAAATAAGACCCTATCTTATATTTTTTTGAACCCTGAAATAAGCGCTTGGCTTTATTGCCATGCGCTCAAAAGCCCAATTGGGCTTATTATCAGGGGATGTCTTATTTTGGAGGAAACAGGGTAATATGAATGTGCACATGCAAACTTTTTAATCATAATGACGGCATTTCAAAATTGCATTTGTACAACCAAGAGTCATTTATAAGAAAAACCATTATATTACTAATATATATGTTGATCAGGTTTCAATACATTTATTCTTCGTTTCCCTAAATCTTTGTTGTGTTATTTTTTTTCTGCCAATACAGTTTCCTCACATCTGAACCACTGCTCCATTCTCTTTAATTTGCTAGTGTTATGCAGTAATGAACCTAGAAGCTAGCAGCAAGATCTGAATCAATTTCTTATGCTGCATCAATTTATATGAATTAGAGAATATGGACAGTAGACTACAAGCAGAATTTATGGTGAAAAATTGTTGGATGATTCACCAAATTTCTTCAAAAACTTTCAGTCAAAACACTTATTGACGGAGCATCGCCATTAAAACTAGAAATATTCAGCATTTTTTTTTTATACTTCCACCAACACAATTTGAAAAGCTCCAGCAGGTATATAAAGTTAGTTCTTGACTGACAACCAGAAATGGGACCAGAATTTCCATTGCTAAGGAAAGTGGCTGTTAAACGAGTTGTGCTTGATTTTATGACAATTTTTGCTGTTGTTGCTAAGCAAAACACCGCAGTTGTTAAGTGAATCATGCCATCATTAAGCAAATTCAGCTTCCCCATTGATTTAATCAGAATAGAGCTAGAAGGGACCTTGGAGGTCTTCTAGTCCAGCCCCCTGATCAAGCAGGAGGACCTATACCATTTCAGACAAGTGACTGTCCAATCTCTTCTTAAAATCCTCCAGTGATGGAGCACCCACAACTTCTGAAGGCAAGCTGTTCCACTAGTTAATTGTCCTCACTGTTAGGAAGTTTCTCCTTAATTCCAGGTTGTTTCACTCCTTGATTACTTTCCATACATTGTTACTTCTCTTGGTTTCTGGTGCTTTGGAAAATAAATTGATGCCCTCCTATTTGTGGCAACCTCTCAGATACTGGAACACTGCTATCATGTCACTCCTAGTCCTTGTTTTCTCTAGGCTAGCCATTCCCATTTCCTGCAACCGTTCTTCATATGTTTTTGTCTCCAGTCCAGGCCTTTAATATTCTTAGTTGCTCTTCTTTACACTTTTTCCAAAGTCTCAACATCTTTTTTTGTAATATGGTGACCAGTCATGAGATTCAAAATTTTTCACTACTGGTTCTGTGGGCGTGGCTAGGTGGGCGTGGCATGGCTTGGTGGGCGTGGCAGAATAAGGATACTGTAAAATCTCCATTCCCACCCTACTCCAGGGGAAGGTTACTGCAAAATCCCCATTTCCTCCCAATCAGCTGGGACTCGGGAGGCAGAGAATAGATGGGGGCGGGGCTAGTCAGAGGTGGTATTTACCGGTTCTCCAAACTACTCAAAATTTCCGCTACCGGTTCTCCAGAACTGGTCAGAACCTGCTGAATACCACCTCTGGTGGTGACCAATATTCCAAGTGCTAATACTTCACATAACTTTGTTTATCAGAAGTTGGTTGAGAAGGTTGCAAATGTCAACCACATGATCCCAGGACACTGCAAGTATCGTAAATATATGCTGGTTGTCAAACACCCAAATTTTGAGCAGAGATTGTGGGGATGCTATGGCAGTTGTAAGGGCAAGGACCAGTAAGTCTTTTTTTTTTTTTTACTTATAGTGTGAAAATGTACTTACATGTACTTAAACAGTACACAAGCAGACTTCAAGTACTATTGTAACTCTGAACAGTTGCTAAATAAATGGTTATAAATAAATAAAAAAACCTATCTGTATGCATAGTGTGGTTGTAGTGTTGGTTTAGTTAACACAGAAAGGAGCACAATGGCTCAAGTGGTTGAAACCCTGGGCAGGAGGTTAGCAAGCCTGTGTTCGAGACCCCAGAGCTGGTATGGGGTAGGGTTGAGCTCTCATCCTTCATGCAGCTCCTGCCAGGGACATAAAATGAGCCCCCAACGATGATCCTTTCAACCCGGAAGGGTCTCTGTGCTTCTGACATGAATAAAAAAGCTAACACAAAGTGTAGACAAATACAAGAAAGTGTCAGATTAGACAAATGGCAGCAATTATGGGAAAGAAACTATAAATTAACAATGACCACAGCATATAAGGAGAATCAGTATAAAATGTTTTATAGATGGCACATAGCACCGGAAAAATTGGCAAAAATGTTTAAAGATAAATCAGCTAAATGTTGGAAATGCCATCAGATACCGGGATCGTATTATCATATGTGGTGGACATGTCCAGAAGCGAGAAACTATTGGGTAAAAATTTGAACGTGGTTAGAGGAAATAATACAACAACATATAGATTTAAAACCTGAACTGTTCCTATTGGGTATCTTACCAGAGAAATATAGTAAAGAAAAAATATATACATGCCATAACTGCAGCTAGGATTGTATTTGCACAAAATTGGAAAGCAGAAAAAATCCCTATAGAGGGAGAAGTAATTAAGAAAATATTGGAATGTGCAGAAATGAATAGACTAACATTGGCAATTAAGGGAAAGAAAGAATCGGAGTATTACAGGATATGGGGCAATTCTATTAATGGATAGAGGTGAGATATAATAAAAATTAATATAAATGCAAGAAATTGAAAAAAGTGTTGTAATAAATTAAATTAAAATATAAAAGTAAGATAGAAATGTAGTAAGAAAATGATAGTAAAGGAGGAATATGATGACACAAAAATATGTACCCAGATGACACTGAATAATTAATGATGTATTGTTTGTTTAAATATAAAAATATAAAACACTTTTTTATTAAAAAAAGAGAAAGTGTCAGATTAAGAAGCACAAGGGATCTAGTCAAGAAAATCAGAGAAATATAGGAAGCTCCAATCTCGTCAGTGTCATAAGAAAACAGGCATAGAAAGGAGTTAATGATGGACTATAATGCTTAAAAATGGAATGAATACATGGAAATTAGGCAAAAAGACTGTCAGATGATATATTTGAGTGAGAATGCAAGCATGCGTTGTTACAGTGTCTAGACCCGTGATGGCGAACATATGGCACATGTGCCACAGTTGGCACACAGAGCCCTCTCTGGGGGCACGCAAGCAGTCACCCAGCTCAGATCCACTGCACATGTGTGCTTCCCGCTGGCCAGCTGATTTTCAGATCTGCCCTGCAAGCGAGAGACGCGCTGGCATCCATGGGGGGCGGGGGGGAGGCTACCTTTCTCCTCACTTTCTGCTGCCTGTGCCTTTCCAGATCTCCGGAGATTCCCCTCCCGGTGCTGTTTTGGGAGGCGAGGCTTCCCACCTTCCAGCCTTTTTGGAGGCTTCCCCCCCCCTCCCAGCCGTTTTGGGAGGCAAAAGCTTTTTCCACCCCTCCAGTGCTGTTTTGGGATGTGAGGCCAAAAGGGGGGGGGGTCATGTACACATGCGGGGGGGTCGCATGCACATGCGGGGGGTCGCATGCATGTTTAGGGGGAGGGGCATGTGGGAGGGGCATTGCATTATGGGTGTAGGCATGTGCACACACACTTTTGACACCCGAGGAAAAAATGGTTAGCCATCACTGGTGTAGACTATTGGTGTCCAACCTTTTGGCTTGCCTGGTCCACATGAGTGAAGAGGTATTGTTTTGAGCTATATGTAATGTGTGTGTGTGTGTGTGTGTGTGTGTGTGTGTATGTATCAGGTGGGTTCTAAAAACTTTTACTATTGGTTCTTTGGGCGTGGCTTATTTTGTGGGCGTGGCTTGATGGTCATGTGACAATTCTTTAGGATTTAGCAGAGGTACTGGTCTACCAGGCTTTAAACTGCTTGTAAAGCTGTACTGGTCTACCCATTTGTTTTTGGAGGCACCGGTCTACTCATTTGTTTTTGGAGGCCCTGGTCTACTCATTTGTTTTTGGAGGCACTGGTCTACTCATTTGTTTTTGGAGGCACCGGTCTACTCATTTGTTTTTGGAGGCCCCGGTCTACTCATTTGTTTTTGGAGGCACTGGTCTACTCATTTGTTTTTGGAGGCACCGGTCTACTCATTTGTTTTTGGAGGCACTGGTCTACTCATTCGTTTTTGGAGGCACCAGTCTACTCATTCATTTTTGGAGGCACCAGTCTACTCATCTGTTTTTGGAGGCACCGGTCTACCCATTTGTTTTTGGAGGCACCAGTCTACTCATTTGTTTTTGGAGGCACCAGTCTACTCATTCATTTTTGGAGACACCGGTCTACCACCACACTGCCTTTTAACACTGATCAGGTGTAGGGCGGCCCTTTGAAGCCTCGCAGCAAGAGTTTAAACAGTTTTTTTCCTTCTAGCTGATCAGCTGGGACTCAGGAGGCAGCAATAGATTGGGGGTGGGGCCAAATAAAAGGTAAGAATAACGCGGGGGGGCAGGAGGGCCCAGCTCCCAAGCAAAGAGAACCGGTTCGGTGACATCATATCATCACCGCTACTGGCTCGGCCGAACCAGGCCGAACCAGGAGAAACCCACCACTGGTGCTGTGTGTATATGTGTGTGTGTGTTTAATTTCTATGGTTGCCCATCTCAGTCAATGATTCTGGATGGCTTACTATTCATGTTGTAATATAGTTCGTGTATATAAATCACATAATACTATTAAAAGTTTATGATCTTATGGGGTCAGGGCTGCAGGTTGGACACACCTGATCTAGATGAAAGGTGTACCCTTTGTGGAAATCATCTACTTTGAGTTATGGTGATGGAAAAGATTACTTCCCATTCCTTGGACAGACATAAGAATCAATTCTTCAATACTAGGTTAAATCAAGCCAGAATGTTCACTGAAGCATAGAATCATAGCACCGGAAGGGGACCTTGGAGGTCTTCTAGTCTAACCTCCTGCCCAAGGCAGAAGTCCTTATTCATCCCAGAGAAATGGTTGTCCAAACTTTTTCTTGAAAACCTCCAGCGATAGAGCACCCATGGCAGTGGTGGGATTCAGCTGGTTCGCACCACTTCGGGAGAACCGGTTGTTAACTTTCTGAGCAGTTTGGCACACTGGTTGTTGGAAGAAATCATTAGGGCAGAGAACCGGTTGTTAAATTACTTGAATCCCACCACTGACCCATGGTGCATGGATCATGAAACAAAGAATATCATATTCAGGGCACATGAGGTGGGCTCATGTTCCCATAGAAAAGATAATCAAATCAGGGAAGATGGGAAGAAAGAGAAGAGACCAATAGCGTGTAAGAAAAATCGACAGAATTACAGAAATGTACCTGCAAAAATTGCTTAGTATGGTGAGAGATAGGACAACCTGGAGAATTTTATCCATCGAATCAGCAGGAGTTGGCTATGACTCAGTGGAGCATAATAACAACAGATGCCAGCAATGAATTCTCTTTGTTATTAGTTCTTGTTGAAATGCAGAAGAAAGTTTAAAAGGAATTTTATACACAGAATGTTCTGATTCATCAGTGGCCGAATTGAAGCATATTTTTTTAAAAAAATCAGTTGGAGGTGCTGTGACACTATGACTCTTATTCAGTATTATAGCTCCCTCTTTTGGTGAAAAAAAAATCCATGTGTTTTGTATTTTATTTTATTGTTGCTAAAAAAACCTGACATGGACTTGATGGTATGTTGGCATCTATCAACCTATATACATTGGGTGGGTGGGTGGGTGGGTATCCACAAATAGAGATACAATAAATTTTCTTCTTCCACTATTTCCAAAAGAAAAATTCAGTTGTAATTTTAGTTTCCCCACTAGTACAGGGAATTTGATACTAAAAAAGTACTCTTGAGTTACAGATAATCCTCGATTTACAACGATGTTTGAAGTTACAAAGGCAATGATGATGATGATGATAGTTTTATTGATTAGCCTATAGCCCAGTGACGGTTTACCTTTTTGCTGTCGGGTGCCAAAAGTGTGGGGAGCGTGGGGGGGGGGTGTTGTGCGTGTGCTTGCCCACACCCACAATTCAGTGTGCCCTGCCTCCCAGTGCATGTGTGCACAACCCCCCATGCTTTCCCCGCTTTTGGCACGTGATAGCACGGTGGGCCAGGTAGGCCCGTTTTTTCACCCTCCCCAGGCTCCAGAGGCTTTCTTGGAGCCTGGGGAGGGTGAAAACAGTCTTCCCCATCCACCAAGAGGCTGGAAGGCTGGAAACAGCCTGTTTCCTGACTTCCGGTGGTACCAGAAGGCCTGAAAATCAGCTGGCTGGTGCACGCATGCATGCTGGAGCTTAGCTAGGGCAACGCTCGCGTGCCCACAGATATGGCGCCATGTGTCACCTGTGGCACGCGTGCCATAGCTTCGCCATCAAGGCTATAGGCCATATCAAAAAACAAGGTTCAAACACATATCACCAATAAAATCCTATACAACCAATTTAAAATAAGAGTAGGGTAAAATACAGTAGAATAAAATGACAATACAAATATGTAAAATAGAATAAAATGACATAAAATTATATTTCGGTGTCACTCTTACAATCTACCCCAATCAGTCCCACGTATGCAGATCTCAACCGACAAAGGCAATGAAAAAAATGACTTATGACTGGTTTTCCACACTTACTGACCATTGCAGCATTTCCTGTGGTCACGTGATCACAATTTGGAGGCTTGGCAATGGACTCGTAATTATGATGGTTGTAGGGTCCCGGGATCGTGTGATCCCCTTTTGTGTGTGACCTTTTGTCAAGCAATCCCAATGGGGAAGCCAGATTCTGTTATCTAATCATGTTACTAACTTAACAACCGCAAAGAGAACTGTGCCAAAAAGTCGCACAATGGGGGCAAAACTCATTAACAACTGTCTCACTTAGCAACAGAAATTTTGGGCTCAATTGTGGTTGGAAGTGGAGGGCTACCTGTATAGTTTTCTCTAGCTGCTCATCCAGTTCTACAGAGGAATTATTGAGTCGGTCATCTGCACCTCTATAGCTGTCTGGTTAGGTTCGGCAACACAACAAGAAAAACACAGACTTCGGAGGATAATTAGCACTGCAAAAAAAAAACAATTGCTACCCTGTTTCCCCGAAAATAAGACATCCCCTATAATAAACCCAATTGGGCTTTTGAGCGCATGCACTAAAATAAGCCCCCCCTGAAAATAAGCCCTCCCCGAAAATAGGCCTTCCCTGAAAATATTTAAATGCATGTGCAGCTGGTTCCCGCCATTTCCTCTGATTAGGGTTAGGGAGACAGAGCTGGAAATCAGGTAAGATGGCAAGAGAAGCCCTGTCTTGCTCCACACGCCCCAAAATAATAAGACATCCCCGAAAATAAGGCCTTATTTTGGGGTTCAAAAAAATATAAGACAGGGTCTTATTTTCAGGGAAACACCGTACCAACCTTCCTTCCATTGAGGACCTATATACTGCACGAGTCAAAAAGAGGGCTGTGAAAATATCTACAGATCCCTCACATCCTGGACATAAATTGTTTCAACTTCTACCCTCAAAACGACGCTATAGAGCACTGCACACCAGAACAACTAGACACAAGGACAGTTTTTCCCCGAACGCCATCACTCTGCTAAACAAATAATTCCCTCAACACTGTCAAACTATTCACTAAGTCTGCACTACTATTAATCTTCTCATCGTTCCCACCACCCATCTCCTTCCACTTATGACTGTATGACTGTAACTTTGTTGCTTGTATCCTTACGATTTATATTGATATTGTTTCCTGATTGCTTATTTGTACCCTATGACAATCATTAAGTGTTGTACCTTATGATTCTTGATGAACGTATCTTTTTCTTTTATGTACACTGAGGGCATATGCACCAAAGACAAATTTCTTGTGTGTCCAATCACACTTGACCAATAAAGAATTCTATTCTATTCTATTCTATTCTATTCTATTCTATTCTATTCTATTCTATTCTATTCTATTCTATTCTATTCTATTCCATTCCATTCCATTCCATTCCATTCCATTCCATTCCATTCTACTTACACTCTTCCCTCCAAAATCATTGCAGCTTTTTATTCCGCAGATTAAGGGCGGGGGGGGAGGAAAAGACAGAACAACTCATTTAAATATGAATAGGAAAGTAGGTTAGAAGGCACATCACAGGCTGCATCATCACACCTTCACTCCCCTGGGCCCACATCTTTGCAATGACTTTTCAGGCATTTAAATATCCTGAGTCTGGGTTGCATAATGTACTTAAACAGATCAGTTCAAAACTTCGCACTTGCATTTATTTTATTTGATGCACTAAATCCATTTATGTGGCCGCCCAACTTGCAAATATGACTCCGGGCAACTAACTATGTCGTAGAACAGTAGGGAAAAAATGCAGTATCAGCAAAAAAAAAAATTAGTCGGCAAGAACAAATGAAAGACTCACCCAACAGGAACAAAGACATCCTCACGGTTATCTAACCTTAATGTCAACTTAATGTTTGTGGTTTGAATAAATAGGTGTATGTATTCAGGTTCTATTTATGTTTTTTAACTGTTGGCTAGGAAATGTCTAGAGATTGATGTAAGATGGATACTTATATAAATGTGTCAAATAAATAAATACTTCCCAACTCCAATGCCCTGGTTAAATATGCCATAGTTGTTTGTTTTATTCTTTCTGTGGCCTAACAAGTTGCACAATTGTGGCCTGTTTGTTTTATGAGTTAGTGCATTGTGTCTGCGTAGAAAATAGATTAATTTAAGAGTGGGATATAGCTGGCCTATTCTCTGTGACATTCTTGGTTTTTGCTTTTCTGGTGTTGGAAATTCTCCATTAAAATTTGAAGATGGGCAATAGGGTTTTCCTTCTGTTGGGGAATTCTGGAATTCCCAGTGGCACAAAATGTTTTGTTCAGCCCTTCCACCTGTGGTGTTTTCCAGCTTCGATGAGAGTTCAGCTCCTAGAATTCTCAGGCAGCTTGAGGGTTTGTAATCTTTGCACATCTGGAGATCAACAGGCTATAGATATCTATTCCAGTTGATCATGCTTGTAATTTACCCATCTTTACTCCCATCTTTAAGATGTGTGGACTTCAATTCCCAGAATTCTCCTGCCAGCATGTTAGATAGGGATTTCTGGGAGTTGGAATCAGTGGTGAAATGTTAAATTTGTTGCTACAGGTTCTTTGGGCATGGCTTGGTGGAGGGGGGGGGTTAATGTGACTGGGTGGGCATGGCCAACTTTTTTTTTTTACTTTTAAAAACATTTTTTCTACAACCTTAAGAGGTTGCAGAAAAAAATGCTTTTAAAAGTTTCTGACGATCCCAGCTGAGCCGCGCGATCATCAGAGGCTTTTTTTTTTTTACTTTTAAAAGCATTTTTTCGGCCAAAGAGGTTGTAGAAAAAATGCTTTTAAAAGTTTTTTTAAAAAGCCTCTGATGATCGTGCAGCTCAGCTGGGCATGAGGGGGACAGAGATTTTTGCTACCGGTTCTCCGAACCACCTGCCTCCATCACTACCGGATCGGGTGATCCAGTCCGAACCGGGAGCATTTCACCCCTGGTTGGAATCCTCATACGATGCGAAGCTCGATTTCACTGAGGGCCGCATCAGGGTTGTGTTTGCCCTCAAGGGGTCGGGGGGGATGTGGCCAGGGTGGGCGTGGCCAGTTTGATGTCACTGTGGTGGCCCAAGCACTCTGCCAGCAAAAACGGGCTTCCGAGCTCCGTTTTCAGCTGTGATGGCCTCCTGCAACCCTCTGCCAGTGAAAATGGAGCTCAGGAGGGCCGCGTGCGTCCCGTGTGAGCTCCGTTTTTGCTGGCAGAGGCACCACGGGCTGGTTCTTTGCTGTTTCCAGGGAGGCCCTGCGGGTCAGATCTAAGTACCCTGCAGGCTGGATCCAGCCCGTGGGCCTTGAGTTTGACACCCCTGCTTTAAACCTCAAATCTAAGGTTGAGAATCACTGGCATAAAAGGGAAAACTGTCTAATACAAGAAATTTTCTGCTTCTCCCACCTCCTTTAAATTCTGATTGAGGATCAGATAGAAGATAGAAAAGGTGTCTGAGAAAATATAGAAAAAGAATGCATGCTGCAAGAAGAAGAAAAAAATTCCCCAAAATTTGGCGGCATGAATTAAGTCCAGTATTATTTGTGTTTCCATTTCTTAAGAAACAATCAGAATAGAGCTGGAAGGGCCCTTGGAGATATTCTAGTCCAACCCCTTGCTTAAGCAGAAGACCCCATACCCGTGATGGCAAACCTATGGCACGCGTGCCACAGGGGGCACGCAGAACCATATTGGTGGGCACGCGAGCTCAGCTCCGGCCAACTGATTTTTGGGCCTTCTGTGCCCACTGGAAGTCAGGAAACATGCTTTTTCCAGCCTCTGGGTGGCCTCAGAGGATATGGGGAAGGCCGTTTTCACCCTCCCCAGGCTCCTAGAAAGGCTCTGGAGCCTGGGAGAGTGAAAAATGGGCCTACCGGGCCCACAGTGCCATTGTGTGCCAAAAGTGGGGGGAGTGCTGGGGGGGGGGTCGTGCGCACATGCACGGGGGGGTGAGGCGCATAGAATTAAGCGGGAAATTCACGTTCGTTTTAATAAGAAAGCCTTGTGCGAAGAATTTTATAAACGAACAAGGGATCAAACTATTACATATAAAGGCCAACGGATAATAGTTTTGAAACGAATTCCACATCGGGTAAGAGAACAGAGAAGCAGATATCAATTTTTGACGACTTTCCTGAGGAAAAACGCAATTTTGTATCATTGGCTGTTACCTGAAGGCTTATTGATGACATGGAGGGATAAGAAAGTGAGGATTCGGAGTCTTCAAGAAGCAAGAGAACTCATGGAACAACAATTTAATTTGTCAGAATTAGATGTTGAAGGAGAAGGGGAAAGTAGAAGCCTGGAGGAATCGCAAGAGGAAGAAGAGGTAGAGGAGAGGAGAGAAGGAAAGGCGGGAAAGAAGGGTGGGGGAACACGAAAAATTGAGGAATTAACAACGCCTCAGAGGGAGACAAGACAAACAGCTAAGAAGGCCACAACAGCGGGAAAGTAAAAACTTAGGTGAGAAAAGGAGATGGGGGAATTAGTACGTTTGATATCTGTAAATATTAATGGTTTAAATGCTCCTAATAAGCGTAGTAGGATTTTGAACAAATTAAGAAAGGCTAAGTATGATATTGTCTGCATGCAGGAGACCCATATAAAAAAAGAATGTCCTTGAAATTTACACATTCATGCTCATGTATATATACTGTATATGACTCACTAATGGCCTAAAGGGAGAAGGATTTTTAAAAATGGTCTAGGAAAAAAGAGGCTAATCCCACTCACTGGCTAGGATCTCCAGTTTTCTACAGGTAATCCTCAATTTACAACTATTCATAGAGTGACTGTTCAAAGTTACAGCAGCACTAAAAAAAAGTGTCTTATGACCATTTTTTCACACTTATGACCATTGCTGCATCCCTGTGGTCATGTGAACAAAATTTGAACATTTGGCAACTGGTTCTCATTTATGACCGTTGCAGTGTCCCGGTGTCATATGACCATTTTTTGTGACCTTCTAAGAAGCAAAGTCAATGGGGAAGCCAAATTCACTTAACAACTGTGAAACTAACTTATGTTCTGCCCCAGCTACAGACCCCAAAGAACACAGCACACACAAAGTCTGTACAAAACTTAATTTACTAAAATAATTCAGTCTATTTCAAACAAAGGCTGTTAATAAACTTTCTTAACAGCCTACAAGAAACCAAAGATAAAGTAATCACAATCTTACTATGGTGGGCAGAAAGCCCAGAAGCAATTTACAGAGAATCCAGACGCGAAGGAGAGTGAACTAAAGTTGTTCCCTACAAGTTGCTTCAGTCGGTGTTCCTCCTTAAATAGGCTAAGGAAGTGGCCAATTAGCCCCAAGTCTTACTCTCGAGGAGACCTCCTCCTGAGGCACCACTCCTGCCTTTTGGCAGCTCTGCGTGCCTGTGCATCGAGAAGAGGCTCCTCCTCTTCGTCCTCTTCACTTAAAGGAGCTTCTGGAGGTTCTGAAGGCCCTGGCTGAGTCCCTGCCTCTGGCACCACATCTTCTCCAGCCTCCTCATTGTCTGACTCGAGTGCCAGCTGCACAGGCTGCTGGCACAATGCCACACCAGCCTCCTCATTGTCAGAATCAGCTACAATCTGCACAGGCCACTGACGGGCCACAAGAACTTAAGAACTGCAGTGATTCACTTAACAACTGCAGTAAGAAGGTTGTAAAATTGGGCAAAATTCACGTAAACAATTGACTTTCTTAGCAATGGACATGTTGGGCTCAGCTGTGGTAGTAAGCCAAGGACTACATGTATTTCAAAGAACCAAGTTGTTGTAAATTTCCTAAGAACAGCTTCAAGGTCTTAGTCTTAGCATTAGTGCTTGAAGAAAATCAATGCACTAAGAAAATAATTCAACCCTTCTTTTATTTTTTTTTCTTTAGAAATTCGGGAAGCTTTCCGAGTCCTGGACCGGGATGGCAATGGCTTCATTTCCAAGCAGGAGCTGGGAATGGCCATGCGCTCTCTGGGATACATGCCTAGCGAGGTGGAACTGGCCATTATTATGCAGCGGTTGGACATGGATGGTGAGTCTTCCAGTTTTTCTCATAGTCTTTGCTGAAGGAGAATGTGCTGGTTGCCAGCAGACTTCCAGGTAGAATTCAAGGTGCTACGTAACCCTTTTAAAATTCTTAATGCCACAGAGCCAGGTTATTTACAAGACTGTTAGCAATAAACTCTCCTCATCCAGTAAGTTGGTGAGCTCCAAACCCTGTCACTCAATAAATGTGATCTGGTAGGACCTAGGAGATGTGCCTTCTCTATCAAATGCCTGTCCCTGGAATAGCAAGAACCAAATGGCCCTGACTTTCCCTATCTCCAGGGGTGGGATTCAGCCGGTTCGGACCAGTTCGGGTGAACCACTTAGTACTGGTTGTTCTAAGGACTGGCTGACACCACTCACCCCATCCCTCCCAAGAGTCTCCACGCAGCCCATTTTGGATGCCAGATAAGTGCAGGGGGTGAGCGGAGGCTCTGGGAGACACCACGGTGGGGCGGGGGGCATTTTCACCCTCCCCAGGCTTCAGAGGCATTCCTTGAGCCTCCAGCAGGGCGAAAACAGCCTCCCCCAGGCTCTGGAGGCCCTCCAGAGGAATGAAATGGGCCCATTTCCAGACTTCCGGTACTTCCAGTAGGCCCGGTTATTGTCCTCTCCAGAGGCTTTCCTCGAGCTTCCAGGAGGGCGAAAATGGCCTTCCCTGTGCACTGGAGGCCCTCCGGAGGCCGCAAACAGGCCCGTTTCTGGACTTCTGGTAGGCCCATTTTTTCACCCTCCCAGAGCCTTCGTGCACGCCTTGCACTTACCTGGCATCCAAAATGGGCTGCGTGGAGACTTCTGGGAGGGGCGGAGTGGGGTCGGCGGGTTCAGCCAGTCCTTGGAACAACCGGTTCAGTGAACAAGATTAAAATTAACATCCGGTTTTCCCAAACCAGTCTGAACCAGCTGAATCCCACCCCTGCCAGTAGCCCAAAAGGCTTGGGAGAAAATCAGTGGTGGCTTGCCCCCGGTTCGGTCCGGTTCTTGCGAACTGGTAGTAAAACCGGGGGGTAGCTCCGCCCACCCACCCGGATGTCGTCATAGATGATCTGCGCATGCATAGAAACTCAGCAAGCGAAGTGATCCCATCACGTGATTCCGTTGCGAACCGGTAGTCAAGGTAAGTAGAACCCACCCCTGAAGAAAATAGTTTATCTGGATGCCAAGTGTGGTAACTCACTGTGGAAAAAATGCAAAAGAGGGAAATCATCCAACACGTGAATATGAGTGGGAGAATGCATTTACTTGCCTGTGATATCTTCGTTGCTTTCATCTGCATGGAATTGTATGGATTTTCCTCTTGAAAGGGTGCCTGAAGTGCCCATCTTTTCATTATGTTCTTACTCTATTTGGAGAAGTATCTCTGTGCACACACAACTATCTTCTTCCGAAGCCTTTCACCAGAACTTCTTATCAAAGAGCAGGAAGCTCATTGATAAGAGTGCCTTTTCAATAGCACAGCAGATAGCCCTCCAGAAACAGCCTATCGTGACACTTTCATTGTGGTGAATACCTTGCTTTTATTTTCCATGCTTCTTTTCAGAATTACTGGTTATTTACTGTTGGTGCTTTTATGTGCTGCCCTATTGTTAAAGTAAATGGATACGATTTCTATTTCATTGCTGTTTTTATTACGTTATATTGTGAGGTGTGATTGACAGGCATTCTACTACACGTAGTCCTCGATTTACAACAGTGACCGTTCAAAGTTACAATGGCATGAAAAAGTGATTTATGACAATTGTTCACACTTACGAAAATTGCGGCATCCCTTGTGGTCATGTGATAAAAATTCAGATACTTGACAACGGATTCATATTTATGACCGTTATAGTGTGCCAAGAACATGTGACCCCCTTTTGTGACCTTCTGAAAAAGCAAAATCAACATGGGAAGCTGGATTCTCTTAACAACCATGTTACTAATTTAACAACTGCCGTGATTCACTTAACAACTGTGGCAAGAAAGGTCATAAAATGGGGCAAAACTCACATAACAAGAAATGTATCACTTAGCAATAGAAATGTTTGGCTCAATTGTGGTCATAAATTGAGGATTACCTGGAATGTAATGAATAAAGTAAATCTGATTTCTACCTGTATTAAATTCTATTAACCATTCAGTATTCTTCTCTCCTTCAGTACGTGAAGGTAAAGGTTCCCCTCGCACATATGTGCTAGTCGTTCCCCACTCTAGGGGGCGGTGCTCATCTCCGTTTCAAAGCCGAAGAGCCAGCGCTGTCCAAAGACGTCTCCATGGTCATGTGGCCGGGATGACTAAATGCCAAAGGTGCACGGAATGCTGTTACCTTCCCACCAAAGGTGGTCCCTATTTTTCTACTTGCATTTTTTATGTGTTTTCGAACTGCTAGGTTGGCAGAAGCTGGGACAAGTAACGGGAGCTCACCCCGTTACACGGCACTAGGGATTTGAACCGCTGAAGTGCCGATCTTTCGATTGACAAGCTCAGCGTCTTAGCCACTGAGCCACTGCGTCCCTTCAGTATGTAGTCAGAGGCAAAAATGCTACCCTGATAACATCTGTGTGTGTGTGTGTGTGTTGATTTTTAGCAATTACATGCAGTTGTCTGTGCAATTTTCTTGTCAACATTTCCAGAAACAGTTTGCCCTTGCCTTCTTCTAGGATTGAACGAGAGAGCGATTGGCTGAGATTTACTAAATTAGCTTCCAGTTCAATGCAGGACTTGGAACTTAAAAAGCCTCTGAGCTTCTAGTCCATTGTCTTCAATCGCTACAGAAATTATCAGAAAGGGTTTTTTTTTTCTTCTGCCAATCTGTCTAGATGCTGAGTATACATGCATAAATGTTCTCCTTAATGGGCCTTTATTACATTTACAAAAATACATGATTCTTTTATAAAATAATGTAATGGTTTGAGATGGAAATGGTGGGAGATACCCGATCCTGACTTCCTGCAGTTTATCTGTATGCTAAGCCTGGATGTATAATAATGTGCTAAATTGGATCAGGAGAATTGGGTAAAGAGGAATTGGACATTTCCCACCTCTTACTATTTCCCCAATTGTAAGAATAAGCACAAATGTCTGTTCTAATAAATTTTGACTGCCAAGAAAGGGCAGCACCAGCAGTTTCCAAATTCTTAAGCAAAGAGCCCAGGTTGTTGAATCCAGGAAAGTGGTGTCCTCCTCTAACTTTTACATAATCCACATTTCCAAAACTATTCAAAGAATAAGCTTTTTTTCAACTATCAGCAAGATACAAAACAATGGAAAAACCCACCCAGGCAAGGAGGACAGATCAAGCAGGGAACTAGCCTTGAATCTTTGCACAGCTGCAAGAAGCATATGCCTGACATTCCCACCCCAAGTTCCATGCAACTTTATCTGTTTACACCGTAGTTTATATAGTTGAACTTTATTTTTTCAAAAGAAAGTGAACATTCTGGGGAAATTCCTGTACTATAGATAGAATACAATAGTCCAGGGGTGCGCAAATTTTACATGTGTTAGGCACAAGCAACCAGAAGCACATGTGAAAGGTTCAAATTACTACAGGAGTGGGCAAATGTGGCTCTTTTACAACCTGTGGACTTCAACTCCCAGAATTCCTGAGACGGCTGTCTCAGGAATTCTGGGAGTTGAAGTCCACAGGTTGTAAAAGAGCCACATTTGCCCACTCCTGTAGTAATCAACTTGAACCTTTCACATGTGCTTCTGGTTGCTTGTGCCTAAGTGAATTGGGGAGAAATAGGTTAAAAAAGAAGGGAGGAAATGCTCAGGTTTACAATACCTTCAATAAATATCTGGGCTGTTGTTAGGCTGGCATCCATTCACTGATAATCCAGAAATTTAAATTTCTCTTAATGGCGCAAATTGTAAAAGTTGTATAGCAATAGCAATAGCACTTAGACTTATATACTGCTTTATAGTGCTTTACAGGCCTCTCTAAGCAGTTTACAGAGTCAGCAAACAGCAGTAATGGGGACTGTTATTAAGTTTGGCATCAGGTTTTACAGTCATATCAGGGGTGAAATCTACTTACCTTCCCAACCGGTTCAGAAGTGCACGCGCCACATGCTTGGACCCTCTGTGCATGCGCAAACCCTCTGTGCATGCGCAGAGGGTAAAAAAAAGTTACTTCCTGGTTAAATCCAGGAAGTAATGACGACCGGGCAGGTGGGCGGAGCCTTGCACCACCATCGCTACCGGTTCTCCGAACAACCAGCCGCCATCGCTACCGGTTCGGCTGAACTGGTCCAAACCGGGAGCATTTCACCCCTGAATCGTATGCCATTGAGCTTTACCACTGCATTGCTCAGCAATGGAAATTCTGGTCCCAAATGCCATCATAATTGTAATCAAAGTGTGCACACTAGACAAGTTAGTTTTGATACCCTTCCCCACATTTGGAGTAAGCTCCCATTCGAGTTGGAAGGACCATGTTAAGATAATTAAATTTAATAGGTGGAGCAGTGGGGTTGTACAGTGAGCCAAAACACACAGTTATAGTTGATTGGTTGGAGAGTGAAGCAGTCTGCGTTGTGATAGGTTGCTGTGGGTGTGGAGGAGGCGTTTCCCTTTTCTCCCCGCCTTTTTTTCTTCTGTGGGCTCTGTATGTTCTGTAATTTACCTCATGATGCTCCTGTTTGTCTCACCATCTAGTTTGTGGTGTACAGGTAGTCCTCGACTTAACAACGATTCATTTAGTGACCGCTCAAAGTTACAACTTTACTGAAAAAAAGTGACTTACGACCGTTTTTCACACTTCCGACTCTTGCAGCATCCCCATGATTTACATCCGGATGCTTGACAACTGACTCACATTTATGACGGTTGCAGTGTCCCGAGGTCATGTTGCACAACTTTTGCAACCTTCTGACGAGCAAAGTGAATGGGAAAAACTAGATTTACTTAACAATCATGTCACCAATTTAACAACTGCAGTGATTCCCTTAACAAATGTGGCAAGAAAAGTCATAAAATGAAGCAAAACCAGGATTGGGTTCTACTTACCTTTACTACTGGTTCGCAGCGGGTCTAGGGTCTCCTGCTTGGGTGGGGGTTGGACTAGATGACCTACAAGGTCCCTTCCAACTCTGTTAATCTGTTATGACTTTAAAGAGGTGGGAAGCTGAGAAGTGAAGTGGTTGCCCAAAAAAAAAACAGCCATGTCCCTCCAGAAATGATCCAAAAGGCAGTTGCAGGAGATATGCAACTCATTGGCTTGGCACATATATTAGGGTTAGGGTACCCAATCAGCCATTCACAGAAACCCCTGCACGCCCCTTGAATTATGCATTTATAGATGTGAAGTTGCAAAAATGAACATTACAAGAACAGCAGAAAAGCACTTAGTTTGCCAAGGGGTCCGTAACGCCATGCAAATTTCAAAGCTCCGTGATTTATTAATGCTGCTTCAGCACAGCACCTGGCTTCAATTCACAGATCTCATAAATCTCTTTTCGGTGAGGTGATTCATCTGAAGTTTTGTTGAAAGGAAGCTTCCCTTCAACATTTTACTCAGCCGCTTAAGTACTGCGGTATATTGCTGCCGTTAATACTATTTTGGCAATCGCTTTTACAACTCTCTAATGTTTGTTAGTACGGCTTGTTGTTACTGAACAGTGGTGCTCCAAGTTTTGTAACTATGAGTTTAGAGCAGAGTTGCTAAACAGATTTCCCTTTGAGAATTTTCCAAGTGGGTGATCTATGAATTAACCTTTTGATGGTGTTTGTTAAAAGATTCAGAATTCCGCACAAACCTCTCTATCTGCCCTTCAGTTTCCGGGCGCAGCTCAATTGCTGATTTGATTAGCTTCTGCTTTACATTTAAATATTCTGGCCTGCAAGAGTTATTTTACAGGAGGATACGTACGGAAATGAAAACATAAATCATAGTGAAGGAGATAGTTACAATATCAACAATAATTATACTTCCCCGTTATATATAGATGCAGTTCTGCAGAGGAATTATGGAGTTTGTCATTTGTATTTCTACGACTGCTTTGGTACAGTAACCAAATTACAGACTTCAATGGCTAGTTAGGACTGCAGAAAAAGAACTATTGCAACCAGACTGCCTTCCATTGAGGACTTGTATACTGTACAGGTCGGAAAAAGGGCTGAGAAAATACCTACAGAGCAATGGTGGGTTGCTACTGGTTCGCCCTGGATCAGGCGAAAAGGTAGCGGTGGCAGCAAGAGGTTCCGCCCATGTGCCCGGACATCTCTGTGTATGTGCAGAAGCAGCGCGTGCTCCTGCATGCACTCCCATGAACAAACCAGTAGCAAACAAAATCGAAACCCGCTACTGCTACAGACCCCACACATCCTGAACATAAACTGTTTCAACTCTTCCCCTCAGGACGGTACTACAGAGCCTTGCATGTCAAAACAACTAGACACAGAGACAGGTTTTTCCCTCGCGCTCTGCTAAATACCTAATTCCCACAGTAGTGTCTTATGTCTAAGTATGTAGTATGGCTGTATTACTTTCATCCTTCTCATCTGTTCCACTAACTTCTCTTATTGGTATTCATTATTATGATTATTATTACTTTGATGTTATGATTATGATTATTTTGTTGTTTTGAATGTATACTGCACTGGAGCTACTGCACCGGAGAAAAATTCCTTGTGTGTCTATCAGACTTGACCAGTAAAGACGTCTCTTCTCTTCTCTTCTCTTCTCTTCTCTTCTCTTCTCTTCTCTTCTCTTCTCTTCTCTTCTCTTCTCTTCCCTTCCCTTCCCTTCCCTTCCCTTCCCTTCCCTTCCCTACCCTTCCCTCCCCTCCCCTTCTCTCCTCTCCCCTCCCCTCCCCTCCTCTCTAATCTTCTCCAATCCTCTCCTCTCCTCCCCTCCCCTCCCCTCCCCTCCCCTTATTCTATTCTATATCCTCATTAAATCCCCACATTTCAGCTGATTGAAAAGATGTCAAGAGCTGCTGGAGAAAATAAAGAGATGTATGTCTGCTGCAATATTCTGCCTGGGGAATTCTGGGAGTTGAAGTCCCCAGATCTTTGTTAGAGTTTGCATCAATCCAACCAGCGCACAAGTAAACAATTCAGCAAGATGCATTTATAATAAGAAACTTCTTTATATACAATATCATACAGCAGAAGCCAGAACCAGAGCTCAGAATTCAGAAATACAGATTATATATAATCACAAAAGCTATAGAATCACAGAAGCACTCATATATATACAGATCAGTGAACCTAAGTCACGCCCAGGCTCCGAGCCATCTGGCTCACCAAACAGTCCCCATTGGCTGACCTGTTACCATGTCTATTCCAATTCATGAACCCTTATATACTGACAGTCTTAAAAGTTGCCAAGGATGGAGACCCCTGCATTAGAGGACAGGTTATGCAAAGAAGTGCTGTTTGTTAAAACTAGGTGGCCAACTGAGATAAAACATCTGAACAAACTTAGCAAAATGGAGCAGTGTTCCTTCACACAAGCCTAATTTCAGGGGCTCAGAACTAAAGGTAGTCCTTGATTTATGACCAGTTGCAAAACGACTGTTCAGGCTTATAGTAGAGCTCCCGAGGATGATTTACAACCTTGTTCCAAAATTCTGACAGTGGGTGCAGCAACCGGCCTGAATTTACCGCTGTTTGCAGCATCCCATGATCACATGATTTTGCTGAAAACCAACATTTATTCCTGGATTTTGGCAAACCATAAGTTTGCTTAATGACCACAGGGTTTACTTAATGACTATTATAAAGAAGATCATAAAATCAGTTTGGTCATATGGGTGACCCTTTTACCTGTCACAACCTACAGTCGAGATGGGTAGGCCATCTCGACTGTAGGTTATGACTTATGGTCATTATTTTTTCTTTCAATTTTCTTTCAAATTATTTTATTTTATTTTTTAGGGCCACTTATACTGGTAACAGTGAAATATTGTGAAGTTTTGTCCTAGTGCCAAAATATTAACTTTTGAAACCAATTTATTCTGATTTTTGCCCACAATATTAATATTTATGGAGGAAAAACTTCAGTCCAGATATTTGTACTTTCCCCTAAGACATATTTTAAGTTACAAAGAGCCATGGTGGCACAGTGGTTAGAGTGAAGTACTGCAGGCTGCTTCTGCTGACTTCCGGCTGACTGCAATTTGGCAGTTCAAATCTCACTAGGCTCAAGGCTGACTCAGCCTTCCATCCTCCCGAGGTGGGTAAAATGAGGACCCAGATTTCTGCACAATCTAATATTTTTTTAATTATATCTCCTTCTCTCGGAGTTTCCTCATTTTTCCAATACTGTGAAAATACGATCTTTGCTGCTGTCAAAACATGTACTATTAAATATAAATTCCCCTTATCATTCTTTTATGGTATTATACCTAACAAAAATATTTCTGGCTTATAATAATCTATATGCAGCTTTAACATTCTTTCTAACCATGCATGTATTTTGGTCCAATATTTCTTTACTTTCATACATGTCCACCACATGTGATAATATGTGCCTGATGTCTGATTACATTTCCAGCATTCGGTGGACAGTTTATTAAACATCTTTTCTAGTCTCGCCGGTGGTAAGTGCCACTATAAAACATTTTATGTAAATTTTCTTTATATGTAGTTGCCATTGTCAACTTATAGTTTCTTTCCCGATAACACTCTTGTGGAGTTTTCCAGGGAATGCATGCATTTCTCTGCTCAACCAGGTGCTTGAGTTCAGCAAAAATGGAAATAATTCAGGAAAAGATATTTTGCAAAAGAAGCTTGCAAGTGGGTTAGTAGCAGAGGTGGTATTCAGCCAGTTCGGACCAGTTCGGGCGAACCAGTAGCGCAAATTTTGAGTAGTTCAGAGAACCAGCAAATCGCACCACCAGCTAGTGTGGAAGCCGTGCGCACGCGTGCACTCACATTTTCAGCAAACCGGTGGTGAAATAATTTGAAACCCACCACTGAACTGTAGCAGATGAATTGAATGCCTGACCTATTATGTTTGCGCTGAGGATTGATATAAGCAATTAGACAGGCAGAAAGATAGGCGAAGGAAGAAACACTGCGTTATATTACAATCTCATTTATATTTATACGTTTGTGTATAAATAATGTGTTTGAATTAATGTCAAGGTCCACTGAAACCAAATAACCGCATTGCTGTCTGCACACCTCCACACATTAAAAAGTCATTGAAAAATGCGTATATTACCTTTTATACAGAGTAGGTGAGTCCAGAGTTCAAATACATACCCTGAACTGCATTTCATAGTCTCTAGACTCCTCTCTTATCGCTTTAATGTGATTTTTTTTCTTTTCTCTTACCCATGAAAATAATAGTGTAAGTTGTAAATTATGCTTACAGTAAAGGTCTCTTCTATTTGAGCTCAACTCCTAGTGATTATATGGACTCATCCTTATTGCAAGAGATGAAAGTTGTATTTCATTTTGACAATGTACTCTACTACCCTGGGATATACCATTAATCTCCCACCCAATACTACAGGTAGTCCTCAGTTAGCAATAGCAATAGCACTCTAGGCTTTTTTCAGCCCATTTTCAAGGCTTTTTTCTGCTCATTTTTGAGGCTTTTTTCAGGCCGTTTTTTCTGGAAAAGTTTCCCCCAAAAAAGCCTTGAAAACTGGTTGAAAAAAAGCCTTGAAAATGGGCCAAAAAAATTCTTGAAAATAGGCCGAAAAAAGACTCAAAAACGGGTCCCAAAAATCCTCAAGAACAGGCCAAAAAAATCCTCGAAAATGAGCTGAAAAAAGCCTCAAAAACGGGCTGAAAAAAGCCCCGAAAACAGGGCGTGCGGAGGCAAAGAAACCAGCCGGCAGGTGGTCGGGGCTTCGGCAATATTTGGTCTAGAAGATGCCCAGACATTTTCACCCCCTTTTGGGAGACAAAAAAGTACATTTTATAATCCAAAAAATACGGTAATCAGTGGAACAACTTGTCTCCAGAAGTTGTAAATGCTCCAACACTAGACGTTTTTAAAAAGAAATTGGATAACTGTTTGTCTGAAATTGTATAGGGTTTCCTGCCTAAGCAGGGGGTCGGACTAGAAGACCTCCAAGATTCCTTCCAACTCTGTTATTCTATTCTATTCTATTCTATTCTATTCTATTCTATTCTATTCTATTCTATTCTATTCTATTCTATTCTATTCTGAGTAGTCCATAATTAAAACTCAAGTCAAAACCCTTTTGTATGTTATATCATTGTAGTTAAAGGGAAATTGAGGTCTCTTCATTAAACTGTACTTTTAGTGCTTTAAAATCTATAAATTGGATTGATCCAGTGTATGTCTACTTCTGATAAACTCTTAGCATTTTGCAGCCAAATGAATAAGATTTAGAAAAAAAGTGGGACACAGCATTGGTTTGTGCACGATGTGTCACTGTTATCTCCTTGTAAGACGTCTCTCTTGGAAACTGATTTGGCTCCTCTCAACGAGAAACACAACACAATCCGATCCTTAGAAGCAGTTTTAACACTCTGCTGTGAAGACAGGACAAAATGCAATTAAAAAGCCATGTTTTGTTTAAAGTGGTTTATAGAATAGATTTAGATGTTAGAATAGGTAGAAACCAGCCATGCATGACACATAAGCAAAAAGTTAGCATCTAATTTAAGGTCCACGATTCCTCACCCACCCAGTGAGGACATCCATCCATCCATCCATCCATCCATCCATCCATCCAGTCTCAGGTCGTGCTTGACCCAAAAGTGCTTTTTCAAAAGACAACTGGACTTCCTTGTTTTTCCTTGAAGACATTTTGCTTCTCATCCAAAAGCTTGTTCAGTTCTGAAGACATAGTGTGTGAGTAATATTCATTCATTCATTCATTCATTCATTCATTCATTCATTCATTCATTCAAAAATCAAGGCTGCTCAACTCCACAAGAAGTCAGGGCAGCCTGAAGAGAAATGTTAAACATATTAAAAGAAAGGAAAACATCAGGAGGAGGACAATCATGTCTTAAGCAGACAGCAGCTTGGTTTTAATCAAACTTCAGTAATTTATTTGCACGTATTTATTTATTTGCACGTATTTATATGCCGCCCTTCTCCCAAAGGACTCAGGGTGGCGAACACAAGCAAAAACATACAATAAAATTCGAATTAAAACCAGTTAAAATCAAATAATAACAAATAATAAAACCCAAGAATCTGAATCAGCCCATTTGTTGAAATAGCCAAGTTTTCAGGCCTTGACGGAAGGAACGGAGATCAGGCGCCATCCGGAGCTCGGTGGGTAACTCGTTCCAGAGGGCAGGGGCGCCCACAGAGAACGCCCTACCCCTGGATGTCGCCAGATGACATTGTCTGGTCGACGGTACCCTGAGGAGAGGTGCCCTGTGAGAGCGGACAGGACGGTGGGAGGCAGGCAGGAGATGGTCCTGCAGGTACCCTGGACCTAAGCCATGTAGGGTTTTATAGGTAAGTACCAGCATCTGGTACCAGTAATTAAGGTCACAGAGCTAAGTTTGTTCTTTTAAGGACGTGCTGGCCTGCAAAAGACAGGAGGTTCAGGAAGAAATAGCTTGTTTATACAATTTCTACACCTTGTGAAGGAGGTTAAAAACAAACAAAAGACCAAAAACAGAACAACACATACTAACTGACTATAATGGCAAACACATGCTACATGGAGAGAGATGGTATCGGTATCAAAGTTCCTTTTCCATTGCCATCATAACTGCAACTGGTTGCTATCCAAGGCAGTCACTAAACAACTATTTTTTGTGTGTGCTTTCAGTTTCTGACTTCTTGTGATTGTCTGGACAAGTCCCTGCAGTTTTCTTGGAAAGATTTCAGAAGCAATTTGCTCTTGCTCTTTTCCTCAGTTTAAGAGGAATACTGGCTTAAAGTCATCCAGCTGGCGTTGTGTTTAAGGTGGGACTAGAACTCACAGTCTCCTAGTTTCTAGCTCATTGCCTTACGTACTATGAGAAGAGATATCCATCTGGTTCAGTTCCAAGCCAGGAGAAAGACACTGGAAACATGGGGGCTGATTGGAAAGAGGTTTTAATGGTGAACAGAACCACCAAGCACATGGTCCAAAAATAAAGAAGTGAGTGTAGAAGGTCTTCAACAAACAGAGGAAAAAGAAAAAGATGAACATAATATTGAGAAAATAGATGAGAAACCAGAAGAAGTGGTGGAGGAGACAAAGCAAAATAATGCAAGAAGATAAAGTTATCTTTTTTAAAAAATTTGATTTATATGCCGCCCTTCTCCGGAGACTCAGGGCGGCTTACAGTGCGTTAAGCAATAGCCTTCATACTTTTGTATATTTATACAAAGTCAGCTTATTGCCCCCACAAACTGGGTCCTCAATTTACCTACCTTAGAAAGGATGGAAGGCTGAATCAACCTTGAGCCTGGCAAGATTCGAACTTACTTTAATTGCAGACAGCTGGTGTTAAATTACAGTGCTTAGTCTGCAGAGCTATCCAGGCTCACTATGAAGACAATGAAGGGAAAGGAATAATAAGTATGAATCAAATAGATAATCCCTTAAGAGTTTACAATAGAACGGGGAGGGGGGGAGAAAAATCCCATCCAAAAAAAGAAAGGATTTTGGGGTAAGAAGAAGGGAATATTTAATGGGTATAAAAATGCAAAAAGAGATATAAGATTCCAAGAGAAAAAAATAAAACAGTGATCAAAAAAATCAATAAATGATGGAACTTCAAAAAGGGTAAGAGATGACGGATAGAGATAAAAGATAAAAAGTAGAAACCACAAAATGGGAAATAGTAGTATATATACTGTATCAATAGATAATAGAATTTATTATAATCATAAGCAAATTAAGGTTAGAAGTTGGAAGTCTAGGATTAGACAACCTAATTGTATTATTGTTATTAACAGTGTGTAAAAACTATATTGGAAACTATAATTTTTAAGAACTAGAAATTTTGGGGACTTTGAAATATAATCCCGGGACTGATTAAATTTTGTTAATAATTGGCCTTATTAATGTTTCTAGATATTTGGGATATTGAAATTATGATGGAATTGAGTAATTCTTAAAATATTAAAGATTCAGCAGGGGACAACAAACATATTGTATAAAGAAATGTTATTGATGTTTAAACGAATTTATGAAAAAAGTGATAAAGAATCATAAAGATCATCATAAAGGAAGATTAGGATTATGTATATTTAATGGTATTATTACTGTTAACATTTTGTAAAAAGGATATTGAACCAGTCAATACACTGTCCATAAAATATGTACGGTGTTGAAGGAAAACTACAAATAAAACGTATATATGGGGGGGGGGGAGAACCACCAAGCACATGGTTCTGGTGCAGCTGACCACATGGAGTTGAGTGTGGGTTTTTTTTATACCTTCTTTGGGCTTTGCACTTGAACTTCCTGTTCCTGTGCAAGAACATGTATTCTATTGGCTGTTGTCAGACTCCCATGGGGTCATGTAGGAATTATGTACTGGCTCTATAGGTTGTCTGAGCTCCCAGGTTTGGTTGAAGTTTGTGAGGGTGATGTAATGAAGGGGCGTTGGGCAATTCCTATTGTGGCTGAATGTCTTTTTCCTGTGTTGGATCTTGGGTGAGGGTATTTGCTTATGAATAGAGCTATATATCTCTTTCTTTCTTAAGTGCTGACATCTGCTGAGGGCTATTAAGAAAGTTGGGGGCTGCTTTCTCCCTCTTAAAAAAAAACATGTTTCTCCATTTCTCATCCAGAGAAATATAATGTTCTGCCTTTTTAATATTCCTCAAAATATTTCATTCTTCTAGGAGAGGGGTGTTTCCTCTCAGTACTATGCTAAACTGGCTCCCAAATAAAGATTACCTATATTGAAAAAGTAGGTACTACTGATCCCAAAATGTTGTAAATTACTGCTTTCAGCCATAACAGGAAAGGAATATAAAAGACCATAACAAAAGCCGCTCAGGACAGGTTCAAATTTTCAAATTATCAGGATAATAAATGGAAGTGTTCCACTGCATGTTGCTCCATTAAGGCAGCATGATTTTGGAGGAATGGCTTATTTTGCTGGAGTGTTTCTTTAACAAGAACTTTTTTTTTTTTGTAATAATAATTCTTGTGCCTAATTCTCCATGGTTTGTAATAGCTAGGAACAGAACGCATTAGCAATCTTCTTGACATATTTAATTTACTTTTTTCCTTGCTGTTTATGGCCAGTTTATGGTCCAGCCCTTTAATGTGATTCTTCTATTGGAATTTAAAACAATAGCTTAACACACTAGCCTCCTTCATTGTTTTTTTTTTAAAGCTATGTATTAGATTTTGAACATGCAACCTGTTTAAATTCGAAATGCCGCTGTTCAAGCTCAAAACAATCATTCTGAGTGCAAGACAACTGTTTCACAAAAAAATAGGTCCCTTCAATCATTCTGGATGCTGAATGCTTCTTGAATGATCAAAATAGTTCATTTTCAATTGCATTCAAAGCAACTCTGTCAAATTCAAAACAGTGAGGTGTTTTGAATGCAAAATATTTTGTACATCCCTAAATTCTAAAACAGGGACGCGGTGGCTCAGTGGCTAAGATGCTGATTTTGGTGGCCTCTTTAGGTTCAATTCCCCACTTCCCTGCTCCAAAAAAAAAACCAGCCAAAAAGTGGGGGGACCCAGATAAGTGCAGACTGAAATAGTAGATGCCAGCCAAAGAGAACAGTGCATGGTTAATCCATACAGGTAGTCCTTAATTTACAACCGTTCGTTTAGTGACAACATACTTGAAAAAAGTGACTTATGACTGTTTTTCACACTTACAACCATTGGTCGCATGATCAATGCTTGGCAACTGGTTCATATTTATGACGGTCACAGTGTCCTGGAGTCATATGATCCCCTTTTGAACTTGTAATAAGTAAGATCAATGGGGAAGCCAGATTCGCTTAACAACTGTGTTACTCACTTAACAACTGCAGGGATTCACTTAACAACTGTGGCAAGTACAGTGGTCTAAAGCACCCTGTTATTAAGACCAGCTGCCTGCAATTACTGCAGGTTCGAATCTCGCCAGGCTCAAGGTTGACTCAGCCTTCCATCCTTTCGAAAGTAGGTAAATTGAGGACCCAGTTGTGGGGGCAATAAGCTGACTTTGTATAAATATACAAAAGGATGAAGGCTATTGCTTAGCGCATTGTAAGCCACCCTGAGTCTCCGGAGAAGGGCGGCATATAAATCAAATTTTTTTTTAAAAAAAAAGGAAGGTCTTAAAATAGGGCAAAAATCATTTTACAACTGTCTCACCTAGCAACAGAAATTTTGGGGTCAATTGTGATCATAACTTGAGGATTATCTGTATTTAACCCATTGATTATGGTAGGGACATAGTGGCTCAGTGGCTAAGATGCTGAGCTTGTCGATCGAAAGGTCGGCAGTTCGGCAGTTCGAATCCCTAGTGCCGCGTAATGGGGTGAGCTCCCGTTATTTGTCCCAGCTTCTGCCAACCTAGCAGTTTGAAAGCACGTAAAAAATGCAAGTAGAAAAATAGGGACCACCTTTGGTGGGAAGGTAACAGCATTCGGTGCGCCTTTGGCATTGAGTCATGCTGGCCACATGACCACAGAGACATCTTCGGACAGCGCTGGCTCTTCGGCTTTGAAATGGAGATGAGCACTGCCCTCTAGAGTCGGGAACAACTAGCACATATGTGCGAGGGGAACCTTTACCTTTACTTTACCTTTAAATTCTAAAAAAAAAAATGGAACAAAAACTGAAACAAGCTCTCTGGAAAGAGATCTATTATTTATATGTTTGACTTCAACTGATTATTCCAGGGTTCTGGAAATATACAGGCTTTGTTTCAAGTGAGAATTTCTCTTAATTGCGTTTTTTTTTTTACACATAATAGATTGTTTCTTTCAAATTGTCTAAATTTTTAGCAACTACATTTTCAATTTAGCTTTCAAATGTTGATCACGGTAGATTTTGGAGAATTTAAAAATACATGATCAGAACAATATTTGATGAACCAGCCCGATTCAATACACTTCAAACTTTAAATTCACAGGGTGGGTTAGTTTAATGTCATATAACAAAAGAAAGACGAAAAATGGCTGAAAGGTAAAGAGAATGCAATGATATTTGACAAAGTGAAGGACGCTTTGCCACTTATCAACCTGAGATGGTCATTCATCTAAATGTGGATCATCTAAAGAGATGGATAGGTTCATTTCAATTGCATCTCTTGAATATTGTGAGATGGTTTACTATTCTGGGTATGTATCCCTTTACACACCAGAGAAATAAATCCTTACATGATAATGTATGCATTTGCATTATTGTATGGTCTTTATATGCCCTTGGCAGTACGCCCATTGACAAGGGCACAACTATGAAATGCTGCATGCAAAAGAATCATGATGCATTTTTCCATTGAAAGTCCTTTCCTCCCACCCTGCTTTAATATTGCAGATATTTTTATAACCTCCAAATTAAAATCTTGGTATTAATCTTGGGGGTCTGTCTTAGCGCCTGACCATCTACCAAACATCTTCTTCTCTGTTGAATTATTTGGCTAATAGAAGCTGCTGGA
Organism: Pantherophis guttatus; assembly: GCF_059756535.1. Taxonomy (NCBI): domain Eukaryota; kingdom Metazoa; phylum Chordata; class Lepidosauria; order Squamata; family Colubridae; genus Pantherophis; species Pantherophis guttatus. The sequence goes on along the minus strand of NC_142063.1, from coordinate 334,717,535 downwards.
CAAACCCTTGTGAAGATGAAGCTATTGTTAGAAGATGGCCTTTTTGGAACATGGATAAGAGGCCAACTCCTGCTTCACTTCCAAACCATGGAATGAATTCGTTTTAGAACATGTGTTTTGGCCTTATTTTCTGTCCCCTAAGAAGAGCAACCTAAGAGCATCTCTTTGGCCAGGTTTTTAACAGCTGAGTTTGCTTTGATTTTAATGTGTGTCATTTTTATTTTGCTTTTATTTATTCTCCGCCTCCCAGCCACCTGAAATGCTCAGACTGAATAGAGAGGTGAGATAGAAATAAAAAGTTAGGGCTGTGCAGCTCTTCGAATGAGTGTCCCAAAGGTGCTTTTTCAAGAAGCAACTGGACTTTCTTGTTTTTGTTTGAAGACATTTTGTTTCTCATCCAAGAAGCTTTTTCAGCTCTGACTGGATGGTGGGGAATGGAAGGATTCATATTCATTGCAGACAGCTGGTAATCTGCATCCTTTTAGCTGGTCGTTGAAGCATTTGGAGGTTTATCTGTGTCCTCAGGGTCACCTGAGTAGACCCTAAAAGGATGCAGATTACCAGCAGTCTGCAAGGAATATCAATCCTTCCATTCCCCACCATCCAGTCAGAGCTGAAGAAGCTTCTTGGATGAGAAACGAAACGTCTTCAAAAGAAAAAAACCCAAGAAAATCCAGTTGCCTCTTGAAAAAGCACCTTTGGGACAACCATGACCTGGATGACTGAGAATCTCCAGAGACATCTTCCAATGAGTGCTGCACTTGGTTGAAAGTTTGTTTCTTGGTCTTGTTCAAGGTGTTAGTTATCACCTTTAAACCCTTCATGGCATGAGTCCAGGCTACCTGAGGAATCATTTCATCTCAATGGGATTGGCCTCTTACTCTGGCAGAAGGAGCCTGCCCTTGACTCCATTGGTCAAAGAAGATGGGTCGATGGGATCCAGGAGAAGGGCCTTTTCTGCTGTGTCCATACACACACACACACACACACACACACACACACACACACACACACGAACATCTGGTGTGTGAGATCACCCCTGATCCTTCTGGACTTCTGAAAGCATCTCAAAGAGTCTTCCAATTGCCCTGGGTCACCAATGGGGTCATTCTACAATGGAGGTGGTCAATGAACTAAGAAAGAAGACCCCTACCTCCATCCTGCCCGCGTACTGGTTCCTACTCTACCCAATCTCTGTTAATATTTGCAATATTTGTAACGTATTAATATTTTTATACTCTTGCTTTTGTTCTATTGCAAGTCACCCAGAGTTACTATAGAGAGATATAGGTAGCATAGAAATAAATAAGAGTCTCTCAAAATATAAATGCCAGTGGTAGGCAAAGCCGAGGGAGTCCATTGACCATTTTGAGGTCCTCTCCTGACCAGTTACTAAAAATGTTGCGGAAGCTTGCTGGCGCATAAAATGGCTGCCATGATGAGGTGTGACCACTCATAAATTTTTGCTAGACCAATTCTTGAATACAGCTCATCTATCTGGAACCCGCACTGCATATCGGACATTAATATAATCGAATGAGTCCAGAGATATTTCACGAGAAGAGTCCTCCGCTCCTCTGCTCGCAACAAAATACCTTAGGCCACCAGAGTTGAAATTTTGGGCTTAGACAATTTAGAACTTCACCATCTTTGGTCCGACCTAAGTGTAATACATAAAATTATCTGCTCCAATGTCCTACCTGTCAATGAATACTTCAGATTCAACCACAACAATACACAAGCACATAATAGGTACAAACCCATGGAAACCGCTCCAAACTTGATTGCAGAAAATACGACTTCAGTAACAGAATTGTTAATGCCTGGAATGCACTACCTGACTGTGGTTTCTTCCCCAAACCCCAAAACTTTATCCTTAGACTGTCTACTGTCGACGTCACCCCATTCCTAAGAGGTCTGTAAGGGACGACCATAAGCACACCAACGTGCCTACCATCCCTGTCCTAATGTCCCTTTTTACTCGTATCCTTTTTCATGTATTCCTAGTTATGTTTATACTTATATCTGTTATCTAATACATGCTTGGCAAAATAAATAAATAAAATAAATAAATAAAATAAAACACTAGAACTCTGGTATCTGGGCTGCAGGGATTCAGACAACGACTTGAATTAAGAATTTTGAGTAATTCTTTGCAGCTATCTGGTGATCTTTTTGAGTGCCCCCGATCTGGGAGCCCTGAAACATTCCCTGGGCAGAAGAAAAATGTCATGTGTTTCCTTCACTTCTTTTCTGTTTTTTCCTCCCCAGTTCAATGAAAATGCTTCTAAGCTAAGCAGCAGAAAGAGTCCTCTGAACGTGTTTATTTTCTAATCAAATGAGACCAGGGGATCTGTTCTGAGTAAAGGTGCTTGGGTGCTTTGTTCTGCACTTTCCCTCTATTTCCTTCCTTTTAATTAAACCTGCCTTTAAAAAAAGAAAACCACGCCGCCTATTCCCTAACATTTTCCACAAATCAACAACACATTTGTGGTATTGTGTAAGTATCTGCCCTGCTGGAAACTTCCTCCATAAATATTCACAAGTTGAGCCCAGTCTTTTGATCAATTTAGCTGAATGGTCTGTTTTCTTTATTTCTCGCTTTAATAGCTGTTTTAATTGGCTTCAGTTTGCTTTGCTTTACTTTATTGGCTTTTTTTTTTTCCTGAGCATGTTTTACTTGGTGTGATGTTCATCTACATCTTGTACTTTGCTGTGATCTTCTCTTTTATCTGGGAGTATAAAAGTGTCTTCCCTCGCAACAAAATAATCAGTGGTACAATTAATGTCAGAAATCTCTGTTGAACAATCCAAGATGGCCACCGAAACTTCAGTGTCATTTCTCAGAATTCTCTGCTTTCGTTTTTTTTCCCGCCTTCTCTTACACCCATTTCTCTCTCTCTCTCTCTCTCTCTCTCCTCTTCCTTTCTAGGAGATGGTCAAGTTGATTTTGATGAATTCATGACGATCCTTGGGCCTAAACTGGTCTCCTCAGAAGGGCGGGATGGCTTTTTGGGCAATACAATTGACAGCATATTCTGGCAGGTTAGTGGAAAGGTGTTTTTCATGTATATTTAAAGTCACAGTTGATGGACACGTGATTGCCTCAAAGACTTCTTCTACCAGCCGTGTTATCACTAAATGACTCGAAGTTGGTACGTTGCATTATTTCTATATTGACACCGTGATTCGCATGATGTCGTGGTGGCTTCTACGGACACTGATTGTTGGAAGAAATGTCCATCTGGGTTCAGATCCAAGTGGGGAAAAAGACACTGGAAACATGGAGACTGCTTGGAAAGATGGTTTAATGGTGGACAGGATCACATGGCTTGAGTTTCTGATCAGAATCACATGGCTTGAGGTCCTGGCAGAAAAGGGCGATCATATGCTTCAAGATGTTGGGTGAAGAAAAAAAAAGGGCCAAGATGCTGAGAGTCCCTTGGTTTTATACCGTCTCTTGGGCCCCGCCCTGAGGCCTCCCACTCCTGTGCAAGAAATGCACTCTGATTGGCTGTAAGATTCCCATTATAATGGTAAGGCCACACTTGGAATACTGCATTCAGTTTTGGTTGCCACGATGTAAAAAAGATGTGGAGACTCTAGAAAGAGTGCAGAGAAGGGCAACAAAAATGATTAGGGGTCTGGAGGCTAAAATATATAAATAACAGTTGCTGGAAGTAGGTATGTCTAGTTTGATGAAAAGGAGGACTAGGGGCAGTGGTGGGATTCAGCCAGTTCTCACCACTTCGGGAAAACCGGTTAACTTTCTGAGCAGTTTGATGAACTGGTTGTTGGAAGAAATAATTACAGCAGAGAACCGGTTGTTAAATTATTTGAATCCCACCACTGACTAGGGGTGATATGATAGCAGTGTTCCAATATCTCAGGGGCTGCCACAAAGGAGAGGGAGTGAAGCTATTCTCCAAAGCACCTGAGGGTAGAACAAGAAGCAATGGGTGGAAACTAATCAAGGAGAGAAGCAACTTAGAACTAAGGAGAAATTTCCTGACAGTTAGAACAATTAATCAGTGGAACAACTTGCCTCCAAAAGTTGTAAATGCTCCAACACTGGAAGTTTTTAAGAAGAGATTGGATAACAATTTGTCTGAAATGGTGTAGAGTTTCCTGCCTAAGCAGAGGGTTGGACTAGAAGACCTCAAGGTCCCTTCCAACTCTGCTATTCTATTCTATTCATGTTCATTCTCAAAGTTTTAGTACAGTTAGTCCTCAACTTACAACCACAATTGTAAGAACTAAATATTTCTATTGCCAAGTAAGGCAATTTTTAAGAGAGGTGCGCCCAATTTTACCACTTTTTGCCATGGTTGTTAAGTGAATCACTTCAGTTGTTAAATGAATCATGTGATCATTAAGTGAATCAATTTCCCCCCATTGACTTTGCTTGTCGAAAGCCAATTGGAAAAGTTGCAAAAAGTGATCACATGACCCCAGGACAGTGCAACCATTGTAATTATATGCTGGATGCCAAGTGCCCTTATGTTGATCATGTGACCACGGGGAATGCTGCAACAGTCATAAGTGTGTTTTTCAGTGGCTCTGTAACTTTGAATGGTCACCAAATAAATGGTTGTAAGTCGAGAATTATCTGTAGAGGGTTTTTTTTTAGCTTGTATATTTATTGCAAGGTTGTGAAGAGAATTGGCTGCCCGCACAGATCTGAATAGGTCTATGAAAAGCATTTTTTTGGGATATCTTTTAATTCTTTAGAGCCGTGGTGGTTCAGTGGTTAGAATGCAGTATTGCAGGCTGACTCTGCTCACTGCCAGGAGTTCGATCCTGACCGGCTCAAGGTTGACTCAGCCTTCCATTCTTCCGAGGTCGGTAAAATGAGGACTCAGATTGTTGGGGGGCAATATGCTGACTCTGTAAACTGCTTAGAAAGGGCTGTAAAGCACTGTGGAATGGGATATAATTCCAAGTGCTATTGCTATTGCTATTGCTATCCTTTCCTTGGTTTTACTGAAAACATTGTATGTTAGAGATAATTGCAGACTGATGGAAACATAGATCTCCAAGAGAGGACACTTTTTCACACCCCTTTGTCTATTTTCTTTTATAATTGAGGTTCAGTGTGAGAACTCTGTGCCTTCCCTTTGAGAAGGTTTTCCTTGGGTTGGGTAAATCTGAAAGCAACATTTAGAAAAACGGTTGAAAAGATCACGTAGATAGAAAGGCATGGTCTTCAGTTGAGGCTAGGTGACATAAATCAGATGTCATTAAAAGGAAATCTTGGTATGACTTGTGTTACACGAAGAAAGTGACTTTTAGTAACACTGATTTTTATTTGCAGCAGTGAAAGAAATGGCACTTATCTACGCATTTAAAGAATCTGGTTTCCTGCTGTTTTTATTTATTTTGTTTCTATTAGGAGAGTTTAAAATGTGCTTTGATTTTATTTCATGGCTTCTGTAGTTATTCATTCTGAATTGCCTGCGAAAAGGGTGGGCGGGGGGGAGATAAAGATACGAAATTGTCGTTTTACAACGGTGGCAACTTTAAGCTGTGTGGACTTTAACTCTCCGAATTCTCCAGCCAGCCTGAAATAAATGAATACTAGTTTGAATTCCAGAGTTACAGAGTGCATTAAAAATCATTCACAACGTAAATTCTAAGTCTTACTGAGTTTTAGTGGATTTAACTTAGAGGCCAGGAAGAGCAGGGAAGTTCAAGGGGATTCATCACCTACAGAAAAGAAATATTGCTGTTACTCACTCACTTTCTCCATGTTGCCACTCTTTTTTAACATTACGGTTCACCCTTGGCCCTGGTTGTTATTTCAGGAAGCCACATCAGTTGCTTGCTTGTGGAATAGGTCATAGGAGAAGAAATATACTTCTGGGTTCAGTTCCAAGTGGGGAAACATGGTGGCTGCTTGGAAAGATAGTTTTAATGGTGGACAGGATCACATGCCTTGAAGAGCTTGGGTGAAGAGAAAAAAAGGAAGAGATGTTGAGTGTGCCCCGGTTTTATGCCCTCTCTGGACTTTTGAATTTGAGCTTGTATTCTGATTGGTTGTCAGACCCCCATTGGGCCATGCAGGGGCAACTCTGTAGGCAGTCCTGACTCCCAAGCTTGGTTGACTCTTGCTGGGTGATGATCAGTGGTGGGTTTCAAATTATTTTTACTACCAGTGCTGTGGGTGTGGCTTGGTGGGCGTGGCTTGGTGGGTATGGCTTGGTGGATGTGGCAGGGGAAGGATACTGCAAAATCCCCATTTCCTCCTGATCAGCTGGGACTCGGGAGGCAGAGAATAGATGGGGGTGGGGCTAGTCAGAGGTGGTATTTACCGGTTCTTCGAACTACTCAAAATTTCCACTACTGGTTCTCCAGAACTGATCAGAACCTGCGGAAACCCACCTCTGGTGATGATGTAATGAATGGGGCTTTGGGCAATTCCTATTATGGCTCTGCCTGAAGGAGGTATATCCTTGTTATGTAGAATAGACTAGCCCAGGCCTTAATGGCCCATTGACAAAGGTGGTGGGGGGCTGAGTTTCTGCCTCCCTTTTAATGGAAATATTCTTCCCTTTTAATATTTCCTAAAATATCTCATTTTCCTAGGAGAGGGGTGGGTGCTAACTTCCTACAGGAGCACACCCCAACTTGCAACTTTCTGCTTATTGTTTTGTGTTTCCTTGTAATTGCTAGTAGGTGAGAATTCCACAGAGCACACTGTAGTAAGTAGCAGCCAGCCAAACAGACTATTATACTCTATATAAGAGAATCAAAGTAAATTAAATTAAAATGAATTCCTGTTCCAGCGCCATCTTGTGGTAAGCTGCTTGAACTGTAGGTGCCTTTTTCTCGCTGAACTTCAGATAGACCTTCTCTGGACAAGGATGTTTATATATATATGTATGAAATAGCCTTATTAAATATTTTGTTCATTACATACAGTAGTTTTGTGTTCCCTTTAGTTGTTTGAGCAGTGTATAAACTACTGTATGTAAAGAACAAAGTATTTAATAAGGCTATTTCATTCATTCAGATCTCGGATGTCTTCTGCTTGTGTTCCCTTTATTTATATATATATATATATATATATATATATATATATATATATATATATATATATATGTGTGTGTGTGTGTGTGTGTGTGTGTGTGTGTGTGTGTGTGTAGTAAACTCTCTAAAGTTGCATCATATGACTCTTTTTTTAAAATAAGCTGTCCTATCTAATCCTCAGAGCCATAAATCACAAGTTCACTTTTTTCATTTTCATACAAAAAGTCCAGAAGAGTTGCCAAAAAATATAGATGAGGTCTTTTCTCTAATCAAAGAAGTCAAGTTATCAATTTCAGCAAAATCTGTCAAGTTCACCAACTATTCCTCCATAGAGCATAGAGTCAAATCTTTCCATCTCAATGCATATAGTAACCCCACCACAGTAATCACATACTGAAATAATCTTGCATGGATTTTTTTCTGTTTATCCCTTCTTGGGCAAGGATTAGTATGAAAGTTTTTCCTTCTTTGAAACATCTGTCTTTCTGTGCTGCAGTATATTCCATAGTTTGGTCTCGATGTTTGATTTTTTCAACGTTATGCAGGTAGTCTTCAACTTAGGACCACAACTGAGCCCCAAATTTATGTTGCTAAGTGAGACATTGGTTAACTGAGTTTTGCCCCATTTTGCAACCTTTCCTTCCACAGTTGTTAATGTCAACTTGCAAAGCACCCTGACCTGCTCTCGAGTTGCCATAGGCCAAGGGGGATAGGAAACCGGCGAAATGGCACAGCAGCCAAAGACAGATGCACATTCCATGCTTATCTCTCTCAAGGCTGTATTCCAGGGTTACCTATAGCAGCCGAAGGGGAGTGACCCCTACAACCAATGAAATTGCTCCATTGGCGAATGTGATTGATGGCCCTGGGGGGAGGAGGAAAACAGGGACATAATTGGAATGTAAATTATGTAGGGTCAGAGCTGGCTTCAGCTGGGAACGTGTAGACATTAAGCTCCTAATAAATAACTGGATTTCTTTTGAAGCTTGGCTTGAGACTCATGATTTAATTAGGGCATCTGTCGGAACCCTGATAGTTAAGTGTATCAGTGCAGTTGTTAAATTGATAACTTGAGCAAATTGTTAGGCAAATCTGGCTTCCCCATTGATTTGGCTTGCCAAAAAGTTGCAAAAGGTGATCACATGACCTTGGGACACTGCAACCATCATATATATGTCTATGGAGCTTCTCAATCATCCAGGTCATGGTTGTCCCAAAGGTGAAAAAAGCACCTTTGGGACATCATATATATGAATCAGTTGTCAAACATCCAAATTTTGAGCATGTGACTAAGAGGATGCTGCAACAGTGTGAAAAGTCATAATCACTTTTTTCAGTGCAGTTGTGACTTTGAACTGTCAATAAACAAACTGTTGTTAGTTGGGAACTACCTATAGTATATTCCACTGTCTCTATGTTTGACTTCTTCAACTCTCTATCCCAATTTGTCACTTAGTTTTGACTTATTCTTCAGTGCTGACTTATCCTTGGTTTGGGCCAGTGGTGGGTTTCAAAAAATTTTACTACCGGTTCTGTGGGCATGGCTTGGTGGGTGTGGCATGGCTTGGTGTGGCAGGGGAAGGATACTGTAAAATCCCCATTTTCTCCCGATCAGCTGGTACCTGGGAGGCAGAGAATAGATGGGGGCGGGGCCAGTCAGAATTTTTACTACCGGTTCTCCGAACGACTCAAAATTTCCACTACCGGTTCTCCAGAACTGGTCAGAACCTGCTGAAACCCACCTCTGGTTTGGGCCATCCCAGATTCCTTTCCCTTTTTCCCTTTATGCGCTATTATGGAATAATTATTGTTGAATTGTAGATCTGCTATAATTCAAGTCCGCCTTTGAATCCTGAAATTGTGCTCATTTGCTATTCAGCCAACAACATTTCTTTTCATGTTGTATGGTGCAGAGGTGTGATTGTGCATCTCTACAGCTACACAATTTATCATGTTCCTTCATCTTGGAAATAAATCAAGTACGCCAGGCACAAGCGATAGAAGTCCTCCATTCCTGCAGCACCCCCAAACCCTCACACAGAGGAAAAGCAAGTGTCAGAAGTTGAGGCAAGCAATAAATAATACTACGCCTGAGGGGGAGAAATGGTTTTTGAAGGCAATATTAGAGAATGCCGTAATGTCAACTCATCACTGTATTTGTTAAAGCTAAAGAGTTTTGACAGCTACAAATGAAGGGGATAAAGAGGCTCTGTGTCATTGATGTGAATGTAACAACCTTGTGGATGTGCTTCTCTGCACACGGATGGCTCAGAAAACTGAACTATCCTTAAATGAAGGATTAGTGATGTCTTTCACAGCTACACTAGAGGCCTTTGCAAGCAGGTTCCTCCAGAAAACTTTTGATTGTGGGAGCCATACTTCTCTTTTTGAAGTGGGCAACTTCAGCTCTTACAGGCACTTGGTAGCCCATAAGGAGCCTCATTTGACCATAATTCCTGGAAATTAATCATGGTTTCCAACCATTAAGAAGTGGGAAAAAGATGTACATTGAGTACAGGTAATCCTCAATTTACAATCACAATTGAGACCAAAATTTCCATTGCTAAGCAAAACAATTGTTAAGTGAATCATCATGTGACCATTGTCAGAAATGACCATTTCTATCATGGTCATTAAGTAAATTCACCCAGCTGTCTTTCAAGTCTGATGTCAGGGTTCCAAGTAACAAATCCATGGCAAGCAAGACTCCGGGGCAGTTAAATTCCTCAAATAATACTTTTATTGGAAATACCATATTGGCACATATCTGGTGAAAACCGGCTCTGAAAACTCCTGTGGTTTTCACCTAATTAAAAGTAAAAGTTTTTCTACTTTCTTAAAACAATCAGTCATAAGGTCCAATCATCGTGCGGTCTGACAACTGGGCAGCATCACTCTGCCTTCCTCCGATCAGGTGTGAGAATGTCCTTGGTTCTCAAGAGAAAGTATTTTGTTTTGGCTACAAAATCCCCTCTATCTCAAATCCCCCTTCCCTATCCCTCAGCTCCAGTGTGGCAACACTGAAGTGGTCAAAATGGCTTTGGTCGGGCCAGCTTTAGGGTTGACATCTAAAGTGGTATTAGAATTCACAGTATCCTTGTTCCTGGGTAGGTCAGCATCTTTACCACTAGACAAACAGGATCTATATACCTCAGGCAACATGTTGTGACCCCGGCCCCGGGGGCTGATTTATCTTCGCATGCTGATTTGGAGGATGATATGGAGGAGGAGGAGGAAGCTGTCACGAGCTATGTGCCGGAGGGGCCGTCTTCACTGGTGAGTCAGGAAGAACTGACAGTTGCTGATGTGCCCAGCCAAATTGAGGAGGAAACAGAGGCCGGTAACAACGAGGGGGAGCCCCTATTGGATGCAAGAGAGAGACGTAGGAGACGTCGTAGAGAACAGCTATTGCCATGTCCCAAGAGGTGTGGTCAGAAGACGTAAGGCCACACCCTACAAAGTATAAAAGGGGTGTGACTGGGCTGGAAAGGCGTGGTGAACAATTTGTTGGTGTTTTGGGTGCAGTGGGATTACAACTGTTAGTTTGGAGTTTTTGACAAGAGTCTGCATTCCTGCATTAGCCTGCTGGCCGTCTGCCAAGACCTTTGGAACATTGGCCGGTAACTATTGGACTGATATACGCTTTGGAAGAGAATTATTTATTAAAGGGCCAACTTCAGTCTCTCTAGCCTGCGTTTGTTATTGCCGGGCTATTTGAGCCTCTGCAAGGCCACTCGTGGGAGGGGACAGAACACAACATGCTCTGTAGACATACAGACTTGGGATGAAGTGATGAAAACTAATGCATCTGATAGCAGTGTTCCAATATTTGGGGGATTCCTACAAAGAAGAAGGGGTCAAATTATTTTCCAAAGCACCAAAAGGGAAGACGAGAAGCAATGGATGGATACTAACCAAAGAGAGAAGCAACCTAGAACTGAGCAGAAACTTCCTAACGATGAGAGCAATCAACCAATGGAACAACTTGCCTTCAGAAGTTGTGGGTGCTCCATCGCAGGAGGTTTTCTAGAAGAGATTGAACAGCTCTTTGCCCAGAATCTTATAAGGTCTCCGGCTCGAGCAGAGGGTTGGACTAGAAGACCTCCAAGGTCCCTTCCAACTCTATTATTCTATGTTCTATGTCAGAACCCAGCTGAGAAGATTGCAAATCATTGTGATATGACCACAAGACGCTGCCACCATTGTAAATGCCAGACAGTTTTCAAGCACACATGATTGGAGCATGGTGCGAAAGTTGTAATTTTGAGGTCATAAAGCACTTTTTACCAGGATGTTATTTCGAACCATAATTAAATGAATAGTCAAAAGTTAAGGACTGTCTGTTCTGCCCCAGCTACGGACCCCAAAGAACGCAGCACACACAGAGTCCATTCAAACCTTAGTTTACTAAATAAACCAGTTTTTTACAACAACGGCTGTTAATTAACTGCATTAACAGCCGCCAAGAATTCAAAGAATAATGCTGAAAGCTTACTGTGGTTGGCAGAATGCCCAGAAGCAATTTGCAGGAAGCTGATAAGATAAGCAAGACAAGACACGAAGGTATGTGAATGAATTTAATTTAATTTAATTTAATTTCCAATTTATATACCGCCCTTCTCCCTGAGAACTCAGGGCGGTGTACAGCCAAGATAAAAAACATAGAATACAAATATTAAAAAACATTTTAAAATATATATAAATTTTGGCCCGAAAGTTAAGAAATCACAGACTGATTAAAAGAATTTAAAAATTTCTTCTTAAGCCAACCCGGCTTGCTGGAAAAGATGGGTTTTAAGGGAACGACGGAAGGCATTGAAGTTGTTCCCTGCAAATTGCTTCAGTCGGCGTTCCTCCTTAAATAGGCTAAGGGAGTTTGCCTATTTGCCCCAAGCCTTACTCTCAAGGAGACCTCCTCCTGAGGAGCCACTCCTGCCTTTTGGCAGCTCTGTGCGCCCATGCATTGAGGAAAGGCTCCTCCTCTTCATCCTCTTCACTTAAAGGAGCTTCTGGAGGTTCTGAAGGCCCTGGCTGAATCCCTGCCTCTGGCACCACATCTTCTCCAGCCTCCTCATTGTCTGACTCGAGTGCCAACTGCCCAGGCTGCTGGCACAACACCACACCAGCCTCCTCGCTGTCTGAATCAGCTACTAGCTGCACAGGCCGCTGATGGGCCACAACACTGTCTGTATGTGAGAGATTGTCTCTTCTGTTTGGAATCTGGTGGTACAGTTAGTCCTCGATTTATCATCAATTGCTTAGTGACAGTTCAAAGTTATGACAGAACCCCGCAAAAGATATTTAAGACCTGGTTTCAAAGTTAAAGCCATTGCAGTGCTCTCGCCATTGTTCATCCTTATGACCAAACATGGGGATGCTGCAACACTCCCTTACCCATCCTGCCAGGTCCCCCCAGGTCTCAGCCTGTTCCCAAGCCAGCCATTCAACAGGCAAGGAGGTCTAAAACCAATCAGCAGAAATGACTCTCACACGGAGAGCGAGTTACTGTCTTAGAATCAGTGGTGAAATCCGGCTGGATCTATCCGGCTCATGCGAACCGGTAGGGCCGGTGGTGGGAGGCTCCGCCCACCCTCCGGGATGTCATTATGTCCCATTTTTGACCCTCTGCGCATGCACATTTCCGAACCGGTAGTGAAAGTAAGTGCATTTCACCGCTGCTTAGAATTGTTGGGGGGGAGGGGAAATTAAGCACTGCTTTATGTTCCTGGTAGAGAGATGGAATGCAAACAAATAAATATTAGTAATACCAGGAACAAGTACAAGAAAAAGGACACACATTTTAAAAACATTACAGTCCTCGTTCCATCCTAATAGATTCCAAGCTGGAATAAATGCATAACAAAATAAAAACAATATATCATTTTATCCTCTTATTTGATATCTGATTTTGAAGCAACAAAGCATCGGAGTTGCGAATAAAGGTAATAAAACCGATTTTAAATGCCTTGGCGGTTTTTTAAGTACTTTAACCTAATGCTGTTGTGCAGATATAAAGGCAGATTGGGACAAATAACTGCTGTGTAAATCAATCTGTGGTCTGGAGGCAGTGGATATGTAATGACGTACCCCTGACTCTCCTGGTTTACACGTTCTTTATGTTTAAGCTAAACCTGAATCTGAGAAGTATCCTAACGGAGTCTTCAATTTACAGGCACAATTGGAACCAGAATTTTCATTGCTAAGCAAGGCAGTTGTTAAATGAATTGTGCCCAATATTACAGCCTTTGTTTGCCGTGGTTGTTAAGCGAATTACTGCAGTTGTTAAGGGAATCACACAGTCTTTAAAAGCCGTTCCAGCTTCCCTCATTGACCTTGCTTGCTGCAAGGAAGGTCACAAATGGCAAGGTTGTGGCTCACCAGCTGCCAGTGGAGCTGGCGGCAGACTCGGATGATGAGGAGGTTGGGGAAGAACTTGGGCCAGTTCTGGAGTCTGGATGGATGCACAGCATTGGACACAGAGATAGTGCCATGGCCGTCCGGCATTTCCCAGCCACCGGAGAGGCAGCTACCTTTGGAAGCTGAGATGAGTGAGGAAGAAGAACAGCTGGGGCCTGTTCCAGATCCACGTATATCAGAGGTGGGTTTCAGCAAGTTCTGATCAGTTCTGGGGAACCGGTAGCAGAAATTTTGAGTAGTTCAGAGAACCGGTAGTAAAAATTCTGACTGGCTCCACCTCCATCTATTCTCTGCCTCCCAACTTCCAGCTGATTGGAAGGAAATGGGGATTTTGCAGTAACCTTCCCTAGATTGGGGAGGGAATGGAGATTTTACAGTATCCTTCCCCTGCCACACCCACCAAGCTATGCCACACCCACCAAGCCATGCCATGCCCACCAAGCCACACCCACAGAACCGGTAGTAAAAAAAAAAATTAAACCCACCACTGACATATATGCAGAGCAGATAGTAGAGGTGAACAGCGCAGGGCAATGAGCCTGCTCGGGAAGCAAAACAAATGTGGATGCTGACTGGCCCCTCCCTGGCTAGGGAATAAATAGAAGGAAAGGGTGATTTCCATGCCTCCGCTGTTCTACTTACGGGGCTACCTTAGAAGGTAAGCAGCTGAGCTTCAAATTGCTGTATTTTGAATGCTGCGTGCAAGCCAGTGGTGGATTCCTCCTGGTTCGGCCCAGTTTGGCCAAACCGGTAGCTGTGACAAAATGATGTCACCTAACCGGTTCTCTTTGTTCGGGGGCTGGGCCCTCCCATCTCCCCCACCCCCCATTATTCTTACCTTTTATTTGGCCCCGCTCCCAATCTATTCGCTGCCTCCCAAGTCCCAGCTGATCGGCTAGAAGGAAAAAAACTGTTTAAACTCTTGCTGCGGGGCTTCAAAGGGCTGCCCTACAGCTGATCAGTGTTAAAAGGCAGTGTGGTGGTAGACCAGTGCGCTCGAAAAACAAATAGGTAGACTGGTGCCTCCAAAAACAAATGGGTAGACTGGTGCCTCCAAAAACAAATGAATAGACTGGTGCCTCCAAAAACAAATGGGTAGACTGGTGCCTCCAAAAACAAATGGGTAGACTGGTGCCTCCAAAAACAAATGGGTAGACTGGTGCCTCCAAAAACAAATGGGTAGACTGGGACGCTCCAAGAACAAATGGGTAGACTGGTGCCTCCAAAAACAAATGGGTAGACCGGTGCCTCCAAAAACAAATGAATAGACTGGTGCCTCCAAATATAAATGAGTAGACTGGTGCCTCCAAAAACAAATGAATAGACTGGTGCCTCCAAAAACAAATGAGTAGACTGGTGCCTCCAAAAACAAATGAATAGACTGGTGCCTCCAAAAACAAGTGGGTAGACTGGGACGCTCCAAGAACAAATGGGTAGACTGGTGCCTCCAAAAACAAATGGGTAGACTGGTGCCTCCAAAAACAAATGGGTAGACTGGTGCCTCCAAAAACAAATGGGTAGACTGGTGCCTCCAAAAACAAATGGGTAGACTGGGACGCTCCAAGAACAAATGGGTAGACCGGTGCCTCCAAAAACAAATGGGTAGACCGGTGCCTCCAAAAACAAATGAGTAGACTGGTGCCTCCAAAAACAAATGAATAGACTGGTGCCTCCAAAAACAAATGAGTAGACTGGTGCCTCCAAAAACAAATGAATAGACTGGTGCCTCCAAAAACAAATGAGTAGATTGGTGCCTCCAAAAACAAATGAATAGACTGGTGCCTCCAAGAACAAATGAATAGACTGGTGCCTCCAAAAACAAATGAATAGACTGGTGCCTCCAAATATAAATGAGTAGACTGGTGCCTCCAAAAACAAATGAATAGACTGGTGCCTCCAAAAACAAATGAGTAGACTGGTGCCTCCAAAAACAAATGAATAGACTGGTGCCTCCAAAAACAAGTGGGTAGACTGGGACGCTCCAAGAACAAATGGGTAGACTGGTGCCTCCAAAAACAAATGGGTAGACTGGTGCCTCCAAAAACAAATGGGTAGACTGGTGCCTCCAAAAACAAATGGGTAGACTGGTGCCTCCAAAAACAAATGGGTAGACTGGGACGCTCCAAGAACAAATGGGTAGACCGGTGCCTCCAAAAACAAATGGGTAGACCGGTGCCTCCAAAAACAAATGAGTAGACTGGTGCCTCCAAAAACAAATGAATAGACTGGTGCCTCCAAAAACAAATGAGTAGACTGGTGCCTCCAAAAACAAATGAATAGACTGGTGCCTCCAAAAACAAATGAGTAGACTGGTGCCTCCAAAAACAAATGAATAGACTGGTGCCTCCAAAAACAAATGAATAGACTGGTGCCTCCAAAAACAAATGAATAGACTGGTGCCTCCAAAAACAAATGAGTAGACTGGTGCCTCCAAAAACAAATGAATAGACTGGTGCCTCCAAAAACAAGTGGGTAGACTGGGACGCTCCAAGAACAAATGGGTAGACTGGTACAGCTCTGCAAGCAGTTAAAAGCCTGGTAGACCAGTACCTCTGCTATATCCTAAAGAATTGTCACATGACCATCAGAACCGGTAGTAAAAAAATTTGGAACCCACCCCTGGTGCAAGCATGTTAGGTGCGTGCAAAGCGCGCACTCACCGAACTAGTTGTCAAACCAGTTGCAGCCCACCATGATCTTATATCCTGCAAGAATACCTTTGATACCATTAACCAACAATATTTGCCTATCTCAGGTCCTTGGGAAGGAGTCGATAAATGGATAAAAATGCCAAATCCAGTCTTTAATATCTGGCTGACTCTGCAACCATCCATAATAATGATAGGACACCTGACTTGTTTTGTAAGGGCTTAAAAATAGCTTTTGAGAACAGTTCTCTGAAAGAAAATCAAATGCATGTATGCTTTTTCCACATCTCTGTGATGGGCATCACTAATTCCTGAGTAAACCTGAGCTCTCAGTGGACTTAGTACACAGTAGTTTAATTGAATCTACAGCTATCATTTAACAGGCTCTAATTGGATTACTGCTGTCCATGTTAGATGCCCTTCTTCTGATGTGAGTTTGTATTTTACCGATTTTAAGTTCAAGTAAACTGCCTTGAGGGTAAGAAGCAATGACAAAACGATAAAAAAAAATAGTTGCCTGCCCAAAAAAAAAAAAAAAATGCACTCCAAGCTTCACTGATCCACTTGGTATTTTTCAGATGCATCAGACTTCTTCACTTCATCCCCAATCTGTATGTTTACAGTCGCATGTTGCCTGAGGTATATAGAGCCTGTTTGGTCTAGTGGTTAAGGTGCTGGCCTAGGAACCAGGAGACTGTGAGTTCAAATCCTGCTTTAGACCTGAAAGCCAGCTTGAGTGACATTGGGCCAGTCACTCTCTCTCTCAGTCCAGCCTCACTACTCAAGGTTGTTGTTGTGGGGAAAATAGAAGGAGGAAGGGGGGTGTTAAGTATGTTCTCTGCCTTGAGTTACATATTATTTATTTATTTATTGAATTTCTATACCGCCCTACTCCCGAAGGACTCAGGGCGGTGCACAGCCATGAAATAAAACACATAGATATACAAAATTTAAAATCGAATAAAATGAATTAAATAAATTTGGCTGAATTAAAACCCATAATTTAAAATACCCATATTTTAAAATCCATTAAAAATTTAGAATTTACACTTAAAAGGGAGAAGATTTAGGCGAGGCCAGCTTGATGAAACAAAAGCATCTTCAACTCGCGGCGGAAGGTGCGCAGATCCGGAATCCTCCGTATCTCTGGGGGGAGCTCATTCCAGATCGTCGGTGCCCCCACAGAGAAGGCTCTCCCCCTAGGGGCCGACAGCCCCTATGAACAATAAAAGAGATGGAATAATAATCAACTAAATATATGTATATAGGAAATGAGATACAAACAGGTTGGGGCAGGAAAAAACACATGAGATAGAAACTGGAGTGTATAAATCATTGAGTAGGAACATCTCATGGAGAACTTGCTGGGTGATGATGTTGTCGTGACCAGATACCAGTGATGGCATTCAAATTTTTTAACAACCGGTTCGGTGAGCTCACGCTTTGCACTGAAAATGGAGCATTTAGAAGCTCAGTTGCTTACCTTCCAAGTCAGTAACGGTAAGTAGAACAGTGGGGGGGGGATCAGCTGTGCTGCTTGATTGAGATGAGCTAGAAAGCAGGAAATAAAGGACAGGATAGGGTGGGGGCGGGTGGGTGGGGCCAGCTGATCATCGGAGCTACCGGTTCGTTCAAACTGGCTGAATACCAGATACTATATGGAGAGAAGAATATTAATGACTTCAAAAAGTGGAGAGCAAACAAAGCAATCATCCTTTTTAGAAATTCATGTATCCTTGTGGCATAGGAAGCATCTAAACGCTAATTCATTGTGTCAATAGTCATCAAAGAATCAAAGAAGTATTTTTCATCACAAACCGCAAGTCATTTCTGACAAAGAGGTTTTGCAATCCCTAAGCCATTCCAAACCAATTTTCTACTTTTCTTTTTCTTCTTTTTTTCCTTTTCCTTTTTGTTTCTTTTGCAGTTATCAACACCTTGTGCTAGGCAGAGTGAGCTCCGCAGCAGATATATAAAACAATCTGCTATGAGTAAATTGAGGTTTCGTCCAATCTGGGGATTAAGCTTTCAAATTGATTTGGAGAGGGATGGAAGGTGTGAAGTTATGATGTGTTGCCTCTGAAAATGGAAGACAAAGTGGTGTTGTTGTGGGTTTTTTTTGTTTCCCTTATGAACAATTGGCTGACATATATATTGTCACAGGGGAGATTGCTCTCAGGGAGTAAATAACTCCAGTTTATGGTATGATTACATCTATGAGGACAAAAGAAATGTTTCACTTAATCCAGGAGTGAACTTTTTCAACCAAGACCAGGAAAAAAATATATATAAAAATAAAAATTTCCGCATCAAAAAGACATGATCTACCACCCAACTATGACAAGCTAAACCCCAATTTTGGAAGATACCACCAGTCAACAAAAATGGTCCAGACCAGTAATTTTTTCCAACTCTTATATGAAATTATAGGATTCCGTGAGAACCTAAGAGAGTTCACTGGAAGATTAAGAATCCAGCCAATTTTCTATTATTTGCCTTATTATTATTACAAACTTTTATTGATTAAATATGAAACTCAGTCAATTGAACATTTAAAAATCTATCACAAATGTTATCGACTGGCACTGATAGTTGATACGGGTTGCTGCTAGCATCCTCAGTATCAACCAAGTACCTTCTTAAGATGCACAATGTTCTGAGTAGTGCAGTTTTTTACAGTTCCACTAGTGTTATTGCAGTAAGTTTCGATGGCCAGGTCGCGATATTTCATGATTTTTTCCCAGTTCTTTTTCTTCGACCCTGGCATCTCCTGGTACCACGATGTCAATAAATTGTACGTTTCGGTTTTCAACAACTATGATATCTGGCTTCTTCTTATTATTATTATTATTATTTACTTTATTCATTAAACATGAAACTCAGGCAACTGAACATTCAAAAATGCATCACAAATACTATTGACTGGTACTAATGGTTGATACGGGTTGCTGCCAGCATCCTAGGTATTAACCAAGTACCTTCTTAAGATATACGATGTTCCAAGTAGCGCAGTTTTTTGCAATTCTGCTGGTGTTATTGCAGGAAGCTGCAATTTGTTGATGTATCTTATAAAATTCTTGGACATGGCACCAAGTGCCCTGATGACAATGGATATCACTGTTACATGTTTCATCCATAGCCGTGTAGTTTTGATGGGCAGGTCGCAATATTTCATGATTTTTTCCAGTTCTTTTTCTTCGACTCTGGCATCTCCTGGTAGCGCGATATCAATAAATTGTACGTTTCAGTTTTCGACAACTGTGATATCTGGTGTGTTCCAAGTGACGATCTGTCTGTATTTGAAAGTCCCACAAGATCTTCACCTTCTCATTTGCTATAACTTTTTCCACTTTATATTCCCATGACTTTTTCGATACAGGTAAGTCGTATTTTTTACATAATGACCAGTGGATTAATTTAGCAACTCAGTCGTATATTATTAGTAGTATTAGTATTAGTATTAGTATTAGTATTAGCATTAGCATTAGCATTAGCATTAGCATTAGTATTATTACTTAGATGTACAGATAAGTAATGTGTGGTCCTCCAGATGTATTATAATTTACATTGTCTTGTCCATTGCCACACTAAATGAAACAAACATAAGATTCTGTCCACCAACATCTGAAGAACTTTTGGGTCTCCACCTAGCCTACACAATGTAGGCTATCTCTCATACTATACATAATATATTTATGAAGCTATGTATTATCAGGGACTGTGATAAATAGCTTGTCCCCTTGAAGCCAAGGAACCTCTAAGTTTCATGAATTGTTGTCTTACAAGTACTATATTGCATGGTAAGTGAAGTTTGATCCAGATATGCATTCACTGACATGGCAGCCTCTGAAAGATCTGCACATCCTTAGCCACATCAGGAGAGGAGAGGAGAGGAGAGGAGAGGAGAGGAGAGGAGAGGAGAGGAGAGGAGAGGAGAAAGGACTAGAAGAGGTATTCTAGTCCAGCCATCTGCCCAAGCAAGAAGACCTATACCAGTGATGGCTAACCTTTTTGCCCTTGCGTGCCAAAAGCGGGGGTCACATGGGGGGTCACGGGTGCGTGTGTCCACATCCATAATTCAATGTGCCCCGCCCTCCCATGTATGCGCATGTAACCCCACACACTTCCCCCTGCTTTTGGCACGCGATGGCACAGTGGGCCCGGTAGGCCCATTTTTCCCCCTCCTCAGGCTCCAGAAGCTTTCTAGGAGCCTGGGGAGGGCAAAAACAGCCTTCCCCATCCCCCCGGAGGCCTTCTGGAGGCAGAAACAGCCAGTTTCCCAACTTTTGGTGGGACCGGAAGGCCTGAAAATCAGTTGGCCAGTGCACGCATATGCGCTGGAGCTGAGCTAGGGCAACTCTCGCGTGCCCATCAATATGGCTCCACGTGCCACCTGTGGCACCCGTGCCATAGGTTCGCCATCATGGACCTATACCATTCTGGCAAATGGTTTCCAATCTCTTCTTAAAAACATCCAGTAATAATAGAGTAGAATAGAATAATCTTGGGTCTAGATTGTAAAGTTTAAAAAAAAGGCAAAAAATTAAAACCTTCTTGGTAGAGTTAATGGATATATTCATGAAGTCACCAGCAGTCAAGCTGAACCTGAAAGAAGCTGTAATAGAAAAGGTAGGGAAATTTAAATTCAAAGTCAGTACATGTTAGGCAGCATTTCACAGCAACTTTCTACCTGTTGGCGAAACTTGCAAATTAGAAGTGAATGAAGATTTTCCAGTTGAATAAAAAATCGGTTAAATAGATGATTGGATTAGTAGCTGGAACTTTTTATTGGTTTTAGATTGCCTCACACATCCCTAATTCCAGTTAGATTACTAGTCCAACATTTTATTTCCATCACTGACCCAAAATTGCTGGAAAAGCAAAATGCCTGTGAACTTTCCAACTAGTGAACCCAAACCAAAGAAACACTCTCAGGAGCTTTGAATCCCCAAAAGTAAAACTTTATTGGATACACCATATTGGTACTGAAGAAACGAAACCAGCTCTGGTTTTCCCACGCAATTGCTTTTCTAGTTAAACAATAGCTTCCCAATCTCTCCACCACTGGGTGATCCCATTGTACAATTATAAGACATCCATTTGTTATGGGAACAGTTCCACTTTCTCACCAGCACCTGCAGCTTTGACCTTGATGGTTTCCATGCTCTCACAGTTTCTCCGTACATTCTCTGCATTCCATATTCCCCTCCCTAACTCCAGTTCATTGGCAAGTTGAGACACATTAAACTTTGAAAGAAGCAAAGTGGTTCAATCTTGACAGTGCCATATATAGTATATAACACTCTGTGTTGTATAATGTCCTACTTAACATCTTTTTAACTTAATTCAGTTGGTCACTGATGAGCAAGACATCAATCTAAGGCTGAACAGATACCTAAAGATTCCTTTGGGAGTAAGATCTATTGAATTCAATGGGGCTCATTTCTGAGAAGATAAATGTAATCTTGGTTATTGAAAGAATCACCAGTGTTCTCCAATTCCTAGCATCTAATGTTTAGCAGCTATTTTTACCTCCAAGAATCCCACAGCAATTTATACAATAGTAAGCATTTAAAGATTGGGGGGAGAATGAAATTGTCAATCTTCGGATTGAATTTTACAAAGGGTTTGTGTGTATGGAGAGTGAATATTAAAGTTGCTATAGAAACATACTTATATAGCATATCCTACAGTATCTTGAGAGTTACCTTCTCCTTTTCTAACTAGCAAATTGTACCTTGGTTGAATAGGAACAAAAAATATTGCAGAATAAAAGACTTGCCATCTCCTCCCCACTTCCTAGGTCAGCCTGCACCCTCTCTTCTTCCCTGCCTACTCTTCCAAAACCCGAGGGGCCCGGGACTGCCTCATCCTCATCCCCACGTTGTTCCTCATGAGCCATAGGGACTGCGCCTTCCCTCTTCGTTGGCCCCCAGCTCCATCTCCTCCTCGGCGCCAGGCTTCGATGAGGCCATGACAATCCTTCTCATAGTTACTACTTTTGTGCCAGGTACCACCTGTTCCTATACCTGTGCATTTGATTTTTTCTTGCCTAAATGTACAATCTTACTTTTCTCACCATGATGTTTCAGCCCTCCAAGATAGGATAGGTCAGGAAATACTCTTTGATTATTGCAGGGTACAATAATAGCAATAGCAATAGCACTTAGACTTATATACCACTTTACAGTGCTTTACAACCCTTCTAAGTGGTTTACAGAGTCAGCATATTGCCCCCCAACAATCTGGGGCAACATTTGACCCACCTCGGAAGGATGGAAGGCTGAGTCAACCTTGAGCTTGGTGAGATTCGAACTGCCAAATTGCAGGCAGCTGGCAGGCAGCAGAAGTAGCCTGCAGTACTGCACTCTAACCACTGCGCCACCGTGGCTCTTTATAGAATAGAATCTTGAAAGCCTTCAAAACCTTTTTACTTTTTTACCTTTATCTTATACCAAACAGAATCGCAGTGGGGTTATCCAGGGACATTCCCCTATATTCTTTTCACTACCCTAGGCTTGTTTCTGTGTCTTCAGCCTATTTTCCTGAAATCATCTGCATGTCAATCATGTAAGAGAAAGGGCTGATTAAACTAGCTAAATCTGATTAAACTAACCAGGAGTTAAGCTAACCAAATTTAGCACATCAATCAATACACCTGCTAGTTCTTTGTGTAATCTGTCTGTTGTGTAAATACCATTCTATTTCTCTCTCTGTTTTTCCCCTTTCATTCCCTTTATCTCCCAAGCAGCAAGCTGTAGGGAATGAATACATGCATACATATTCATCGCTCTCTTCCCATGCAGTGTTATGCAAAGCATAGAACTGGAGTGAAAAGTTGTACGCAAAGGAAATGAAAAGCAGAAATGACCCGAAGTGATCTCTTGTAACAGGTCTTTGAAATTGGTTGAGGGTCTCACGACCACATTTGGCCTTTGAAGACTCGGGCCTCCTGAGTAATCCTTATAAACTGATGAAGGATCAATAATGGAGAATATTGTAGCTCACGGTTGACATGAGGGATCTTCGGTGCTCTCTGAGCTTGCTTGTTTTCTTGCAGACATTTCATTACCCTAAAGAATAAAATAGAAAACTAGAATAGAATAGAATAGAATAGAATAGAATAGAATAGAATAGAATAGAATAGAATAGAATAGAATAGAATAGAATAGAATAACAGAGTTGGAAGGGACCTTGGAGGTCTTCTAGTCCAACTCTCTGTTCAGGCAGGAAACCCTAAACCATTTCAGACAAAAGGTTGTCTGATCTCTTCTTAAAAGCTTCAAGTGTTGGAGAATTCACAACTTCCAAAGGCAAGTTGTTCCACTGATTAATTGTTCTAACTGTCAGGAAATTTCTCCTTAGTTCTAAATTGCTTTTCTCCTTGATTAGTTTCCACCCATTGCTTCTTGTCCTGCCCTCAGGTGCTTTGGAGAATAGTTTGACTCCCTCTTCTTTGTGGCAGCCCCTGAGATATTGGAACCCTGCTATCATGTCTCCCCTAGTCCTTCTTTTCATCAAATTAGACATATCCAGTTCCTGCAACTGTTCATCTGCTTCAGCCTCCAGTCCCCTAATCATCTTTGTTGCTCTTCTCTGCACTCTTTCTAGAGTCTCCACATCTTTTTTCCATTATGGTGACAACTAGGTAATATCATCAGTGCTAGTAAGGAGTGCTATTTGCTATCACTTTATATTCTGGTGACTTGCCTGTCTGTGGGTGGGAGCAGTCTTAGAGATTCTTTGGTTGGGCTGTTTATTGGTGGATCTTTGGCAGTTTCTTGATTGGGGTATTGCTTTCTTGATTGTTGGTCTGAAGTTAACCTTGGAGTTAATCTATGCTGATCTGAGTGCTGATTACTGGCGGAGAAGTGCTGGAGTCTTTTGTTCTCTTTTGGGCTGGCTGATTGTCTCTTTTGCATTTTCTATAGATGTTGTTAATGTCTACTGTCTATTGATGGCTTATTTGTCAGATTGCCAGGCTTCTAGAAATTCCTTGGCATTTTTAGATTTAGCCTGGTCTAAGATTGTCACATTTTTCCCAATAGAAATTATGGCTAAATCTGTCTATATGTTGTGTGAAATGAAAGAATTTTCATCATGATTTCGGACTGCCAGTTGGTGGTCATGGATGCGTTCTGCCAGTTTTTTGCCTGTTTGTCCTACATAGTGGTTGTTGCAGTTCTTACATTGTGTGTTGTAGATCGGGGTCTCCAACCTTGGCCACTTTAAGACTTGTGGACTTCAACTCCCAGAACTCTGGGAGTTGAAGTCCACAAGTCTTAAAGTGGCCAAGGTTGGAGACCCCTATTGTAGATGACTCCTGGTTCCCCCCCGCTTTTGGAGTTGTGGGTTTTTTTGGGCTTTAGTTGGCTTGTATGCTACACTGATTCCATGTGGGTGTAGTAGTCTACTGGTGGTTTCTGAGATATTCTTGATGTATGGCAGTGTAATTCTTTTTAGGATTTGTGTTAGTTTGCTCAGGGGTGAAATGCTACTGGTTCGCTCCAGTTTGGGTAAACCTGGTAGTTAAAAAAAGCTACCAGTTCATCCAAACCGGTATTTCCAATGATTAGCTGTGCCGCATGGTTAATATTAGCTAGAAAGCAGGAAATCCTGCTTTCCAACGAAGCTAAATTGTAGAGCACAGCTGTTTCCCCCCCTCGCTGTTCTACTTACCTAGTGAAGTTTTGTTTTTTTGCGTTAAGTGTGTGTTTGGTGTGCATTGTGCAGCGTGCAGCGTGCATTTGGCACGCACCGTGCATGCGCGGGCAGCAAACTGGTGGCGATCCATGGAGGATTTCACCATTGGTTGTGCTGTATTGGGTTGAGTGGTCAGTCACTTTTTGATAAAGTTGCTGATGAAGGATCCTTGTAAATTCACACAGTGCCTTGATTACAGAGACCTTAGTGCTCTCGGAGCTTGGTTGTTTACTTGCAGATGTTATATTACCTGAATAGGGAATAGAATAGAATAGAATAGAATAGAATAGAATAGAATAGAATAGAATAGAATAGAATAGAATAGAATAGAATAGAATTCTTTATTGGCCAAGTGTGATTGGACACACAAGGAATTTGTCTTTGGTGCATACGCTCTCAGTGTACATAAAAGAAAAGATACATTCGTCAAGAATCATTAGGTACAACACTTAATGATAGTCAAAGGGTACAAATAAGCAATCAGGAAACAATATCAATATAAATTGTAAGGATACAAGTAACAAAATCAGTATCATCAGTATTAGTGAGTGTGGGTTTTTTCCAGGGGTGGGCTGCTGCCGGTTGTAACAACCGTTCGCCCGGAACTGAAAATGTGAGCATACAGGCGGCATCGAAAAACCTGCGATTATATAGGACATGATAGCACCAGAGTGGGTGGGCAGAGCCAGCCCTGGTCAGAACTACTGGTTCACCGGATCCAGCCCACCACTGTTTTTTCCGTGTTTATATACAGTAGCTTGCCCCACCAGTATTGGTAGGGTTTTTTCCTTGGTTGTTTCTTGATTACAGTGTTGTTTTCTGTTGTGTTCTTCTTTTCCATTGGAATGTGTTCACTATTTGGTGCCTCATCATTTTGTAATCCTGTCTTAGCCTTAAAGAAGTACAGGTAAATCCTTGACTTATAACACTTCACTCAGTGAGCATTCAAAGTTACAACGACATTGAAAAAGGTGACTCATGACCATTTTTCACACTTACGACCATTGCAGGAGCCACACAGTCATGTATTCAAAATTCAGATGCTCAGCAAACTGACTCATATTTATGACTGTTGCAGTCTCCTTGGATCATTCAATCACTTTTTGTGACCTTCTGACGAGCAAAGTCAACAGGGAAGCCAGATTTACTTGACAACTGTGTAACTAACTTAACATCTGCAGTGATTCACTTAACAACTATGGCAAGCAAGGTCATAAAATGGGGCAGAACTCAAATGTTAACAAATATCTCACTTAGCAACAGAAATGTTGGGCTCAATTGTGGTTGTAAATCAAGGACTACCTGTATTGTCTCAATGTGAATTTTGAGGTAAAAGAAGAGTAAGTTAGATGTAGCAGTTAAGGTGCTGGCCTAGAAACCAGAAGACTCTGAATTAGGCATAGAGGCTGGCTTGATGACTTTAAGCCAGTAGTGGGATTCAACCAGTTCACACCACTTCGGCCAAACCGGTTGTTAAATTGCTGGCCGGCCCCGCCCCGCCCTTCCAGAAGTCCCCACGCACCCCATTTTGACTCCCAAGTAAATGCAGGGAGGCCTACTAGGCCCAAAATGGGGCACTGGGGGTGGGTGCAGCGCCCCCCTCCCGTGGCTCATTTTTGCTTCCAGGAGGCTGCAGGGAGACCTACTAGGCCCAAAAAGGGGCAGGGGGGCATGCCCCCACGGCCCGTTTTTGCTCACAGGGGGTGCAGGAGGCTGATTGCTGCTTGTCACACACCCCTGGCTACGCCCACCATGGCCATGTCCACCCAACCAGTTATTAGGGCAGAGAACCGGTTGTTAAATTATTTGAATCCCAACACTGCTTTAAGACAATCACTTTTTCTCTTCCCAATCTAACTCTTGTGGGGGAAATAGAAGGAAGGAGTATTATGTTCCCCACCTTCAGTTATTACTTATAAAATAATAAAGTTGTGATAAAAATCTAATAAATGATTCAACGCATACCCAACATGTAACACATTTTATAGCGTTCATAAACCCAGACCATAATTTGTTTTAAAAGATAGAACAAAATTATAATTCATTCCTTTCTTTTTGTCTAGAAAAAAACGTTAGCAAAATTAAAGCTCATTGAAAAATGAGACAGGGATGTCTTGTTTGTAGAACTAGAAACAAATGGAGAAAGAAAAATTGGTGGATACCATAAATATCATTATTTCCAGTAAGTTGTAGCATTCATAATTTAGGTCAGATGGAAATATTATTCATTTTGTGCTTTTTTTTAAAAAAATGATAGCAAGTTGCTCATCCTTTTATAATTTATTATGATTTGTAATATTATAATTTATAATATTCTGTTGGTATTAGTTACAAAAAATCCATTTCTTTGGTTGAAAGAAATGGATCAGGCTGTCCAGTCATAAAAGGTAGCCAATTCATTTAATTTAAGGTGAGAACTTCATTGCGATGACCGTAGTTTAAAATTTACAAGTTTTTAGGATGTTGTCAATATCAGAATCATAATCATAATCATAAGTTTATTTGTCAAGCATATATAAGATAACAGGTAAAAGTATAAACATAATTTGAATACATGAAAAGAGTAAGTAAAACGGAATATTAGGACAGGGACGGTAGGCACGCTGGTGCATTTATGCACGCCCCTTACAGACCTCTTAGGAATGGGGTGAGGTCAACAGTAGACAGTCTAAGGTTAAAGTTTTGGGGGTTTGGGGAAGAAACTACAGAGTCAGGTAGTGCATTCCAGGCATTGACAACTCTGTTACTGAAGTCATATTTTCTGCAATCGAGTTTGGAACGGTTTATCTTGAGTTTGTATCTATTATTTGCTTGTGTATTGTTGTGGTTGAAGCTGAAGAAGTCATTGACAGGAAGGACATTGTGGCAGCTAATTTTATGTATTATGCTTAGGTCAGACTGAAGTCGGCATAGTTCTAAGTTGTCTAAGCCCAAAATTTGGAGTCTGGTGGCATAAAGTATTTTATTGCAGTTGGAGGATCATTTAGCAGCAGGCAATTTGTAGTAATGTCCATGACATTCAGGTAGTCCTCTTACGACCATAATTGAGCCCAAAATTTCTGTTGCTAAATAAGACATTTGTTAAGTGAGTTTTGCACCATTTTACGATCTTTCTTGCCACATGTGAATCACTGCAGTTGTTAAGTTAGTAACATGGGTGTTAAATGAATCTGGTTTCCCCATTGACTTTGCTCATCAGAAGGTCTCAAAAGATGATCACATGATCCCGGGACACTGCAGCCATCATAAATATGAGTCAGTTGCCAAGCATCTGAATTTTGATCATGTGACCATGGGGATGATGCAATGGTGGTAAGCAGGGGTGAAATTCACTTACCTTCCCTACCGGTTCATAAATGTGCGTGCACCACGTGCACATGTGCAAAGCCTTCTGCACATGCGCAGAGGCTGAAATCATCGCAAAAAAGGGATGTCATGACGTCCATGCGGATGGTCGGGGCTTCGTGTAGTCGACCCTACAGTATCATGCAATCCGGATAGAACTGGCTGAATTTCACCCCTGAATCAATTTGTGATAAAACTTGCTTGTAGAATTCAAGCAAGTTCTCTAGGTAAAGGCAGTTCCGCAATAAAACCAGTCATGGGAAAGAACTTCTATGTAGAAGGCAATTGACAATAAAAATGTACCGCATCCCACTTGCTCCTGGCGCATCTTGGATGCAAATTGTCTTCTCTAAAGTATATTGAAAAGATGGAGCCTTTCAAACTAAATTTATGGGCAGCTGCGTTTCAACCTTTGTTTTGGGCATGAAGTCACGAAGGATTTGGATTTTGAAACGTGGCCATCTGTAGTTATGACATAAGGGGTTATTGATTTCTTTGGGAACAATCTGGGTGCCTTCACACATGCAAAAATGTGAAAATGCTGTGATTCAGCGTATGCTTTTCTTTGTACCTCTTCTTTTCCATTCTTCCTACCAAGGTCCAGTCACTTATATACAGCGCTTAGGAAAATAACAATAAATACTCCATAAACCTCTCTTAAGCCTCCAGGAGCATCTCTTAAACTCCCAATGATTGAACTTTAGGTCCCGTACTAACAGCATTTACCCATTGGAGAATAGGAATTGTAGTAAAGAGGTGTCGAATGTTTTAAATCTAAAATACTTCAAAGTAGGCTGTTCCAAGCTGATTGGGAATGTCCTGATGCTTGTTTAATCTATTCTGATCTTGGAATAACCCATAGTCAAGTTTAGAACATTTCTGGTAAGGTTCAAATGAACCTGGTAAGGTTCAAAGGCCACAGGAAACATCTGTGAAGTTGGAACACATCCAAACAGTTTCCAGCTTGAGATATTTCAAATTCAAAATGTCAAAATGTATGTGTCTAAATTACAGCTCTGGTTTCATAAATAGCAACAACCTGAGCCTTTCTTGCAGCAAATAAGGTATGAGGAAATTTGAGAATCCCTCATGCTGTTGGGGAATTCTGGGAGTTGAAGTCCACAGATATTAAAGTTTAAAATTTTAGATGCCTAAATTAGACACATCCCATTTCACATGTGAACAAAGCAAGGGTGGAAGTCAGCGAAACATTTATCTACCTTTCTATCTTTCTTTCTTTCTTTCTATCTATTTTTCTATCTTTCTATCTATTTTTCTATCTATCTATCCATCCATCCATCCATCCATCCATCCATCCATCCATCCATCCATCCATCTATCTATCTATCTATCTATCTATCTATCTATCTATTATCATCCATCTATTTATTAAATTTGTTTTGCCAACCATCTCGCTGCAAGGTGAAACATGGCTTGGATTCACAAACTATTCTGAGCTCTTAATTCAAGTTAATGAAAGGCAGCTAATTTATTCACATGCTATAGCCAGCATATACTAAACCTTTGCTGGTTGGGACCTTGGTGTTTGCATTCTTTTCCTGTGTAAACAGATTACCAAATTAGATAATACTGTTAGTACTCTGACACAAGAGAATGGGGTTTGTTGGCTTTTTATGTGTGCCAATTTATAGTGTCTGTCTTGATTAGGATTATTGCAGTTTGTTTAGCTTCTGTCTGACTGGCTTACCTGCCTTGGTTGACTGTTTAATCTATGATGATTTCTGTCTTTTGGCCTGAATCTCAAACTTTTCTCCCTGAACTACACACATTCACTTTCTTATGGCTTAATATTATGGCCGGGTTCATAAAAGACAAATGGTGGATTCCCATAACGTGGCACAATCCAAACTAATTTATATTAGTTTGATCTTGCAGAAAATGCACACCAGTCCATACAATCCTCATCATGTTTGATGTGTCTTGTAATCCATTTTAGCCACTCAAGGTTGTCAGCGAGCAACAGAAATGGAACAGTAAACCTTCACAAATGGAGTGAGAACATTTCCTGCAAATCAAAAGAGGCATCAGTTAGTACCTATGTGCTTTTCTCCTAAAACATAGGAAGAGGGTGCAATATTTTTGCTTTTAGATGTCTCGTGTTCATTGCTTTAAACCAGTGTCAGGGTTCCAAGTGACACCCCCAACTAAAGAAGACTCCTAAGTTCCTCAAAGTTTAATTTTATTAGAGATGTCATATTGGCACATCTGGGAAAACCTGAATCTGAAAGCTTACAGGTTTTCCCCAGCCAAAGGAAAGTCCAAGTCCCTGCCCAGCATCCAAATGTCCATCACATGGTCCAATCAATGCACCATCCCAACTGGAGATGCCTCCCAGTCACAACCCTCCAGGTGCAGGTCAAGATGTCCTTGACTCCCTGAGAAAGGAATGTTATTATGACTACATATCTCCCCTGCTCCATACAATCCCCCCTCCGAGTTTCCCACAGTACTAAATGTGGCAGGCCTGAAGGCCCAATGCAAAAGATGGCTTCCAGGCCTGACAACCAGGGTTGTCAAACTGGATTTCTTCAAGGACTAGATCAGTGTTGTAGTTCTCTGCAGGCCGGTGGTGGAGGCGGGGAGCAGGGGGGGAGACAGAACGGACACTTTCTGCAGCACCCTGCCAGCCAAAATGGGGTGTGGGAGGCCCCATGTACAGCCCTCTCTGCCCTGTTTTTGGCCTGAATGGCCTTCTGCAGCGCTTTACCAGCCAAAACGGGGTGCAGGGAGCCATGCGAGGCCTACCCCAAGGCCCGTTTCTGACCTCCAGCAGCACTCTGCTGGCCAGAAACAGGCCATGGGGGGGGGACGCACATGGCCCATTTTGGCCAGCCAAGACACCGTGGGCCAGTTCTTTGATATTTCCAGGCCATCCCCGTGGGGCAGATTTAAGCATAGGTTTTGCAAATCTTATTGTCTGACAACAATGAGATTTTCTCAGGCACAGTTTCTGATAACTTTTATTCATTTCTGGGACAATAATACAGCTACCTCAAATCGCAAGATCGGTGGTATATACATTTAAATAAATAAAGACATATATACATACCAAAGTAGCTTGTCATTGGCTTTGGGATATTTTTCGACTTCTCGGACTAGCCTAGAGTCTTGGAATTTTCCTGTGTCCCCCATCCAAATAGTAACCAGATCTGACCCTTTTTAGCTTTCTAGCGATCAGGTGACACTTGTGACATTCTTGGTGGCTTACATAGACATAGACATGTAGTTTTCTTGGCATGATACAAAAGTAGTTTACCATTGCCCCTCATCCTGGATGGATAACAGAATAACAGAGTTGGAGGGGAGCTGGAAGATCTTCTAGTCCAACCCTCTGCTCAAGCAGGAGACCCTATATACTATTTTAGACAAATGGTTGTCCAATCTCTTCTTAAAAACCTCCAGTGTTTTTAACTTCTGGAGGCAAGTCATTCCACTGGTTAATTGTTGTCACTGTCAGGAAATTTCTCCTTAGTTCTAGGTTGATTAGTTCATGGATGGATGGATGGGCAGACATTTACTTCTCAGTCCATTCTACATGTACAATCTTGGAATTTCCCATTATGTCCCAGCCATGTATTAGCCAGGCCTGATGCTATTTCACTTGTTTTGAGGTCATGCAAGGGTGAGTAAGTAGAGCTAATATTTTCTTCTCTCAAAATGCTTTCCCTTGTTCCCTCTTTTTCAAATGAACTATGCCTTGTTGGAAGAAATGTCCTTCTGGGTTCAGTTCCAAGTAGGGAGAAAGACACTGGAAACATGGCGGCTGCTTGGAACGATGGTTTTAATGGTGGACAGGATCACATGATGCCTTGATGATGTTGGGTGAAGAGAAAAAAAAGGGAAGAGATGCTGAGAGTGTCTGGGCTTTTGAATTTGAGCTTGTATTCTGATTGGTTGTCAGACTTCCATTGGGCCATGCAGGGGCAACTCTGTAGGTTGTGTTTTTGGTTGACTCTTGCTGGGTGATGATATAATGATGATATAATGAAAGGGCTTTGGGAAATTCCTACTATAGCTCTGCCTGAAGGAGGTAGATCTTTGTTATGTATAATACACTGACCCAGGCCTTAATGCCCCATTGACAAAGGTGGGGGGCTGAGTTTTTGCCTCCTTTTTAGGGGAAATATTCTGCCTTTTTAATATTTCCTAAAATATCTCATATTCCTAGGAGAGGGGTGGGTGCTAACTTCCTACACCCTGGCACAAGGGATCTTTTATTACTTAAGGGAAATGGGGCTATATTGATCATCTAGCAGGCAAACACCATTGTGTCCTGGTGTTGTCCTGAATCTCTTGGAAGACCAACGAGAGAATGAAATAAATGCTTTCTTCACCATGGAACTAATATTGGAAAAGCCAAATGGGTTATATAAGGGTTAGATGCTGCTGGGAGAGTTAATTGCTATTTAAGATCTATAAATATCTTTAAAAAATTAGTATTTGCATGGAAATCTCCACTGTAACCAATGCCCTTAATGCCACAGTTTTCCAGTTGATTCCTAATTAATACTTGAAAGGTTTTCTTCCTTGGGGATTTTTTCATGGGGCTGGATTATACTGTGAAGACATTAAAAGATGCTGAGTTTCCTTTGATTTGGGTGAAATCCAATTTCAAGCTCCCTAGAGATTTAAAAGCTAAAAAAAAAAAATAGAAAGCATTGTCAGGTATGTTTAAACTTCCAATTATTACCAGCTGTTTTCTCTATTTCATGTTATTTTCTTATTATTTTAACTTAATTTTATAAGGTTAATTGAATTGGCATGATTTTAATGTGTCTCCGATTCTCGAAAGGAGCATTATTGAGCTGCAGTGGATGTGAAAAGCTTTCTATAAACCTTTCTATGGCCCCGTTGTGATCCAGAAAGGTCATTGCCAAGTAATTATCTACAGCAATTTGCAAGCCTTGATGTGCAAAACTTAAGTTGGACTGGATAAATATAAAGGCGAGGACAATTATCCTGTGGGTTTTCTCATTTTTGTAATTTAGGGATATGGTTTTTTTGGCTGAAAGTGTGCATATGTTAGAGAAAACCACTTACCAAATTTGTCTTAAAGACAATTCTATCCGAAAAGAAATCTGAATTTTCCTGAGTTTTACTTACATATTATTTTAAATGCAATGGGTTAGAAGATGTGGATGGAAGTTGCTTAACCTTGAATAATAGCAATAGCACTTAGACTTATATACCACTTTACAGTGCTTTACAGCCCTCTCTAAGCGGTTTACAGAGTCATCCTATTGCCCCCAACAATTTGGGTCCTCATTTGACCCACCTCGGAAGGATGGAAGGCTGAGTCAACCTTGAGCCTGTTGAGATTCGAACTGCCAAATTGCAGGCAGCCGACAGTCAGCAGAAGTAGCCTGCAGTGCTGCGCTCTAACCAGGGGTGAAATCCAGCAGGTTCTGACAGGTTCTGGAGAACCGGTAGCAGAAATTTTGAGTAGTTCGGAGAACCGGTAGCGGAAATTTTGAGTAGTTTGGAGAACCGGCAAATGCCACCTCTGGCTGGCCCCAGAGTGGGGTGGGAATGGGGATTTTGCAGTATCCTTCCCCTGGAGTGGGGTGAGAATGGAGATTTTGCAGTATCCTTCCCCTGGAGTGGGGTGGGAATGGAGATTTTGCAATATCCTTCCCCTGCCACGCCCACCAAGCCACACTCACCAAGCCGCACCACACCCACCAAGCCACGCCCACAGAACCGGCAGTAAAAAAATTGGATTTCACCACTGACTCTAACCACTGCGCCACCGTGGCTAATCATCAGTGAATACATGAAACAGAGAAGAAATGGAACAATTTGTCCCATCCAAAATACACGTTTGGATGGGACATACCAAATATAAAAGAGATATAAAATACAAGAGAAAATGTTTTTCTCTTAAAGAAATTTACCATAAAAATTTGGAAAGCCATCAGGCACTTTCAAATCTGATCTCAAAGTCTGCTTGAAAATACATTCAAATGGTTAATAATGCCCAAAGGTGTTCAAAGATTGGTCATCCAGTGTGGTATAGAGCAGGGGGTCACCAACCAAGCTTTGCTGGCTGAGGAATTCTGGGAGTTGAAGTCCACAAGTCTTAAAGTTGCCAAGGTTGGAGAGCCCTGGTATAGAGATCATATACAATCAAGAGCCTTGATAGTACAGTGGTTTAGTGCACCCTGTTATTAACACACCTGCCTGCAATTTCTGCTGGTTCGAATCTCTCCAAGGCTCAGCCTTCCATCCTTTCTAAGGTAGGTGAAATGAGGACCCAGTTTGTGGGGGCAATAAGCTGACTTTGTATAAAATATACAAAAGTATGAAGGCTATTGCTTAACGCATTGTAAGCCGCCCTGAGTCTCCGGAGAAGGGCGGCATATAAATCAAATTAAAAAAAAAAATTAGTCTTCGACTTACAACCATTTCTTTAGTGACTGAAGTTGCAACGGCCCTGAAAAAGTAACTTATAAACATTTTTTACTCTTGCAACTGTTACAGCATAGCCATGTCGGGTCTATCAGAATTTGGATGCTTGGCAACTGGTTCTTATTTATGACGGTTGCAATGTCCCAGTCTCATGTCATCACCATTTGCGACCTTCTGACAAGCAAAGTCAATGTTTCTTGTTAAGTGACTCACTGCAGTTGTTAAGTTAGTAAACCGGCTGTTAAGTGAATCTGGCTTCCCAATTGACTTTGCTTTTCAGAAAGTCACAAAAGGGGATCACATAACTGCAGGACATTGCAACCGTCATAAATATGAGTCAGTTGCCAAGCATCTGAATTTTGATCATGTGTCCATAGGCATGCTACAACGGTTTTAAGTGTGAAAAATGGTCATAAGTCACTTTTCTCGGTGCCATTGTAACTTCAAATGGTCACAGAATGAATGGTTATTAGTTGAGGACTACCTGTACAACAGGGGTGAAATCCAAAATTTTTCCCTACCGGTTCTGTGGGCGTGGCTTGGTGGGCATGGCAGGGGAAGGATATTGCAAATCCTCCATTCCCACCCCACTCTGGGGCCAGCCAGAGGTGGTATTTGCTGGTTCTCCGAACTACTCAAAATTTCCGCTACCAGTTCTCCAGAACCTGTTTGAACCTGCTGGATTTGACACCTGCTGTACACTATCCAGGTTTAAATCTTGAGACTGGCCCAGGGATATGACACTTTATAGCACCATGGCTTCTTGAAAGAATTCAGGTAGAATTCAACTTATAATCAAAGTTGGGTCTAGAATTGCTATGTGCTTAAAGCATTGTTAGAGATCCCACACACCCACTTCACGGTCTGTTTCTGTTACTCCCCTGTGGGAGGAGGTTTCAAAGTGTTTCTAGCAGGACTTCCGGATTCTGTAACAGCTTTGTTCTCTATGCCATCCGTCTGGTAAACTTGCAAGATTCGTTTTTCTCGCCATGTACATGTATCAGGGGAGGGTTCTACTTACCTTTACTACCGGTTTGCAATGGGGCCGTGTGTGTGAGCTCGCTTTGCTCGTGCATGCGCTCTCTTCTACGCATGCGCAGAGGCATTCTGATGATGTCAGGGTCAGTGGGTGGAGCCTCCCGCTGGTTTTACTACCAGTTCTATAGAATTGATGCAAACCGGGGGCAACCCACCACTGACATGTATACATCCAAACTAGACTGTGTTGTTTCTCTGGATCATATCATATATTTTGTTCAGTATCTGTATGACAAAATCACTCAGATTCGGGAAGATTTGGACTCCGACTGGGTAGTCTCAGGGGGAGGGACTGGGGCAGGTCTTGAGAATGTTATCTGGGATGAGTTTGATCCTGTGACCCCTGAGGACGTGGACAGGATTCTGGGTAGACTGAACGCGACCACTTGTTTATTGGACCCGTGTCCTTCCTGGTTAGTACTGGCTTCCCGGGAAGTGACATGAGGCTGGCTCCAGGGGATTATAAACGCTTCGCTGGGTGAGGGTGACTTTCCCGCCACCTTGAAAGAGGCGGTGGTGAGGCCTCTCCTCAAGAAGCCTTCCCTGGACCCGGCAATGTTGGTAAATTATCGTCCGGTCTCCAACCTTCGCTTTGTGGTGAAGGTTGTTGAGATGTGGTCGCGCAACAGCTCCCCCAGCACCTGGATGAAACGACGTATCTGGATCCGTTCCAGTCGGGCTTCAGGCCCGGGTACAGCACGGAAACGGCATTGGTCGCGTTGGTTGATGATCTCTGGAGGGCTCGGGACAGGGGGTGCTCCTCTGTCCTGGTCCTGTTAGATCTCTCAGCGGCTTTTGATACCATCGACCTTGGTATCATGCTGCACCGGTTGGAAGAGTTAGGGGTGGGAGGCACTGTGTTGCGGTGGTTCTCCTCCTTTCTCTCTGACCAGTCACAGTCTGTGTTGACAGGGGGACAGAGGTCGACCCCGAGGCCCCTCATATGTGGGGTGCCACAAGGGTCGGTCCTCTTGCCTCTCCTGTTCAACATTTATGTGAAGCCGCTGGGCGAGATCATCCGTGGTTTCGGGGTGGAGTACCATCAGTATGCTGACGACACCCAGCTGTACATCTCCACCGCGGATCACCCCAACGATGCCCTTGAAGTGATGTCCCGGTGCCTGGAGGCCGTACAGGTCTGGATGGGGAGGAACAGGCTCAGGCTCAACCCATCCAAGACCGAGTGGCTGTGGTTTCCGACGTCCTGATATAGTCAGTTGACGCCATCACTGACTATTGGGGGCGAATCATTGGCCCCCACGGAGAGGGCTCGCAACTTGGGCGTCCTCCTGGATTCACGGCTGTCTTTAGAAGAGCACTTGACAGCCGTGACCGGGAGGATTTTTCATCAGGTTCGCCTGATTCGCCAGTTGTGTCCCTTTCTGGATCGGGACTCGTTACGCACGGTCACTCATGCCCTTATCACCTCCCGCCTGGACTATTGCAATGCTCTCTACATGGGGCTCCCCTTGAGGAGCACCCGGAGGCTCCAACTGGCGCAGAGTGCGGCCGCGCAGGTGGTAATGGGAGCGATATGGTGTTCCCATGTAACACCCCTCCTGCGCGAGCTGCACTGGCTCCCGGTGGTCTTCCGGGTGCACTTCAAGGTTTTGGTTACCACCTTTAAAGCGCTCCATGGCTTAGGACCTGGATACTTGCGGGACCGCCTACTACCACCAATAGCCTCCCACCGGCCGGTACGCTCCCATAGAGAGGGGCTCCTCCGGGTGCCGTCAGCCAAACAATGCCGACTGGCGGCCCCCAGGGGGAGAGCCTTCTCTGTGGGGGCACCTACTATCTGGAACGAGCTCCCCCCAGAGATACGGAGGATCCCGGACCTGCGCACCTTCCACCGCGCTTTAAAGACCTTACTATTTCACCAGGCAGGCCTGGCCTAATTTTCTCCCTCTTTTATAAAAGATTTTTAATTTTTAAATATCTTTTAGTATTTTATACATTCAATTTTAAATTGGTTTTAAAAGTTTGGGGTTTTAAATTTGTTGGGGCCAAAATTATTTAATTTGATTTTATTCTACTTTTAAATTTTGTATGTATGTTTTTTATTGTTTGGCTGTGCACCGCCCTGAGTCCTTCGGGAGTAGGGCGGTATAGAAATCAAATCAAATCAAATAAATAATATAAATAATATATGTGGGTATATGCATAATTTTGTATTTATTTCCCTATTTATTCTGTTATGTTTATGTAGTGTATGTTACAGGTGGAGACTCTTTGAGAGCTGTATGCAATGAAATTTCATTTTAATGCAGATGTGGGTTGCTGCCAGTTTTGGACCGGTTCCCCCAAACCGGTTGTTCCGATTCTGCACAGTTCAGGGAACCAGCAAATTGGACCACCGGCTGGCCCCCACTCGTTTTTCTGTTGTTTTTGGCCGTTTTTGGGTTGTTTTCAGACCATTTTTCGGGCCATTTTCAGGCCATTTTCCCAGCCAAAATCGGCCTGAGAACGGCCACAAAAAAGCCAAAAAACAGCCCCAAACAGCTTGAAAATGGCCCGAACCAGGCCATTTGTCAGGCCATTTTCCAGGCCGTTTTTGGCCGTTTTCTGGGCAAAAAATGGCCTTAAAATGGCCCCAAAATGCCCCCCAAAACAGGATGTTTTGGGGCCATTTTTCCAGCCAAAATCAGCTTGAAAACAATCTAAAAAATGCCCCCAAAACAGGCCATTTTCAGGCCATTTTTCTGGCCAAAATTGGCCCCAAAATGGCCTGAAAATGGCCCAAAGAAGCTGGCTGCGAGAGGAAGAGAAGTCAGGTGAGCCAGAGCCAGACGTGTCCCAGGTCTCCTCGTCACAGAAGCAACAACCTCACACTCTTCCCCTCTGCTAGCCCCCTTCTTTGCACAGGATCGTCCAGCCTCAGAGATGGAGAGGGAGAAGGGGGCGGCATTTCTGTGTGCTCCCTGTGATGGTTAAAAGTGCAACGATCCACCATAAGTCGCTCTTTTTCCCCATTGCCATTTTAACTTCAAACAGTTACTAAACAAACAGTCCATTTCTACAATCCCCCTCCCCCCAAAAAGAAAACTGATTTTACTATGTTTGGGGGTTGTACGTGAATTAAATAGATCAGTTATTTTCAATCCTCAGAACCATAACCATAGCCTCCCGTATGAGCCGCTTACACAGTGAGATGGGCAGCATATAAATTCAATAAGTAAATAAGTAATGGCTTTCTGGAGAGCTTTTTACAGGCAATGCAAGTAAATAGCAAAGGTAGAGTAAATTTGAGCTGTGCAAATCTGTTCAGATTATTTTTTATTTATTTATGTAAGTGCAGCCATCTCAAAGCTGTTTGTGAGTCCAAAGTTGTCATCTCCAGTTGTTCCAAGCCACAGTTTTGAGAAGCTCTAGACAGGTCTTCAGGTGGAGTTGTGGTCAGAAGTGGGATTCACTTAGCTTCCCTACCGGTTCGCAAATGTGAGCGCGGGCATGCGCACAGCCTCCAAAACAGCGGTCACCAACTGGTGGTCCGTGGACCGCTGGTGGTCCGCGAGAAAGTTTTGGTGGTCTGCAGAAAAATTATTTGCATTTTTTATATTGCACTAGATCAGGGGTCCTCAAAGTACGGCCCCTGGGCCGGATACGTGCAATGAATTTTTCTGTTGCTGCAGAGAGTCTCCCCCTTTGGGGTCTTTTTGTGTGGGTCGAAGGGGGGCAGAAATTCTGACTTGGGGTCTTCTTTGGCCTCCTGGTGCAGGGCTTTGGGCGAAGGCTGGAGGGAAGTGCTGCTGGTGGCGAAGAGCCGGAGGGCCTCGTTCCAGTGGGACTGCATCATGGCCTGGAACTGGCTGACCATCTCAGCCCGCTGAGCCTCCAGGCGCTGGTACCTGGCTTTGCACTCCCGCAGGTCTTCCCTCTGCTTGGAAAGCCTATGCTCCTAGTCCTCAGTGAGGTGCTTCTGCTGAGCCTCCTTCTCGCTCAGATCCAATTTGAACTGAGCTGTTTTGCCAACTCTTTCTCTTGGTGGCTGCTTAGCTCCAATAACTGCTTCCGGTTGGGGCCCTAAGAAGCCCAGGTGGGCAGGTGAGGAGTGGCTGGGAGGGGAGAGGCGAGTAGAGGCCGGCGAGGTGCCCCTCCACATGAATGACTTCAAGTTGGCCATGTCCACCCAGTCACATGACCACCTAGCCATGCCTGCCCAGCCACTCATTAGGCAGATCATATTAGTGGTCCACAGGATTTAAAATTATGAATTTAGTGGTCCCTGAGGTCCAAAAGTTTGGGGACCCCTGCTCTAAAACATGGCTAAATAGGACAACATTATGTCCAGGTAGGTGGGCGGGGCCTACCACAGTCGGCACTACTGGTTCGCCCAAACCAGACAGAACCAACTGAATCCCACCCCTGGTTGGGGTAGAGAACCCGAACAAAGGAAAAATTAACCGTAATTTCCTTCAAGGATAAAATATTCCTTTTTCTGAAACATTTTTTAGAATAGAACAGAACAGAATAACAAAATTGGAAGGGACCTTGCAGGTCTTCTAGTCCACCTCCCTGCTCAAGCAGGAAACCCTATTTCAGACAAATGGTTGTCTAATCTCTTCTGAAAAACCCCCATTGTGGAAGTGCTCACGACTTCTGAAGGCAAGTCATTAGCACGATCAGAAAATTTATCCTTGGTTCTAGGTTGCTTCTCTCCTTGATTAGTTTCCATCGATTGCTTCTTGTCCTGCCTTCTGGTGCTTTGGAGAATAGGTTGGCCTCCCTCTTCTTTGTGGCTTCAGGTTTCAGGGATTCTGTTCCTCATGACAAGGTATTGAGCTAGGGTTGTTACATGTGTGTAAGTGTGTGTGAGAGAGATTTTGCCCAGCTTTGCTAATCTTTCATCGGTGAGACAATCCGCACCTTGGGAAGTAGTTCATAAAAATCGGGGACTTATGCAGCAGCAAATAATGCTTCAATTTCCATGGTAACCATCTCATTAGTATTCTGGCAATGACTCCAAGAAGGGCAAGTTGCCAAAGCAGAAACATGCTCGGCAGGAAATGATGCGTAGTTCTACAAATTAAAACACCTTTCAGAACTAAACAGCAGAGTATGCCAAAAAGGCCAGGCGAATCAGCTTGGTGCAGTTGCTATTTTGGGGATGGTTGCTGATCTTGGTTGGTTTCTATCATGACGAGCGATTCTCAGCGCTGGGGAAACAGCAGGTTGAGAAAGAAGAATCAGTAGGGGACGCTTCCACATAGTGGGAAGATAGCTGTAACTGAGTCCTAATACTAGTCTCTGAACTTGGAGAGGAAGATAGAGAAGTAGAAGGTCCTATCCATGCTGTGTGCAAAAATGCACAGTTTTGAATGCACAGCTAGGATCTACCACGAATAAAGGCGAATATACATGTCCCAAGATAATGTTGTGGGATCCAATTTGGCTTGGTCACTGGAACCAGAGGTTTTGTCTTCCGAGCTTTCAGATTCGTGCTTATACTAAGTACTTAAGCCCTCAACTCCAAAGTACCACCAACAATGTAATCTATAGAATCAACTGTAACCATTGCAACCAATTCTACCGTGTTTCCCCGAAAATAAGACCCTGTCTTCTATTTTTTTGAACCCTGAAATAAGTGCTTGGCCTTATTGCCATGTGCTCAAAAGCCCGATTGGTCTTATTATCAGGGGATGTCTTATTTTGGGGAAAACATCTGATGTTTGTACAGCAGACAAACATCACA
This sequence comes from Pantherophis guttatus, assembly GCF_059756535.1. Classification (NCBI taxonomy): domain Eukaryota; kingdom Metazoa; phylum Chordata; class Lepidosauria; order Squamata; family Colubridae; genus Pantherophis; species Pantherophis guttatus. Next base: position 334,676,234 of record NC_142063.1, on the reverse strand, counting down.
TCAATTAAAAAACAAGATACATGAACATCGACTGGCAGTCAAACGCCACAATCCCAAATCCTTAATCTCTACACTGACACCAAACAGCACCAGTTGATTGGAGCACCACAAAAATCATTGGCCACACTACCACCCAACAAGCTCGGAGAACAAACTTTCACCCTCATCCTACACCCAAGCTACAGATATTCACCACTATTGCATACCATCATCTTATTGCATACTTAGGAGTGGGGGCTTGGCAGCACAAGCAAACAACAGCCAAGAACTTAATAGCCAGCCATCAACACTCCAATCAACATCTAAAAAGCCACTTGCAACAGCACCCTATAAATACAGCACACAGAATAGCCCAAAGCACACACTGCTAGAGAGAAGTTCCCGAAAGATGAGCTCCAGCATGTATCCGAAAGCTTAATAGGACCTGCCAGTCTATTTTTCAAAACCTCCACCGATGGAGCATCTACAACTTCTGGAGGTAAGCTGTTCCACTGATTAATTGTTCTCAGCTGTCACCAAATTTCTTCTTACTTTTAGGCCAGATCTCTCTTTAACAAGCTTCCTCCCATTACTTCTTGCCCTGTCCTCTGGTGCCCTAGAGAATAAATTAATCCCCTTTTCTTTGTGACAGCCCTTCAAGTACTGGAAGACAGTTATCATGACACACACACATACAGTTCTTCTCTTCATTAGACTAGACCAGGGGTCAGCAACCTGCAGCTCTGGAGCCGCATGTGGCTCTTTCACCCCTCTGCTGCGGCTCCCTGTCACTCAAACTATATGTCACAACCACCTATGTGTGACACCCTCCCGCATGTGATTTATTGAGCTTTTCAACCCCCGGTAGGCCAGCCATGGATAAATCCAAGAAAAGAAAAGTTTCAGAAGAAAAGAGAACATTTAATTCAACTACATATGCTAGTTTTGTGGCCGCTCAAGAAATAGTCAGGCACAGGAAGGGTTTTGTGGCTCCCGGTGTTTTTTTTTCTGTGGGAAACGGTCCAAATGGCTCTTTGAGTGTTTAAGGTTGCAGACCCCTGGACTAGACAAACTCCATCACTGGAGGTTTTTGAAAAATAGACTTAGGTCAGATCCTAAGCCTGTGATGGCGAACCTATGGCATGGGTGCCAGAGGTGGCATGCAGAGCCCTCTCTGTGGGTACGTGCGCCATCGCTAGTTGCTTTTACGGGTTCCATAACACACATGTACACCAAACAGCTGGTCCGTCGCACATGTGCACCGGCAGGCTGCTCTCTTCCAGGTTCCGGCATGCGCATGCGCACCAGCCAGCTGGACTTTGCACGAAGACCAGCTGGCCAGTGCACATGTGCGCACCAGAACCCAGAAGAGAGCAGCTGGCCGGTTCACATGCACACTGGACCAGCTGCTCCCTTCTGGGTTCCGATGCTCCGGTGCATGTTCCAGTTTCAGCACTCGGTGCCGAAAAGGTTAACCATCTCTGTCCTGAGCTGTGCATTCAAAACTGGGCATTTTTGCACAGATCATAAAGCCGGAAAAACTGTTTTTCTAGCTCTTTTTTATAAGAGATTTAAAATATATATTTAGAGTTTTGTTTTCCTTTGTTTTTAAGCATACTTCCTCGTTCCAGATGGTAGCAAAATGCTAGTGCTGTTGTTTGCCTGACGTATCTTTCCATCACTTTGCAATTGCCACAGCTTCTCATGCTTAATGATTTGAGAAAAGTCCATGAAAGGCGCCCCTTTGAGATTTAATTGGTGGACTGCAGTGTTAGAGAGGTGATGGTACCATGAATGAGAGGTTATTCGCACAAAACCCGGCATATGGTTTGTAATAAAAGAGCAAAACATTCTATCTCCCATCTACGAGGACTTTAGTGAGATTTCCTTCTTCTTTTTCCATCTAAAACAATGCATTTGAAATGAAATTGAACGACAGCAGTCCAAAAGCCATTTCATGCCCCCCCTCCCATTTTTTTCCTTTCCTTTGCTTTGCTTTACTTTTATTTGATTTATATACCGCCCTAGTCCCGAAGGACTCAGGGCGGTGAACAGCCAACAATAAAATACATATATACAAAATTTAAAAAGCAGAGATAAAATTGAATTAAATAGTTTGGCCCAGACAAATTTAAAACCCCAATCAATTTAAAACAAATTTAAAATTTGAATATTAAAAATACTAAAAAATATTTAAAAATTAAAAATGTTTAAAAAGAGGGAGAAAGTTAGGCCAGGCCCACCTAGTGAAATAAAAAGGTCTTTAGAGCGCGGCGGAAGGTGCGCAGATCCGGGATCTTCCGTATCTCCGGGGGGAGCTCGTTCCAGATAGTAGGTGCCCCCACAGAGAAGGCTCTCCCTCTGGGCACCGCCAGTCAACATTGTTTGGCCGACGGCACCCGGAGGAGCCCCTCTCTATGAGAGTGTACTGGCCGGTGGGAGGCTATTGGTGGTAGTAGGTATTGCTAAGCTCACTTCTAAATCTTTATTTTATTTTATTCATTTATTTAGTTTGTCAAACATGTATGAAATAACAGATATAAGAATAAACATGAATATGAACATAGGAAATGGGTACGAATAAATGGGGACAGTAGGACAGGGACGGTAGGCACGCTGGTGCACTTATGCACGCCCCTTACAGACCTCTTAGAAATGGGGTGAGGTGTACAGTAGCCAGTCTAAGGTTAAAGTTTTGGGGGTTTGGGGAAGTAACCACAGAGTCTGGTAGTGCATTCCAGGCATTGACCACTCTGTTGCTGAAGTCGTATTTTCCGCAATTGAGTTTGGAGCAGTTCACTTTAAGTTTGTATTTATTGTGTGCTCGTGTATTGTTGTGGTTGAAGCTGAAGTAGTTATTGACAGGTAGGACATTGTAGCAGATAATGTTGTGTACTACCCTTAGGTCAGAAATATCTTGGATATTTCAACATTCTTAATTACAAATATCTCTAAAATTTTCCACTTCTTGCTGTCTGGGTCACCTTTGCTTGGAGGAAAACGTGAAAAACAATTGTGGGGCCACGAGGGATGTTGAAAATCTTTGATTAAAGTTGCAGACCTGAAAGCTGTACGAATTCACCCTTCAAGAAATGTGATAGTGCTCTGTCAAATATCCTGAAAGGATTTCACGCTGAAGGTGAAGACCTCTTTCTCTCGCTCTCATATCCTTGAATATAGAAACATAGCTTTAAAGTACCGGAAGATAGATTCCAGCTGAATCTTAGGAAAAACTCCCTAACAATAAAAGCTGATCTTTACTTGATAGTAGTAAAAGTTATGAAGAAAGGGGATGGACATCTCCTTGCTTTTATGTTCAAGTAGAAGCTGGGACCCCTTTTGGGGATCACTTAATTTCAGTTCCTGCCTTGGGATTGAACTTGAACTGATCCCAATCATGTTTTGGTTCTAGAACATGCCCAAAAGATGTCTTCCACTTCTTCTCAGTGACCTTCAAATAAGGGAGGTCACCTCTATTGATTTAGGAGAAACCTCTATTTCACGAATGAAGGCAAATAATATATGGGTTGCAGGATCCAATCTGAGTCGGTCATCAGGACCAGAGGTTTTGTCAATGTGTATGAGAGTTCATGACTGGGAAGACATGATAACAAGGTCAGCCAATGAATAGGCATAGCAACTAAATCAGCTAATGAGGGTTGTTTGGAAACTGAAACAGTTTGGAGCCTAGGTGTGGTTTAGCTCTATATTAAGCTCTGAGCTCTGAAGATGCAAACTAGTCTGGTCTTCTCTGTCTGCTGAATTGAAACTGGAACTCTTCTCTGCTGTACTCTGCTTGTATTTTGCTTGTGACTACTACCACGTTGGAGAATCTGCCATTGGTATTGTATATTTATTTCATGTGTTATTATATATAAAGAGAAGTTAATGAATCCTGCTGAATCAGTTACCTGTGTGTACTTTCTGGATTTGATTTCTGCGACAAACTCACAGGTTTAGTCTTCTGAGCTTTCAGACTCGTGCTGGAGCCCATGCTCAGGGAACTTCTCTCTAGCAGAATGTGTGCTTTGGTCTACCTGTAGTATTTATGTAGTGCCTGGTTGTGTGTGGCTTTTTGGTTGTTGATTGGGGTGTTGATGGCCAGTTATTAAGTCATTAGCTGTTGTTTCCTTGTGCTGCCAAGTCCTCAGTCAACAGCAGTGCTGATTTACCACCAGCTTATCAGGCACTTAGGAGCCAAGGACAATGACCGCGATCAATACCCCAATCGACAGCTAAGGGGCTACACACAACCAGGCACTACATAGCAATAGCAATAGCACTTAGACTTATACACCGCTTTACAGTCCTTTACACCCTCTCTAAGCGGTTTACAGAGTCAGCATTTTTCCCCCAACAATTTGGGTCCTCATTTTACCAACCTCAGAAGGATGAAAGGCTGAGTCAACCTTGAGCCTGGTGAGATTCGAATTGTCAAATTGCAGGCAGCCGGCAGGCAGCAGAAGTAGTCTGCAGTACTGCACTCTAACCACTGCACCCAGGGGTGGGTTCTACTTACCTTTACTACCAGTTTGCAATGGGGCCATGCGTGTGCGCTTCTGCGCATACGCAGAAGCTTCCTAATGATGTTGGGGTCGGTGGGCGGAGCCTCCTGCCGGTTTTACTATTGGTTCTTGCGAACCGGTCCGAACCGGGGGCAACCCACCACTGACTGTGCCACTGTGGCTCATAAATACCAAGTATGGACTAGCCCAAAGCACACATTCTGGGAGAGAGAAGCCCCCTGAGGATGGGCTCCAGCACGAGTCCAAGAGCTCAGAAAACTAAATCTTTGGTCTCAGTGAGCAACCCAGATTGAATGCTGCAGACCTTTATTTATCCTAGTTACCTAGTGGTTCTATTATTGAAAGGATTCAGTTGCCTTTACTTTCCCTAATTGAAAGGAAGAATGATTAGGGTTCGGTCTAGTTCTGGTTTGGGTTTGGGTTTGGTTACTGCTATTTGCACTTCGTACAGTCACAACTTTATTCCATCCAGTGGTGCCATGCGCTAAATAAATAAATAAATCCATCCCATGGAGGTATCTTGAGATGCTTAGTTCCCACTACAACTATTATTTTTTTTAAAAACCTAGTCTAAATAAACTGGGTTGCTTATTTAGAAAATATCGGTCTAAGTACACCAAAGCAATTGGTATGATGACTCATAGATGTATCGCCCCACTGTAAAACAGATAGCAGCTGACAGTTATTACTTTTTAATGTCATCTGTCATTCCTAAGGGAGGGGGAAAAAATCTCTTTTAAGCCCGATTGGCAGATGGCTCATACATGAGCAGTGATTTCTGCAAGTCAACCACTAAGGATTAGAACCACACTCAGTTTCATAGCTTGGACACTAGGAACATTTCTCGTAACCATGGTAACCCTTCTGTATTTTGCTGCAGACGAATGACATTATTACACGTCTACTACATCAAGGCTGAAAAAAATCTAGTTGACCACTAGATGGCAGAGAAGAGTTCTGTTTCCCCCATTGCTGTTTGCTGCCATCTAGTTGCCATCCAAATTGTTGCAGCCCAGGTTATGGGAACGTTATTAAGAAATGAGATCTATTAAGGGAAGGCCCACCAAGTATTTCAAATCCAGAAATGAGAGTCATCCGGTATTTTGATCCATGATCCATCTGTCTAAAGTCTGCTTGTTTCCTAAGCCCTGATTTTGCTAATGTTCAGGTATTTACGAGACCGCCTTCTGCCGCCAGTAGCCTCTCACCGACCAGTACGCTCCCACAGAGAGGGGCTCCTCAGGGTTCTGTTGGCCAAACAATGTTGGCTGGCGGCCCCCAGGGGGAGAGCCTTCTCTGTGGGGGCACCGACCCTCTGAAACGAGTTGCCCCTGGAGATACGGCGGATCCCGGATCTGTGCACTTTCCGCCGTGCCTTAAAGATGTTTTTGTTTCATCAAGCTGGGCTGACCTGACCATATTTTTTAAATTGCTTTAATTTTAAATTGCTAAATTATGGGTTTTTTAATATGGGGGTGTTTTAACTGTGGGCCAAATTAATTTAATTGGTTTTTAATATTGTTTTAATTTTTGTATTTTCTGTATTTTATCTGCTGGCTGTTCACCGCCCCGAGTCCTTCGGGAGAAGGGTGGTATACAAAATAAATAAATAAATTAATAATAATAATAATAATAATAATAATAATAATGATGATGATGATGATGATGATGATGATGATGATGATGATGATGATGTAACTGCTTATATATGCTTATTTTGACTTTACTTCAGCAGTCTGAAGAAGTAACTCGTAGGGGTTTGTTTTTAACTAATATTTTAGCTTTGATATTATAAACTAATAAAATGTGAATCTTTTTAGAGTGAAACATTATAAATAAATAAACAAACTAATCTTAGCCGAGCAATCCCCCCTCCCCTACCCACACACCCAGGTGTGACTAGGAAATACAATATCTGTTAGCTGGAGAGCTGGAGAAAAAATATATACGTGTTTGCTAGGAGTCTAAAATGACTTGATAACATATAATCTGTTAATCCAATGGCTGGAGATATACTCTGTTACATCCCCATGTTACTCAAAGAATCCTGTTGGACAATGTTCCTTGTGGCAAGTTTGTGCTAAGAACTGTTGTGATTTCAGGAATTTAAGTAATTTGAACAATAAATATCTAATTTTTTATTTTAGTTTCTGGTTCAAAAATTAGTTTAAGAACGCCTTTAAAAGTGGAGATGATGAGAGGGCCAATATCAATGACATAGTAAATCAGTATTCTGTTCGCCCAAAAATATGAGGACACACGGACAACACTGTAGAGAGGGGGGTATCAATTTAGTTGTGTGTTCCTCACACCTAAATGTTTATCTGCTTAGTCTTGCTCCTAAGTTCTTGCTACTTATGCAAGACTAAGTAGTCATGATATAAGAGATAATTTGTAGAATGTATTTTTTTCCCTTTGTAACAACATGAATAATCTAGAAAAAAACCAATATTTGGCTGCTGAGAAATTTTAATTCATCATGTCCATGTCATAGTTAGCTAAGAGTTTGACACCCCCACACACACACACACCAATAAAAATTAAATGTGTTTAGTTGCTAGCTTGAGAGCAGTTTGAGTCACAGGTCATTGAGCTTAACCCTAAAACCATTTTCAAAAGTTAAATCATTTATTGGAGAGAAACATTTTCAGCAGAAAATAAAACTCTCTGGGGGAAGCTGACTGTTCTCCGAGTGATCTGCTTACCGATAACCAGATGTTACCTTTTTCCACCCAATTTTGACCCTATTCATTTCTCTTTTCTCAGCAACAACTTGGTGTAATTTTGATAATAGGTTTCTTTTTAATTCATCATGAGCCGTGGTTTTAGGAAATACACTGGTAGTAATAATGATGTCACAGTACCATCCAATCAATCAGATCTGTCACTATGTTGAACTCACAAAGCCAGATCAGCAAAATTTCCTTCATTCTGATATTAGACCCCTGATGGCGAACCTATGGCATGCGTGCCACAGGTGGCACACAGAGCTATATCTCTGGGCACACAAGCCATTGCCCTAGCTCAGCTCCAGCTGATTTTTGGCTGGCCCCACCCACGCTGCCCCTCCCCTCCCAGGAGTCTCCACGCAGCTCATTTTGGATGCCAGGTAAGTACAGGGCTCGCGCGGAGGCTCTGGGTGGGCGTTTTCGGCCTCCAGAGAGCCTCCGGGGGTGGGGGGTGGGGGAGGCCATTTTCACCCTCCTCAGGCTCCTGGGGAGGGTGAAAAATGGGTCCACTGGTAATCTTTTTGCCGTTGCGTGCCAAAAGCAGGGGGAGTGTGGGGGGTCATGTGTGCATGCAGGGAGCGGGGCAAGGGGGGCATTGAATTATGGGCACGTGCACATGCAACCCCCACACTCCCCCCACTTTTGGCATGCGATGGCAAAAAGGTTAGCCATCACTGTATTAGACCATTATCAAGCTGTTTTTGAAATCTACACACAAAGACTGTGTCCAGTTTGTGGCCATGATGATATTTTCATTTTTCTTGCCAGTTCCATCCATCTTGGTTGGCAGATTGCTGGGACAGCTAACTTGCCAAATGTAGGAGATGACCGGGCTGAGCCAGAGGGAGGGGTCAAACCTGTCATAAGTCACAAGTCCCTGTGCACCCAAAAGAAATCTAAGTCCAGCCCACTTTGATTGCCTTTCTTACCTCCCACTCATTTCCCTTGATCCTAGTTGGTCAGATTCTTGTAGAGAGCTCAAACCTGCAATAAATCTTCATACTCATTTGAACCGCCTGAATCTCTTGATTTCCGTGGCGCTTGATGCCAAAATCTTATTGCAACTAACTCTAAGACTTTTCTTCCCTCGCTTCTGGAGAATTTGTATCAGGGGTGAAATCCAGCAGGTTCTGACAGGTTCTGGAGAACCGGTAGTGGAAATTTTGAGTAGTTTGGAGAACTGACAAATACCACCTTTGGCTGGCCCCAGAGTGGGGAGGGAATGGAGATTTTGCAGTATCCTTCCCCTGCCACGCCCAGCAAGCCACGCCCACCAAGCCATACCATGGCCACCAAGCCACGCCCACAGAACAGGTAGTAAAAAAAAATTTGGATTTCACCACTGATTTGTATCTTGCATTTTTGTCTTCTGGCTGATGATGAGATAGCAAAAGCTTTGTGAACCCTGGAGAAGGATGCCCTGTACTTCTTTGCTGACTCTGTTTCCCAGATTTTTAGCAAGCTCTACAGGAGGAAGCATTGCTTGATTGGCTAATGCTGGGCCAAACATTTAATGAACTTTAGTGATAAATATCTCTGTGTGTATATGTATGTGCACTTTTGTGCCCGTTTTTGACTCTTGGTGACTGCCTAAAAGACCCTGCAGTTTTCTTGGCAAGGTTTCAGAAAATGATTTGCTATTTCCTCTTTCATAGAGCTGGGATAGAGTGACTGGCTCCAGATTATCCACCTGGCTTTACACACACAGACAAAATAGCTGCAGAATTCTGGATGTTGAGGTCCACGTGTCTTAAAAGTTGCTGAGGTTAAGAAATACCATTCTGCTGAAACTGCAGAGATTAAGAGAATAGAATAGATAGAATAGAATTCTTTATTGGCCAAGTGTGATTGGACACACAAGGAATTTGTCTTGGTGCATATGCCCTCAGTGTACATAAAAGAAAAAGATACGTTCAACAAGAATCATAAGGTACAACACTTAATGATAGTCATAGGGTACAAATAAGCAATCAGGAAACAATATCAATATAAATCGTAAGGATACAAGCAACAAAGTTACAGTCTTACAGTCATAAGTGGGAGGAGATGGGTGGTGGGAACGATGAGAAGATTAATAGTAGTGCAGACTTAGTGAATAGTTTGACAGTGTTGAGGGAATTATTTGTTTAGCAGAGTGATGGCATTCGGGAAAAAACTGTTCTTGTGTCTAGTTGTTCTGGTGTGCAGTGCTCTATAGCGTCGTTTTGAGGGTAGGAGTTGAAACAATTTATGTCCAGGATGCGAGGGGTCTGTAAATATTTTCACAGTCCTCTTTTTGACTCGTGCAGTATACACGAGGAATATAAATGTATCCATTAAATTTATTAGAATAATAATTGCAATTTGACAACATACAGTACTCTTGCTCTTCTCGATTAATTTCCCTTACCACTTTTCCTCTCAAAATAGCAGCTATTATTCTAATAATTAATTTGTAAAGTAATCTATCCAGGTTGATAGAAATAGGGGCACAGGACATATGTTCCTCAGAATTTAGCACAAGCTTCATCTTCTCTCGTTCCTTTTTTTTCCCTTCTGAAATTATGACCTTAACTCATACTTGCATATATATAATGCAATTCATCAATACAATTCATCATTAATATTTCATCCTGTAGCCTGTAAACCACCTGGATAAGGAGAAAGATATAGTTGTCATTCAATGGGATACTATAAAAGTGTCCACAGGAGTGTCATTAATCCACACAGCTTTAAAAGTTGTGTGACAAAATTCTTTAGTGACCCATTGTGGGCATATACTCTGCACCCATCAATCGATCCAATAAACAACAGCAACAAATGTCAGCTTTTCCTAATCTCTTTCATCTGATCTGAGTTTTCCTTCTCTCTCCTTCTGTTTCGCCACTCAGATATCCTAAATTTCTGGGGGATGGGGGGGATGAAAGCATGCAATAAGGTTTCCCAATATTTTTGTACACATCATTCCACAATAAATGCATTTTTCTATTTTCTTCAATGCACATGTACTTTTGCAATTTTCCCTTTGAGCTGACATTCCTATTTAAAGACAACTTCTTACAAACTTTGCTAGGATAGTCCCAGCCTCTCCTCTGAAAGATTGATTGATTGATTGATTGATTGATTGTCTGCCTTCAAGTCATTGTCAATCATATGGCAATTCTCTGTCATCCAGGCCATGATTGTCCCAAAGGTGTGTTAGAAGAAATATCCTTCTGAGTTCAGCTCCAAGTGGGAAAAAAGACACTGAAAACATGGAGACTGCTTGGAAAGATGGTTTAATGGTGGACAGGATCGCATGGTTTGAGTTCCTAAACAGAAAAAGGGGCCGAGACGCATGAGTCCCCAGGTTTTATGCCCTCTCTGGCTTTGAACTTCCTGGGGCCCAGACAAAGTATCCTGATTGGTTGTCAGATTCCCAGTGGGTGGGGGGTTTTAGTTAGCCTTGCTGGCTGATGTTATCTTCCCAGGTGCCATGTGGTGAGTTTCTGTTGCTAGATGGGTCCTATTGTGTTGCAGATGATGGTCAATTGACAAAGATTGAGTTTCTGCCTCTGGCCCATTGACAAAGGGTGGGGGCAAGAAGATGGGAGCTGCTTCGTCTTTAAAACATGCTTCTCCATTTCTTATCCAGGGAAACATAATATTCTGCCTTTTTTAATATTTCCCAAAATATTTCATTCTTCTAGGAAAGGGGTGGGTGCTAACTTCCTACAATCCCTCCTTTTTTTTTCAAAACGTGAGTATTGCAACAGTATTGCAGTTACTAAACAGATAATGCAGTTTCAACAAAATGGAGACACAACAGATGAAAAAGAAAAAAACTGGATTCACATACTTTGGGAAAGAAATGAACAGGTAAAACCATTTAAACACATACAGTGATTGCAAGACTGATTTTTTTTTCTTGTAAATGAACTTAAAACATTTCCTCATAAACTTGAGTTGTTACTTTAAGATACAGAGAGGGAAGGAAAAAAAATAGAAATAAAATGAAAAGTTCTCTTTACTCTGTTCTTGTTGGCCAGACAAACACAGGGCAAAGGCTCTTTCTTTTTTTTTTCTCTCTCTCTCTCCCATTTTTCATTGCTTCAACCTTTCTTTTTTTCTGTAACAATTTAAAATTCTTGTCTCTAGAGATCAGATACATTTTACAGTTACAATTACCTCAAGGGTGCACAAAGACTTAGACATACACACATAAAAACAAGGAGGACAAAAGAGAGGAAAACAGAACTCTGAGATTTACACACACACTGATCATTCCCGCCATAAATCTCAATTAAATTCTTCGATGAGAAGTGAAACCTCTTCAAGGAGAAACAAAGTCCAGTTGCCTTTTGAAAAAGCACCTTTGGGACAACCATGACCTGGATGACATCCAGTATCCTATTAAAAAAAGAAAAAAAACACCTATGGATAGATGTTCTCTAACAGTTCACAGCCCTGCCCCACACCTACAAGTTCATCACATTGTCCAATCAACTCTTCACACTCCACCAGATACAATCTTCAGGCAGTCTCTATCAGACGCAGGCAAAAGTCCTTGAATATGGAATGTTGTTATGACTAACTTTCTACCGCTCCAACAACAACCCATTCCCAACTTCCCCAGCTAAAATATGTGGCAGTTAAGAAGCAAAAAAAGAAAATTGTCTTCCAAAACTGACATTGTGTTTTGAGTAAGAACTGGTTGGTTTGCTTTATGATCCATTGGCCTGTTTTCTTGGCTATCTACAGTATTCCCAGGAGTCTTCCCCAACACCAAAATTCAAAAACTTCAATACTCTTCCTATCCTGCTTCTTCAAAGTCCAACTTCCACTTCCATTGAATGTCACAGGGCTTGCCATGGCTTGCACAATGTTAATCTTTGGAGATAATAGATATATTCTGGCATCTGAATATCTTTTCCAAGATCTTCGTGTCTTCATCACTTGAGACTTTCAAGAAAAGATTGGACTGCCATTTGTCAGAAATGGTGTAGGGGTAGGGTCTCCTGCTTGACTAGATGACCTATAATGTTCCTTCCAACTCTGTTAATCTGTTAATGGTTGCCACTGAAGGATCCTAATTCCCTACCAAGTATTAGTCTGCAGCCTGTTTCTTGAGTGCTTGTTCCTTTACTGTTGATTTGCATATTTTTTCATGCTTTTGTGTAAGGTGAGGTCAACCCTTAAAGGACAAATGGGAAACATCATTTTTTTTTAATATACATTATCTCTCTCTTTTCCCACTACGGTAATCTTCAATTTACAACAATTCCTTTAGTGACCATCCGAAGTTATAATGGCACTGAAAAAAGTGACTTATGACCATTTTTCACACTTATGACTATTGCAGCATCTCCATGGTAACATGATCAACATTTTGATGCTTAGCAAACTGATACATACAGTATTTATGATGGTTGCAGTATCCTGGGATCATGTCATCACCTTTTGCGGCCTTCTGATGAGCAAAGTTAATGGAGAAGCCAGATTCCCATAATAACCGTCTTACTAACTTAACAACTGCAATGATTCATTTAACAACTGTGACGGGAAAGGTTGTAAAATGGGGCAAAACTCATGTAACTTATGTCTTGCTTAAGAACAGAAATTTTGGGCTCAATTGTGATCGTAAGTCAAGGACTACCTGTATTACGTACAGGTGTCCATATGGCATAAATCTGTTCCTGCCCCATCTTGATCCACCTTGTCAGCATTCAGATACTAAGCAAGAGCTAGGCTGTGATGACCCAGGGCACCGGCGCAGAGATAATGTAAATAGCTGGCAGTTCAAACAGCCCCTTTATTGCTCCAAATCTCCCCAAATGCTCCCACATTTCAGGCAAGTCCCGGAGCAGAGTGATAACAAACCCCCACACAAACCTCAAGCAGCCTCTGGCTGCAATTAGTCCAGCCCAGCGCTGTCTGCGCCAAAGTTGCATTGCAATAAATCCCAAATGAATTTGGTAAAACAAGAGCAAATCAAGGAGTTCAGGGAGCAAAAGATCCAGGTAATTAGTCCAGAACACCAAAAGGAATGGAAGGACTCTTGGCAAGTTCAAACGTCGGCACGCAACACTTCAGGAACTCAGTGCTTCTTCCTGACAAATGCCCGTCCCCACTGCATCTCCTTACATCTCATTCCTCAGGTGTGCCTGGAGAAGATAGGCGGGGCACTCTCCTCACAAGTAGTCTGCTCCATCTGCATTGATCACGCCTTCCCTGCACTCTCCGAGCCCTTTCATCAGGAAGGGGTGGGTTCTTGCTCCTTATCTGAGCTCTGTCAATCCTGTTCATCCTGCCTCCCTGCCTGCAGGCCTTACTAATTCTGAAGAGCCTTGCCTAGACGGACTCTGCCCTTCCCCAGTTTCCTCCAAGGCCAACAGAGCTGCCATCTCACTCGCTGTCAGTTCTTGTGCCAGCTCATCTTACATCGCAGATTCAGACACCGATGGGGGCATGACACAGCCTAAGTTAATGCTTAGATGAGTGTTCTGACCAGGGGTGAAATCTATTTTTTTTTGCTACCGGTTCTGTGGGCGTGGCTTAATTAGTGGGCGGGGCTTGGTGGTAAGGTGACTGGTAGGGCGTGGCTTGTTGGTAAGGTGGGCGTGGCCAAGTCAATGTCACTTCTTTGCCCTTTTTTAACCTACAAAACACAACACAACACAACTGGCTCACCCACAATATAAAAGCAGCTGTGCTAGACCCAAAATGGCCCTTGCAACAAGTAGGAAACTCAGCTGGGATCGGGGGCAGGGATTTTTGCTACCGGTTCTCCGAACTGCGCGCTGCCATCACTACCTACTCGCCCGAGCTGGTCCAAACCAGGAGCATTTCACCCCTGGTTCTGACTCAGCTCCCGAAACACAACAAACCCTCTTTAATTAAATCAAAGATTCCTTTATTAGGAGCGCCAGCAGCCCTGGCAAAAAGTCTCTCACTCATTGCAGGCTAACAAGTCCGGCCAGCCAGAAGATGAATAGTTGTCTGCCACATTTATTCATCTCCGCCCCCTGCCTCTTATCCCCAGAGCTAGGGTGGGGCTTCACTAGCAGCGGTGGCTCTTCCGTCCCAGGGATCAGCCCACAGATTTCCACTGCTCTCCTCTCCTCTGCCTTCTGTGCATCCACGCATTGGGCACTGGACCCAGCTGCTCCTCCTCTTCCTCATCAGCCACGTCCAGACCTGGGGGCTGTTGACTCTCCATCTGAGGGCTGATGGACAGCCCAGGCTCCGCCTCTGTCTGTCTGTCTGTCTGTCTGTCTCTGTTTCTGTCTCTCTCTCTGTCTCTCTCTCTGACAGCTCCATTCCTTCTTCCCCCTCAGAGCTCTCAGGTTGCCATGATGCTGGCCCTGACCCCCACGCCTCCTCCTCATTTGATTTGTCTGCTGGAGGGGCCGGCGGCTGACAGGCCACAACAATGCAAAATCACCTGAGCTACATTGTGAAAAGTCAGGAATAAAAACTCTGAAAAACTCAATGGAAAATCAGTTTTGAACTATTGCCAAGAAATCTTCACATTGTGTTCCCTTGGCCCACAGGTTAAGGCACCTATTCCCTACTCACTTCAAACCTTTCTTAGAATGATCAAGGGATCCTGCCATCTCTCTTGGTTGTGAGATTATTCCGAGAATCTCTGCAAAGGCTTTCATCTCTGATGGATGTTTCCCAAAAATTATTCAAGAGAATGATTAAAATGACCTTGGTTAGAGGCCAAAAAAAAAAAAAAAAAAGCCGTATCTTTCACAGGAAAGCAGAAAAATTGTCAAAAATTTGGCGGAGGGTTTCGATTCAGACTAATATTAATTTATAGCACTTTCTTTCGTTCTCTAAGCAAAATTTTGCAGGTCAGTTTGAAAAGCTCAGTAATAGGCCAAGATTTATATGATTTGAAAAGAAACCAGAGTATACCTAACTTCGAATGCAAAAGCTAAATATTCATCATGCTCATTACATTACATTTACATTACATTACATTAATATTTTAAGATGAAACTAATGATAGAATATCCACTTTTCCTGAACTCCGATTTATAGCCAACACAGTAAGGCACGGGTGTCAAACTCGATTTCATTGAGGGCTGCATCAGGGTTGTGTTTGACCTTAGGGGGCCGGGGTGGGTGTGGCCAAGGTGGGTGTGTCCAGCTCAACATCACTCATGTCAGGGGCGCCTGTGGTGGCCCAAATGCTCTGCCAGCGAAAACAGGCTCCCAAGCTCCGTTTCAACTGCGACGGCCGCATGCAACCCTCGGCCAGCAAAACTGGGGCTTGGGAGTGCCACTTGCGGTCCTTGCAAGCTCAGTTTCCAGCTGCAATGGCCTCCTGCAACCCTCTGCCAGTGAAAATGGAGCTCGGGAGGGCCGCACCCAGCCTTCCCAAGCTCCATTTTCACTGGCAGAAGCACTGCGGGCCAGTCCTTCGCTGTTTCCAGGGCAGCCCCATGGGCCAGATCTAAGGACCCCACCAGCCAGATCCGGTCCCCGGGCCTTGGGTTTGACACTCCTGCTGTAAGATATGTAAAGAATAGAAAGTTAAGACTTTAAATATATGACATAAATATCATTGTGCTGAAATCTTTTTGCCAAATTCTGGCCAAAAAAAAAAAAATGACAAAAATGCCAGTTGGGGAAGTTGGATTCATTTAACAACCACAGGAGTTCGTGTGCCTTAAAAAGTGTTGTATAATGAGGTCCAACTCGACCCAACCACAAGGACATATGAACAGAAATTCTGGTTCCAATTATAGTCGTAAGTCGAGAACTACCTGTAACTGCTGGTAAGTGAGACTCAAAGACATCATGACCCAATCTCACTGTTTTGAAAGCCTGAATAAGAAACACAGTGCTAAGATGTATATATAGTTTGACCTTAACAGTCAGCTGAGTAATATAAGGGAGTAATGTATTAAGTGGTGTTTAGTCTGCAGCTAAGATAAAGTGTACCCTTGGCAGAAGAGGGACGTGGTGGCTCAGTGGCTAAGGCACTGAGCTTGTTGATCGAAAGGTCGGCAGTTCAGGGGTTTCGAATCCCTAGTGCCGCATAACGGGGTGAGCTCCTGTTACTTGTCCCAACTTCTGCCAACCTAGCAGTTCAAAAGCACGTAAGAAATGCAAGTAGAAAAATAGGGACCATCTTTGGTGGGAAGGTAATAGCGTTCCATGTGCCTTTGGCATTGAGTCATGCAGGCCACATGATCACGGAGACGTCTTCAGACAGCGCTGGCTCTTCGGCTTTGAAATGGAGATAAGCACTGCCCCCTAGAGCCGGGAACTAGCATATATGTGCAAGGGGAACCTTTATCTTTTAGGATAAAGTGATAGGCATCTGGCAGAAATCACAGTGATGTTGGATGCATCATGATGTCATCACACACATTATGAAAAATACACATAGGCACCCTTAAATTAAGCTAGATTTCTGGTGACTACATATATTCACTTTGGGTGATTACATCTGTACCCTTGGCAGTATTGCAGAAATGAGTTGCTATTGTCTCTTACAATTTGTGTTTCCAACTTCCCATTCTGTCCTAAAGCTTTGAAATATCTAGGTCAATGCTTCTCAACCAGCATGCTGGCTGGGGAATTCTGGAAGCTGATCTACATACATCTTCAAACTGCCAACGTTGAAAAACACTAATCTGGGTGGTCTCCCATCCAAATCCTCACTGGGGCTGATGTTACTTAATGTCTGAGACCAAGCAATGTGTCCTTTGAGTTAAGCCCAACTTCTGTGTTGTTTCCTTGACAACAATATAGAAGAAAACACCATTTTCTTCTTCTGCAATCTTTCTGATATAGGTAATTGTCCAGGAATCCTCTTCAATAACAAGGATTATTCTTAGCTTCTGAAAGTCGCTAAAGGCGATTACCATATTTTTTGGAGTATAAGATGCATCTTTTTCTCCCCAAAAAGAGGGTGAAAATCTGGGTGTGTCTTATACTCTGAATGTAGCCCTGCCCAGCTTCTCAAATGGAGGTTTCAGAGGCTGAAAAAAGCATCAGAAACGAAGCTTCAGAAAAGAATCCCCCAAACAGAGCTTCAGAAAAAAAGCCTCCAAACAGAGCTTCAGAAAAGAAGCCCCCAAACAGAGCTTTAGAGGCTTTTTTCCTGAAGCTGTTTTGGAGGCTTTCAGAGGCAGAAAAAAAAGTTTTTTCTGAAACGGAGTTTCAGAAGTTTCAGAAGCAGAAAAAAAGCAAAAAGAAGCAAGGCACAGAGCTCACAACCAAGGAACCTGTTGCTAAAATTCACCTCTGGGATCAGCTGATTGGGGATATTCTGGGAGGCCGATCCACCTGCCAATCAGCTTTTTTCTTATTTTCCTCCCCAAAAACTAAGGTGTGTCTTATACTTCGGTGCGTCTTATACTCCGAAAAATACGATATGTTTTGTCACTTGTTGAAGGATAGCCAAAAAAAAATTGCTTCTAATCTTCCTCCACCAACCACTTGTTCTGTGATTATTTGAAGTCACAAAAATATTGAAAAGGAGACTTATAACCGGTCACAGTCATGTGACATGGTGCTAAACTTCAAGTAGAACTGATTAACTGGCATTGGTAACTCAGGCATGGTCACGTGATGTTCTACTTTATGACTGCATCATTAGCAAAAGTGTTGGGAGTGGTGCTGTGGCCTGTCATGAGGCTGTGAGTTTGATACTAGGTAGAGGCAGATATTTCTCTCTCTGGGCACACTGGGATTGTATCTTCTGAACAAAACTCCGCATTGGCGATAGGAAGGGCATCCGGCCATTAAAACACTCTGCTAGCTTTATTCAGTTGCCCAGACTCTACCCCGCATGGGATTATGGGATCGTGAAAAGGAGATGATGATGATTAGCAAAAGTGTTACCAGTCCCAACTTTAATCAGTAAGTGAGGAATACTTGTACTGTATTTTATCTCTGGCAGTGAGGACGTATCCATCATCAACCGGATCTGACTGTAGCCATCGTATACCTTGTATCTGAAAGTAAGAGCACTCAGCACAGCTTCTGATCATCCAAATAATTTGAAAACAACTTCCATTCATTTCTGGCTGTTTTCATCCTCCATCCAGAAGACCAATGTTCTATTTCTGTTTTAAAAGATGCTCTTTGTGCAATGTGGAGTTCTATGTAATAATTGCAAGGGCATTTTTTTTAAAAAAAAAACAACTTTCCTTTTTGTGACTCAATGAAACCTATGCTATAATGCCAAAAAGCTCACCTACCCAACCACTTCACCTGCACAGTCGTTACTAAAAATAGCAATCAATCAATTGCTAAAATTTTATCCTTTTTTCATCCACGGTTGACAGTGATGCCCACCTGACTGGCTGACTTACCAAGTCATAAACTGGGTGATTTACAAACTCTGCATTTCTTTTCTCTTGCATCTGGAGTTACTATAAAAAGCCAGTGTCATTTGTGACAATCACATTTCATGAGCTGTTTTTTTAAAAAATGTGTTTGGCTACCTCTTGTGGGGAACAGGAGAATAATAACCTTTTCAGCTCTTCTATCAAGCTCACTCTTAAAAATATGTATCCGGCATCAACCAGTTTTAGAGTTTAGGATCTGATACTTGACATAGATTGTATTTGTGCTACGTTGTGCTGTGTGCAATTTTTTTTTTTTTTTTTAAATTTGATTTATATGCCGCCCTTCTCCGAAGACTCAGGGCGGCTTACAATGTGCTCAGCAATAGCCTTCATCCTTTTGTATATTTATACAAAGTCAGCTTATTGCCCCCACAACTGGGTCCTCATTTCACCTACCTTAGAAAGGATGGAAGGCTGAGTCAACCTTGAGCCTTGGCGAGATTCGAACCCTGCAGTAATTGCAGGCAGCTGGTCTTAATAAGCTTAATAACAGGGTGCCTTAAACCCCTGTAGTACCAAGGCTCTTTTTTTTGGTTTCTGTATGGGTTTCTGTATGGGTAGTCCTTGAGTTATGACCACAAGTGAGTCCCAAATGTATGTTCTTAAGTGAGACATGTGTTAAGCAGTGGTGAAACCCAAATTTTTTTACTATCGGTTCTATGGGCATGGCTTGGTAGGCGTGGTGTGACTTGGTGGGCATGGCTTGGTGGGTGTGACAGAGAAAGAATACTGCAAAAGCCCCATTCTCTCCCCACTCCTGGGGGAAGGATATTGCAAAAGCCCCATTCCCTCCCCACTCCTGGGGGAAGGATATTGCAAAATCTCCATTCCCACCCCACTCTGGGGCCAGCCAGAGGTGGTATTTGCAGGTTCTCCGAACTACTCAAAATATTCGCTACCAGTTCTCCAGAACCTGTCAGAACCTGCTGGATTTCACCCCTGGTTTGCCACATTTGTTAAGTGAATCACTGCAGTTGATAAATTAGTAACCTGGTTGTTAAGTGAATCTGTCTTCCCCATTTGACTTTGCTTGTCAGAAGGTTGCAAAAAAGGATCACATGATCCTAGGACATCATAAATACATATGAACCAGTTGCCAAGCATCTGAATTTTGATCACGTGATCATAGGGATGCTGCAAAGGTCGTAACTATGAAAAACGGTCATAAGTCACATTTTTCAGTGTTGTAACTTTGAACAGTCACAAAACAAACTGTTGAAAATTGAGGACGACCTATAGCTGTTGTGCTATTGTTATTTGTCATCATCACCACTACCAGAGGTTTGAGATTTTTGCTTTTTGTTGAGCTACATCATACGATATCTAATTCACAAAAATATATGGAATCCATGGAGAATTCACCAATAGATATGATGAGTTTTCAGTAGAACTGCTCATTTCCCTGACCTCGTCAAATGTTGTCACTGAAATATTATTGCAAACATGATAAAGGGATTTTATAGATTAAATAAAAGGCGATAACAGAATGTTTAAATAATGATCGCGATGGCATAAAAGAATAAGAAATAGTTAATGGGTCTGTGCGGAAAGTAAAGGACAGAAGTGAATTATGTTTTTTTTAAGTTAGATGTCTATGTATCTACCTGTAATTATAATATATGTGTACATGTGTAACTATTGGGTTCATCCAACCCAGGACACCTAATCTGTTGCTATCTCAGGATAAAATGCTTGCTTCCTTGTGTTGAGTGTGCAGTCTTGGGTGCCCTGTTCAGATGGGATTGGACTGGAAGACTATCCCAAAGGTGCTTCTCCAAAAGGCAATTGGACTTTCTTGGTTTTTTCCTTTAAAATGTTTTGCTTCTCATCCAAAAACCTTCTTCAGTTCAGTTAAGTCTAGTTGCCTTTTGGAAAAGTACCTCTTGGACAACCATGACCTGGATGATTGAGAATCTCCATAGACACTAGAAGACTATCTGTTCCTGTCTATGTTCTCTTATTATTCAGCCAACTTCCATATAGACATGACTCTGCTTCATGATGTAACCAAAGGAATTATGTAAATAAACAAATAATGAAAAGAAGGACCAGGGGTGACATGATAGCAGTGTTCCAATATCTCAGGGGCTGCCACAAAGAAGAGAGAGTCAAGTTATTCTCCAAAGCACCTAAGGGCAGGACAAGAAGCAATGGGTCGAAACTAATCAAGGAGAGAAGCAACCTAGAACTAAGGAGAAATGTCCTGACAGTTAGAACAATTAATCAGTGGAACAACTTGCCTCCAGAAGTTGTGAATGCTCCAACACCGGAAGTTTTCAAGAAAATGTTAGATAACCATTTGTCTGAAGTGGTGTAGGGTTTCCTGCCTAAGCAGGGGGTTGGACTAGAAGACCTCCAAGGTCCCTTCCAACTCTGTTATTCTGTTATGTCTCTGCATAGATTCCATAGCTACTTGGTTGTGTCTCACACTGAGGAGGTCAGCCTCCAAAGGTCCATCCAGCTAACCTTCACACAGTCATGTTCTGTGTTCAAGTTCTTCAGAAGGATGCCTTAGGATAAAACCAAACAATTGATATTGTGTGTGTGTGCAGATTTCACAGACATCCTGAGGATATCCCAAGAGCTGTACAATTTTAATTACAATAACTGGTTATTGGATTTGGGAAGGCAGCAGGTCCCATTTCAATGGCTAACCCCAAGCTTCATTTTGCTCTGAAAAGCTCTGAGAAGAGGCATTTCTTCATGGGCGTATATCTCTTATAAAATTGGGGAACAGATTTGAACAAAGTGCAAAAGCATTTGATAGTGTAAACTCTGACTAAATTCTCACTTTTTCTCCCTAGTTTGACATGCAACGGATAACACTGGAGGAGCTTAAACACATCCTCTATCATGCATTCCAGGATCACTTAACAATGAAGGACATTGAAAATATTATCATCACTGAAGAGGAGAGTTTAAATGAGAACTCTGGTAATTGTCAAACGGAATTTGAAGGTGGGTTTCTGTCATACGTAGAGCACATAAAATAATTTGACTTTCTTCTTTCTCATAGAGCGCGTTGAAGAAGTGAAATGTTTCACTTGTACAGGTAATCCTCAACTTTCTCCCATACCGGAGCCTGGAATTTGTGTCATATGTTATGAAGGTTATAAGTTGAGGCAATCACGCGACCAAGCCTGATTTTCCATGTTTGGCAGCAGTCGTTAATTAAATGTGATGTTTGTAAAGCAAACGGTGCAGTCATTAAATGAATGCCATGACCATTAAGTGAACCATTGTCTGCAATGGCTTTTTTTTTTTTTTTTGCTGGAAACCAGAAGTAAATACTGGTTTCCAGCAAAGAAAATCATGAATCGTGGTCACATGATCGTGGGACTATAAAATGTGAAAGTCCAGGATCACACGTGAGCTTCCAATTAAACTGGTTTAATGGAACTATGCACTATGCATAGGAATGCATTCAACTAACAGTTAATACAGTGATGAAATCTAAAATTTGTTACTACCAGTTCTGTGGGTGTGGCTTGGTGTGTGTGTGTGGGGATAATGTGACTGGGTGGGCGTGGCCAATTTTTTTTTTTTTTTACTTTTAAAAGCATTTTTTCTACAACCTCTTCGGAGAATGCTTTCAAAAGGCTCTGACGATCCCAGCTGAGTTGCCTGATCGTCAGAGGCTTTTTTAAAAAGCCTCTGCTGCATCAAGCAACTCAGCTGGGATCGTCAGAGGCATTTAAAAGAAAAAAGGTTTTTTTTTCTTTTAAAAGCCTTTGATGATCCCAGCTGAGCTGCGCGATCATCAGAGGCTTTTTTTTTTACTTTTAAAAGCATTTTTTCAGCTGAAGAGGTTGTAGAAAAAATGCTTTTAAAAGTAAAAAAAAAGCCTCTGATGATTGTGCGGCACAGCTGGGCATGGGGAGGAGGGCAGGGATTTTTGCTACCGTTTCTCCGAACCACCAACCGCCGCCATCGCTACCGGATCAGGCGATCCGGTCTGAACCAAGAGCATTTCACCCCTGAGTTAATACTATTTTGGTGCCAGATAAGGGTTAGTGGAAGTTAAGAGGAGTTGGACTGAGTCATTTTTTGTGTCTATGTAGAGATTCTACATAGATTCCTCTTTTGACTCTGCCCCTAGATTCTGCCACTTCAGGAACAGGAATTCTGGGAGTTAAAGTCCACAGGTTGTAAAAAGGCCACAGTTGCCCACCCCTGGCCAAGAAGATAGTTAAAGCTCAGCCAAATGTGGTTTATTTAACAAATTATTTAAATCATGGCTTTGTACAACATGTGGGCCTGGTAGTTGAGGAAATTGTCAGGATCTACTGCCATCATGTGGCTTAGTACTTCTTTCCTTCTGACTTTCCTTTTGAGAGTGTTTTTAAATGATCACCTGGAAGATATTGGCCTCTTGGTGGTCTCTTTTTTCCTGTAGACTTTTTATTATAAGGCAAAGTTAACATTATCAGTTGCACTAACGATCCATTACACCAAGAATCCAATATTTCTTTTTTATTATTTTTTCAGAGGTTTTTATCAGGATTATTATAATAAATAATAAAAGGTTTTCAAGAAGAGACTGGACAGCCATTTGTCCAGAATATAGTATAGGGTCACCTGCTTGAGCAGGGGGAGGGGTTGGACTAGAAGACCTCCAAGGTCCCTTCCAGCCAGGGGTGAAATCCAGCAGGTTCTGACAGGTTCTGGAGAACCGGTAGCGGAAATTTTGAGCAGTTCGGAGAACCAGCAAATACCACTTCTGGCTGACCCCAGAGAGGGTTGGGAATGAGGATTTTACAGTATCCTTCTCCTGGAGTGGGGTGGGAATGGAGATTTTGCAGTATCCTTCCCTTGCCACGCCCACCAAGCCACACCACGCCCACAGAACCGGTAGTAAAAAAAAATTGGATTTCACCACTGCTTCCAGCCCAATGATTCTATAATTGTATATTTTAAAATAGAGATGAAAATAAAGAGAGTAGGGAAATGGGAAGGGAAAAGAAAGGACAAGTGTGGGGTAAAGGAAAAAACGTGAGGGGGAAGCATTGATTTCCAACTTTTTTCAGTAAATTACAAAGTAAAATTACAGCCCCAACTTTTTACTTCTGCGTACTTAGTAAATACTAGCCATTTCTAGAGTGCAATGATTCAACCCTGAGCTACATCTTTTATTTATTTATTTATTTATTTTATTAAATTTCTATACCGCCCTTCTCCCGAAGGACTCAGGGCGGTGAACAGCCAGAAGATAAAACACAGAAATACAAAATTTAAAATGAATTAAAATGAATTAAATAATTTAGGCTGAATTTTAAAATACCCCATAATTAAACAAATTAAAATTTATGTTTAAAATTTAAATTTAAAAAGGAGAAGATTTAGGCCAGGCCAGCTTGATGAAATAAAAATGTTTTAAGTGCGCGACGGAAGGTGCGAAGATCCGGGATCCTCCGTATCTCCAGGGGGAGCTCGTTCCAGATCGTAGGTGCCCCCACAGAGAAGGCTCTCCCCCTAGGGGCCGCCAGTCGACATTGTTTGGCCGACGGCACCCGGAGGAGCCCCTCTCTATGGGAGCGTACTGGCCGGTGGGAGGCTATTGGTGGTAGCAGGCGGTCCCGTAGATAAGCAGGTCCTAAGCCATGGAGCGCTTTAAAGGTGGTAACCAAAACCTTGAAGCGCACTCGGAAGACCACCAGGAGCCAGTGCAGCTCGCGCAGGAGAGGTGTTACATGGGAGCTCCATGTTGCTCCCATAACCACCCGTGCGGCCACACTCTGCGCCAGTTGGAGCCTCCGAGTGCACCTCAAGGGGAGCCCCACGTAGAGAGCATTACAATAGTCCAGACGAGAGGTGACGAGGGCATGAGTGACTGTGTGTAGGGAGTCCCGATCTAGAAAGGGACGCAACTGGCGGATCAGGCGAACCTGATGAAAATCCTGCCGGTCACGGCCGTCAAGTGCTCTTCTAAAGACAGCTGTGAATCCAGGAGGACGCCCAAGTTGCGAGCCCTTTCCGTGGGGGCCAATGATTCACCCCCAATAGTCAGCGATGGCACCAGCTGACTATATCGGGACGTCGGAAACCACAGCCACTCAGTCTTGGATGGGTTGAGCCTGAGCCTGTTCCTCCCCATCGAGATCCGTATGGCCTCCAGGCACCAGGACATCACTTCAAGGGCATCGTTGGGGTGGTCCGGGGTGGAGATGTACAGCTGGGTGTCGTCAGCGTACTGATGGTACTTCACCCCGAAACCACGGATGATCTCACCCAGCGGCTTTACATAAATGTTGAACAAAAGGGGTGAGAGGACCGATCCCTGTGGCACCCCACATATGAGGGGCCTCGGGGTCGACCTCTGCCCCCCTGTCAACACAGACTGCGACCGGTCGGAGAGAAAGGAGGAGAACCACCGTAGTACGGTGCCTCCCACCCCCAACTCTTCCAACCGGTGCAGCATGATACCATGGTCGATGGTATCAAAAGCCGCTGAGAGATCTAACAGGACCAAGACAGAGGAGCAACCCCTGTCCCGAGCCCTCCAGAGATCATCAACCAACGCGACCAATGCCGTTTCCGTGCTGTATCCAGGCCTGAAACCCGACTGGAATGGATCTAGATACGACGTTTCATCCAGGTACTGGGAAAGCTGTCGCGCAATCACACTCTCAACAACCTTCACAATGAAGCGAAGGTTGGAGACTGGACGATAATTAGCCAATACTGCCGGGTCCAGGGAAGGCTTCTTGAGGAGAGGCCTCACCACCACCTCCTTCAAGGCGGCAGGGAAGGTACCCTCACCCAATGAAGCATTTATAATCCCCTGGAGCCAGCCTTGCGTCACCTCCCGGGAAGCCAGTACTAACCAGGAGGGACACGGGTCCAACAAACATGTGGTCGCGTTCAGTCTGCCCAGAATCCTGTCCACATCATCTGGGGTCACAGGATCAAACTCGTCCCAGATAACATTCTCAAGACCTGCCTCCATCACCCTTGCTGGCCCTACCCAGTCGGAATCCAGACCTTCCCGAATCTGAGTGATTTTGTCATGCAGATATTGAACAAAGTCCTCAGCTCTTCCCTCCAAGGGGTCCTCCCACGCTTCCTGGTGGAGCAGGGAGTGGGTCACCCTAAACAGGGTGGCCGGGCGATTATCTGATGACGCAATAAGAGCAGCAAAATGGGTACATTTTGCTGCTTTTATCGCCACTAGGTAATTCTTAATATGAGATCTTACCAGTGTCCGGTCTGATTCAGAAACACTAGCCCTCCAACTACTCTCTAGGCGTCTTTTCCGGCGCTTCATCTCCCTCAGCTCCTCGGTGAACCAAGGAGCCAGGTGAGAACGGCGCCGGGTCAGAGGCCACAAAGGCACTACTTGATCCAGAGCTCCAGCGGCCACTCTATCCCAGGCGGCCACTAGGTCTCCAGCCAAGGCGTGTGCAAGATCCTCAGGGATTGGCCCAAGCTCCATCTGGAACCTATCAGGTTCCATCAGGCGCCTGGGGCGGTACCATCTTACTGGTTCCGCCTCCCTGTGGCGGGGTACCGTGGTTCGAAGGTCAAGGCGAAGGAGAGAGTGATCCGACCATGACAAGGGCTCAATGACTATGTCCCCTATCTCAAGATGACTCAACCACTGTCCAGAGACAAAAACCAGGTCCAGTGTGTTTCCCCCCCTGTGCATAGGGCCATGAATTAGCTGGGTCAGGTCCATGGCCGTCATGGAAGCCATGAACTCCCGAGCCACCTCAGATGCCTCACCCGTGGACGGCAGATTAAAATCCCCCACTTCGCCCACCGCGGCGATAACATTGAGTAGCTCGGGCAGGGCTGCAGCCATGTGGCAGGGAGCCAGGTACGTGATCAACAAGCCCATCTGAACCCCATGACCTCACTTCACAAGGAGGGACTCACAACCGGCCGTCTGAGGAACAGTGGTCTCCCTCGGCCTAAGACCTTCTCTAATAATAACCGCTACTCCCCCGCCCCTCCCCTGAGGCCTCGGCTGATGGAATGCGTGGAAGCCTGGTGGGCACATTTCTACCAGAGGGACCCCTCCCTCCGGGCCCAACCAGGTCTCCGTAATACCCGCCAGGTCCGCTCCCCCCTCCTGAATAAGATCACAAATGAGGGGGGCTTTATTTACTACAGACCTGGCGTTGCACATCTATTTTCTCCAGTGGGATTTATATATATATATATATATTTGATATTTTTGATGTGGTAGCAGTAGATGAGAACAAGGAACAAGAAATCTCATGGAAGCAATTACATTTGGAGCCTTGGTGGCATAGTGGTTAGAATGTAGTATTGCAGGCTGACTCCGCCCACTGCCAGGAATTCGATCCTGACCAGCTCAAGGTTGACTCAGCCTTCCATCCTTTCGAGGTCATTAAAATGAGGACCCAAATTGTCGGGGGCAATATGTTTTATTTATTTATTTTTATTTTATTTTATTTCTATACCGCCCTTCTCCTGCGGGACTCAGGGCGGTGTACAGCCGAGATAAAACATTGCATATAAAATTTAAAAACAGTTTAAAAAACAATTAAATAATTTCGGCCCAAGATTTAAAACAACCCAATTAAAACCGAATTCAATTAAAACTGAGAGGATGGGATCAAGCCAGCCCGGCTAGATGGAATAAGTGTGTTTTCAGGGCCCGACGAAAAGTCCGGAGGTCTGATATCGTGCGTATCTCAGGGGGTAGGTCATTCCAGAGGGCAGGTGCTGCCACAGAGAAGGCTCTTCCCCTGGGGGTCGCCAGCCAGCACTGTCTGGCCGATGGCACCCTGAGGAGGCCCTCTCTGTGCGAGCGAACCGGTCGGTGGGAGGCTATTGGCAGCAGAAGGCGGTCTCGCCTAAGTGGTTGACTCTGTAAACCACTTAGAGAGGGCTGTAAAGCAGTGTGAAGCGGTCTATAAGTCTACATGCTGCTGTAATTGTTATTTGATTCCCCTTTTATAGGCCAGATAAAAACTGCTCCAAAAAAAGACCAACATCTGTTGTTAAAACAGAAAGAATTGATTTTTAACTTTTTAACTCTTCCCCCTCCTTTTCCTTTCTTTCTTTTTAGTGCATTCCCAGAAACAAAACCGACAGACCTGCGTACGGAAGAGTTTAATATGCGCTTTTGCTATGGCCTTTATTATCAGCGTCATGTTGATCGCAGCCAATCAAATCCTCCGAAGTGGCATGGAGTAGCCATAACACTGTGAAACAAATGATCCACGCATGCGCATGCTGCCCGGTGAACTTTCTCCCTGACCAACTTTCAAATCAACGGGCAAAGGAGAGAGAGAGAAAGAAAGAGAGAGCAGGTGTGAACGAGAGCGAAGGTTAAGAGGAACGGTTCAGCAAGGAAACTGTATCCGGCAGCATATCTGTAAATCAACCATATCCTCTTGGCAGGGACATCAAAGGGCTGTCTTAATGCTTTAATGGTTTTTTTTTTTCCGTTTCCTAATGCAATAAAAAAAAAGAAGAAAACCATAAGCCCTGAATTATATTTTTGATGTGGTAGCAGTAGATGAAAACAAGGATGCATTGATCAAGTCTCAGCGCTGGTTGCGTGGTAGGGTCGCCTACTGGACACTTTCACGCATCTGTTTTTAAATGTCCCACATTCCAGGAAATGGAATGTCCACATCACCACAGCAAGTTCGAGACCATGGTTTCTACAAGTTCATCAGACTTCAGGGTTTTTTGATTCAAGTTGATGAAGGAACTTGTGAGAAATCTGTGTCTGGAGACACGAATAGGAATGAAGCTGGTTCAGAGGAGTTTTGTTCTTCATCTACGAGACATAAGACTGGTCCAGCGTTTTGTGTTTTCCAACCAGTGCATTCCACTCATCCACTTTCTGCTTTTCCCATCGACACTTTTATGTAAGGAAAACGAAGTTATGCTGGGCATTTCACAAAAGCCAATGCAGAGTCTTCCTTCCTATCCTGTTTTCCAACAATGCTGTAAAAAGTTATTGGGCGCCTTGATCCAATGTATAAATAGCTTCATAGTCAATATTCAGTCTCTATTGATCTTACTCAAATCTGTCTTATACAAAGATTTCCAAACAGAATTTTGGAGGTTGCTCCAGCTTACTATCTTAACACATTTTGCTACAATGATCCTAGAGGTAAATGATATATATATATATATACATGATTGTAGGGTAAGGGTTTAAAATTGATCAAGGAAGTGCTAATTGTCTTGAAGCCTGATGTGAAGTTGTTCCTGCTTTAGGATGGACATCTCAGTTGAGTTTTTCCAGTGAGAGCATGGATTGGTCCACCACCACAGACCATAATAGCCTTAACTGCAAAGATGATGATAGCTCAGTCAACCAGTAGCCAGGAACAGCTTGGTGATATGTGATAAGGAGAGGAAATTGTTCTAGAAAAGAGGTGCCAGAGTTTATCTTCCACACCTTGGTGTCCCCCCAGACTACGTGAGTGAGATTGTAACTCATGTGACTTTCCTCTGATTAAGCTCCCTCAAACTGAATGATGCTTCTTCTATCTGTGGGATTAAACCAGATTGATTGCAAATGAAGCAGAGGTGGGTCAGGTTTGAGTTGACCTCAGTTTATATCTGAGAGGGTGCTGGGGGATAACGTAATATGGAGGCACAGCCTGCTCAATAGTTTTAGGGTTCAGTATATTGTGCGAATTATCCATAATTCTATGAAATAAACTGTATGAACATAGTTCTCGGCGAGCCATAGACAGGAGTGTAGCTACAGTACTACTTCTCCCTTGTTTGCATTTCCCTTAACTTTCCTAGCACATATAGTATGTATGGAGGGGATGCACAGATGCATACATTGGAATGAATTCTACTGAGTGAATTCACTTGTATGAATTGGAAGGGACCTCTTAAGTCATTCAGGCCTGACTCCTTGCTCAGCACAAGAAGCCACAAAATCCTTCATGCTAAGCTACAAGCTTCTCATTTGAAATCTGCAGCGAGGGGTAAGTCCATCACTGGACTTGATAGACCATTGGACCGATAAGCAGGTCTTACTGTGGGTGTATGTATGTGTGTGGTCTGTGTGCATATAAAGTCAAACTTAGTTTCTGGTGAGTTCGTGTGTATATATAGGTATATATTTTTTTAAAAAACCATGTAATTTTCCTGGCAACGCTGCAGAAACGGTTTGCTGTTTGCCTTCTGCATTCACATACACATATCTGCATATATAGAAAACGTTGTACTTCAGATTTTTCACATTAACTGTGAGCCTGTGCTACTCTATTCAGAGCACCCCAACTCTCCTCCAGGCAGCCACATCATCAAAATAGACCTTAATTATTCTAATTTTTAAACATGACTGGAGTATAAGACATTTCTATCCTTCTCAGGACAACCACCTGAAAGTAGTTTAGAAAACTGAGGGTGTTTGTAGTGGTGGCTGCAGCAGCAACAAAAAAAATAATAATAATAGAAGAAATAAAGAAATAGAAGAAATGTATAGGAATTCCTTCACTTACAACAGTTCACTTAGACCATTTGAAGTTTCATTAGTTACAACGGTCTTGAAAAACCATATGACTATTTTTCACACTTGACGACCGTTGTGGCATTCCCATGGTCATGTGATAAAAATTCAGACGCTTGGCAGCTGACTCATATTTATGACCGTTGCAGTGTCCCAGGGTCACACAATCACCTTTTGCAAACCTTCGGACAAGCAAAATCATTGGGGAAGCCAAATTCACTTAACGACTAACTTAATACAACTGGAGTGATTCCCTTAACAACGGTGGCAAGAAAAGTCATAAAATGGGGCAAAACTCCCTTAACAATTGTTTTGCCTTGCAACAGAAATTTTGGGCTCCTATTGTGGTCGTGAGTCGAGGACTACCTGTAATAGCAATGGTTTAACATAGGGGCAGCAACGTTTATGGATGAAGAGGGATCCGAAAACGAAGATGATGGACCTAGCAGCACTTTCCCATTTTTACATTTGGAGATGAAAATTAAAGCATGTTACAACCCAGCTGAAAATCCTTAGCATGTATGTTTGCCTAGCAACTAAAATCCCACAAACTGGTGCCAATTTTGGAGCACTCAAAAAAGCCACTTCTGTTGTTTTCAGAACAATTTGGCTCAGCAGGAAGGCATAAATTGACTGACGGCCAGTCAAACATGCAAATTAGGCATCCGACATGAAGTTCTCGGATTCTGTTGTTTGGCTAGCAATTACTAGCATCCTTTCTCCCAAAGGTGTTTTTTTTTTCCAAGAGGCAACAGAACTTTGTTTTTCTTTGAAGAGGTTTCGCTTCTCATTTAAGAAGCTTCTTCAGCTTTTGAGCTAAAAAAGCTCGAGAGCTGAAGAAGCTTCTTGGTTGAGAAGTGAAACCTCTTCAAAGAAAAGTCAGAAAGTCCAGTTGCCTCTTGAAAAAAAAAAAAAGCACCTTTGGGATAACCGTGTCCTGGATGACTGAGAATCCCTATAGACGTTTAGCATCCTTTCTCTTTGGCTGATCACATGGCAACTTCTTTGTATGTGTGTCAGAGGTAGGAAAGGTGAGAATGGGGTAAATTGACTCCATTTCTCTGCTAGTTTGGAGGCTGGAATGACAATCCGGTGGTTTATGTTGGTACAGTTTCTATTTAGAACCCCATGGAAACATTTGCTAGCTAGATCATTTAGCTGAAAGGAACGGGTGCTCCTTTTGTAAATATGCAGAGGTAGATTGTGTGTTACTTAGTTGTAAAAAAAAAACCTGTGTAATCCCAGAAAAGTGGCAGAGGTGGGATTCAGCCGGTTTGGACTGGTTTGGGCATACCGGTAGCTCCAACGATCAGCTGGGAGCGAACCGGTTCATTCCAATGGTCAGGTGGGCCTGCCTGCCCC
This sequence comes from Pantherophis guttatus, assembly GCF_059756535.1. NCBI lineage: Eukaryota > Metazoa > Chordata > Lepidosauria > Squamata > Colubridae > Pantherophis > Pantherophis guttatus. Next base: position 334,644,847 of record NC_142063.1, on the reverse strand, counting down.
TGCTTGCTTTACTTACCTTTGTCCTTTCAGCTGATTCATGTAGCAGAGCGGATTGCCACACTTCAGCTGTGTTAGTCCCCAGAAGTAATGTGGATGTCTAGTTTTGTCTAAACTGCGCATGCATGCGCATCAAGTGCGGGCACGTACAACATGTGATCACTGAACCAGTTGTTAAACCGGCAGGATCCAACCACTGAAAAGTGGGGTTCTCTGCAGAGGGCCTCATTTCTTCCCAGTGGTGGGATTCAAGTAATTTAACAACCGGTTCTCTGCCCTAATGATTTCTTCCAACAACCAATTTGCCAAACTGCTCGGAAAGTTAACAGCCGGTTCTCCCGAAGTGGTGCGAACTGGCTGAATCCCACCACTGTTTCTTCCCCTTCCCTGCACTTGTATAGCATTTCTTCCAAGGTTGTGTGTTGCATTCAGACCAGACAATAACATCTGGAGAAGGGGGGAAAATCCTACTTTGGTGATGGCACACACACACCTGGGAAAAAGTGCCGCCTGAAAGTTTGCGAAATGTCTCAGTTAACAGAAAGAAGTTAGGAAGTCACAAAATATCTGGGCCTCTGAATTGCAGCATAGACCTTTTACAGTGTTACTATCATGAAGCTGACTCCCAAGAGGGTGATCTTAAAAAGCTTGGAATGATATAGTGGCCTACATAAACAGTTCACTGCTGCTGGTAAGGAATTGGACATCCTAGAAGATATTATCAGGATAGTCAGACAGGCATATTTCAAGCATAGTGGTATCTACGGTGGATCTTCCAAACTGTAGCTCTGAGCTGGATTAAAGGGCAGACTTTTTTTCCCCAAGCATCTGGCATTTCAGTAGCATCCTGCAGTCTGCACTCCAAAAAGCAGAGGAGGCTGGGACAAATTGCAAATCTGATTTTTGTGCAGCTAAATTGAACATAAATCAAATTAATTAAATGCAATTTATTTGATTACTTTGCATGCATTTGCTAATTTTTACCTGTCAGATTTAAGAACCACAATTTTAGGTGGCAACCTTTGGATCAGGTTGCGGAAGACCAATGTTTTTGGAAGCCTTAAGCAACCAAGACCTCTTCTGGTTGTCTAATTCTAAGTGACACCCAGAGAAGATGGAGGAAAGTGTCCCAAAATAAGTTCTTGCATTTTTACATAGCAGGATTTAAATTCCCCTTTCCAATCCTTGCCCTCTTCCTCCCCCAGAATAAATCTAGAGTGATAAATAAGGTCAGAACCACAATTGAATCAATTCTGGACTGGGGATCAATTAACACCGAATCATTTGTGAATGTGGCTTTTGGATTCACAAACTGAGAACTGGGTTTGCACAAGAAACTTTGTTGTTAGTAGCGAAGTTGTGTCCGACTCATCGCAACCCCATGAACAACATTCTTCCAGGCCTTCCTGTCCTCTTATCATCCTCTGGAATCCATTTAAGCTCATGCCTACTGCTTCAGTGACTCCATCCAGCCACCTCATTCTCTGTCGTCCCCTTCTTCTTTTGTCCTCAGTCTTTCCCAGCATTAGGCTCTTCTCTAGTGAGACCTTCCTTCTCATTAGGTGGCCAAAGTATTTGAGCACAAGAAACTAGGTTAGCCTAAAGGTAGCTCAGTATGTCATATGAACCTGGTTATCATATTGAGATACACTATAGTTTATTCATTTGGGCAGAACTTGTTATGTCAGGCTGATCTCAAATATGCTTTTTTTTTCTTCAAAAGGCAACTGGACTGGGTTTTTTTTTAAAGAAGAAGACATTCCACTTCCTATCCAAGAAGCTTCATGAGTTGTGACTGGATGAACTTAACCTTCCATCCCTGCACCATTTAGTCACAGCTGATGAAGCTTCTTGGATAAGAAGAGGAACTACTTCTTCTTCTTCTTCTTCTTCTTCTTCTTCTTCTTCTTCTTCTTCTTCTTCTTCTTCTTCTTCTTCTTCTTCTTCTTCTTCTTCTTCTTCTTCTTCTTCTTCCCCTTCCCCTTCCCCTTCCCCTTCCCCTTCCCCTTCCTCCTCTTCTTCTTCTCCTTCTCCTTCTCCTTCCTCTTCTTCTTCTTCCTCTTCTTCCTCTTCTTCTTCTTCTTCTTTCTCCTCCTCCCCCTCCTTCTTCTCCTTCTTCAAAAAATCAAAACAAAAAAACCAATCCAGTTGCCTTTTGAAGGAAAAAAAAAAGCACCTTTGAGACAATGATGACCTGGAATGACCGAGCAACTCCATAGACATGCCAGACTTGTATTAACTTGTAGTCATTGTATGAACTTCACCCAATGAGCACCAAATGATGGCACACAGTATTGTGGATGACATGGGAAGGCAAGCCATATTCATAGTAGGTGTGCATTGTTAGTTTTGCTAATGGTCATTCCCAGCTGTACAACTCCCTGGATTTGATATCAAATCCCCAATAGTTTTGGAGCACAAGGATCTCTGCGGCCTTGGAAATTAAACTAATATGGAAAAATGGCAAGCATGACTAATGACCCCTTCTTCACTGCATTTGATTCTCCCTTCCAAAACCTTTCCACAATTACATTGCTCCAAACCAGGAAATCTGCATTCAGAGCAAAGTTGTAGACGGAGAGGGAAACATGCGATCCGTCAAAGACTTGGAGGTCTTTCATTATTTTTGTCAGTCGCCCAAAGTCACTGAGAGTGAGTGGATGGCCCTATAAATTCTCTTAAATAAATAAATAACAATATTTGAGCACGCTGCTTATAGATAGCACCGCAAAGTCTTATGACAGAAAAAAAACGGAATCACAATAGCGAATAGGAGATGTACAGAAAAAGCAAATGAATTATCATCATTAGAACTCTGTGGAAATTTGACACGTGTGCATGGAAATAGGCCATCATTTATTTTTATTTATTTTTCCCTGTTGAGTATACCAGAAAATGAGTAATGCTGCTTAGAGAGAGGGGCATGGAAAAGTGTACAGGTAGGCTTTGACTGACGAGCACAACTGGAAGCCAAATTCCCATTGCTAAGCAAAGTGGCTGTTAAAGAGACTTCCATCTGATTTTATGACCTTTTTTGCCACAATTAAACGAATCACTGCAATTGTTAAGTGAATCACGCAGTCGTTAAGCAAATCTGGCTTCCTTCTTTGACTTTGCTTACAACTGGGAATTTGCAAATGGTGATCATCAAGATGCTGCAAACATTGTCAACGCATGCTGGTTTCCAAGTATCCAAATTGTGTTCATGTGACCATGTTGTGCCCTGTCGGCCACCAGCCCCTCCAGCAGCCGAATCAGATGAGGAGGCGGTGTGGAAGTCAGGGCCAGCATCAAGGCATCCTGGGAGCTCCGAGGGGTAAGAGGGAATGGAACTGGCAGAGAGAGAGACAGAGGCGGAACCTGGACTGTCCATCAGCCCTCAGATGGAGAGTCAACAGCCCCCAGGTCTGGAGGCGGCTGATGAGGAAGAGGAGGAACAGCTGGGTCCAGTGCCTGACACGTGGATGTGCTGAAGGCAGAGGAGAGGAGAGCAGTGGAAATCTATGGGCTGATCCTTGGGATGGAAGAGTCACCGCTGCTAGTAAAGCCCCACCCTAGCTCTGAGGATAAAAGGCAGGGGGCAGAGATGAATAGGTGAGGCAGACAATTATTCCTTTCCCTACCGGACAGACTTGTTAGCCTGCAATGAGAGAGAGAGAGAGACTTTTTGCTGGGGCTGCTGGCACTTCTAATAAAGGAATCATTTATTTAACTACAGAGGGCTTGTCGTGTTTGGGAGCCAGGTCAAAACAGACCATTGGAAATGCTGCAACCATTAGATGCCCCAGGGTCACTTGTAAGTCACCTTTTTCAGTGCCATTGTAACTTCGGACAGTCGCTAAATGAATGATTGTAAATCGGGGGTTGCCTGTATTCCAAATCAAGTTTTTAGTAGATACAATACTCACAGTGATTTTATCCCGTTGCTAATGTTTACTTTAACCTTAAAGTAATTTGATATCAAGCCATCTTACACTCATAAACATAATTTGGTAGGGCCATCTGCATTCATCCTCGCTTTTCTATTTAGCACTCGTATGAATTGACAGTCCTACCACCATTTGTTTGATATTAAGGCTGCACCTAAGAATCTTATGTCAGCTATGGGAGTGTAATTGGAGAAGAAATGTTTTCTAACTGTTCATTCGGCCTTGACCATTTCTGATTGGATCACAGACTCAGGAAGGTGGACCACTTAGGGAGAGACACTATTTTCACTAATAGTAGACAATCCTGGGTTGATGGAACAATGCAAGGTTAAGCCAAGATTCTCCAAACTTGACAACAATAAGACTTGTGGACTTCAACTCCCAGAATTTCCCAGCCATCATTGCCAAGTTTGGAGATCCCATGCTTTAAGTGAAGGTGACTCTGCATTTCTTTGCCTCACTTCCATCCCACCTCCCATTTAAATAAATAAACAAACAGATCAATCAGTGAATAAAGAGCTGCGCGTAGGGTGATTATCCGCAAAGATTAGCATCCCCAGGAAAAACAAGTAATAAAATAACTTATCGTAGCACATCGTTTTTCCATTCGCTAGGATTTTAGAGTGCTATTTTGCCAGATATAGAAACTTGGGCAGGCCCAGGATATTCCTTTGTGCCTTAGTGCACTGAAAGAGTATTGTAGAGTTTTTATATGATGGAAATTGTAGATTATATATTCTGAAGAATGTCATGATCAGCAGCATCTGGTCAGTTTGTTACGCTTTAACCTTATAGTAATTCTGTGATTGTTGATGTGTGATATGTTTCATTTTTTTCAGACAGCAGAGACCAGATTACAATGAGAAATTTCAACAATTCCTATAAATTGATGAGACATAGCAGGGGGAAAAAAAAGAAAATTGGGCTGGGCTTGACTCTTGGTAATTACATTCAGACAAGAGACGTGTCTTTTATTTTTTCTTATTTTTTACTTCCAACTTTAGCAATTCTGGGATTCCCAGGCCATCTAAACATAACCAAAGTCAACCCTACCAAAAGAAGAGAATATTTGTAGCTTAGAGTTGAAACGAAGAATCCTTGGTGCTCTCTGAGCTTGATCGTTTTCCTGCAGATGTTTCATTACCGAACTAGGTTATATCATCAGGAGCACTGATGGTGTTACCTAGTTTGGTAATGAAATATCTGCCAAAAAAACAAACAAACCCTACCTCAGAGACTACCAAGGACCCCCTCTCAAAGTCAACCTTACTTAGCTTGAGTTTCCTGGAACTCCATGGGCTCCATGTCTTTGTGTTCTGCAGGGAAGCCTCGGGCCTATTTTCATATGTTCATGTTCTGTTGAATGTATTGGGTGGGGGGGAGAAATGGGAAACTGCCTTCCCTGTCATGCAGGAAGTTTTATCTCTGAATTACCTTGTTGGAAGGTTCTAGCAACGGAACTCAGCTATTGTATACTCTTGACCAAAGATCGGTACATTCCTTCTGTTTGGGATGGTCATTTTCCATTGAACATACCCTACTTTTCGGAGTATAAGACACACTTTTTTCACCCCCTAAAAGAGGGTGGAAATGTTGGTGCATCTTATTACAGCCATTTTGGCCTCCCAAAACCCCTCCCCGCGGGTCACTTTTTTGCCAAAAACAGGCCCGTTTTTCACAAAAACGGGACACGCAGAGGGTTTGGGAGGCCTGCAGAGTACTCCTGGGGGCTGGGGAGGGCAAAAATGTGATAGGGGTGGGGAGGCAACGGGCCTGTTTTTGGCCTCCCAACCCCCCCACGCGCCCCATTTTTGCCCTCCTCAGCCCCCAGGAGCACTCTGCAGGCTTCCCAAATCCTCTGTGCATCCCATTTTTGCGAAAAACAGGCCTGCAGAGTGCTCCTGGGGGCCAGGGAGGGCAAAAACAGGATGCACGGAGGCCCAAAACTATTTTTTTTTCTTGTTTTCCTCTTCGAAATCTTGGTGCATCTTATACTCCGTTGCGTCTTATAGTCCGAAAAATACGGTACATCTTTGAGAGGGATATACCTGGAGTGGTGAGGAAGGGGACAACTGCCTAGCCCAGGGGTCAGCAACCTGCGGCTCTGAAGCCACATGTGGCACTTTCATCCCTCTGCTGCAGCTCCCTGTTGCTGGTTGGCTCCACAATTTGATAGGGCTTTCGGTTAGGACAGGTAGAGGAAAAAGGATGCCGTGCTAGGAGGAGACTCTATGGTGGGGGAACCAGACTTCCAGTCAGCAGCGGAAAAAAGACGCCACACTAGGAGGAGACTCTATGGTGGGGGAACCAGACTTCGGGTTGGCTCCAGAATTGAATGGGGGCTTCTGGTTAGGACCTTTGTGGCAGGAGTGTTTAATGTTGCCGACCCCTGGCCTAGCCAGACAGATCAGCTGAATCAACCTTGGTGATCAATGGACTGACAGATGTTACAGCCAGATCCCCCTTATCCCAGATAGATGTACCAATCTTCGGTCAAAGGTATGCGATAGCTGCAGTCTCCTGCTTGAACCTCCGAACAAGCTCAAGATCCTATCTCTGAATGAAATCTGCACACAACCCCTTGTGGGTTTTTCAATTTGAGAATAAAAGTTTTTGGAGATTGAATTCTTTGACAGGATGCGCTATCCTAGCCCTCTTCCTCTCCAAGAAAAGGCAACACAAAGGGCTTTTATCATTTAAATTCTTTGATTTTGGAAGACGTTCATTTCTTTCCATCTTGGCATTCTTTCAAATTTAAAAAAAAAAAAAAGTTGCTTCACAGATAGTCTTTGGGACAAACCCCAGTGCAAAGAAATCAATTCATAAAGGTATAAATTTTAAAATTGTTACTGTCCCTTGCATGCTCCTTTTTTAATGAGAAAAAAAATATTTTAATATATAAGACTCATTCTATATTATTGCACTGTACAGAATATATAAAGGGAAGATACTGCCATATATCCTATTTAACCAAACAGCACTGTAAAGATCTTATCTGTATAAAACGAAGAGAAACACAAAAGTCTAATTTTAACCACTGTTTATGCAATAGTAATAAAGTTGCTTTCTTCTTTTGAGTTGTTGTCATGCTTTTTGCTCTCAGCAGCAGTTTCCACTAAAGGCTGGATTTACACATGGAATAAGAGTCGGTGGTCCCTCATGGCCTTTTGAAAGTTTTGCGATCTGAATTTTGCCAAGGAAAGGGGAGGAATTCAGCAATGTTTCAAGGGCAGGAAATCCCCTTAGCAGTGACAATTAAGCTATAATAAAAAAGAGAGAACATAAAATATGAAAGTTTATATCCCTAATCTCCATCAGATCTGTCTGTCTGTCTGTCTGTCTGTCTGTCTGTCTGTCTGTCTGTCTGTCTGTCTATCTATCTATCTTGTCACTGCGTTTTTGTATTTACCAACTGAGCTCATATTTCTGGACTTTAAGACTTTCCGTAGCTTGCCAAACTTCTTATCAGTAACTGACACTACGCATGTCCGCATTCCTTTCTTTCTACTTCACACTTTTTTTTGTTCTCTTGCCAAAGAAGTCTGGCTGCTGAGAGGTAGCCGGCAGGAACTTTGCCAAAATGTAACAATTTAATTATTTTAGATTAGTAAGATGTTTTATTTTCTTTATAACAAATAAATGAGTTTTTTTCTTAGAAAAAATATCTTCGGGGTTTATTTTCTTACAAAAGTATACACAAGGAAAATGCCACGATCCACATCTCTAAATCAAGGTGCGATTACCCAAAAGCAGAATGGGATTAATTAGCGCCCTGACTATCTATCATCTATTATCAATGTATCTATCATCTATCTATTCAAGTATTTATGTATCTATCAATTCTATCATCTATCATTTACTGTTTATATTTCTGTATATCTAGCATCTATGCATCTAGCATCTATGCATATATGTATCAATCATCTATGTACAGTATCTATCATCTATCTGTCATCTATAGCTTGTATGTGTCATCCATCAGTTAGCTATCATCTATATCTCTATATCAACTATGTATTATGTACCGTATTATCTATCAGTTACATAACATCCTATATTATTTATGTATCTATCTTCATCTATCTATGTGTCTGTCTGTCTGTCTGTCTGTCTGTCTGTCATCTAGCTAACTAACTATTTGGCTATCTAGCTGTCTATCTACCATCTATTTATATAGGTCTATCTGCCTATACATCTATCTATCTATCTATCCAGCTATCCATCCATCCATCCATCCATCATCTATATCTGTCTGTCTGTCTGTCCATCATCATCTATCACAGTGGTGAAATCCAATTTTTTTTACTACCAGTTCTGTGGGCATGGCTTGGTGGGTGTGGTGTACTGCAAAATCTCCATTCCCACCCCACTCCAGGGGAAGGATACTGCAAACTCCCCATTCCCTCCCCACTCCTGGGGGAAAGATATTGCAAAATCTCCATTCCCACCCCACTTCAGGAAAAGGATACTGCAAAATCCCCATTCCCCCCACACACTGGGGCCAGCCAGAGTTGGTATTTGCCGGTTCTCCGAACTGCTAAAAATTTCTGCTACCGGTTCTCCAGAACCTATCAGAACCTGTTGGATTTCACTCCTGATCTATCATCTATTTAGAGATCAAATCTATTTGTAAGCTCCCTGCCAATCAAATCCATCAAGCAGATCATTGGGGTTGCCAGTTCTTGTGTATCAAACCATACTCAGCCAAGGTGCAGCCCTCTAGGTATTTTTAAATATGTATTTTTTAAATAGGATTGTCAGGCACCCAACTGCAAAAATAAAAACAAATGTCTCTAGGTTCTATTGAAGTCAGGCCCAGTTTGGAAAGAAATCCCCAAGGCATTTAAAACTACATGTTAATGAGAATGATGGCATTGCTCACTCTTTGTACCTTCTGTCTTCCTGTCGGAACTGAGCACTTAATGTGACTTACGTCACCGAAGGAACAAAACCAAAATGCAAAAGGTACAAACAAGCAATTAAAATGCAAATTATAAGAACATTTATACTTAAAGGCTCAGCTAAAAAAGCTGTATCTTAATTGATTTCTAAAGACAGAGAAAGCAGGAGCTACCAAATGTGCACCAGCTAAACAAGAGAAACGCTTCCCATGGGCCCTGTAAGCAGTTCTGCCTCATCAGCAACACTTCAGAGAGCTTCTCCTGCTATTTAAGAATTCGGTCTTAACCTTAGAATCCTTAAATAGCTTTGGACTTACCATAAATATACACTGACTGGGACTGGTCGGGAGGAACAGATGGCAAAATGTGTATCATCCTTCCAATCCAATTCTGCCCGATACATATGTGTGTTTGTGTGTGTAAGAATGAATTCATCATCAATAGCAATAGCACTTAGACTTATATGCTGCTTTACAGCGCTTTACAGCCCTCTCTAAGCGGTTTACAGAGTCAGCATATTGCCCCCAACAATCTGGGTCCACATTTTACCCACCTCGGAAGGATAGAAGGCTGAGTCAACTTTGAGCCTGGTGAAATTTGAATTGCCATATTGCAGGCAGTTGGCAGTCAGCAGAAGTAGCCTGCAATTCTGCATTCTAACCACTGTGCCACTGTGGCTCACATGGGATTTTTTTCCTCTTGGAATCTAAAATTTTGCTGCTTCCTGGGAAAGACAATTAAAAGAAATGTTTTGGATCTTAGTGTAGGAGAAGAAGAAGCAGAGCCTGGAGGTGGAGTCAAGAGAGGAACCAGCCTGGAGTTATTACATTGCCACAAGCAATCCAAGTTCATTCCCTTGCATTCCGTTAACTCTTATCTAGTGCCAATTGAGTGCTGACCATTAGTTGACTATATTCCTGTCAGTGGTGGGATTCAGCCGGTTCGGACTGCTTCGGGCGAACCAGTAGTAAAATTGCTGGCTGGCCTTTCCCCTCCCCACCCCGCCCCTTCCATGAGTCCCCACGCACCCCATTTTGGCTTCCAAGTAAGTGCAGGGAGGCTTACTATTCCCAAAACGGGGCGTGGGGGTTGGCATGCCCCCTGCAGCCCGTTTTCACTCTCAGGAGGCTGCAGGGAAGCCTACTAGGCCCAAAACGGGGCACGGGGAGGCACTCCCCCCCACAGCCCATTTTTGCCCCCAGGGTGGTGCAGGAGGCCAAGTGCTGTCTGTCACACCCCCTGGCCACACCCACCATGGCCATGCCCACCCAGCTGGTCACTAGGGCAGAGAACCAGTTGTTAAATTATTTGAATCCCACCACTGATTCCTGTGCATAAGTGTTGTGACCCAGGCCCACGTAGTTGATATTAAATGCAAAACAGTTTCAAAAAACAAACAGATTTTATTAAAACAGCTGAGAATTAACTCATTCTCAGCATATTCTAAATTAAATGAAAACAAAATCCTCAAAACACCAGTCTTTAGTTTATCTCTAACCTTGGGATAATTAGGCAACCTGCCAAAGGCTTTTCTTGGCAACAGTTCAGGAACAGAAGAAATTATTTATTTATTTATTTATTTATTTATTTATTTATTTATTTATTTATTTTTCGTATTTCTATGCCGCCCACTCTCCGAGGACTCTGGGCGGCTTACAACAAAGACAGTATACTAAATAGCATATTGCCCCCAACAATCTGGTCGGGGGTGGGGGGAGTTAAAAAGTGGCAAAAGAAAATATATATATTTCTGACTTCCATACTGGTGCAAATATATAATAACATACTCTCTTACTCTAAACTGAAACAAAAATATCACATAGACAATGCACCCTAAAAAATACCCTAGAACTACATGACAAAATAACATTCTAAATGTAAGTGTAAACCTAAGGTACCAGGCTAAAAAAAACCCAGGAGACTGGGAATTCTAGTCCCAGTCCAGGCATAAAAGCCAACTAGGTGGTTTGGGGCCAGTTATTCTCTCTCAAGCCAACTCACCTCACAGGGTTATTGTGGGGGAAATAGATGTATTGGATATGTTTGCCACTGTTGGAAGGAAAATCCATCTGGTTCAGTTCCAAGCTGGGAGAAAGGTGCTGGAAACAAAATGGAGGCTGGAGGCTGATTGGAAAGAAAAGTTCTCCTTATTGATGAAGCAGAACCACCAACCGCATGTGATTCTGGGCAGCTGACAAAATGGAGTTTAGAGTGGGTGGGTTTTTATACCTTCTGGATTCCTATGGAGGTCATGTAGGGGTCATAGCTGGCTCTATAGGCAAAAGGGGAAATGCAAATCCTAGGAGTTTGTCTGAGCTACTTTTGTCTACCTTTGGCTTCTTGCTTATCTGAGTTTCTGTCTGGACCCAGTCTTTCTGAATGGATTACCAAATCCACATTTCTAAGAAATGACCTGCAGAGGTTGGCTTCAGCAGGTTCTGACCAGTTCTGGAAAACCGGTAATTTTGAGTAATTCGGAGAACCAGTAAATACGACCTCTGACTGGCCCGGCCCCCATTTATTCTCTGCCTCTTGAGTCCCAGCTGATTGAGAGGAAATGGGGATTTTGCAGTATCCTTCCCCTGGAGTGGGGTGGGAATGGAGATTTTACAGTATCCTTCCCCTGCCACACCCTCCAAGCCACGGCCACCAAGCCATGCCATTCCCACCAAGCCACACCCACAGAACCGGTAGTAACAAAATTTCAAACCGACCACTGATGGCCTCCTCAGTTTCTGCTTGGCATAGGGAAACTGGGGCCAGTTTCTGCCTCTCTTAAAAAAAAATTTTCATTTCTCCTTTAGGAGAAATATAATATTCTGCCTTTTTTAATATTTTCCAAATATTTCATTCTTCTGGGGGGTGGAGGAGGGCTTCCCACACCATCTTGAGTTATTTGTGAAAATAATAAAGGCAAGATACAAATAAATAAATAAATAAGCGATTATAAAAATACAACACATACACATAATAAAATGCACGCTACTTCTATAATCATAGAATAGAATAGAATAGAATAGAATAGAATAGAATAGAATAGAATAGAATAGAATAGAATAGAATAGAATAGAATAGAATAGAATAGAATAGAATTCTTTATTGGCCAAGTGTGATTGGACACACAAGGACTTTGTCTTTGGTGCATACGCTCTCAGTGTACATAAAAAGACAATATACATTCGTCAAGAATTGTAAGGTACAACACTTAATGATAGTCATAGGGTACAAATAAGCAATCAGGAAACAATCAAGCAATATAAATCATAAGGATACAAGCAACAAAGTTACAGTCATGCATTCAGAAGTGGGAGGAGATAGGTGATAGGAACGATGAGAAGACTAATAGTAATAATAATGCAACCTTAGTGAATAGTTTGACAGTGTTGAGGGAATTATTTGTTTAGTAGAGTGATGGCGTTTGGGAAAAAACTGTTCTTGTGTCTAGTTGTCTTGGTGTGCTGTGATACCTATAGCATCGTTTTGAGGGTAGGACTTATAGAAGCAAAACAATTACACGCAAATAGCAAACTATGCTATGGTAAAATCACCAAGCACAGACTGTAATCTGTTTCGAATAGAGCAGGACAGGATAAACCACCAGAGGGCAGAGTAAGTCCATCAATAGTCCAACATGAGTTACAGTACTTAAGGGGAGGGGGGGAACCTTGTATCTCTAACCATTCTTCCCACAAGTATTGAAACAGGCTGAGATGCGGAAAAATATATATGACCGAATCATTTCTGTTAATGTGATCCAAAATTATTCCACTTATTATTTTAAAATGTTTATATTATGCATTATCGGCATTTATATTATTGTACTCACTGATGTATGGAATGGAGAGGAATGAAGGAATCATAAAAAGTTTATTTCACTTATAAATGATCTTGTGGCTTTCACAAACATATTTATTTATTTAGTCAAACATGTAGAAGATAGCAGGTATAAGTATAAACATGAACATAAACAAAGGAAGTAAGTACAGATAAATGGGGATAGTAAGACAGGGACAGTGGGCACGCTTATGCACGCCCCCTTTAAGGACCTCTTAGGAATGGGGTGAGGTCCACGGTGGACAGTTTGAGGTTGAAGTTGTGAGGGTTTGAGGCTGTAACAACGGAGTCGGATAGAGCATTCCAGGCATTGACCACTCTGTTGCTGAAGTCGTATTTTCTGCAGTCGAGTTTGGAGTGGCTTACCTTGAGTTTGTATCGATTGTTTGCCCATGTATTATTGTGGTTGAAGCTGAAGATGTTGTTGACAGGTAGGATGTTGTAGCAGACAATTTTGTGTACTATGTTTAGATCAGACCACAGGCGGCGCAGTTCCAGATTGTCCAAGTCCAGAATTTAAAGCCTGGTGGCATAAGGGATTCTATTGTGAGTAGAGGAGAAGAGTACTCGTCTCGTGAAATACCTCTGGACCCACTCAATAGTGTTAATGTCCGATATAGAGTGTGGATTCCAGGCAGATGAGCTGTATTCAAGAATTGGTCTGGCAAAGATTTTGTATGCCCTAGTTTGCAATGCAATGTTACCAGAGAAGCTTCGCAAATTAGGTTAACAATTCTTAATGCCTTTTTGGCAATGCTGTTACAGTGAGCTCTGGGGCTTAGATCGTTTGAGATGAGTACTCCTAGGTCCTTGACATAGTGAGGGTCATCTACGAGATGTATTTGGTGTTCTGATTTATTTATTTATTTATTTTTTGCCAATGTGTAGTTATATGTCCTATAAGCCAGTGGTCCCCAGCCTTTCTGGCACCAGGGACCAGTTTTGTGGAAGACAATTTTTCCACGGACTGGAGGAGGGAGAGTAAGAACATGCAACTTCAATCTCTTTCATGCACAATTTCGCTTGTCCACCGCTCACTTCCACCTGTGTAGCCCAATTCCTAACAGGCCATGAACTGCTACCAGTCCATGGCTTGGGAATTGGGGACAATCAAGATCAAGTGAAGTACTAATATCACTCTATAAAGCCTTAGTAAGATCACACTTAGAGTACTGCATCCAGTTTTGGTCACCACACTATAAAAAAGATGTGGAGACTCTAGAAAGAGTGCAGAGAAGAGCAACCAGGATGATTAGGGGACTGGAGGCTAAAACATATGAAGAACGGTTGCAGGAACTGGGCATGGCTAGTCTAGTGAAGAGAAGGACCAGGGGCGACAGGATTTTAGATTTTTTTAGATTTTATTGAATTTCTATACTGCCCTACTCCCGAAGGACTCAGGGCGGTGCACAGCCATGAAATAAAACACATAGATGTACAAAATTTAAAATCGAATAAAATGAATTAAATAAATTTGGCTGAATTAATACCCATAATTTAAAATTCCCATATTTTAAAATACAGTAAAAATTTAAAATTTACACTTAAAAGGGAGAAGATTTAGGCGAGGTCAGCTTGATGAAATAACAGCGTCTTCAGCTCGCGGCGGAAGGTGCGCAGGTCCGGAATCCTCCGTATCTCTGGGGGGAGCTCATTCCAGATTGTTGGTGCCCCCACAGAGAAGGCTCTCCCCCTAGGGGCCGACAGCCGACATTGTTTGGCCGACGGCACCTGGAGGAGCCCCTCTCTGTGGGAGCGTACTGGTCAGTGGGAGGCTATTGATGGTAGTAGGCGGTCCCGTAAGGATAGCAGTGTTCCAATATTTGAGGGGCTGCCACAGAGAGGAGGGGGTCAAGCTATTTTCCAAAGCACCCGAAGGCCAGACAAGGCATAATGGATGGAAACTGATCAAGGAGAGATTCAACCTGGAAATAAAGAGAAATTATCTGACAGTGAGAACAATCAGCCAACGGAACCGTTTGCCTTCGGAAGTTGTGGGAGCTTCATCACTGGAAACTTTCAAGAAGAGACTGGACTGCCATTTGTCAGAAAAGGTATAGAGTCTCCTGCTTGGGTGGGGGATTGGACCAGATGACCTACAAGGTCCCTTTGAACTCTGTTAATCTGTAAATCTGTAAACATAGACCCCTGCTATAAGCCACTAAGGATGAAGCTAGCAAATATTATCCTCCGTCTGATTTGGCTTCATCTCATTGTCTCAAAGCCAACTGAATGACAGCAGATCACTGGAGGCATGGCATACAATTATTGCTGTGGCCAAGAATATACACAGAAGGGTGTGGTGAAAAAGTGTGAAGATAATAGGACATTCACCTTAAAGCAACCTTAATCGGTGTAATACATTGATTCTAGGGATTTGGGTGGCTTGGAGAGAGATGTTTGTATCTTATACACATTTAGGTTCTACCATAAAAGTTCCTGGAATCAAGTTTCATCTATTTACTACTGAAAATCTCCTGTTGGCCCATGTGTAACCTTTGACTGGGCAAAATAGTGCATCATAAGACAACAATTTTTGAACCAAAGTACCTCAGGGCTCAGGACCCCGGACAGCACCCCAGAGTTCAGGGGAGCTGGTTGAAGTTTTTATAGGAGATTTGGGTTAATGTCAGGGTTCCAAGTAACACCCCCAATGAAAGAAGACTCCGAGGCTTGAGTTTCCTCAAAGTTCCATTTTATTAAAGATGTCATATTGGCACATGTGGGAAAACCCGAATCTGAAAGTTTCCAGGTTTTCCCCACCCAAAGGAAAGTCCAAGTCCCTGCCCAACACCCACAAGTCCATCATCACATGGTCCAATCAAAGCACCTTCCCAACTGGAGATGGCTCCCAGTTTCATCCATCCAGGTGCAGGGCAAGATGTCCTTGACTCTCTGAAAAAGGAATGTTATTATGATTATATATCACCACTGCTCCATACAATCCCCCCTCCCATTTTGGCACAGTAGTAAATGTGGCAGGCCTGAAGGCCCAAGGCAAAAGATGGCTTCCAGGCCTGACATCAGATAGACCAACTTAAAGAATGCATCCAAAATCAGGAACCCATGGAATGCAAATTTTTGAAAAACATTTTATGACAAATTTTTGAAAAACATTTTATAAGCATTTTCCTAAAACTTTTTTTTTTTTTGGCCTAATACAAAATGTCATCAAACATTTCCTGTGGTCAGTTCCTGTGGTTTGATTATGCCACACAGTTCAATATTGCTACTTTCAAGGCAGTCACAGCTCAGAAAAATCTCCTTGCATTTTTAGGAACATTTTCAGGGAAAGAAATATATTTAGAAGTTCTGCCATTGGAGGCATTGAGGAATCTAGTAAAGAAACAAATCTGAAACAATGATCCAATGAGTCACACATTGTTTAGTTACAATTAATAAGTTCAGCTTCTCTAACCACCTCAGCTCATAATCTAATTTTCATTTAAATTCATAGTAGGAATTGGGTTGTCAGTATTTCACAGAGTGTGGTTTATGAGTCACTGCGCCATTTCTGGCTAATAGCCCTTTGAGCAACGGTTGCTATTGAATTAAATCTGATTTTTACATTTTATTTTTTTGGGAAACGTAGAATAAATTTCCAGTGACTTGATGGAGGCACAAAAAGAGAAACCTTGTTTCACAGAGGCCACTGAGGCCACTGAAACTCAGTAAGTGTGGGTGGATTCATGATAAGTGTACCTTAACCTAAAAAATAAATTCATCAGAATAAATGTAACGCTGTAAATTCTAAACTAAATCTTTCTTAGGAAGTTGGAAGATGACAAACTGACTCACCCTGTCCGGTCATGTGTGACTCTAGGGGGGCAGTGCTCATCTCCACTTCTAAGCCCTGGGCATTGTTCAAAGACTCTGATTAAAAGAAGGAAATCCTAGGCATCTGATTGGCTGGATAGTTTGGGGAAACTAGGCAGGTCCTAGTCTGCGTACCTGAGCTTCGGTCTATTATGAGGCTAAATGGGCCCTTCAGGAGGGGCAGCAGAGCTGGGGAAGTCCATTGTTATGAGATGGAATGTTGAGACAATGGGGGGGAGGGGCGTGTTCCTGACTGAGGATGGAATCTTGAGGTTTTTCATCTTGTTCAAAGGTAAAGGGAGCAGTGATAGCACTGTTGCCATATCTCAGGGGTTGCCACAAAGAAGAGGGAGTCAAGCTATTCTACGAAGCACCTGAGGGTAGGGCAAGAAGCAATGGGTGGAAACTAATCAAGGAGAGAATCAACTTAGAACTAAGGAGAAATTTCCTGACAGTGAGAACAATTAATCAGTGGAACAACTTGCCTGCAGAAGCTGCGACACGTGCGCATGCATGTCTCCCGCAGGGGCGGGGTGCACATGCGGGAGTCATGCGCGCATGCACAAAGGTAGGGCACACGGGGTCGCACATGCATGTGCAGGGGGTGGGGAGTGGGAGTGGGTCCCACGCGCAGTGCATTATTGCATTAGTCAGTGCCGAATAACATCGTGGCTTCAAAATCTAAAGGACTCGTTTGGACAAAACTCAGCAGCACTTTTTCTTGCGGCTGTTGATAAAAATAGGATCACCAACATGATCGCCAATGTCCTATGATGGATATGGCAGAAGAAGAAGAAGAAGAAGAAGAAGAAGAAGGAGGAGGAGGAGGAGGAGGAGGAGGAGGAGGAGGAGGAGGAGGAGGAGGAGGAGGGGAAGAAAGCATTTATCCTTTTCACACTAGATAAACAGTGACATCCAAGACAACAATCCAGGTCCTGTATTGACCAGGGATAATGGCATTTGCAGTCTAAGACATGGGACAACAGATCTACCACTCCGTACCAATTTCTGGAAAACATGAGTGGAAAATCAGAATGCCAAATTCGTGTGAGTCGGACTGAAGTCTGAAGGCCAAAAGGCTTGTTTTGTTCACAGAAAAGCTGTGCTAACTCCATGATTTCCCCTCCCTCCCCCATCCCCCATTTATCTCTTGACTACATCAAATCAGTGGTGGGTTTCGCTTATCTTTGCTACCAGTTCGCTCGTGCAGAGCGTATTTGATGACATCCAGGGGGGGTGGGGGTGGGCAGAGCCTCCCGCCACTGCTGCTACAGGTTCACCCGAACCGCGGCGAACTGGTAGCAACCCACCACTGGATCAAATGCAAGAGATAAAATGTGTACTACTTTTCCATCCATCTCATAACCTTTTCTTTTTGTCCTCTGACATTTCGGATGTATGCACAAATGTAGAATCTGCAAACATTTTAGAACAGACCAAGCAGGAATGGTGTCTTTTCCAGTTTAGGGATGTATCAATCAAAGAAAGTCCACCTCATTTATTTCTCCGATCGCACAGCATAGTTCAGTAGTACCTGATTTTAAATTAAAAAAAGAATACCAGCCCTAAATCCGGTGGCCTGTATCTGCCTTTCGTATTTTGGATTCTGCACAAAGTTTGTTCCTTCCTCACTGAATATGCCCAGATGATCAGTTTGATATGGGTATCTAATATGGGTATTATGAACTGTGGTGGCGCGATGGTTAGAATTCAGTACTGCAGGCTAATTCACTGCTCACTGTCAGGAATTCAATCCTGACTGACTCAAGGTTGACTCAACCCTCCATCCTTCCAAGATTGATAAAATGAAGACCCAGATTGTTGAGGCACTAGCACTTTGACTTATATACCACTTCACAGTGCTTTATAGCCCTCTCTAAGTGGTTTAGGGAGAAGGCTGTAAAGCACTATGAAGTGATATATAAGTCTAAGTTGCTATTGCTAAGTGCTATTGCTAAATTTGCTTTTACAGTCCTTCCTATTGTTGTTGTTAGTTGTGAAGTCATGTCTGACCCATCGTGACCCCATGGACAACATTCCTCCAGGCTTTTCTGTCTTCTTCCAGCCTCCGGAGTCCTTTGAGCTCACGCTGACTTCTTCAGTGACTCCATCCAGCCACCTCGTCCTCTGTCGTCCCCTTCTTCTTTTGCCCTCTATCTTTCCCAGCATTAGGCTCTTCTCCAGTGAGTCCTTCCTTCTCATTAGATGACCAAAGTATTTGAGTTTCATCTTCAGGATCTGGCCTTCTAAAGAGCAGTCAGGGTTGATCTCTTCTAGGACTGACCAGTTTGATCGCCTTGCAGTCCAAGGGACTCGCAGGAGTCTTCTCCAGCACCAGAGTTCAAAGGCTTCAATTCTTTGGTGCTCAGCCTTCCTTATGGTCCAACTTTCACAGCCATACATTGCAACTGGGAAAACCAAGCCTTGACTATACACACTTTTGTTGGGAGGGTGATGTCTCTGCTTTTTAGTATGCTCAGCCAGGATAGTAGAAATCAAAAAAAGCAAGATTGTAGAAGCAAAACTGAGATGCAACCCCCTCCTTTTTTTGTACATGCATGTAGTCATACAGCCATCATCTACAAGGAAGCATCACAATTTTGATGGCTGGATGAGATAAAATAGGAAGAGTGGTAAATGTTTAAGAGAACATACAATTGATCTTTAGGCACTAATAATAAAAGTCAAGGAGTACACTTTTTAAAAATAGTTATTTTTATTTTATTTTATTGATTTGTATCTCGCCTTTATTATTTTTAGAAATAACTCCAGGCAGCAAACATACACAATACAGGTAATCCCCCAGGTATGAGTGTTCCCTAGCATTTACAAACAAGTCGAGAAACTGTGAATCTTGCGGCACCGCAGCAGTTGTTTGCCCTTACAAACAACCGCAGAGGCTCTGCAACATTTGTCTGGCACTCCGATGCTCAGTTCAGGGCTCTAGAGGCCTTGCCTGGCACTCCCACGAATCCTTGGGTTACAAATGGAATGGGCAGGCTCCATTACACTCGTAACTCGAGGACTACATGCACTCTTTCCTTGTCCTATTTTTCCCAGAACAACCACTCTGTGAATTGAGTTGATCTGAGAGTGATTGGCCACTGCTGTATAGAGCAGTGATGGCTAACCTTTTTGCTGTCACGTGCCAAAAGTGGGGAGAGTGGGGGGGGTCATGCGCATGTGTGCCCACACCCATAATTCAATGCCCCCATGCCCCACACATGTGCCCGCGACCCCCCTGTGCTTCCCCGCACATGCATGCATGACCCCCCGTGCCCTGTTTTGGACCGAGCAGGCCTCCCTGAAGCCTCCAGAGGCCAGAAATGGCCCATTTCCAGGCTTCCGGTAGGCCTGACAGGTCAGTTTTTCGGCCTCCCAAGGCTTCAGAGGCTTTCCTGGAGCCTGGGGAGGGCAAAAACAGCCTCCCCTGCCCCCCCAGGCCAAAAACGCCCTCCCAGAGCCTCCGCCCTGTACTTACCTGGCATCCAAAATGGGCCACGTGAAGACTCCTGAGAGGGGAAGGGCAGTATGGGAGGGGCCAGCCAAAAACCAACTGCTTAGCAGTGATGTGGATGGATTTAGTTCTAGTGACTTTGTTGGAAGATTTGAAGGACCAGATAATTGCAGATACATAAGCCTTTCTTTGTATCTGTAAAGACTCACCACTGAGTTGATGGAATATAAAAAATCACGTCTCAAAGTTTCAACTAGACTTATTTATTTTTGTAGAATTCTTCCTTCTCCCTTGTTAAACCCAAAACTAACATGGAGGAGAACAAGAAAGCAGCCTCTAAACCAGGGGTGTCAAACTCAAAGCCCGGGGGCCGAATTCGGCCCAAGGGGTGCTTAGATCTGGCCTACGGGGCTGCCTTAGAAACAGTGAAGGACCAGCCCACGGTGCCTCTGCTAGTGAAAACGGAGCTCGGGAGGGATGCATGCAGCAGAGGGTTGCAGGAGGCCGTCGCAGCCAAAAACGGAGCTCACGAGCCTGTTTTTGCTGATAGAACACTTGGGCCACCAGAAGCGCCCCCAACACGAGTGATGTCGAGTTGCCCATGCCTGGCCTGGCCAGGCCATGCCCCCCCCCCCAAGGTCAAACACAACCCTGATGCGGCCCTCAATGAAATCAAGTTTGACACCCCTGCTTTAAACTATCCAGCAAAGTCTCAGAGGTGTTATGCTGGTCAATGCAGATGGTATCCTATTCTGGGGGGGGGGGGAAATGAAAAATACAAACTGTCAAAAACAGAATGCTGCATAGTTACCAGTGTAGGCATTTTCCCCTTCTTGAAGTAGTTTGTAGGAAATTAGCTTACACTCCGGAGATTTTGTTCAACTGCAGATAATTATCTTTTCCCCCCATGCTGGGATAAATTTGTGAGAAACAAACAAGCAGACATCTAATGGTCTTGACTGCTAAAAACAATCATTTTCCTTCAGATGGATTAATATTGCTCTTCTACCAACATTGGAAGTTGTTTTAAATCTCATTTATGCAACTCATTTTTGTCTTGACGTTTTAGAAATTGAAAATGTTCTGCAAAATACTGGCATGTGGATGTGAGCATGTTTACATATAGACTATTGTTGGATTCCTCACAGCATGCTAAATCACAATATTGTGTGCTTTATGCTTTATGCGTGTGAGAAAATAGCTTCAAGTATCTCAAGTACCCAGTCCACGTGGCTGATGAATCTCTAGGTTATTCATGTTCTGTGAACTTGGTAGTTGTGGTTTATTTAATAAACCATGATTAATAAACCCAAAAAGTCTATGGTTTAGCATGTTGCCCAAAGATAGTTATAATTACTAACGATAGCAATAGCGCTTAGATTTATATACCACTTCATAGTGCTTTACAGGACTCACTAAGCAGTTTACAATGTCAGTGTATTGCCTCCAACAATCTGAGTCCTCACTTTACCGATCTCAGAAGGATGGAAAGCTGAGTCAACCTTGAGCAAACCAGGATCGAACTCCTGGCAATGGGCAGAGTTAGTCTGCAATACTGCGTTCTAACCACTGTGCCATGAGGGCTCCTACTATCTGTCCTTATTTTCACTTTTCAAGAGCAATTATACATGGAGTGCTACATTGATAAGGATCTTCAATCAAAAAGGCATAGTTGATGCTATACGACATTTGGGTAATTTTTTGGCAATAGCAGATTACGGCATGAGTGGGTTAGATGGTGTTTCCTCAGGGAAAACCAATGATTGGACATGATGAAAATCTCTACTTTAAATAATCATTTATTTATTTATTATTTATTTGGTCAAATTTATATGCCACCCTTCTCCCAAAGGACTCGGGGTGGCTCACAAAGGATTAAAACCGTAGAACAGTAAAATAAATTAATTTAGATTAATTAAAAATACAACAGTTAAAACCCATATTAAAACCAAACTAAAATCACCCCACAGGTCAAGCGATTTGTTTAAAAAGCCACGTCTTTAGGTCCTTGTGGAAGGAACGGAGGTCAGGACCCGTGCAGAGCCCGGTGGGTAAACCATTCCAGAGGGTCGGCGCGCTCACAGAGAACGCCCTCATCCTGGGCACCATCAGCCGACATTGGCCGTCGACACCCAGAGGAGAGCTGCCCTATGCGAGCACGCTGGTCGGTGAGAGGCTGGCAGTAGGTGCTCCTGCAAGTACCCCAGGCCCATGCCATGAAGGCCTTTATAGGTAAGCACCAGCACCTTGAAGCGGATCTGGAGGACCACTGGTAACCAGTGCAACTCGCGCAGGACAGGTGTAACAATCATCAATGTTGGAAGTTAACCTCAAAAGAAATAAGAGATCTTCAGACCTAAAACTGCATTGCAAAGTCTCCAAGAACCAACCCAGTCATTCCACTGAGGTAGTTTCGCAAGACTTTATCTTAACTCACCATCCAAGTCTACTCAACGTGGCGAATACACATTGTACAATCCCAGAAAACTAAGACGGAGGGATAATTTGAAGGATAGAATAGATTAATAACAGACGGATTTAAAGGTCTTCTAGTCCAACCCTCTGCCCAAGCAGGAGACCCTCTGCCATTCCGAACAAATGACAATCCAATCTCATCTTAAAAACCTCCAGTGATGCAATACCCACAATTTATGGAGGCAAACCATTCCACTGGATAATTGTTCTGTCAGAAAGTTCTCTGGAAATTTCTCCTTAGTTCTAGATTGCTTCTCTCCTTGATTAGTTTCCATCCATTGCTGCTTGTCCTGCCTTTGGAGAATAGGTTGTCCCCCTCTTGTTTGTGTCAGCCCCTTAGTGTTGCGGTCCACCAGTGGCCTGCGCGGATCGTGGCTGATCCCGACGACGAGGAGGCTGGTGTGGTGTCGTGCCAGCAGCCGGCGCAGCCGGCGCTCACGTCGGACAGCGAGGAGGCTGAAGAGGATGTGGTGCCAGAGGCAGAGACTCAGCCTGGGCCTTCAGAACCTCCAGAGGCTCCTTCAAGTGGAGAGAGCAAAGTGGAGGAGCCTCTCCTCAATGTTCGAGTATGCAGGGCTGCCAAAAGGCAGGAGTGGCTGCTCAGGAGGAGGAGGTCTTCTCAAGAGTAAGGCTTGAGGATAATTGGCCACTCCCTTAGCCTATTTAAGTCACACGTGGTTAGTAAGTTTCTTGCTGGAAACAACTTGTAATTATCATCAGAGTATTTTTGGAAAAGTCTTATCGTATTTTGTTTTCTGGGCTGGTTGCCAACCTTTGCCAGACTTTGGTTTATTCTTGCTACTTAATAAATTTGATAAGGACCATTGGTGTGTGTCAATATCCTCGGAAATCCGGAGCTGGGGCAGAACACTTAGATACTGGACATCTGCTATCATTTTCTTCATTAGTCCTTTTCTTCATTTGACTAGACCCATGATGGCGAACCTATGGCACACGTGCCACAGGTGGCACGCAGAGCCCTCTCTGCGGGCATGAGAACCGTCACCCCAGCTCAACTCTGCTGAGCATACGCATGTGCCTCCTGTTGGCCAGCTGGTTTTCTAGTCTCTGCTGTGCATGCTTTGGGGGTGGGTGCATGTGGGAGATGCATGTGCATGCATGGGGTGCATGTGCAGGGATGGGGCGCATGGATGGGGTCAGGGTGCATGTGGAGGGGTCAGATGCACAAGCAGGAGGGGCAGGGTGCAAGAGGGTGGTGCACTCATGTGCGGTGGGTGGGGCAGCAGGGCGGGTCACACGTGCATTGCATTATGGGTTTGTGCGTCCATGCACTTTTGGCACTTGGTGCCAAAAAGATTAGTCATCACTGGACTACCCTGTTTCCCCAAAAATAAGGCTGGGTCTTATATTATTTTTTGCTCCAAAAGATGCATGAGGGCTTATTTTCTGGTTAGGTCTTATTTTGGGGGAAAATACACTACTAAATGCATCCATCTGGCTGACAATCTTAACTGGGGCTTATTTTGGGGGTAGGGCTTATATTACGAGCATGCTGAAAAATCATGCTAGGACTTATTTTCCGGTTGGGTCTTATTTTCGGGGAAACAGGGTAGACATATCCAGTTCCCTCAATTGTATGAATAAACTATGCAGAGGTCTGCAGAGGTTCTCATTGTTTCTGTGAGAAAGTCATAAATTCCACCACTTTGGAGCATGTATCTGATGTCATGACAGGTGCACTTGCATTTTAACATCATGATGCTATTTTCTTCAATCTGACCCTTTCCTCAATTTTGCACCATAGATGCCATTCAAATATAGGTAAGCGAGCCATGAATTACTGTCATGTTAGCAAGTCATCTCTGTGTTTCTGTGACATATTTAAAATAAAAGTTTGAAAGGGCTGGAGTGAATCTGCTCCTGCCTCCTGCCTTCTCCATCTCGGTATTGGTACACTAAACCTGCACAAATGTAAAATATTAATGCGCTAGGACTAAATAATTAAAATTATATCCTTCCCTTCTTTTCTAAGGAGCATAAATTAAAAATATAAATCCCCAATGGAGGCTATTTCGAAAGCTTCCAGGCTGAGCATCTTGGTGATGCAAAATAGTGATGGTTCCTTGGAGTCCTTGGTGCTCTTTGACCTTGGTTGTTTTCTAGCAGACGTTTCATTACCCAACTAAGTAACATCATCAGTGCTAGAAGGGAGTGGGGTTTTCTCTCTATTTATATACATTAGCTTGCCTTGTTAGTATCAGTGGGAGTGTCCTAGGTGGCTCCTTGATTAGGCTGTTTATACAATAAAATAAAAATAAATAAAAATAAAATAAATTATTTACTGTTACCTTGCTTGTTTGAATTTGTAGTCCCTTCATTAAGAGCCAGGGTGGCGCAGTGGTTAGAATGGAGTACTGCAGGCTAACTCACTGCTCACTCCAGGAGTTCGAGTCTGAGCGGCTCAAGGTTGACTCAACCTTCCATCCTTCCGAAGTCGGTAAAATGAGGACCCAAATTGTTGGGGGCAACATGCTGACTCTGGAAGCCGCTTAGAGAGGGCTGTAAAGCACTGTAAAGTGGTATATAAGTCTAAGTACTATTGCTATTAAGGCATTGTTTACTGTGTGATAGTCTGGTATTAATCATGGTATTAATCTCTGGGTATTGACTGCAGTGAATAGAATAGAATAGAATAGAATAGAATAGAATAGAATAGAATAGAATAGAATAGAATAGAATAGAATAGAATGACAGAGTTGGAAGGGACCTTGGAGGTCTTCTAGTCCAACCCCCTACTCAGGCAAGAAACCCTATACTATTTCAGACAATGGTTGTCCAATTTCTTCGTAAAAACTTCCAGTGTTGGAGAATTCACAACTTCTGGAGGCACTGGTTAATTGTTCTGTCATTAAATTTCTCCTTAGTTCTAAGTTGCTTCTCTCCTTGATTAGTTTCCACCCATTGCTTCTTGTCCTGCTATCATATCTAGTCCTTCTTTTCTTTAAACTTAGACATACCCAACCCCAGCAACCATTCTTTTTTTTTTTATTGAAAAAGTTTTACAATTACATTTTCTCCCCATCCCCCCCCCACCCTCCCAAACCTCCCTAATCTCCCTAACCCTCCCTAACCCCCCCTCCCCCCGGACTTCCACAAAATATAATGCAAATCAAAATCCCCTTTTTATAAAAAAAACTTGAACCCCTCCACACCCAATATATTCTATCTTTATATAATACTTTCAGTTAAAAGCTATCTGATACTTCCTGGTTTGATATTTGTTCTGCACATAATCTATCCACTTTTTCCACTCCCATTCATAAGTCTCCCAGCAACCATTCTTTATACGCATCCTTTAATCAACACCACTGCACAGTTTGTCAATACAGTGCCCAAAAGCTCCTTCACAGAATATATCAAACTAGGTTTCATTGAATTAACTTTCCGAATTGGCATAATATATAGAAGTATAAACTAAACAAGCAAGTTCAACCCATAAAACCTACTGAGAGAGAGAGAAACACAGAGAGAGAGAGAGACAGAAAAAGAGAGAGAGAGAGAGAGAGAGAGAGAGAGCGACACACAGAGAGACAGAGACAGAGAGAGAGAGAGCAAGAAAGAAAGGGGGGAGAGAGAGGGAGAGAGAGACAGAGGGAGAGAGAGAGAGGGAGAGAGAGACAGAGAGAGAGAGAGAGACAGAAAGAGAGAGACAGACACAGAGAGAGAGACAGAGAGAGACAGAAAGAGAGAGAGAGAGAGAGAAAGAAAGAGAGAGGGGGAGAGAGAGGGAGAGGGAGAAAGAAAGAGAGAGGGGGAGAGAGAGGGAGGGAGAGGGAGAGAGAGACAGACAGAGACAGATAGAGAGAGAGAGAGAGACAGAGAGCGCGACAGAGAGAGAGACAGAGACAGAGAGACAGAGACAGAGAGAGACAGAGAGAGAGCGAGAAAGAAAGAGAGAGAGGGGGGAGAGAGAGAGGGAAAGAGAGGGGGGAGAAGGGAGTGGGAGGAAATAGCTTTACACTAACCCAGTTTAGCCTCCTGTGTGGTGAATGCAATTGATAGGTCTTTACCAGATCTGGTTAAGGACATTGTGTGAAATAGTGAAAGTCATTTTTCACTCAGTGCTGACAGTAAGGCTCCTCAGAGCAAACTGAAAATCAATGCCTCAGCAAAATAACTAATTTCCTCAAGCGTTTCACAATAAATCAATAGCTCATATTTTTGTCTGGTAAGATTAGTTGATTCGCTAGCAGGATTCTAATACAGTTATCCCAACTCAGCCCATTCCATCATTTTTTTTCTTCATCCACACACTTGTACGTTTCTGCCCCAAAACTCTGTGCTATTAGACTTATAGCAATTTGCAGAACTTTTCTCCCAGAACTCCTACAGTGACTTTCAGCCAATGGATCCATCGTGACTAAACAATAACGGCTACCAACTTCTTATGATCTCCTGCATTGTCTGTGAAGTCTAAGAAGATGGCAATGGGGAGGGGACAAACTGAATACGGCACTTTCCGCCATGCTCTTAAGACCCTCCTACTCCAGCAAGCCGGCCTGGCCTAATTTTCTCCCCTTTCTTTTTAATTTTTTTAAAATGAAATTTTAATTTGTTTTAAATTATTGGGATTTTTAATTGTCTTGGGCTAAATTATTTAATTTGGTTTTAAATTGTTTCTAACTTTTGTATTTATGTATTTTATTCTGTGCCTGTTCACCGCCTGAGTCCTTCGGGAGTAGGGCGGTATATAAATCTAATAAAACAAATATAAACATAAACATAAGATAATAAAGCTAATTTTAATTTGTCCTGTGCAAATTTTGTATATGGAGAGTCTCATTCATTCAGGTCTCGGTTGTCCCAAAGGAGTCGTTTTTCAACGACTCGCTAAAGGAATGCAAATGACCAGCTGTCTGCAAGGAGTATAAATCCTTCCATTCCCCACCTTCCAGTCAGAGCTGAAGAAGCTTCTTGGGTGAGAAGCTTCTTCAAAGTCTTCAAAGGAAAACCAGAAAGTCCAGTTGCCTCTTGAAAAAACACCTTTGGGACTTCCATACAAATGAGGTGTCAACTAGGGTTACAATATTCAAACAACTTTTTATGTTCGTATAAGTTGCTTATAAGTAATGTCGCCAGTTCAACTCCTCTGTAGAATAGAATAGAGCAGTGTTTCTCAACCTTGGCAACTTGAAGATGAGTGGACTTCAACTCCCAGAATTCCCCAGCCAGCTATGCTATGCTATGCTGGCTGGGGAATTCTGGGAGTTGAAGTCCACTCATCTTCAAGTTGTCAAGGTTGAGAAACACTGGAATAGAGAAACAGCATTGGAAGGGAACTTGAAGGTCTTCTAGTCCAACCCCCTGCAGGAGACTTACACCATTTCAGACAAATAGCTGTACCAATCTTTTCTTAAAAACCCACAACTTCTAGTGACAGACCAAAAATGGCCTGAAAAATGGCTTGAAAACGGCCAAAAAAAAAAGGCCAAAAAACCCGGCCAAAATACAGGCATGTGCGTGCCAGTCAGCTGGTCTTCAGGTTTCCGGTGCACATGCATGCACATTCCGGTTTGGGCATTCAGTGCCGAAAAGGTTCGCCATCACTGGCCTATGGCACAGATAGTGTAGCAGGATGGCATTAAGTGAGTTCAAGGCTGATTAGAAATTGGATGAAGATGATCAGAGAATTCCAGAGCTGTAGTTACAGGGAAGATGAATAATATCCTGGACAAAAGCACTAGTAAATTCCTTTTGTAATACTGCCAAGATACCATCATTATCACTGCAAATCACCTTGAAGGTTTTTTTTACTCCATAGTGTCCAGATTGCACAGTTAATAGATTTTTGTTCATAACAATTTCTCATTCTAGACACTTTATATCTACAAGCCTAAGCCATGAACAAGACAAATAACAAACAAGAGGGAACAATATTTTCATAGCTAGGATATATATACTTACTGATTTTGAAAAGGATGAAGATAGTGCAAAGTAGCTTTCATATATGTAGATAAATTTGGAGATAAATTGTTAATCCAATGTTGAAATCCAATGTACACATCATTTAAATAGTGCTCTTCTGGGAAAAGCAACATTATGCAAAGTACCGAAAATTGAGATGTCACCATAAGGGTCCATAAACATTTAATTTGACTCCCTCTGCCTCCATCATATCTTTGGTCAATTTAAGGTCTCTCATAGTGTAATACATTTTGGTAATATCAGCGAAGAGTAAAACTGGTTGGTTTCCTTTATCTCTTTTGCAGAGTGTAAGAATGTCCTGAACATTTCTTAAATAGAGCAAGAAGTGATTATAGTTACTTTATTAAATGCCTCGATGGAGCAGGGAATCTCTCTTTTTCTCTTTTATGTTAAATGTATCTCTTGTGAACTTGTAATAGTACAAGTTCTATTCTACCAATCGTGATGGATTCATCAACTCAATATTAACTCTTAGGGATCAGATTTTCTCCAGGGTAATCTCTTCACAAACTGGCCTGTCAAGTCTTCCAATGGTGCACCCACCCATCAATGCTGTAACTACTGTAAGTCTATCCACATCATTGCTGCTTATCTTCTCTTTCCTTATACCTTTCCTGGCATCAGAAGCCTTCTCCAGAGACCCAGGTCTTTGCATAAGGGGTCCAAAGTAGGATCATTTGAGCCCGGTCACTTGACCATCAAGTGACAACTCAGGGTTGGTTTGTTCAATGATCCATTGGTTTATTCTTTTGCCTATCCATGATATTCTCATGAATCTTATGCATTATATCCTAACCCTAACCCTAACCCTAACCCTAACCCTAACCTAACCCTAACCCTAACCCAACCTCAACCCCAACCACAACCACAACTGAATCCCAACTCCAACTCCAACTCCAACTCCAACCCAATCCCAATCCCAACCCTAACTCTAACCCCAACCCCAACCCCAACCCCAACCCCAACCCCAACCCCAACCCCAACCCTAAACCTAAACTTAAACCTAACCTAACCTAAACCAACCCTAACCCTAACTCTAACGTAATCCCAACTCCAATCCCAACCCAACCCCAACTCCAACCATAACCCTAAACATAATCCAACCCCAACCCCAACCGTAACCCTAGCCCTAACCCTAACTCAATCCCAACTGTAAACCTAAACCTAACCTAACCTAAACCTAACCTAACACAAACCAACCCAAACCAACCCTAACCCAACCCCAACCCCAAACCTAAACCTAACCCAACTCTAACTCAATCCCAATCCCAACTCCAACCCGAACCCTAAACCCAACCCCGACCCTAACACTAACACTAACACTAATCCTACAAATTGCAGGTACTTTATTTAAAAGCATGTCTTACCTGCACATTCAGACTTCTTTCCTAACCCAATTTTCTTAACAACTGCAGTGAATAACTTTATAACTATGGTAAAAAGCTCACACAATGGGGAAAAACTCACTTAACAACTGCCTTGCTTAACTATGGAAGTGTGGGGCTTAGCTGAGGTCGTAACTTGAGGACTACCTGTATGAGATTGGTAAGAAAGAAACCTGTGTGTGAAGCTTGGATATTCCGGTACAGTCATCTTTTTTGGGAAAACACCTTGAAGTGACATGGTCCATCTGTTTCAGAAATGTAATGTTTACAGTTATAGGAATAAAGATTTGCACCAATAAAGGAAAATATTTGTAGCTCAGGGACTTTCGTACTCTTGGAGCTTGTTTGTTTTCTTGCAGACATTTTATTACTGAAACTGGGTAACATCATCAGTGCTAGTGGCTTGCACTGACCAGTGAGTAGAACTAATGATATTACCGAGTTTGTGTCAGAGTATATTCATGAACTGGAATAGGGCATAGCAATAGGTCAGCCAATGAGGGCTGTTTGGAAACTGAAACATAGTATTTGCTTGTATGGGGCCATAAGAGACAGTTTGGAGCCTGGGCGTGGCTTAGACTTGCTGAACTGTATATAAGGGTTGGGTTGGCCTCTGTAATGGGTGACTCTGTACAATATATTAGCCTCTGTATCTCTCTACTCTGTAATGACATGCTTCTATGAATATTACTTCTGCGTTCCTGATTTTGTATGCCGATTTCTGCTGTATGGAATTGTATATAAAGAAGTTTCTTATGTAGTCGAATCCTGAAGAATTCATTTAATTGTGTCTGTAATGTGTGCTGCAACAAACTCTGACAGTTTGGGTAATGAAACATCTGCAAGAAAACACTCAAACTCAGAGAGCACCAAGGACTCCTCATCAGGACACCAAGAAGAGATATTGTTCCTGTACAATATAAAGTGTCAGATGAACATGTGCATGATTCATGTGCAATTAGTAAGACAAATACAACTTGTTTTAGTCATGGCATATGTTTGATACTACAGAGTCAAGTTTGAAGACCTGTAACTTACGTACTTAACCAAGAATACTTTTAAAGGTCCCCCCCCCAAGAAACAATCTTCCCCAAATGCTTACAAATTCTGAAAGAATGAGAACAAGGTCTACCACATATTTTGTGAAGCATTTGATGCACCTGTAAAAATTCTTCCTCAAGTGTTGAAGGACAGTTCTTCCACCTAGCTTGATGACAATGCTGTAGCATTCTTTACGGAAAGGAGACAACAAAACACAACTAAAGTGCCCCTTAGACAAATGATAATGCAATGAGGGGACAATTGTACACTTCATCCAGGGGTGGGCTTCAAAAATTTTAGCAAGGGGTTCTTTGCCCGGGTGCTGGGTGGACGTGGCCATGGTGGGCATGGCCTAGTCGGCCTCCTGCACCATGGGGAAGAGGGGCATTTATGCCCTCCCCGGCTCTGGAGTCTTTTCTCAAGCCTCCAGGGGGGCGAAAATAGTCTCCCCAGGCTCCGGAGGCCATCTGGAGGCTGTAAACGGGCCTGTTTCCAGCCTTCCCGAACTCCCGGTAGGCCTATTTTTCACCCTCCCCGAGCTTCCACGTGTGCCCTGCACTAACCTGCATCCAAAACGGGCCGTATGGGGACTCCTGGGAGGGGCGGGATGGGGTGGGCAGGGTCAACCTGGAGTGGGATTTCAGAGTTCTCCTAACTGCACAGAATCAAATTTATTTATTTATCTATCTATCTATCTATCTATCTATCTATCTATCTATCTATTTATTTATTTATTTATTTATTTATTTATTTATTTATTTATTTATTTATTTATTGGTTCGATTTATATGCCGCCCTTCTCCGGAGACTCAGGGCGACTTACAATGCATTAAGCAATAGCCTTCATACTTTTCTATATACCTGCTTAGTAGGGCTTTTGGCCCCCCTTAAGCGGTGTTCTATTTTATACAAAGTCAGCTTATTGCCCCCACAAACCGGGTCCTCATTTTACCTACCTCGGAAGGATGGAAGGCTGAGTCAACCTTGAGCCTGGTGAGAATTGAACTCGCAGTAATTGCAGGCAGATGGCAGCTAAGCGCTACTTTAACAGTAATTTAGTCCGCTGCGCCACCAAGGCTCGTTAGCTAGAGGTTCTCCCGATCCCCTGTGAACCCCCAGCAGCCCACCCCTGACTTCATCACATTTCTTGCAGTCGTTTCTAAAGAAAACTACCTCCACAACCATTGCAAACACATATTATTACCAGTTGGAAAAGTCCAGAACAAGGAGTGAGATGCGTTAAAGGGTGAACAAAGGTTAAAGGAAATTTGATTGGAGAGTGAGTAGTTCAAGTATCATGAGTCAAATAAAGTTATTACTTGTCTGATGTAATTTACTTGATGATTGATAAACACTTGCCTAGCACCATTCAACAGTTCATGGAAAAAAACCTGGTGATAAATTCATCAAAGTCAGTTTTAATTTCATTTGAGTGCAAGACTGGCAGGCAGTTAGCTTGTAGTGAGTCATCAGGTCAATTCAACTGTTCTTTAGTTTGGAGAGCTATCTAGATTTGCCATAGCTTTCCTCCCCAGGAGCAAGCGTCTTTTAATTTCTTGGCTGCAGTCCCCATCTGCGGTGACCTTAGAGCCCAGGAAAATAAAATCTGTCACTACCTCTGTTTGTTCCCCATCTATTTACCAGAAATTGAGAGGGTTGCTTCCTCCTCCTCCTCCTCCTCCTCCTCCTCCTCCTCCTCCTCCTCCTCCTCCTCCTCCTCCTCCTCCTCCTCCTCCTCCTCCTCCTCCTCCTCCTCCTCCTCCTCCTCCTCCTCTTCTTCTTCTTCTTCTTCTTCTTCTTCTTCTTCTTCTTCTTCTTCTTCTTCTTCTTCTTCTTCTTGTTATTATTATTATTATTAATAGTCCCTTGGATTGCAAGGTGATCAAGCTGGTCAGTCCTACTGGAGATCAACCCTGATTGCTTTTTAGAAGGCCAGATCCTGAAGATGAAACTCTTTTCACTGGAGAAAAGCCCAATGCTGGGAAAGGCTGAGGACAAAAGAAGAAGGGGACGACAGAGAACAAGGTGGCTGGATGGAGTCACTGAAACAGTCGGTGTGAGCTTAAATGGACTCCAGAGGATGGTAGAGGACAGGAAGGCCTGGAGGAACATTGCCCATGACTTCGCAACTAACAATAACAACAAGTTTAGAGAGCTAGTATGGTTGAGGAGCTGGCTTAGAAATCAGGAGACTCTGGGTTTTGGGCTGCCTTAGACATGAAAGCTGGCTGGATGATTTGGGGCCAGTCACTGCCTCTCACCCAAACCACCCCACAAGGTCTTTGTAGGAAGATTAAGAATATTCACCAAATTGAGTTGACCAGACAATATTTTTTTAAAAAGGTGGAATAAGTAACAGTACAAAGACCTTCAAGTAGAAGTAAAATGACTGTGGCAAAAGAAAGCAAAGATAGTTACCAAGAGTCATGGACATCTTAGTTGCAATCCCAAAACATCTGGAGCACCACTTGAATACCACGGACATTGACAAAATCACCACCAGTCAATTGCATAAGGAAGGCAGCTTTACTCGGAACGGCTTACATTTTTGTATGAAATGGTGTAGGTTTTCCTGCCTAAGCAGGGGGTTGGGCTTGAAGACCTCCAAGGTCCCTTCCAACTCTTTTATTCTATTCTATTCTACATCCTGTGACAATACTTTTAACAGCATCAAAGAACAACACTGTTATCCTACATCCTTGGGAAGGACTCAACAGGTGGATAAAAATGCCAAATCCACTCTAAACGTCTGGCTGTCTGTGTAGCCAACAATAATCATAAACCTTTGAAGATTGTCAGGGGAGTACCCATATGTTTGGGCTGGAATTGCACAAAATGCCATTTAACAATTTGTGCGTGGTGTCCCCCTCTCTATATTTAAGAGGCTAAAGTGACCTTACTGTCTTATCAACAGCAGCTCAAAGTACATTTCATATGAAATTGGAGTACCAAAGCCAACATATGTCTTTCTGCCATTGGATAGGAATGTGAGTGTTTGTTTGTTTGTTTGTTTGTTTGTTTGTTTGTCAACAATGTATGAGAAAATAAGTATAAATACAAACATAACATATAAACATATAAGTATAAACAGGTATAAGTATAAACATAAGAAATGAGTACGAATAAATGGGACAGTAAGATAGGGATGGTAGACACGCTGGTGTGCTTATGCACGCCCCCTTTACGGACCTCTTAGGAATGGGGTGAGGTCAACAGTATACAGTTTAAGGTTAAAGTTATGGGGGTTTGAGGATGTAACAACAGAGTCGGTTAGAGCATTCCAGGCATTGACCACTCTGTTGCTGAAGTCGTATTTTCTGCAATCGAGTTTGGAGTGGTTTACCTTGAGTTTGTATCTATTGTTTGCCCGGGTATTATTGCGGTTGAAGCTGAAGTGGTCATTGACAGGTAGGATGTTGTAGCAGACAATTTTGTGTACTAAACCTAGGTCAGACTGTAGGCAGCGCAGTTTTAAGTTGTCCAGGCCCAAAATTTCAAGCCTGTGGCATAAGGTATTCTGTTGTGAGCAGAGGAGTGGAGGACTCTTCTTGTGAAATATCTCTGGACCTGCTCAATTGTATTAATGTCCAATATACAGTGTGGATTCCAGGCAATTTCAAGCAGCACGAAGGGGAAAATTCGATCACACAAAGCCCGTCCTTTTTTAACCTGCATTGTGAATGAGACACATATATCATTGGACAGGGATTCAATCACATGGACCCACACTTGGAATATTGCATTCAGTTTTGGTCGCCACGATGTAAAAAAAGATGTTGAGACTCTAGAAAGAGTGCAGAGAAGAGCAACAAAGATGATTAGGGGACTGGAGGCTAAAACATATGAAGAATGGTTGCAGAACCTGGGTATGTCTAGTTTAATGAAAAGAAGGACTAGGGGAGACATGATAGCAGTGTTCCAAGATCTCAGGGGCTGCCACAAAGAAGAGGGAGTCAAGCTCTTCTCCAAAGCACCTGAGGGTAGAACAAGAAGCAATGGGGGGAAACTAATCAAGGAGAGAAGCAACCTAGAACTAAGGAGAAATTTCCTGACAGTTAGAACATTTAATCAGTGGAGCAACTTGCCTGCAGAAGTTGTGAGTGCTCCAACACGGGAAGTTTTTAAGAAGATGTTGGATAATCATTTGTCTGAAGTAGTGCAGGGTTTCATGCCTGGGCAGGGGGTTGGACTAGAAGACCTCCAATGTCCCTTCCAACCCTGTTATTCTATATGTAGATTTTATGGCTGCCATCTTGTTTTTTTTCTGCCTTTCCTGGAGATACTACTGCTTTCCTCTCAGAGTAAACATGATGTCAATCACTGATCAAAAGAAAGAATGGCTTCTGGATATGATGATGTGTGCTATTACAGACTATCAGAAGCTGCTTAGAAGAAATTTGGGTCAAAAATAAGATATAAATCTCGCAAGGAAATACAAGAGAAGCAGCAGAGACTAACTGTCCATTAGGGAATAGAGATAAGTTGAAATCTTGTTTTGTGATCTACTGTTGGGTTTTTTCCCCTCTATTTTTAATTTTAAAAATCTATGAAGAATATCATGATTCTCTTTAAAGGCAAGGAGTGAAGCGACTGGATTTTTTTCCCCCCCTTGCTCCCTCCTTTTTTTAAAAAAACAACAATTACAATATTTTTAGCCAAGTTATAATATACAACTGCATTGGGAGATAATGTCACATTTTTGCAACGAGTGTTGTAAGATTGAACTTATCGGGGGACACGCAACTGCTCAAGAAAAAATTAGCAAAGAAAATATCTATTTGATTATACATGTAATAACAGCTGCAAGGATTGTTTATACGCAACATTGGAAAGCAGAGAAAATACCTTTGGAAGGAGAAGTAATTAAAAAAAATTAGACTGTGCAGAAATGAATAGATTGACTTTGATGATTAAAGAAAGAGAAGATTCAGAATACTTTAAGATATGGAATCAATTCTACTATTGGTTAGAAAAGAGATATAAATAAGTAAATTAATAGTTGTGTAGAAAAATGCTATAATCAGAATATTTTGTTAGTGATGAATTGTTGTAATTGATTGGATGAGAATGAAGACAGAAGAAATAACAAAAAGAAGAACGATAGGAGACAACACCGAGATGTCATATAGAAGGAATGACTGATGTATTAAATGTTTGTTTGTTTAAAAACTAAAAAAAACTTTTTAAAAAATGCAAGACCCCCACCTCAGCTATCCCATACAGAAAATAACATACGACCAAACTTTATAGATCTTCACAGATTTTTTTTAGAGGTTGTCTTCATAGTCTTTATAGGTTGCATATAGCTGCCATTCAAGTCTTGTGGTGAGGCCGGGGGAGATAGATATTTGGAATGAAGGAGAAATAAGAAAAAAAGATTATTTCAAGCAGAGTTCTGAACACTGTCAATATTTGATATCTTTGAGAAGCCACAAGGATCCCAGTGCTAGAATAATTCAACTACCCTGTTAAAAATTGAAATATTGGTGGAGGCTCTGAGCAGCACCCAACATCGAATTATTTCTGTCAGTGATGTAAAAAAATTGAGAGGTCATTGATTCGTGATCCAATGCTATAAATCACTGACATTGTTTTAGGACAATATTTTAAGATGCATAAATGGGAACACGTTTTAGTGTTAAATATTCTAATTCTTTGTTAAATTATGTCCCAAATCTTTGGAATTTGATTATTTTTAAGCAGTTATGATTCTATCAGGCCTAGGGT
This sequence comes from Pantherophis guttatus, assembly GCF_059756535.1. NCBI lineage: Eukaryota > Metazoa > Chordata > Lepidosauria > Squamata > Colubridae > Pantherophis > Pantherophis guttatus. The sequence continues at coordinate 334,608,339 of NC_142063.1, read as the reverse complement.
ATTGTTAAGAGAATTAGTTTGAGAAATTGGAGAAATAGTAATATTCCTAATATTAAGGGTTAGATTGAAATGATGTATAACATAAGCGTTTTTTGCAAAGGTAAATTATACATAATAATCCAAACATGTCTGAAAATCTTTGGCACAAATATTTATGATATTTTACATCATACAATCATTAATTATTATTTCTTCCCCTGCGGTAAATTTAGAAATCTCTTTGACCTTTGATTAAGAGGTGATATATTTCAATAATTATCCCCTTTTGTTTGTTTCTTATGATTTTGTAGTTCTTGGCGGGTTTTCCCCTTCTTTTGGTACTTTGTCATTTTTCTATCTCTTTCCTTAAAAGTGGCTCAGAAATAAATAAGAATAAATGAATAAAAGCATTTAAAAAAAAATTCCTCCTCAAACTCTTAAGCAATTTCTATCCAATTTAGGAAGAAATTCACATAGTTTGTCAACTTCTTAGTCAAAAAAAACCCGACAGCCAGGCAAACAGGAGATGAGAGATTAGGCCTCGGGGCTCTGTTTTGATGAGACACTTTGTCTAGACAAGCAATTTGTGTGTCATTGTGTTGACATGCTCTGCCTCAGGATAGTAACCCCTCAAAAGTTGGCTCTCGTGTGTGTCAACCAGCAATGCTTCGAGGTGTGCACAGAAGCATTTTTCTCATTCTAAGACAAGCATCACCCAGAGCTGTTCCACTCTCATATTTGGGAGCCGAGGGCCATTTCACTTCACCAAAGTACTTCAAAACAGGCACTCTGACATTCCATCACAGAAACATGGCCTTGTGAAGTTCCTCACGTTCCAACTCGGAGCAGATCATTCTCACAATTTTGCCTTCTCCCACAACCTTTTTAAAACAAAAATCGTCAATTCTTTCCTTTTTGTTTTCTGAAGATGCAGGTAGTCCTCAACTTATGACCATAATGGAGCTGCCCATGGTGGCCATAAATCAGGGGTGTCAAACTCTATTTCATTGAAGGCCACATCAGGCAGGGGTGGGTTCTACTTACCTTTACTACCAGTTCACAACGTGACTTGCTTTGCTCACACGCGCACTTCTGCACATGGACAGAAGCTTCTACGCATGCGCAGATCACCCATGATGACGTCGTGGCAGGTGGGCAGAGCCTCCCACCGATTTTACTACCAGTTCTATAGAACTGGACCGAATCAGGAGGAACCCACCACTGATATCAGTGTTGTGTTTGACCTCAGGGGACCAGAGTGGGCATGGCTGTGGCCAGCTCAATGTCACTCGTATCAGGAGCGCCTGTGGTGGCCCAAGCACTCTGCCAGAGAAAAGGGACTCTCAAACTCCATTTTCAGCTGCGACGGCCTCCTACAACCCTCTGCCAGCAAAAACAGAGCTCGGGAGGGCTGCATGTGGCCCTCCCAAGTTCCGTTTTCACTGGCAGAGACACCGCGGGCCAGTCCGCTGTTTCCAGGGCGGCCTTGTGGGCCAGATCTAAGCACCCCGCAGGCCGAATCTGGCCCCGGGCCTTGAGTTTGACACCCCTGCCATCAATCATGACGGTCATAAAGCAGGGCACCCACATGCCTGACACAATTTTACAAACTTCATTTGTAAACCCATTGTTCATTGTCAGGTATTTTTACTGAAAACCAAAAGCAAAAAAAAATGTCATAAATTGCAGTCATGTGACTGTGGGATGCTGTAAATGGTGGTAAATACAAGCCAGCCATTAAGCTAACTGAAATGCGATCACATGATCACAAGGGCAGGAGACTGCTAGAACTTTGGAATCAGGTCATAAGTCCCTTTTTCGGATTCCATCGTGACTTTGAATAGTCACTAAGCGACACTAAGGTCATAAGTCAAGGTCTGCCTGCATTTGCCAATGTTTGAAGGCTCATGTAAACACAATAAATACCACAAAATTGTCAGCTGTTCCTGAGAGGTTTACAAACAGGGTAGTACTTCTATCTGAATGAGTTCCCTTTATATTTTGATAAATGAAAAAGGTGAATTGGGTTCCACTGTCAGATGAAAAACAAATTAGGAATTGGAGAACAAATCGGAATGGCATAGAGTTGGCAGAATTCTGGAGTTTGACAGAAAATCAAAAGGTGAAAACAGGGAAACTGAGTAAGCCATAACCTAGTTAAATTTATCTGTTGGTTGTTTTCAGATTATTATCAGGGAAATTTTAGGGTGCTTTTATCAGTGGTTAGTTACCCAGGGTTGCTACAATAAGGTAGGCAGCCACAGCAACATAAATAAATAAATTCTACATTTGTGCTACTATTGGTCGTCCTTGTTTAGTGACTTCCTTCTTACAGCAACCGTTCACAGTTACAGTGGTGATGGTAACTTTGGGATCAATCTTGCATTTATGACCCACCCAAAGGAAAACTGAAGTAAGTTCATAAGCACAGTCAGTTTCACTGAAGGACCACTTTACTTAACGACCAGGTTGCTGGTTCCAGTTGCGGTTGCTAAATGAGGACTACCTGTCATTTTTCTGTGTTGCTCAGGAAAAGGGGAAAAAGAAGAGTTTGTCATTCATCCGGAACAGCAGAAAACAATGGCTCGTTCAGCAAATCGTGGCTCAAACAAGTTGTGGCTTACTCCGAGGTGTGAATCTTTAGAGCAACTAAAGTTGCTAGTCCCTACTTCTAAAATGGTCATTTTGTGGGGGACCCAAAAGGCAGATTTGGAAGAAATATTGGAGATCTTCAAGTTGAATGTGAACATACAAAAAAAGATGTTGAGAACCTAGAATGATAAGGAGTCTGTAGGCTAAACTATATGATGAATGACTGAGGGAAGTAGGTATGCCTGGTTTCTAGGACTTGAGTGACATGATAGCAGTCTACCAGGACTTAAGGGGCTGTCAAAGAGAAAAGGGGCACAACCTATTCTCCAAAGCACCAGAAAATAGGACAAGACGTAACAGGTTGAAGATTATTAAAGAGAAGTCTAACCTAAAACTGTGGAGAAATTTTCTGACAGCGAGGACAATTAATCAGTTGAGTAGCACTCTACTGTGGGTGCTCCATCACTGGAAGTATGAAGAAGAGACTAGACAGTCAATTGTCTGGAATTATATGCCCAAACAGGGGATCCTATATCAGCGGTATAAAACTCGCGGACTGTGGGCCAGATGCATCATGTGCTGGCCACCCCTACCCTTGTTTTAGCGAAGGGGAAGAAAGTCTCAATGCATCACATGATGACAATGTGACACTGCAAGTTTGACACACCTGAAATAGGATCTCCTGCTTGAGCAGGAGATTGGACTCCCACTCCCACTGCCCCAGCGCTATGCCATCCTATTTAGCCATGTTTTCAAGGCTGGGTGCATGTGCTGGAGATGCGTGTGTGAGCAAAGCGCATGCACAGAAGACTAGACACATGCATGGAAGACGCATGCACATAAAGCAAGCATGCACACGCGGGGCGAACCGGTGATAAACATATGTGAAACCTACCTCTGGTGTGGCCCACAGCGAGAATCCATATGCCACCTGTGACTAATAGCTGTCTAACCTTTGTTAGGCAATGTCTCATCATTGTTGGAGGCCATTTATTCCATTGTGTAACATATCTCATGGTTGAAAAATTCCTCCTTATTTACATCAACAGTGTGTGTGTGTGTGTACGGCTTTAAGCCCAAATGGCAAAAGTTGAAATAAGTATGAACTACAGTACTGATCTTGTGGTGTGCATTCATCTCTGTGCAAGGGAAACTGACACAATCAAATTTCTGTAGGCAATTCTATTCAGCTCCCTTGTCACATTCATCCCCCTAAATTGATTATCTTTACAGCAACTACTCTTTTAAGTGTGTGACTTTGTGACCGGAGAGGCTAATAAGCTCACCAACATAACTCCTAATGGACTATATACCCAATCTATATTCCGGACTCATTTGTCGCATTGTAAATCAGGCTCATTTGTCTGAGATATAGTGCCAGAGAGCACTAAACACACATTGCTGTTGTTTTATTGTTCTTATTAATTAGATTTATTTTTTGCCTTTCCTCCTGGAATGCCAAGTGACATCCATAGCACCCTTTTCTTCCCTTCCTTTTTTTCCAACAACTACTCCAGGAAGGAAGGTTGGGCTGAACCAATGTTTCTCAACCATGGCAACTTTAAGACATGTGGACTTCTGCCTGCTGAGTGGGAAACTCTGGGAAGTCCAGACATCTTCAAGTTGCCAAGGGTGAAAAACACTGGACTGAACAATAGGAACTGATCTATGGTCTTCCAGTCAGTGATGGTATTCAGCCGGTTCGGACCAATTCAGGCAAACCGGTTGTCAGCTTTGGAACACTGACACCGGTAGTAGCGACTTGCGGGTGGGCTCACCCATCCACCCACTCCGGTGCTATGCCGTCCTATTTAGCCATGTTTTCTAAGCTTGGACACATGCATGCAAGAGCAAAGAGCATGCGCGGAAGGCCAGACACATGAACAGAAGGCCGGGCACATGCACAGAAGGTGCGAGCGCTCACATTTTTGGTGCACAGAGAACCGGTGGTAAAATTATGTGAAACCCACCTCTCCTCCCAATAAACCTTAATGTCTGATGGTGACCTATGTGAAGCACCCGAAGGCAGGACAAGAAGCATTGGATGAAACTAATCAAGGAGAGAAGCAACCTAGAACTAAGGAGAAACTTCATGACAGAACAATTACCCAGTAGACCGGCTTGCTTTCAGAAGTTGTGGGGGCTCCATCGCAGGAGGTTTCTAAGAAGAGATTGGACAGCTATTTGTCCAGAATGGTATAGGGCCGTGATGGCGAATCTATGGCACATGTGCCAAAAGTGGCACGCAGAGTCATCTCTCTGGGCACACCAGCTGTCGCCCATTGCTCTTCTGGGTTTCAGCATGCATGTGCTGGTCTTTGCACACATGGAAGCACCAGAAACCAGAAGACTAGGTGACTGGTGCACATGCACACGCCAGAAACTGGAAGCTCAGCTTCCCAGTATGTGCATGCACTGGGGAACTGCTCTTCCAGTTTCCGGCACTCCCACACTTGCACGCTGGGGAGCTGCTCTTCCAGTTTTTGGTGCTCCCCTGCGCGCATGTGCACACTCCCGTTTCAGTACTCAGTGCCGAAAAGGTTCGCCAACACTGGTATAGGGTCTATAGGGGTTTGGACTAGAAGACCTCCAAGGTCCTTTCTAACTCTGTTATTCTATTATTCTCTTACCTTCAACAAAGTCTTCTCAGTCTAATGCAACTCCCTAACAGTATGCCCCAGTGGCATTCAGCTCATATAAGCTTATACTTTTGAAGCAGAATCTCATAAATCATATCACTTGACCCCCATTTTTTAACGGTGCCTTTTGGCACATTTTGGTTTCTCCTTCTGAATCAAATCAGGATCTCTTCTTTATGTTAAAGAAGGTTGCTCCTCAGAAATGTGTGTAGGTCTCATATGATTTGGTGTAAAATTTTGGAACTGCATTCCAAATGACGTAAGCTCCAGATGAATGAAACTGATTGAAATTTCTTCTCTAATTTCAAAGAAGATTCCAAATACAGCGAGAGAAAGAATTAGAAAAGAATTCCTAATTCCTAATTAGAAGCTCTGGTTTCACAGTGGTTAAAGTGCAGTGTTGCAGGCAAACTTTGCCCACAGTCTGGAGTTCAATCCTGATCGGCTCAAGGTTGACTCAGCCTTCCTTCCTTCAGAGGTCAGTAAAAAGAGGACCCAGATTGTTGGGGGCAATATGCAAACACTGCTTCTACTTTGTAAACCTCCCAGAGAGTTTTGTAAATCGCTATGAGGTAGTATATAAGCCTAAAATGCTAATGTTATTACTAATTCTTACTAAGGCTCTGCCTTGGGGCCAGATTAAGGCCAATTGATGACCTAGTCACCTAGAATTGGTGCTCCTCAACCCAAACGAAACTCTCTTTCTCTTCCCCTATTTGTATTTTGGACTCAAATTTCATTTATTAGACTATTGCAACTCTTCCTCCCAAGGTTATTCTCACAGCCCATCAACTCCCCACCATTTTCATTTTTATTTGTGTGAACATTGGATTTCTCTCTGGAATATAGCCGTGTTACAATTTCTTCATTTATATTTCGTCTTTTGTTGTGGCAAAATGGCTCAATGTCAAAGAGATAGAAAGGTGGAGTACAAAGACCACTATTATCATTATCATCATTACCATAATTAATATTCCTTACAGCCTCTAAAATTGCTACTGAGGAGAGAAAGATTGGATTTCTTGTATCGTGAGCCATTATGTCAAATCCTTTTTACGGCAGAGATGGTGGGAAATGGGTTTAGTTCACGGTCATGAATTTAGCTCATTTCGGTTCCTCAATAAATATACAAATTAAATTGCAATTATTCTTTCTTGTCATGTTTTTCTGCATAGTTTGATTCCAAAATGGACATTTTAAGGGAAAGTGTTTACATAAACATGTATATTACTGCATTTATAAATGGAAAATTAAGTGCTTCTCTCTTTTTCATACACACACACACACACACATGTTGATTTGGGCAGTGAGATATGTATGAATTTATGGGGAAAAATCACAATAACTATGAAAATGGGATGGAAAATTGGTGGGATAAAGAAGGAAAAAAAGAACAAGTTTAACTGGAGGGATTTGTCTCCTTTGTGTGTATGTATGTATGTGTGTATGTATGTGTGTGTGTGTGTGTGTAAGTATGTATGTGTGTGTGTATTTGTGTCTGTGTGTGTAAGTATGTATGTGTGTGTGTATTTGTGTGTGTGTGTGTGTATGAATGTATGTATGTATGTATGTATGTATGTATGTATGTATGTATGTATGTGTGTTTTTCTGTCAAAGCACCTGGTCTACCCCAATATGAGAGGGAGCATACTGCTTCCCTTTCGCCTTTCAGCTCCAATCCAGGAGTCCTCAAGCAGTCACATTCACGACAAACCATTTTATACCAAATTTATATTTCCTGATAAAGAAATAAAGGGAGACTAGTATAGATCTATTTCAAGCTATTTAGCTCTCATCAGCTAACCATGCCCTAACTCAGATTCGAATTAGGTTTGAATCCGAGTAAGGGTATGGCTAGCTGATGAAGGCTAAATAGCTTGAAATAGATCTATACTAGTCTCCCTTTATTTCTTTATCAGCAAATATAAATTTGATATATGTATGATATATATATGATATATTTATATATATATATATAAATAAATATATATATATATTTTCTTGTCTTTTCGTAGGCCTTTATGTGTATTTTTCTCTCAGCCGGGTTTTTTCTTACGTAAATCAAGATCTTTATACAGCCATAGCTCAGTGAAATCCCATTCACTAGTTTCTAGGCTTTTTCAGACATCAAACTTTTAGTCTCCCAGTAGACAGCAAAATGCTGGTTTGATGTCTGAAAAAGCCTAGAAACTAGAGAATGGGATTTCCCTTTCCAGGAGGTTTTGTACCATTGACGATTCAACCACTAATGAAAAGTACACATCGTTGGAATATATCTTGTACAAAATATCATGTTTTAAATAAAATCTCTTTAAGAATACAGTTTACGGAAGCTTTACAGCACAGCAGTGTTTCTCAGCCTTGGCTGGTTTAAGATGTATGGCGGCCCAGAATTCAGTTCAATTTCAATTCAATTCAGGTTCCTAGAAGTGAGCTGCAAAAGTCCAGACGATTGGTAGAAGGCGGTAAATATTTGAGTTCCCTGTATCTCTGCTGCCATCTACTGTCATCCGGGTATTTGCAGATCAGATCTGGTTGTCAGCCCTGGAGGCCATCTTTTTCTTTGGATCTTCAGGGCTGCCACACTTAGTGCTGTGGGAAACTGGGAGGGGGGATTGCATGGAGTTGCAGAGATATCTAGCCATAATAACATTCTTTTCTCTGGGAGTCAAGGACATTCAGCCTGCACCTGGAGTGCCGTGACTGGGAGGCATCGCCATTTGGGACGGTGCATTGGTTGAACCATGTGATGGACATGTGGGTGCAGGGGAAGGGACTTGGACTTTCTTTTGGGTGGGGAAAACTTGGAAGCTCTGAGATTTGGGCTTTCCAAGATGTGACAATATGTCATTTCTAATAAAATGGAACTTGAGCAGCTTCTAGCCTCAGTCTTCTTTCGTTGGGGGTGTTACTTGGAACCCTTACACTGGTAATCCTAAACTTCATTCTCAACAAATCCAATAACTTGCAAAACCAGTGACCAAATAAGCAGCAAGCTTTGAGTTAAAGACAGCAACGAGACAAAAATTATCCAGAAGGTGTCAAATTTGAACTGAAAAATGAAACTTGGTTTTCACAATCTTACTCATTGCAGAGTATAGTGATTGAAAGATTGGCGACTTCTCAACTAGAAGAAGTGGAATGTCATGATCCGTTTCAAATTGGATATGGGGTTGAATCTGTTTTAGTCATTCTAATGAATGCTCTTTATATGAGTGAAAACAGACTATCGGTTCTTCCTGACCTCTAAATCTCTCACGTCAATTGACTATAAGTTTTCTGATCATCAAAGATATTTGTTCATCGTTCCCACCACCCATCTCCTTCCACTTATGACTGTATGACTGTAACTTTGTTGCTTGTATCCTTATGATTTATATTGATATTCCTGATTGCTTATTTGTTCCCTATGACTATCATTAAGCGTTGTACCTTATGATTCTTGATGAATATATTTTTTCTTTTATGTACACTGAGAGCGTATGCACCAAAGACAAATTCCTTGTGTGTCCAATCACACTTGGCCAATAAAGAATTCTGTTCTGTTCTATTCTATTCTATTCTATTCTATTCTATTCTATTCTATTCTATTCTATTCTATTCTATTCTATTCTATTTAGGATTTCGAGGTAAATTTTGTTGTGGCTCTGCTGTTCCTGTCTTTTGGACAGATTTCAGTGTAGTGTTGTCAAGGTCCTAGTAATGTTTTTCAATATTTACATGAAATCACAGGGGAAATCATCAGATGATTTAAAATTGGGTGCTATAATTATCATTGTGATACCCACATTGACTTCCCTTAAATATCTTCAGGAAATGGAGTTACTCCCTAAAAGTCTGCCACTATCAGTAATCAGCTAGATGAGGGACAGTGGTGGGATTAATTTTTTTTTTACTACTGATTCTATGGGCGTGGCTTGGTGGGCGTGGCAGGGGAAGGCTACTGTAAAATCTCCATTCACACCTCACTCCAGGGGAAGGATACTGTAAAATCTCCATTTCCTCCCCACCCCACTAACTTGCTTTCCAGCTCCGTTCTCCTGTGCAGAGCAACAAAAGAAGACTCAGCTGATCAGCTGGGACTCAGGAGGCAGAGAATAGATGGGGGCGGAGCCAGTCAGAGGGGGGCATTTGCCCAGATTCGTCTGGTTTTGTTTTTTGGGTTTTTTTTTTTAATTTGATTTATATGCTGCCCTTCTCCGGAGACTCAGGGCAGCTTACAATGCGTTAAGCAATAGTCTTCATACTTTTGTATATTTATACAAAGTCAGCTTATTGCCCCCACAAACTGGGTCCTCATTTAACCTACCTTAGAAAGGATGGAAGGCTGAGTCAACCTTGAGCCTGCTGAGATTCGAACTTACAGTAATTGCAGACAGCTGGTGTTAATCACAATGCTTTTAGTCTGCTGAGCTACCAGGCCCATACCATTTTGCATCAGTTGCGCCCCTACCTGGACCGAGATGCCTTACGCTCACCCATGCACTCGTCACCTCCCGGATCGACTATTGCAATGCTCTCTACATGGGGCTGCCCTTGAAAACCACTCGGAGGCTTCAGCTGGTGCAGAATGCGGCCGCGCAGGTAGTGATGGGAGTGTCCCGATGCTCCCATGTCACACCCCTCCTGCGTGACCTGCATTGGCTACCAGTTGCCCTTCAGGTGAGGTTCAAGGTGTTGGTGATTATCTATAAAGCCCTACATGGCTTAGGCCTAGGGTATTTGGCGGGTCATCTGCGGCCAGCAACAGCTCCCCATCACCCGGTGTCCTCACACAGAGAGGGCCTACTTGAGGTCCCATCGGCCAAGCAATGCCGGCTGACGGCCCCTAGAGAGCAAGCCTTCTCTGTAGGCACACCTACCCTCTGGAATCAGCTCCCCTTGGAGCTCCGGGTGGCCCCTGACCTTCGCTCTTTCCGCCGTGACCTTAAAACATGGTTGTTTCGCCAGGCTGGCCTGGACTGAATGGGGTTTTAATGGAATTTTTAGTTTCTTTTATTGTTTGAATTTTTAATCTGGACTTGTTGTTGCTTATTGCTGTGAGCCGCCCTGAGTCCTTGTGGAGAAAGGGCGGCATATAAGTCCGATAAAATAAATAAATAAATAAATAAATAAATAAATAAATAAATAAATAAATAAATAAATAAATAAATAAATTTGTCAGTTCTCCAAACTACTCAAAATTTCTGCTACCGGTACCGATTCAGAACCGGAATCTGAATTCAAATCTGAATTTGAAACGGAGTAGACATGCTGATTTTTGAGGAAGCAGCTATCTAGAGAAGTGGTAGATCCTCCTACTTCTTGAATGGGGTTATACTCTCTCAGAAAGACAAGACTTGAAAGTGCCTCTGAGCCCAAATCTCTCTCTAGATCCCTTGAGTGAGGACATAGACTTATAGAATCACAGGGCTGGAAGGGACCTTGGTGGTCCAACCACCTTACCAGGGCAGGAGTCCTTTGGTGGGAAACCCTCTACCTTGACTAGAGTACTGTGTTCCACTGTGGGGAAAACCCTTGCATAGCAATGGAAATGTTGGGTTTGCTTGTCATAAGTGGAGGACTACTTAATATATTGTTTTGTTGACTGGCAGCTGCTCAGAGTTGGCTTTTAAGATGGGTGACTGTAGAAACATAATAGACAAATAGAATAGAGTAACAGAGTGGGAAGGGACCTTGGAGGTCTTCTAGTCCAACCCCCTGCTTAGGCAGGAAGCTCTATATCCGTGATGGTGAACCTGTGGCACGTGGAGCCATATCAGTGGGCACAAGAGCATTGCCCTATCCTAGCTGCAGCGTGCATGCATGGGCTGGCCAGCTGATTTTCGGGCCTTCCAGGCCCACTGGAAATTGGGAAACAGGCTGTTTCCAGTGCCTGGAGGGCCTCCGGGAGAGTGAGGAAGGCTGCTTTCGCCCTCCCCAGACTCCTAGAAAGCCTCTGGAGCCTGGGGAGAGCGAAAAACGGGCCTACCGGGCCCTTCATGCCACTGCATGCCAAAAGTGGGGGGAGTGCGGGGGGAGTTGTGTGCACATGCACGGGGGGGGGAGCGGGGTGCATTAAATGGGTATGGGCACACACGCACATGACCCCCCTGCGCTCCCCCTGCTTTTGGCACGCAATGGCAAAAAGGTTAGCCATCACTGCCCTATACCATTTCAAACAAATGGTTGTCCAATCTCTTCTTTAAAATTTCCAGTGTTGGAGCACTCACAACTTCTGCAGGCAAGTTGTTCCACTGATTAATTGTTCTAACTGTCAGGAAATTTCTCCTTAGTTCTAGGTTGCTTCTCTCTTTGATTAGTTTCCACCCATTGTTTCTTGTTCTTGTTGTTCAGGTGCTTTGGAGAATAGTAATAGGAGTAGCTTTGGAGAAATGAGATAGATGGATGGATGATAGATAGGATAGGATAAAATAAGATGTAAGATAAGATGTAAGATAAAATTAGCTATAAGATGAGGGGAGGGGAGAGAGGAGAGATGAGATAAGAGGTATGAGAAAAGAAGATAGATGATAGATAAACAGACTGACAGACAGACACTTGGACTTAAAACTCTTGTCTTGCCATTTGTTTTTGGGCAAATACAAAATGTAGGGGATTACCCTTAAAGCCAGGGATAGGCAGCTATGATCCCTTTAAGACCTATGGATTTCAGCTCCCAATATTCCTGAGCAAGCTGGCTCAGGAGTTGAAGTCCACAGGTCATAAAGGGGCCAGAGTTGCTGTTATGGCTCCGATCACCGAGCCTGTGTTATCAGCAGGAGAGGACTCCGAGAGTGAAGGAGAGGAGTTGGCAAGGCCTCCCTCTCCAGGACCCTCCTCTCTGGCAATGCCTCCGGTGTCCTCCGAAGGCCAAGAGATAGGCCCAGGGCCAAGCACTTCCACGCAGTCGCAGGTGGACAGTAATGATGATGATGATGAGTCTTGGCTGGACCCTTGATAGCGTCGCAGAGATAAGCGCGCGCAGCAGAGGAAGAGGCGTGCCAGGGATTAGGCTGAGTCACTGGACCACGCCCCACAGGGTATAAAAGGGGGTGTGGTGGCCATTCAAGCTCTGTGACGAGCAAAAACTGATATTGAACAAACCTCTCTGCATTGCTGGACTTTTGAATATTCTTTTATCTGTTGTGTGTTGGCTTTGAAAAACACTCCCTTCGTAACTAAAAGACTTTTGGCAGCCAGCCACTGGGTTGCTGCCAATTCTGCTCTTAGAGAAACCTTTGTCGGCTGGTTTATTTCACTATTGACTGTCTGTGGGGGTGCGTGTGTGAGACGGGAACAGAACAGTTGCCCACTCCTGCTTAAACTTGGCAACTTTTAAGATACATGGACTTCAGCTTCCAGAATTCCACATCCAGCATGCATTCAAAAGAAAACCTCCTATAGGACCCTCATTTTTACTAAGCTTATTTGAGTAGCTTGCCTAAAATTATCTGTAATTGAGCTTTTTCAGCTGCTGCCCCTCTTCTCTAGCATGCAATCCCTGAAACATTGAGAGCTTGACCTCTTTATTAGCTTTATAAAGCACCTGCAATACCTCTTTTTATTTGAACTTTTAAATGTTAATGATGACATTTTAAACTTTTTAAAAACTTTTTGTTTTAATTGGTCTTAAGTGGAGGGTTTTGTGTGTTGGTTTTCAAACTGTTATCCCTGTAATCTATTCAATGGCTTTGATAGCTGGTGCTACTGGTTGTTGTTGTTAATTGTGAAATTATATCCGACCCATCATGACCCCATGGACAACGTTCCTCCAGGCCTTCCTGTCCTCTACCATCCTCTGGAGTCCATTTAAACTCACACCTACTGTTTCAGTGACTCCATCCAGCCACCTCATTCTCTGCCGTCCCTTTCTTCTTTTGCCCTCAATCTTTCCCAGCATTAGGATCTTCTCCAGTGAGTCCTTCCTTCTCATTAGGTGGCCAAAGTATTTGAGTTTCATTTTCAGGATCTGGCCATCTAAAGAGCCATGCTACTGGTACATCAAATCAAATAATATACAGGTACTCCATGATTTACAGTTGAGGTAACTGAGCCTGAAATAATGGCTGTAAATTGTGTCGGTCATTAAGTGGGTCACCACATGATCACATCTAATTTTACAACCTATTTTGTGACAGTCAATAATGAATGGGGCAGTCATTAAGCAAACCCATTCTAATAGCAGTGACTGTGAGAGAGATCTTGGAGTCTTAGTGGACAACCAGCTAAATATGAGCCAGCAGTGTGCAGCGGCAGCCAAAAAAGCCAATGGAATCCTAAATTGCATTAAGAGAGGGATACAATCAAGATCAAGTGAGATACTAATACCACTCTATAAAGCCTTAGTAAGACCACACCTAGAGTACTGCATCCAGTTTTGGTCACCACACTATAAAAAAGATGTTGAGACTGTAGAAAAAGTGCAGAGGAGAGCAACCTGGATGATTAGGGGACTGGAGGCTAAAACATATGAAGAACGGTTACAGGAACTGGGCATGGCTAGTCTAGTGAAGAGAAGGACCAGGGGAGGCATGATAGCAGTGTTCCAATATTTGAGGGGCTGCCACAGAGACGAAGGGGTCAATCTATTTTCCAAAGCACTCGAAGGCCAGACAAGAAATAGTGGATGGAAACTGACCAAGGAGAGATTTGCTAGAAATGAGGAGGAACTTTCTGACAGTGAGAACAATCAACTAATGGAACAGAAGTTGCCTTCAGAAGTTGTGGGAGATTCATCACTTGAGACTTTCAAGAAAAGATTGGACTGTCATTTGTCAGAAATTGTGTAGGGTCTCTTGCTTGAGCGGGCGTGGGGGGGGGGTGTTGGACGAGATGACCTATAAGGTCCCTTCCAACTCTGTTAATCTGTTAATCTGTTTTCTACCCATTTCCCCCCCCCCCCCAGAAAACACAAGTAAATGGTAGTTTCTTGCCCAAAGCATTGTAAATTGTGGTCATGTGCAAACAACCATAAATGCAGGCTAGTTGCCAAGTGACCAAAATGTGTTCATGTGACCCTGTGGTAGGTTGTGTGTGTGTGTGTCTGTGAGTGTGGCCATCAGAACTTTGAAATCAGGTTGTAAGTTGTTTTGGAGTGACTGGAAGTAAGTCAAGATAAAATGTTGAATTGTGCCAAAATGTTATCTTGCCTAATGCTCTGTTTTCCTGTGCAACCAATAATGTGTATCAGAAATGTTTAGCCGTTAGCAGAATGTCTCCGTTGATGCTCTGTTTCCAATGGTATTTAACACAGTAAGTCATCTGAATATGGACATTCCTTTTATGCCATCAAAGCTAATAGCTGTTGATAGACCTTGAACATATCCTATGGCGATCGGTTCTGGAAATGAAAGAATTTAATTAAACAAATTGAACAACAGCTGCATTCACAACCATTTAACCTGATTACTGAATTAACCCAGTTTTCTGGGTTTGTAGAATTCATTGCACAGAAATCAACCAAGCAGGATGCACATCGAACTAGGCCATTAAGAAACTAACAAAGATCAACACAAACCATTCTTAGCATATTATCCAGATGCAAACTCTTAAGTGTTTAAATGACCTGGCTAAATATGTCATGGGAGAACCCTCTTCTCTTACCCAGAATTTTTAGATCTTGGATTATTTAATTGGATGTCCCAAGAGAAAGAAAACTTTCTGTTTTAAAGAAGCTTTTTTCCTTTTTCTTCCACCAACTGTGCTGAATTTAAATTAGCCAATGGTTAAGGAAGCCAATCAACACATGCCAAAATCGTGACAAGGGATTTCGCTCCAAGTAGAAAACAGTGTGAGTTTTTGTTTGTTTGTTTCTAAGCCACATTTTCACAGGATTTTTCTTTAAATTAAGATTGCATATTTCACATTCCACATACACCAAAGCAAAAATATTCCCTTTGCTTATAGGGAACTTGGGAGAAATACAGTTCCTCGTGAAAACATCCTCATTATCTATCATCGACTAATAATTGGAAACAGTGTACTTTCTTTTTAAGAGTGACAAAGGGCAAGAAATTTGATCCCTAGAAAGCACAAATTGCAATTCTGTTGGCTATAAAAATACTGCTTGAGATACATATATATAAATCAGCAAAAATCTGGTCTAGGGCTTGTCCTAGCGAAGGCAGAGCCTGTCTCATTTATCGATTTGTTTAAATCGGTTGTTTGCATAAATTTTCAAGCATAACTTTCCTTAAATATTCAATAATATTACATACATTTTCTCCTAAAGTACCAGCTTTTTAATGGAAATTCCCTTAATTTTTTTAAATTTTTAAATTTTTTTGTAAACATACTCTTCCGTGACACTCTTTGTGATGAAATTTTCCCCTTTCCTCTCTTATTTTTTAAAATCTACACTCCTCCACCATATTGACTGATTATGTACCATCAAGTCAATTTTGATTCCAAGCGTCCACACAAATAGAATTTTTTTCCATAACCATCTATCTTTTTTTTTTTTTTTAGCCTGTTATTTAGGCTCTTGGTTTCTTACATAACTCCGCTGTGATGTATGCAATTTCAGAAACAATCCTTTATGGCTGTATATTTTTCACAAACAAATTGGTTTAATGTGTGTGTGTGGGAAATTTTCATGGGAGTAATACAGATGTTAGGGTCCATTCACTGCAATGGCAGAGTCCACGTTCTTCTGTTGCTGCAAATCTCTTCTTTTAAAACTCCCTGGTGGGTTGCATTGACATCCCTATCAATTCATGACATTTCAGGATAATTCTTGCTCCTCTTTTGAACTAGTAGCATGAAGTCGATAACAACATGGTGTGTGCTTGGTATGAAGAGCACATTCTTCAAAAAGTCTATAAAATGTCCTTCTAGAACTCCAGAGCACTTGAAACTTCCAAATGAGGCTGTGATAGACATCTCATGCTACCTTCATGGAAGATGACTGGGTTTGTTTGTTTTTTTAAAATCTTTTGACATGGTATTCCATATTAATATATTAGGTCATTTCTAAGATTGTGTGCATTCAAATAAAAGAATATCAAAAGTTTCATCTCTGAACCTCAAATATAATTTGCTGGTCCTGTATCTGGAGTGGGGATTTGGGTTATTTTTGGAAAAGTTTGTAAGCTTTCATTACTTGTCCTTAAGCCAAGATGTTCCTTGAGCCTTCAGGATAATGACAACTGTCGATCTGGAATGTTTTCATTCAGTCAGTCAAAGTTTGGCAGAGTAGATAAGCAAAGTTCAAATAAATAAAATGTAAAAAAAAAAAAAAAACCCAACAACAACAACAACGCAAACACCTTCCCTTGTGAGTCTTCCCTGATAGTGTGAATGAGAGTGGAAGGTTTGATAAAAATGTCTCCCCTGGTGAGAACTCAAGTCTGAAGAATTCTTGAAGGTTGGATAAGAGGTTCTCTACTTGATAAAATGTTTAATTGTCCACCTTTGACCTGTGCAGCTGCGAAGAATAAGATCCATACCTGACGTGCCTTTATTTTCAACTTCCAAGCAGCGTCCTGTCCCTTTGTTTAGGATTGCACCATGCTGGATTATGTTTAAGAGAGAGAGAGATAAATAAATCAGTGTTAACATCTATCATCTTTTAATAGGTCAGATTACAATTCCCATGCCAGCTGGGAATTTTTGAAGTTGTAATTCAGGACATGCAAGGAAGAAGAATCCCCCTTTTTTTGATATTGTCCTATAACTTCAGGCTAAAAAAATTACCAGCTTTGACTTGCTGTAACTGGATCAACCATTAGATGGCAGTAAAGGGATATAACATTCTAATCCTTTGCTGCCACTAGTGGCAATTTTAAGTTTTGCAGCGAGATTTGCTAGCCCTAAGCTAGGGGTGTCAAACTGGCAGCACCACCTGTTGGTGCAGGGGTGAAATCCAGCAGGTTCTGACAGGTTCAGGAGAACCAGTAGGGGAGATTTTGAGCAGTTCAGAGAACTGGTAGCAGAAATTTTGAGTAGTTTGGAGAACCAGCAAATACCACCTCTGGCTGATTGGATCGCCCGATCCGGTAGCGATAGCGGCGGGTAGTTCGGAGAACCAGTAGCAAAAATCCCTCCCCCCCCATGCCCAGCTGAGCCACGCGATCGTCAGAGCCTTTTTTTAACTTTTAAAAGCATTTTTTCTACAACCTCTTCGGCTGAAGAGGTTGTAGAAAAAATGCTTTTAAAAGGCTCTGACAATCACAGCTGAGCCGCGCGATCATCAGAGGCTTTTTTTTTTTTACTTTTAAAAGCAATGCCACAGCTGATCACCCCCCCCCCCCCGCTCTACTTACTGCATGCCTCCTTTTGGTGTGCACGGCGTATGCGCAGCCAGCAAACCAGTAGTAAACTGGTTCAGATTTCACCCCTGCCCTGCATATGGTGTTATCTCATACTGCAGCCAAATTATTTAGGCAGGACAGCTATACTGTATATCTGAGAGAAATGAGCACGCCTGCTTTGCTTTCAAATGTTTTCAGCTTTCAATCCTTGGCATGTTCGGTTAATGTTGGGAAATCTCTCCAATGCAAGCAAGGCTGATTTTGGTAGGAAATGAGGAAGCTTCCAGAATTCTAGTGTGTGTGTGTGTGTGTGTGTGTGTGTGTGTGTGTGTGTGTGTGTGTGTGTGTTGCCCACACTTATTTTGGACCAAGGCAACAAAGGAGAATTCTCAGATTCCACATACTAATTGAAGATAGCCAGACTCCAAACTAGTTCACATAATCTCATAGAATGTACTTCATAATGATACCCGAGAATAGCTGGACCAGTGGTTTGATTTAGCGGAGGGCTGCTTCGTATATTATAAAACAGCTATGGAAACATCACCGCATTAAAATTAAAATTAATACAGCCGAACTAGGCTGGAAATCAACTGAAATTCTCTGTTTAGTTTTACGTAGGTCTAATTTCAGCGGCTTACAAGCATAGGGTAGGCAAAGATAACTGAATAATTATTTGATGCATATTCTTGACAAATATATCTTTTCTTTCATATACACTGAGAGCATATGCACCAAGACAAATTCCTTGTGTGTCCAATCACACTTGGCCAATAAAGAATTCTATTCTATTCTGTTCTGTTCTGTTCTGTTCTGTTCTATTCCATTCCATTCAGGGGTGGGTTCTACTTACCTTTACTACTGGTTCGCAGTGGGGCTGCGTGTGTGTGTGAGCGAAGCGAGCACGTATATGTGCTCTTCTGCGCAAGCGCAGAATTTTCTGCACATGCGCAGAAGTGTTTTGATGACGTCGGGGTCGAAGGGTGGAGCCTTTACTACCGGTTCTATAGAACCGGTGTGAACCAGGAGCAACCCACCACTGATTCCATTCCATTCCATTCCATTCATTGTTAGTTTTGGCTCCTATCACAAAGGGTGTGGCTGTTTGTTTTTGTTTTTAAATGCCATCTGTTTTAGCCGCCCTTTTATCAAAACCAGGTAACAAATTGTGTATTCAAAACTGGCCCTTCCTCTACTGAATGTTGGTGGTATGTACATGGAGGGAATGGGAGATGGCTATCAGCTCACGGCTAGAAATGATGCGACGTTTTTAAAAAGATGTATAATTTTAATGAGATGGCCAAGTAGTTTTCCAGTTCTTTCTTCTCCTTTAAATTAAAACAAGCCCAAAAAACAAAAAAACAAAAACACCTTTGCAGTCAGTGATCAAACCCAGTTTGGGGATGATAAAGGGCCAATTTGGCAACATTACTACTCCTGGCTCCATTGTCTCAAAGGTGCTTTTAACAGATTAACAGAGTTGGAAGGGACCTTGCAGGTCATCTAGTCCAACCCCCCATCCAAACAGGAGACCCTACACCATTTCTGACAAATGGCAGTCCAGTCTCTTCTCGAAAGCCTCCAGTGATGAAACTCCCACAACTTCTGAAGGCAACTTCTGTTCCATTGGTTGATTGTTCTCACCATCAGAAAATTTCTCCTTATTTCTAGGTTGAATCTCTTCTTGATCAGTTTCTATCCATTATTGCTTGTCTGGTCCCCTCCTCTCTGTGGCATCCCCTCAAGTATTGGAAGACTGCTGTCATGTCTTCCCTGATGCTTCTCTTCATTAGACTAGCCATGCCCAGTTCCTGTAACTGTTCTTCATATGTTTTACCCTCCAGTCCCCTAATCATCCTGGTTGCTCTTCTCTGCACTCTTTCTAGAGCCTCAACATTTTTTTAATAGTGTGGGTGACCAAAACTGGATGCAGTATTCTAGGTGTGGACTTACTAAGGCTTTCTAGAGTGGTATACTAAGGCTTTTTTCAAAAGACAACTGGACTATATTTTTGTTTTTGAGGAAGTAGACATTTCACTTCTCATCCAAGAAGCTTAATCAGTTCTGACGGGATGACAGGGTGGATGGAAGGATTACTTCTGACATCCCAACTCCCCCCCCCTCATCCAGTCAGAACTGACGAAGCTTTCTGGATGAGAAGCAAAAGCTCTTTTTCTTCCTCAAAGGAAAAAAAAGCACATAGCTCAGTTGCCTTCTGAAAAAAAGCCCTTTTGGAATAACCATGTGTTGGATGACTGAGAATCTCCATAGACACCTAGCCCCATTCTAAAACTATTTTAGAAACAGCTGGCTGGAAGAAAAGAAATGAAGATTAGAAAATTTAGGGCAGTGATGGCTAACCTTTTTGCCATCGCGTGCCAAAACCTGGTTATTAGGACCTGGTTATTTACGGGACTGCCTGCTACCACCAATAGCCTCCCACCGACCAGTACGCTCCCATAGAGAGGGACTCCTCCGGGTGCCGTCGGCCAAACAATGTCGACTGGCAGCCCCCAGGAGGAGAGCCTTCTCTGTGGGGGCACCTACGTTCTGGAACGAGCTCCCCCCCGGAGATACGGAGGATCCCGGATCTGCGTACCTTCCGTCGCGCGCTCAAGACTTTCCTATTTCATCAAGCCGGCCTGACCTAAGTCTTTCCCCTTTAAAATGGAAATTTTAAATCTGGTTTTAAATTATTGGGGTTTTAAATTTGTTCAGCCAAATTATTTAATTCGTTTTAATCTATTTTAAATTTTGTATTTATATGTTTTATTCTATGGCTGTTCACCGCCCTGAGTCCTTCGGGAGTAGGGCGGTATACAAATTCAATAAAATAAAATAAATAATCAATAAAATAAAAGCGGGGGTCACGCAGAGGGGTCGCACGCGCATGTGCCCACACCCATAATTCTATGCGCCCCACCCCCTGTGTATGTTTGCGTGACTTCCCAGCATTTCTCCCCATTTTTGGCACGTGATGGCCCGGTAGGCTGTTTTTTGCCCTTCCCAGGCTCCAGAGGCTTTCTAGGAGCCTGGGGAGGGCAAAAATGGCCTTCCCCCACACCCCCGGAGGCCCTCTGGAAGCCGGAAACAGCCCATTTTCCGACTTCCGGTGGGACCGGAAGGCCCCAAAATCAGTTGGCCGATGCACACATGTGTGCTGGAGCTGGACTCACGTGCCCACTGATATGGCTCCATGTGCCACCTGTGGCACACATGCCATAGGTTCGCCATCTTGGGCTTAGGGTATGGATCTTCTGAGAATAAGCATCTTTTTTTTTTTTTTTACAATCTTTTTTTACAATCTTTGCAGAAAAGCTGTAAAGGTCATCAAACCTCTCCTTGTGCTTTTATTAGAAGAGGATGACTTACAGAAGGGAAGATCTGGCTAAGGTATCCAGGAGCCTGGATAGCTCAGCAGACTAAAAGCATTGTGATTAACACCAGCTGCCTGCAATTACTGCAAGTTCAAATCTCACCAGGCTCAAGGTTGACTCAGCCTTCCATCCTTTCTAAGGTAGGTAAATTGAGGACCCAGTTTGTGGGGGCAATAAGCTGACTTTGTATAAAATATATAAAAGTATGAAGGCTATTGCTTAACGCATTGTAAGCCGCCCTGAGTCTCCGGAGAAGGGCGGCATATAAATCTAATTTAAAAAAAAAAAAAAAGGTTTAACCTTATAGTTATTCAAATGCTCCACCAGCAGGGGTGATTTTGAACAGGGACTGCTGCTTTAAAACAAAAAAGGCTTACCACTGTAGGAAGTTAGCACCCACCCCTCTTCTAGGAAAATGAGATATTTTAGAAAATACTAAAGGGGCAGAATATTTCCCCTAAAAGGGAGGCAGAAACTCACTCCTCCCCCACCTTTGTCAATGGGCCATTAAGGCCTGGGCCAGTCTCTTCTACATAACAAAGATCTACCTCCTTCAGACAGAGCCATAGTAGGAATTGCCCAAAGCCCCTTCATTACATCATCACCCAGCAAGAGTCAACCAAGCTTGGGACAACCTACAAAGTTATCCCTGGCCCCATGGGAGTTTGACAACCAATCAGAATACAAGCTCAAATTCAAAGCTGAACAGAGGGTATAAATCTCTCTCTCTCTCTCTGCCGCCCATGTGCTTTTTGCCCAGGATGTCAAACCATGTGGTCATGTCCACCATTAAAAACCATCTTTCCAATCAGCCACCGTGTTTCCAGTGTCTTTCTTCCCCACGTGGAACTGAACCCAGAAGGATATTTCTTCCAACACCACAAACAACTCATATGAAAATAATTGC
The DNA here is from genome assembly GCF_059756535.1 of Pantherophis guttatus. Taxonomy (NCBI): domain Eukaryota; kingdom Metazoa; phylum Chordata; class Lepidosauria; order Squamata; family Colubridae; genus Pantherophis; species Pantherophis guttatus. The sequence continues at coordinate 334,586,612 of NC_142063.1, read as the reverse complement.
AAAAAAAAAAAAAAGCATGAACCTGTATAAAATTCCAACGCTTATGGAGGCTGCTCTTGACTTTCTCACAGTCAAGCAGCTGAGGGAGTTTACTCTTCACATTATCCACCAAGCAGCGGGTATCTGGGAGCAATATTGTGGTCCCAAGAGCTCCTAAATGCAGAAATCCTTCTTTGGTGTAGCGAGCAAGCTAGGGAAGGAAGAGAGAGAGAGAAAAAGAGCCAGGTTTAGTGAGATGAATGTTATCTACTGCAGAACCAAATACAGTCTGGTAGTGAAAGATAATATGGATTATTATGATCTTAAATGATGTTTTGCTCTGATGAAACTCCAACTCAAGGACTGCGCAAAGCTCTGGGCAAAGGTTCAGAGAAACCATGGAGAAGGTCCAGAGAAAGACGTTAAGGATAATCAGGGGATTCAGCCTTATAAAGAGTGATGGGTATGTTTCAGGGGTGGGTTCTAAATTTTTTTACTACCGGTTCTGTGGGCGTGGATTATTTTGTGGGTGTGGCTTGGAGGTCATGTGACTAGGTGGGTGTGGCTAGCTGGTCAGAGTCATTTCTGGAAGTTCCTCGCACTTACGACCAGTCCTCACACTTGCGACCTGACTCATTTGTTTGCTTTTAACACTGATCAGCTGTAGGACGGCCCTTTGAAGCCCCGCGGCAAGAGTTTAAACAGTTTTTTCCCCTCTAGTCATCAGCTGGGACTCAGGAGGCAGCAATAGATTGGGGGTGGGACCAAATAAAAGGTAAGAATAACGTGGGGGGGTGGGGGGTGGGAGGGCGGGGGGGAGAACCGGTTCGGTGATGTCATATCGTCACCGCTACCAGCTCAGCCGAACCGGACCGAACCGGGAGGAACTCACCACTGGTATGTTTAGACTTCAGTGTGTGGTGATTGACTCACATTCTTTCAGTCCATGCCTACAGTATGATACGCTCCTGTATCATCAACCATAGTGGTGCAGCGGTTAGAATGCAGTACTGCAGGCTATTTCTGCTGACTGCCTGCAGTTTGGGAGTTTGATTCTCACCAGGCTCAAGGTTGACTCAGCCTTCCATCCTTCCGAGGACAGTAAAATGAGGACCCAGATTATTGGGGGGGGGCAATAAGGTGACTCTGTAAACCATTTAAAGAGGGCTGTAAAGCACTGTGAAGTAGTATATAAGTCTAAGTGCTATTGCTATTCGTCAAATAACCAAAGGCTTTTCCCAGAGCCTAAATCTATTACAGAAGGCAAACATCACTGTTAGAGAAGACTTCCTAATGGTAAGAAGAGACTTTTCTGCTTTGGCTCTCCCACTTTGGAACATTGTGTCCCTCAAGCTGATATAACCCCACGCTCTATTGACTTTCTGAAAGGGCCTCAAAATCTGGCCCTGCCATTTGGCCTGGGAGCCCTGATGGGAGCGTATACTACTGTAGGTAGTCAATGGACTGAAAGAAGATTCCACCCCCATCCCATGTGTATCTTGTTCTCTTCCTCACCATCTTTGACAATTTTAATGTTCATTTTAATGCTGATGTCAGGGTTCCGACGGATGCCCTAATTAAATCATTAGCCTCGAGCCAAGCTTCAAAAGAAATCCAGTTATTTATTAGGAGCTTCATGTCGGTATGTTCCAAGTGTGGCTAACTCTGACCCCACATAATTTATGACCCAGACTTGACCCTGTTTCTCCCCTCCCCCCAGGGTGTGCCATCAGTCACATTCGCCAACGGAGCAATTTCGCGGGTTGTAGAGATCACTCCCCTCCGGCCACTATGGGTAAACCTGGGAGACAGCCTTGAGAGAGATATGTCTGGAATGTGCTTTTGTTTTTGGCTGCTTCACCGCTTTCCCATTCCCCTTGCCTATGACAACTCGAGAGCAGGCCAGGGATGCTTTGCGAGTTGACAGCTGATATTTATTATTGTAATATTTTAATGTTTTACCCACATCTGTTCAATTTTGTCCATAAAGAGTAAGGGAGGTTAAAACCTGGTGGTTTGGTAGAGGGTTCACTAATAGTCAGACAGCAAGAAGGGACCTTGGACTGTTACTCTTTCTCAGGGATTCTTGGAGTTGAACATGTTTCACTTACCTTTGCTACCGGTTCGCTCGCGCGTGCACCACTTCTGCACATGCTCAGAAGCTTCTGCACATGCACAGAGCATATTTGATGGTGTCCGGGCAGGTGGGTGGAGCCTCCCGCCACTGCTGCTACTGGTTCGCCCAAACCAGGGCGAATCGGTAGCAATCCACCAATGGTACATGTTAAGCAGGGGTGGGTTCGACTTACCTTTATTTATTTATTATTTATTTATTGGTTCGATTTATATGCCGCCCTTCTCCGGAGACTCAGGGCAGCTTACAATGTGTTAAGCAATAGCCTTCATACTTTTGTATATACCTGCTTAGTAGGGCGTTCGGCCCCCGCAAGTGGTGTTCTTTTTTATACAAAGTCCGCTTATTGCCCCCACAATCCAGGTCCTCATTTTACCTACCTCGGAAGGATGGAAAGCTGAGTCAACCTTGAGCCTGGTGAGATTTGAACCTGCAGTAATTGCAGGCAGCTGATGCTACTTAACAGCACTTTAGTCTGCTGCGCCACCAACTACTACTGGTTTGCAACGGGAACATGCCTGCACACTTCTGTGCAATATAATGTATGGGATTTGGGCGACATAGGCGGTATTGTATAAAATATTCTGCTTATGTAGACTGCTACCTCAGTCAAGAGATAGCAGGGACAAGCTTGCCTTACCATTTTTCAATTCTACATGTTTTATAGAGCAGCCCCTCTTTGTGCCCTAGAGAAATGCAATTAATCTTAATTAATGTTAAATTGACACCAGCTGGAAAATTCCTCGAAATTCAAGAAGCTCAGAAATATAGTTGGCGCACTGCTAACTCCATTTGATCGCTTCTGCTGGAAATTAACACTGAACATCCATCTTCCTTCATTATGGTTTTGGTCGGGATCTGTGTGCTCACAGTGGGAGAAAGTTAATTATATTCTCTCATTCTTTTTTTTTTTTTTTAAAGACTTGCTAAGTGAGGTTTGGAATGGCCTGTAACAAGTCAGAACTAGAGAATATCAGTTTAGCATGGCCTCAAACCCTGTCATTATAAAGTCACTATAATTCAGAGTGCAGTTGTATGCCCTGTAAAGCAGGGGTGAAATCCAGCAGGTTCTGACAGATTCTGGAGAACCGGTAGCGGAAATTTTGAGTAGTTCGGAGAACCGGCAAATACCACCTGTGGCTGGCCCCAGAGTGGGGTGGGAATGGAGATTTTGCAATATCCTTCCCCCAGGAGTGGGGAGGGAATGGGGATTTTGCAGTATCCTTCCCCTTGAGTGGGGTAGGAATGGAGATTTTGCAATATCCTTTCCCTGCTAGTCCACCACGCCCACAGAACCGGTAGGGAAAAAATTTGGATTTCACTCCTGCTGTAAAGGAACTGCTGAAATTAACTTGCTGGGTATTAACTTGCAATATTTTGATATGATTTATTTTTGTGTATTAATCAAATTTACCTGGCAGCTCATCACGAGGAAAGTGGAAGACATCAATCGCTCAATTATATGAGTTAAAAAACGCATTGCCAATCAGAGCTCTCTTCCACCCTCACCCCCCCCACCTACTAAGTATAAACACTGTGTGTGTTACTTTCCAAGAGACAATTAGCTGAATTTAAAGAAACAAATTGTATGTGTCCATAGCTGGCTTAAAAACCCCATGCACATCACGTACAGTAGGGCAATGTTGCAGATTCAATTCTGAAAAGAACGCAGAGAAATATGAATGCAGCAACTCTTGTTGCTTGACTCATTCATCCACTCACAGATGGATTTATTTCTAGGAGCCACACAATCCTGGATATGTGTGTGCTCTAATAAGACTTTGGCAGATTCTGCATTTTGCACTCTGTATACTGCCAAGCACTTTTTTCCCCCAGAATTGAATCTAAAAGCACTGTGCAGCCCAGAACATTATCTAAATTAGAATAGGCCGATGAGGCCAATGGGAACAATTCAGTGGTGGGTTTCAAATTTTTTTACTACCGGTTCTGTGGGTGTGGCTTGGTGGGCTGGCGTGGGTTGGTGGGCATGGCTTGGTGAGCTGGCAGGGGAAGGATACTGTAAAATCCCCATTTCCTCCCAATCAGCTGGGACTTGGGAGGCAGAGAATAGATGGAGGCGGGGCCAGTCAGAATTTTTACTACCGGTTCTCCGAATTACTCAAAATTTCTCCTACGGGTTCTCCAGAACTGGTCAACTGAAGCCCACCTTTGGAACAATTGACTCAGAGAATAGAATAGAATAGAATAGAATAGAATAGAATAGAATAGAATAGAATAGAATAGAATAGAATAGAATAGAATAGAATAACAGAGTTGGAAGGGACCTTGGAGGTCTTCTAGTCCAACCCTCTGCCCAGGCAGAAAACCCTACTACTTCAGACAAATGGTTATCCAACATCTTTTTAAAAACTTCCAATGTTGGAGAATTCACAACTTCTGGAGGCAAGTTGTTCCACTTATTAATTGTTCTAACTGTCAGGAAATTTATCCTTAGTTCTAAGTTGCTTCTCTCTTCGATTAGTTTCCATCCGTTGCTTCTTGTCCTACATTCAGGTGCTTTGGAGAATAGCTTGACTCCCTCTTCTTTGTGGCAGCCCCTGAGATCTTGGAAGACTGCTATCATGTCTCCCCTACTCCTTTTCTTCCCATAGTGGTCAGGGAAGATGACACTTCCCATAGTGGTGCCATAGATGGCTTCCCATAGTGGTCACGGCAGGTTTTTTTTCCTCCCATGCTGCTTTCTGGATAGTGGAATGTGGAAAAAGAACAAAACAGAATAGAACAGAATAACCGAGTTGGAAGGGACCTTGGTTGTCTTCTAATCCAACTGCCTGCTCAAGCATGACACCCTATATCTTTCCAGACAAATAAATGGTTATCCAACATCTTCTGAAAAACCTCCAGTGATGGAGCATCCACAACTTCTGGAGGCAAGCTGTTCCATAGATTAATTGTTCTCACTGTCAGGAAATTTCTCCTTAGTTCTAAATTAGATCTCTCTCTTTGACAATCTTCCACCTGTTACTTCTTGTCCTCAGGTGCTTTGGTCAACCCCCTCTTCAAATATTGGAAGACTGCTGTCATTGCCACCCCTAATTCTTCTCTTTGTTGGACTAGACAGATCTAGTCTAACAGACCTCCTGGGCGTCGTTACTTCCTGGTTTTAACCAGGAAGTAATGTGTTCTTTACCTTCTGCGCATGCACAGAAGGTTTTGCGCATGGGCAGGTTTTGCACATGCGCAGAAGGTCTGTGAGCAGGGTGCGTAAGGAAGGTAAGTAGATTTCACCCCTGCCTCAATCTGACCTTGGGACATTATCCCCTCTAAGCATGTGTCGGAAGTTAGCACCCACCCCTTTCCTGGAAGAGTGAAATATTTTAGGAAATATGAAAAAGGCAGAATATTATATTTCCCTGGATGAGAAATGGATAAGCCTGTTTTGAAGCAGCTCCCATCTTCCTGCCCCCACCCTTTGTCAATGGGCCATTAAGGCTTGGGCCAGTCTATTCTACATAACAAAGATCTACCTCCTTCAGGCAGAGCCATAGTAGGAATTGCCAAAGATCCAACAAAGATAGGATTAGCCCTCTACACAGTAGCAGCAGAAACTCACCACATGTGACCTGGGAAGCACATGTGACCATCAGCCAGCAAGGCTAGTTAAAACCCCCACCCCCTGCGAGTCTGACAACCAATCAGGATACTCTTTCGGGGCCCCAAGAAATGCAAAGCCAGAAAAAGCATAAAAACCCATGGACTCGCTGTATTCCTCCCTTTTCTGTTCAGGAACTCAAGCCATGTGATCCTGTCCACCATTAAACCATCTTTCCAAGCAGTCTCCATGTTTCCAGTGTCTTTTCCCCCACTTGGAGCAGAACCTAGAAGGAGATTTCTTCCAACACATGGATCTCTGCAGCGTATAGTTAAAAATAAATATGTAAGTCCTGAAGGAATGCCCCTCCCCACCCCCAAAAAAATCCTTAGAAGCAGGAACATCCTCAAGGTATGATTGAAAAAATCAAAATGGTGGCCATATCCATGCGACTGAAACTTGGATCATATTCTCCTGGGTACCGTGTTCACCTTTTCTATCACAGACATTCATTTCTCTAAGGATTTTTTTTTATTATTTTTATTTTTTTTTGCTTTTCTTCAACATTTTTCATATTTGTTCATGCCGGCGGTAGGATTTTAACTGCTGAAGCAAGGCCAGGCACGCAAACCAGAATGCAATTTATAGCTGAAGATGGTTGGCTCCAAGATTGAATATTCTTGTTAATCTCTCATTTCATCGACAGGTATTTATTATAAGGAATCAAATTAAAATGGGTGAAAATGCGGCCCCGCCCCACCCCCTGCCTATCTGTCAGAAGAACTTAGGTTTTTACAGCTTCTATGCAAATCAATAACCACCTTGATTGGCTTCTTTTGTTTGTTTTTAAAGACACGGTACAAATGAATAGAAGATCAGCGAGGCTGGGGGGGTGGGGGGATGGGGAAGGATGCTTCCTGCTATCTAACAATGAAAAGAAATGGAAAAGGAAGGTGGGAGGGAGAGAGAGAGAGAGAGAGAGAGAAAGATCAGGGAAACGGAAACCGCTTTGCGCTTCTTTGACAGATGGGTTGAAAGAGGCAAGCAACAGCCCCAAATTTTAATTCAAGAAATCAAGCAGTAGAAGAAAAGTTGTTTTGTTAAAACAGTGACTGGGGGCGGAGAGCAGGAGGAACTAACCATACAAGCCAGCCAGCTCAGGATAACAAATAATTTCTTTGGGGCATTCAGCTACAAGCACAGAATAAGCAAACAGTATGGAAATTATTTCATTTCCCTTTCAACCGAGATATTTCAAAGGTATGATGTGAGGCTTCTGTGGCAGCCCTGTAGAACTGGGTTAAGAAGACCCCCTCCCAGCCCCCGCTCTGTTCTCCATCTTCTCCAGTTGATTAATGGATTTAAGGGGAAATGTTTCAATAGGTTCAGAAAAGCCCAAATGATCAGAGGTCCATGGCAAGATTGAGTATGTGTTGCTCTTTGGATTCCAAAGGGAAAAGATGGAAGGGCAGGCATGACACAGCCATCTATAACTCCTTAAATGAATAATAGAATAACGGAGTTGGAACGGATCTTGGAGGTCTTCTAGTATGTCTTCTAATGCATCTTCTTACTGACCTGTCCTGAAGCTGCGGAAAGCAGCCATGTGATGCTAGGAAAAGACACAGCTGAGCTGTTGTGGACTTCAACTTCCAGAATTCCTCAGCCAATTATGGTGGCTAGGGAATTCTGGGAGTTGAAGTCCACACGTCTTAAAGTTGCCAAGGTTGGACATCCCTAGTCTAGTGGTTAAGGCCACCAGAATAGAAACCAGGAGACCCATCAGTTTTAATCCAGTCTTAGCCATGAAAGCCAGCTGGGTGATCTTGGGCCAGTCACTCTCTCTCAGCCCAATTCACTTCATACGTTTGTTCTGGGGAAAATAAGAGGAGGAAGGAGTTATTAGATATGTTTGCCGCCTTGAATTGTTTATAAAAACAATAAGGGTAGGAAATAAATAAATTAAAATAAAATAAATAATAAATGAGTTTACTGTATTTGTTAACTGACCCAATCTTACAGCTCTGCATCTCTGCCAACATCTCCAAATCATGCCAACAAATATACAGATGGATACCCACCACAACTCATTCCATCAAGCCAAAGGCCTGGTGAAAAAAGAAGTTTTTAATAATCTCTTGAAAAATAAGAAAGGAGGGCATCAGCCAAGACCCTGAGGAAGGCTGTGCAAGGTCAGCAGAGAGAAGATCTTCTATCTCTTCAGAGGTCCTCTTGAGAAAAGCAGACCAACGTCATTGTTCTGACCCTTGAAAAGCAGGAAGCAGGAATCGGTCCTGGCAAAACCTCTTTTATTTACATGACTGTGAATTTCTTTCATTCACAGTCAGCAAGGCTTGTCCAAACGGTTTTTCAAAGGTATATTTATCAACACAAACCTTATCTCCCTTGGCAAGCTGCCACATAACTTGTTTCCAAATGCAGTGTAAGACAAAATTTGGTACAGAGTCTCTTAGAGTCACGAACAGAACTTTCCACTCTTGAAACAATCGAATGAACAAATTGTTTCCTGCAAAAGCCCATTCCTCGTTCACTCATCTTTTGTTTCCTCTGGGAGGGGCCAATCACCTCCAAGGTGTGGCTTTACTCCCAAGTCGACCCTGATTTCTGAGTTGTCCTTGTCTTCTGGCAGCTCTGCGCATGCACACACTGGGAACAGGCTCCATCTGTTCCTCTGCCTCACTGCTGTCTATCTCCCTCTCTGCCTCCGATGCAGAGCCCTCATCCGAACTTTCCCCAGCCCCCAAAACTGGCCCATGTTCCTCCCCAACCTCCTCACTGTCTGACTCTGCTGCCAGCTCTGCTGGCTGCCAGTGGGCCACAACAGTCATCCTTGAATTCAAAGAGCATCATGGCCCCACATGGACTGTATTTCAAATAAGCTTTCAAAGAAAATTCCAGAGATCTCAAATTGTATAAGGTCTCCTGCTTGAGCAGAAGGTTGGACTTAGAAGATCTCCATAGTTCTTTCCAACTCTATTCTGATTGATTGATTGGTTGATTGATTGATTGAAACCACATGGATACTTCATGAAGACCTAAATGGGATTCAAGGAACCATGGTTTGCTTCACTTTCCAGTTTTTCTCCTTTACGGTAGGAGCCAATGACTTTTTAAGTGATCATCACTCAATTTCAAGTAATATTCTAAATGCTAAAGTCAACACATTTAAATATTCCTGAATGTGTGTTCTTATTTGAGAACAGAGAGATCCTTCCAGACTGAGTCCATTTCTTAGAGTTTTAAATTGCTTTTAAATTAGATAGACAATGCTCAGCATGGACTATCATCTCATCTATTTTTGTGACCCCAGGATGACAAGAAAAGGAGTTGGGACTACTTCTGAGCTTCCTTTGTTTCCAACTGTAACATTTGAAACAATGATTGCAATACTTAATATCTCACTTGAATTTAGGACAAAACTCTAGAATTGGGCTGTCTTGTTCCGGGTTACAAGTTTTTTTTAAATAGTCATTTTGAGTTTGCTACATTTCAAGCTTACAATATTTTGGACCGTTCTAATTACAGGGCTAGGCAACTGCCAGCCTTGCTTGCAAGCATGTTTTAAAGAAAGCTGTTAGTGTACTTCAGCATTTCTGAACCCGAGTGACTTTAAGATGTGTGGACTTCAGTATCCAGAATTCCCCAGCCAGCATGTTGAAGTCCACATGTCTTAACATGTCTTAAACTGAGACACTGAGCTGGTCGATCAGAAAGGTCGGCAGTTTGGTGGTTCGAATCCCTACTACAGGTCTCCTGCGTGAGCAGGGGGTTGGACTAGAGGACCTCCAAGGTCCCTTCCAACTCTGTTACTGTTACTTGTTGGGGTTCAAAAATACTGAATGCTAGTTCATCAGCTACAGCCAGGGGTGGGTTTCACTTACCTTTGCCACCGGTTCTCCCCATGTACACACGTTCATTTCACATGCACGTATGCTGTCTGCACATGCGCTTGGCCTTCTGCGCATACACTTTGCTCGCTTGTGCGCCTTCTGCAAATGCGCCCGGCCTCAAAAACATGCCTAAGTAGCACGACGTGGAGCCGGGGCGGGTGGGTAAGCCCACCCGTGATTGCCGCTACCGGTTCGCTCGAACCGGTGTGAACCGGCTGAATACCACCTCTGGCTACAGCTACTCCTCAACTTATGACAACAACCAGGACCAGAATTGCTATGGTTGTTAAGTGAGCCACACCCAATTTTGCAACCTTCTTTTTTGCCGCAATTGTGAAGCCAATCACTGCAGTTGTTAAATTAAACATGCAGTTGTTAAGGAAATCCGGTTTTCCCATTAACTTTGCTTGTCAGAAGCTGGCTAAGAAGGTTGGCAGTTGCATGACACACGGATGCTGCAACCATCATAAATACATGCCGATTGCCAAGTGCCTGAATTTTAATCACATGTCTGTGGGGATGTGGCCGTGGTCATAAGTGCAAGAACCAGCTGTTAGTCATTTTCTTCAGTGCCATTGTAACTTCAAATCAATCAATGGTCATAATTGGAGGACTACATGTGTTCCATTATTTCCAAGCTCTGTTCGTTAAGAATGAGAAGAAGAAGAATTGTGAGGGATTAAAAGAGCTGGTTGACAGCTTGGAAAGCCTTTTAGTTCTGTCACTGTCACTGCACTTGGAGGAAGGTGCTCCTTTGCAAATTATGTCTCATCCATCAGTGCTTCGCCTGGTCTTGGACTGGGCAGATTTTCATAACTGATAGTATGTATGCTACATGGGGCTACCCTGAAAGGATGACTAGAAAACCTCTATTGGAGCAAATTGTGGTGTCTGCTAAACTATCCTTGCCATTTCTTTCCTCAAGGTCCTCCCAAAAGAGCAGCCTGCTGTCACTCTGAAGGATACTGGTGTGGAAAATGAAATAAAATAAAACAGCAACTCTTGGAATAAAATTTGAGGTAGGAGTAAGAGCAAAATTCTTGCAGTTTCTGCAGCAAAGTTTTACACACAAGTCAGAAAAGAGAAAACAGATGGAAATGGCTGAAGCTGCTAAAAAAGCCAAGCTGCATTAACAGAAGGATAAAATCAATAGCACGTGAAGTGTTAGTACTTCTTTATAAGAGTAAGACCACGCTTGGACCACGCTTGCATCCAGTTTTGGCTGCCAGGATATAAAAAAGATGTTAAGACTGTAGAAAGAGTGCAGAGAAGAGCAACAAAGATGATTAGGGGACTGGAGGCTAAAACATATGAAGAACGGTTACAGGAACTGGATATGTCTAGTTTAATGAAAAGAAGGACTAGGGGTGATGTGATAGCAGCATTCCAATATCTGAGGGGCTGCCACAAAGAAGAGGTAGTCAAGCTATTCTCCAAAGCACCTGAGGGCAAGACAAAAAGCAATGGATGGAAGCTAATTAAGGAGAGATCCAACCCACAACTAAGGAGAAATTTCCTGACAGTTAGAACAATTAATCAGTGAAGCGACTTTCCTCCAGAAGTTGTAGGTGCTCCAACACTGGAAGTTTTTAAAAAGAGATTGGACAAATATTTGTCCAAGGTGGCACAGTGGTTAGAGTGCAGCACTGCAGGCTACTTCAGCTGACTGCTGGCTGCAGTTCAGCAGTTCAAATCTCACCGGCTCAAGGTTGACTCAGCCTTCCATCCTTCCGAGGTAGATAAAATGAGGACCAGATTGTTGGGGGCAATAGGCTGACTCTGTAAACCGCTTAGAGAGGGCTGTAAAGCACTGTGAAGCGGTATATAAGTCTAAGTGCTATTGCTATTTGTCTGAAATGGTACTTGAACAGAGGGTTGATTAGAAAACCTCCAAGTCCCTTCCAACTCTGTTATTCTCTTATATTCTGTTAACCATCTGTGGATTGGATTACCCTCTAAATAAAGTGAAAGGACAGAGGAGGGAAAGATCTGCTCACATGTCCAACTGTGAAACCAATGTTTGGGGCAAGTAGGAAATTCCAATATGAAAGACCTACATAACTATACACATTGGTGGAAGAATTCCACTTTAGAAAAGTCACTAGGCAAAGGATTTGCCACAGAAGAAAGAAAAAGAGCAGATCACAAGCTCTATTCAAGTGTAGAAAGTACACAGGAGTTGACCTTTGGGGAAAGAGAGAGAAAAGAAAACGGCCCTGCAAACACAGAAATTCTTTTGACATTCCTGAATGTCAAACAGGAAAGCGCTCCATACACGGAGATGCTTCTTCCCCAGAAACATCCTTGAATGGGATGCACAAACCCCATTTCAAAAAGGAAGACTTTCCTGATTCCATTGAAGGAGATCCAATTATGGATCCCAACTCTCCATGTTCTTGTCTGGAAATTATGTCCATGGTTACATCTTTCGATACCCACCATTTTCCTTTCCCCAGTCTACTTCTAATTTTTTTGTTATTTAAACACAACAAAAAGGAAGCTGACATGCTATAAAGTTAAAGGTTGAATCTGAAATTTGATCATACAGATCAGGAGTCTCCAATCTTAGCAACTTTAAGACTTGTGGACTTCAACTCCCAGAATTCCTCAGACAACAAAGCTGGCTGAGGAACTCTGGGAGTTAAAGTCCACAAGTCTTAAAGTTGCCAAGGTTGAAGACTTCCAATACAGATAGTCCTCGACTTACAACAAGTTCATTTAGTGATCGTTTGAAGTTACGTGAAAAAAAATGACTGAGGACCATTTTTCACACTTATGACCATTGCAGAGTCCTCATGGTCACGTGACCAAGATTTGTATGCTTGGCAACTGGTTCATATTCATGTGAACACCTCTGGCAACCTTCTGTCAAACAAAGTCAATGGGGAAGTGAGATTCACTTAACAACCAGGTCATTAACTTAAGAACTGTAATGATTCGCTGAAATATTGTGGCAAGAAAAGTCGTAAAATGGGCCAAACTCACTTAACAAATATTTCGCTTAGCAACATAAATTTTGGCCTCAATTATGGTTGAAAGTTGAGGACTACCTGTATTTAAGATCCGCGGTGGCGCAGTGGTTAGAATGCAGTATTGCAGGCTAACTCTGCCCATAGTCAGGAATTTGATTCTGACCGCTCGAGGTTGACTCAGCCTTCCATCCTTCCGAGGACAGTAAAATGAGGACCCAGATTGTTGTGGGGGTGGGGGTGAATATGCTGACTTTGCAATCGGCATAGAGAGCGCTGTAAAGCACTATGAGACAGTATATAAGTCTAAGTGCTATTGCTACCTTCCATCTTGGTAATCCTGAATTAATTGATCCCTAGAATCTTAAATTTGGAACAGATTTTAGAAGTATCTAGTCCAACTTACAGACCCCTCACATCCTGGACATGAACTGTTTCAACTCCTACCCTCAAAACAACACTATAGAGCACTGCACACCAGAACAACTAGACACAAGAACAGTTTTTTCCCCGAATGCCATCACTCTGCTAAACAAATAATTTTCCCAACACTGTCAAACTATTTACTAAGTCTGCACTACTATTAATCTTCTCATCATTCCCACCACCCATCTCCTCCCACTTATGACTGTATGACTGTAATTTTGTTGCTTGACTGTAATTTTGTTGCTTGTATCCATACGACACAATGTTATATTGATATTGTTTCCTGATTGCTTATTTGTATCCCATGACTATCATTAAGTTTTGTACCTTATGATTCTTGATGAACGTATCTTTTCTTTTATGTACACTGAGAGCACATGCACCAAAGACAAATTCCTTGTGTGTCCAATCACACTTGGTGAATAAAAAAATTCTATTCTATTCTATTCAACTTCCTGCTCAGTGCAGAATTCACCCGGGCTTCTTCACTAGTACATTAGAACTTTTGCAGCATCCTTGTTGAAATCACATCATGGTAACCAAATCGAATTCTAACCTGTGGCCCCCAGCCATGGCATGGGTAGAGGATCGCCGTGTGATTTTCCTGTGGCCCTTGATCAAGGCAGACATCTTTTATCTTGTTGTTCCTCAGCTGTAACAAATCCAAAAACAGAATGAGATCTTGCAAGGGTAAGATGAAGACATTTTTGACAAGTGTTTTCTCACTTCTCTTGACAAGTGTTTTCTTATAATTACTGGAAGATTTTATTGATTTGAGATGTGTTCAAATATTAGTAGCTTGGGTTGGTAGTTGGGCTGTTGGTTTGGGCTCCGAGCTTGGCAATTTGGTTGCAAACGTTTCGTCACCATTCGAGGAGAGCTCGTCAGTGTGCTTTGAATTGTGTTCGTCTGTCAGAACACAGGTCTTTAAATACCTTTTTATGTGATGCAAATTAGTCTGAATGTTGTTTGTTACTTCTGAGTCACGGTCTGATTGTTGATTGGTTGTTGTTATCAAGGTATGGTCTTTGGTTTTAAGTACTGTCTGTGTCATGTAAAACAAAAAACACTAAGTTAAGAGGGTACTTAAAACCACAGACCATGCCTTTATAACAACAGCTAATGAACAATCAGACCATGACTTAGAAGTAACAAACAACATCCACACTAATCTGCATCACATAAAAAGTATTTAAAGACCAATGTTCTGATAGACAAGCACAATTCAAAGCACACTGACGATGTCTCCTCAAATGGTGACGAAACATTTGCAACCAAGTTGCCAAGCGCGGAGCCCAAACCAACAGCCCAACTACCAACCCGAGCTACTAATATTATCTCTTAGTTCACCATTATCTCTCCAGCAATCGGCAGCCTTCTTGGCTTTCCACACAGTCCCACAGAAAGCAAATCGTAGCAGCCAGGGAGGCTGTAGATCAAACACAGAGATAAATTCACCACAGCTTACTAAAACGAATTCTTAAGTCCAGGTGAAATCCAGCAGGTTCTGACAGGTTCTGGAGAACCGGTAGCAGAAATTTTGAGCAGTTCGGAGAACTGGCAAATACCACCTCTGGCTGGCCCCAGAGTGGGGTGGGAATGGAGATTTTGCAATATCCTTCCCCCAGGAGTGGAGAGGGAATGGGGATTTTGCAGTATCCTTCCCCCAGAAGTGGGGAGAGAATGGAGATTTTGCAATATTCTTCCCCCAGGAGAGGAGAGGGAATAGGGATTTTGCAATATCCTTCCCCAAGGAGTGGGGAGGGAATGGGGATTTTGCAGTATCCTTCCCCTGCCACATCCACCAAGCCATGCCCACCAAGCCACACCCACAGAACCGGTAGTAAAAAAAATTGGATTTCACCACTGCTTGGGACCCATGAAAATGAGGTTGACAGAATAGAAAATGTTACAGGAGATCAGAAAACAGACTGTGTGTGGTATTGGTTTGGATCCCAATCCCATATTTTTAGAAATGTAGAAGTTGTATTCGTTGCCATTTTGACTACAATGAGGAAGCCCTGGGCATGAGAGCCTTTCTCTCTGTCAGGTGGATAGGCCAGGCTAAGCCCAGAACATTTAAAGCAATTTGGTTCAAGCATTTTCTTTTGGCATTTCAAGCTGTGAGTTGCATGAGGGAGAATTCTACTATACAGGCAGTTCTCGACTTACAACACTTTGTTTAGTGACCATTCAAAGTTACAACGGCATTGAAAAAAGTGATTTATGACCGTTTTCCATACTTACGACTGTTGTAGCATCCCTGCGGTCATCTGATCAAAATTTGGATGTTTAGCAACTGATGCATATTTATGACAGTTGCAGAGTCCTGGGGTCATGTGATCCCGTTTTGCAACCTTCTGACAAGCAAAGTCAATGGGGAAGCCAGATTTGCTTAACAACCTTGTTACTCATTTAACAACTGCAGTGATTCAGTTAACAACCGTGGTAAGAAAGGTCATAAAGTGGGGCAAAACTCATTTAACAAATGTCTCACTTAGCAACATAAACGTTGGGCTCAATTGTGGTTGTAAGTCGAGGACTACCTGAACCATCAACCCATTTCCTGGTTCTTTCACAAAACAATAATGCCCTTCACAATCAGCTCTCATTATAATATCCTTCCTTCCTTCCATCCATCCATCCATCCATCCTTCCATCCAATTTATATGCCTGCCCGTCAGTCTGAGAAACTTGGGATGGTGAACAAAATAAAAAGTCCAAAAAGAAACCAAATCAAAGGCTATTTATCATTTACACCCATGCCAATGTTTCAGTGACTTCTAACTCAGCCCCAATGTCTGGAGGAAGAGTGAGATTTTTGTGGACTTCCAAAATGCTACAAGAGTTGGAACCATCCATTTCTTGGAGAAGGGAGTAGAAATCTGTCCCATTGGGTAGAGTGCCATTACAGAATAGATACTCCCTGAGATCACAACAATGGAGATTGGGGTGGGGAGGAGAGTGGGGACATATGCAGTCTGAAAATCAATTCCCACTGTAGAAAATGTATAGTTATATTTGAAAGAGATGGTATCTGGAAAATACACCGTATTCTGTAGGGAATTGGAAATATGCAACAACGAAAAGAAAAAGATGGAAGGAAAGAGAAGTGGAGTGATGATGGGAGAGAGGGAAGTGGAGTGGAATGGAGTGGAGTGGAGGAGAGGAGAGGAGGGGAGAAAGGTTGGGGGAAAGAGGAGAAGGAAAGAGAGGGAAGGAGAGAGGGAAAAGGAGAGAGGGAAGTGGATGGGAGGAGAGGAGTAGGAGAAAGGGAAGGAGAGGGAAGCGGAGAAGAAGAGAGAGGAGAAGGGAGAGGAGGAGAGGAAAAGGGAGGAGGGGGAAGTAGAGAGGGGAGAAGAGAAAGAGAGAGGGAAGGAGAGGGGAGGAGAGGAGAAGGAGAGAGGGAAGGAGAGGGAAGTGGAGGGGAGAAGGGAAGGGAGAGAAGGAGAAGAAAGAAGGAAAGAGATGGACTGTCGTGGTAAAACTGGGTGAAATATAGTGTGTAAGAGAAATGAAAACAGATGGGTATTTTTTTTTAACTTGATAGTTATATAATCAACACTATAATGAAAGACAATATATGTTATAATATGATGGATATTATCGCATATCTGTTTATATGTTACTGCATATTTGTTAAGGTATATATGACTATAATGACAATGATGATGATGTTTGTACGTTCGCATGTTAACATCTTGGACATGTAGAGAGCACACTGCTCAACATAGAAAATAAACGTATGATATAAAACAATAAAAAAATATTAATGAAAAAAATGGAAATTAATTCCCACTGTCCTAAAAAACAATTCACACTGTTAAAAAAAGTAGTAATGGAAAACATCCCAGGTCAAAGCTGGACTAACATAAGAGTAACATATTTTATCCATTCTTCATCCTAGCCAAACTCACTGTGGGCTTTCCTCCCCCAAGTTACTATTAATCCACCAGATATCAAGAATTATCTACCCTGGTACATAGGTAATAGAAGGAAATACATTATTGTTATCTTTACAGGATGAGTCTCCCAGGAATCTTTCTCGTTTTCTCTCCTAGCATTTTTCTCCTCTCCGCCAAACATTTATCTTTTTAAAAGAAGTGATGGGAGATTAAAGATTTTTTCCTCTCTCTTTCAAAATGGTAAAACCTAAAACCTCCTCCTCGTCTTCCTCCTTCTCTAGGTGAAATGGAAACTTGATACACTGTAAAAAAAAAAACAGAACAAACCGAATGTCCATTCATAAGTGATTGGTTATGTCTGGAATAGAATAGCAATTGAAAATGAATTATGGGTGAATTATTATTTCTGTCTGTTTCCTTAGGCCCTCTGCCAGCTTGTCAAGCAAATGGCCAGCAAGTGAGGGTTTCTGCAAATTTCCCAGATGCTGCTATGCAATGACTTTCCACTGCATATCAATCTACATTTTAATTCTGGGCTGAATATGATGAAGAAGTGGAGGACATCTGCCCTATTCATACACTGCAATAAAAGGTGGGAGTTTTCAGTTAAGGAGAACATTGTGAATGTCCATCAGCCCCACTATACAGATAGCCCACCCATAGCTGACTTTCCAACAGTTGTTTGCTAGAGCTGTTTCTCCTATTAATAGAGATTAACAGAGTAACAGAGTTGGAAGGGACTTTGTAGGTCATCTAGTCCAACCCCCCACCCAAGCAGGAGGCCCTACACCATTTCTGACAAATGGCAGTCCTTGAAAGCCTCCAGTGATGAAGCTCCCACAACTTCTGAAGGCAACTTCTATTCCATTGGTTGATTGTTCTCACTGTCAGAAAATTTCTCCTTATTTCCAGGTTGAATCTCTCTTTGATCAGCTTCCTTGTCTGGCCTTCGGGTGCCTTGGAAAACAGCTTGACCCCCTTCCTCTCTGTGGCAGCCCCTCAAATACTGGAACACTGCTATCATGTCTCTCCTGGTCCTTCTCTTCACTAGAGTAGCTATGCCCAGTTCCTGTAACCGTTCTTCATATGTTTTAATCTCCAGTCCCCTGGTTGCTCTTCTCTGCATTTTTTCTAGAGTCTCCTCATCTTTTTTAGTGTGGTGACCATAACTGGATGCAGTATTCTAGGTCTGGTCTTCCTAAGGCTTTATTAGTACCTCACATGATCTTGATTGTATCCCTCTGTTAATGCAATTTAAGATTACATTGGGTTTTTTGGCTGCCGCACACTGCTAACTCATATTTAACTGGTTGTCCAATAAGATTCCAAGATTCCTGTTACAGTTACTGCTATTAAGCCTGGTTTCACCCAGTCTATATGTGTACTTTTGGTTTTTCCTGCTTAAGTGTAAGATCCTATTTTGAGCTCTGGTGTTCAAAGTGAGCTCAGAGCAGACAATGGCTCTGTTCATCAACAAAGAAATGTGGGTTGAAGAGTGAAGAGGGTATGGGACCTTATGACTATAAATGTCAAATTATTGATCTATCAACTTCAGTATACCATGCATTGGCTATGTCCACCCAAACACATAACCAGAATATTATAATTGCATGTTGCAGTAACATTCACTTTATTTATTTGCTTACTTATAAGACTTATAGACCGCTCTAATCAGAATCAAATCGTGGTCAGTTGTTTTCTTTTTTGTACATTTGTGGCTTAAGTGGGTCATGTAAATCCAGCTATTAGTTTGGTTCACTGCATTGTGTCAACCCAGAAAAATGGCTTTATTTAATAGATATGTTAAAGAATGATAATGAATGCAAAGTTTCCAGCAGGAATCTTTCTCAAACTGACTTGGAGATGTTGGATTTCAATTTCTGCACGCAACCCACCGAGCCACAGCTCTATATAACTACATTTAGGAAGTGACTGTTAAAATAGAATTGCGTAAAACTTAAATTTGGAAATTTGATGTGAAAATCACCTGGTTGAATGAAGAATCCAAACAACTTTCCAAATGGACTGACAGTTGAAATCTAGATTGGCAAACCAATTTGAATGGTTAAATCAGATCAACCAGGCCATCCAACCTGAATTGAGATTAGAATTAGACAGCACCCTATCCATACTTCTAAAATCAATTCAGAGCATGCTGTCTAAAACCAACAGTAGCTTGGTACTGCCAGACCAGGAATGGAAACACATGTCCCACCAGATGTGGTTGGTCTATAATTTCCTTCAGCCTTGGCTATGGAACTAATGTTAAGTGATGACAAGAGATACAGCCTGACAAATATTGCAAATCAATACAGCGTCGAAGCCTTCCTAACCAAATGGGAATCCAGAGGATTGCAAGACTAAACCCAATGCATGAAATAAAAAAGAAACAACAGAAGACATCCACTCATCTCTTTATAATTAGGGCTGAGAAACATAACATTTTTTCATACCCGGTGTGATTCATCATAAAGTAGAATGGGCCGTGAATCAAAGAGCACTTACAGCCATCTGGATTTTTTGTGAATTCTACAACTAAATTCTCTCCACTAAATTTCAGGCAAAGAAGAATGTTGTCTCCTCATCAGAACCAATGCTTGACATTATTTAGAACAGAGACCAGGGTAAGGCCGTCAGATGCTACCACCACTTTGATTTGATAACAATGAGATGTTAGATGGCCACCTATTTTGAGCCATTTCTTCAAAGAGAGAGCCTCAAATGCAATTGTTACATTGGTGGTCCACGTTCACAATAAAGAGGACCTTATTATGCATGTAAGAAATGTGCTTTGCAAGCAAAGGACCCCAGCTTTAGTCTTTCCATTGAAAAAAAAAAAAGGACCACCGTTAGCACAGCTGGGATATTGCTTACAGCGTGCTCTATTGCAGCCATAATGGCCAGATATCACAAGGCTGGTGGTAGAGAAGTTGCCAAGTTCAAAAAAACAATTTGAAAATCACTTGATTGAATGAAGAATCAAAACAACTTCCCAAATGGACTGACAGTTGAAATCAAGTGGATTTCCAAATCAATTTGAACGGTTAAATCAGATCGAGCAGGGCATCCAAACTGAACTGAGATTAGAAATAGATGGCACCTAGTCCCTATTACCTAAAACCAATTTAGCTTAGTGGTGCCTACACCAGAAATAGGAAACTCCTGACCCACCAATGTGATTAATCTATAATTCCTATCAGTTCTGGTTGAGTTGAGTTGAGCTGAGTTTATTACATTTCTATACTGCTCTTCTCCCGAAGGACTCAGGGCGGTTTACAGCCATATTAAAACATGATATGGTTATATCATGTTATATCAGGTTATGATAACTAATGTTAAGAAATTATATCATCTCAATAAAGAGTCAGGAAAATTTCTCAAGTAGAAAGCTGACGTGTACAGCAATGGTGCAAATCTTGATGGCATCTTCTGCAAGTGATAACTAGCAAAGACAACGTTCAAAAAGAATAGTAACTGAACTCCCAAACCCCTGAAAGATATTAAGTCTCCTGGTGTAGATTAAATGGAACATGACCAAATGAAACTGATTCCAGAGATATTTGTAATCTTCTGTTCTGAAGGCAAGAATGACATTAGATAGCCATTGGGGCTGGCTGAAGGAGTTTTAATTCCAGTTTTGAGAAAAACTGTCTGATTCTAGTTACTCCCTGCAGATCTCATTAGAAAATGGTTGGAGGAGACACATAAAATGTACTCTAAATTCACAGTCAATTCCTACATATTCCATGTAGTAGTTCCTTCTTAATTACCTCTCCATAGGCAATGGTGTTATTGTATCTTCTCATTTCTGGGTAGACGTGGTCCAGGTACCATTGGAAACTCTTGCATTTCAAACTTTTTCTTAATGCTTTTCGCTCAGAAACATCCCCAATATCAATTCCTGGGTTCTGAAAGACAGGTACATGGTTACATCATCACTTCCTCTTATTGTTGCTATGCTCTGAAATAACCACATGTTCACTCCTGCTTTTTAAAAACACATTGTTAGGAATCTTTCTTTTGGATTTTCCTACCTCCATAGCTTATGGTGCCACTCTTGAGGTCTTTCTCTTCTTTTCACATTGGAAAGCCCAAAGAAACATAGAACAAGATTGTGACAACATCTGTTAGGCAGGCCAACAGTTTCTTTAAAGTGTGAGTAGTCTTTGGCCTAAAAATCACCCCCGGCATAAAATTCCCACTCATCCCAGCCAATACAGATTGTCATCGTCATTGTCGTATTTGTGTCAGAAGAAGCAGGTTGAAAGGACATCATGATGGTGACATCACCATTGCCTGGGGGATGCTCAGTTGGGGAGCTCCTTTCAGATCCCCATTAATAAGCCCACCAAAATGGTACCTATTTATCTACTCACGTTTGCATGCTTTTGAACCGCTAGGTCGGCAGGAGCTGGAGCAAATGATGGGAGCTCACCCCACCACCCAGCAGTACTTGGGTCTTGAACGTGGGCTTGCTGATTGTCAACTCAGCATTCTAACCATGTGAGCCACCATGCTGACACAATACAGCTACAAATACGGACTATAATTCAGTGGCAAAGCATTGAATTATATCTAGAACAGGGATGTCAAACTGGCGGCCCATGGGCCAGATGCCTCATGCACAGGCCACGCCCACCCCAGCTCCGCAAATGAGAAAAAGTGGCAAAACATCCTGTGACGGCAACCTGATGTGGTAAGTTTGACACCCGTGAGAAGATCACAAGTTCAATCCCCATCACCTCCAACTAAGAATAGCAAAATATTTTCCTGAAATCTTTATGAATGGCAATAGATGAAACATTCTGAAATCAGCACGCTACATTTTGATTTTAAAATCAAAGGGAAAATCTACTCTGATTCTTTTTGGAATTTGAGATAACTCAAGAATGTTCAAAGCAACTTAGTCCTGTGTGCAGAAATGGGCACTTTAATCTCAAAATCAAGATGTTTCATAGGAAGAGGTTATGATTTCAATTTCTGAAAGGCACCTCTTTTTTTGGAATGCAGGCTAGGACATATAAAAAGGTAACCTTCTCAGCATTAATATCTGCTGGGGAGTCCTGGTTTGATGTGATATCCAGAATGTTAAATTTATTATTTTTTTATCAAGTTTTCTTTTAATATTACATATGCATATCAATGTGTGAACAGTGTGACACCTGGCTGACATCCATTACAGTACAGATAAAATAGTATTATTGATCACAGTTATCACATTCATCCAGCTTATATATTTCTAGTAGTAATGCACATTTATATCAAGTTATAATCTTTTATTATTTCATATTGTTTAAACATACATAATACTACCGCCATTCAGTTTCTAAACCTCCCTCTTATCCTTGCATTTGTCTTATTTTACAAAAATGTGTCTACTAATATTCCCCTTCTTTTATTTCTGTCTTTATTCTAACTTTTATTCATGTCACCATTATATTAAAAGACGTTCCCTTTGTATTACAATACTATCCTTCATTATTTCATTGTTCAATATTTAAATATACAATTCTAATACCAATCACAATATTATTTATACATGCAAATTAATTCTATTCATATTCTTTACATTCTTCCAATCTATATTCCACTATTAATACATCTGTTTATATTAAAATATGTTCTTTCATCATTTTATTACTCTTTATTTCACCTTATTATTCCACTGCAAATCATAATATTAATTAAACAAACTCAATAATACCATTATTTAATCTCTAATTTTCCCATTTTTAATACTTAGTTCTTATTCATATTTCCCATATTTCCCTCTTCAAATCTATTTATATTAAAATACTATCCTTCATTGTTTCATTATTCAATGTTTCAATATACTATTCTAATGCCAATCACGATATTATTTAAACATACAAAATAACTCTATTCATATTCTTTGCTTTCATCCAGTCTATATCATTCTAGTATTAATGTACATGTTTATATTAAAATATTTTCTTTTCGTTATTTAATTGCTCAACATTTCCCAATCACAATTTTATTTAAACTTACTTAGTAATTCCATCATTCAATCTCTAATTTTCCCATTTTATTATTACTTTTGTTTCATCATGTAAAGGTGATACAAGTAATCCCTCAATCTCTTATTGAACACATTCCTATCTCTGTTCTAATTTCTCCTCCTGCCACCATAATAAAAAAAGGAAAGAAAAAGAAAAAAAAAGATTTTTTTCTTTCTTCTTTTTCCTATCCGCCTTCTATCCATCATCTCTTGTCCGCATCAATACTTTAATTCTTATTCTTTTTTTGACTTGCCTCCCATATTCTTCTCTTAAATCTTTATCTGTCTGTATCTGTGTCTATATCATTGTGCCTAGTCAATCTATCTATTGAGTGTGCCTAGTCAATCTAAGTGTTTCTCCCATCCCTACCCTCTTCCACTGTCTAGCTTTGAAATTACCAGCCAAGACTCCTGTTTCGCTTCCCCAAGTATCTTCCCGCTCCTCTCATTCTCTTTTCACATCTCTTAGAATGTTTTCCCCCTGGTTTGATTCATAAAACATTATTAATTTTATTGATGACTCTTCATTATCTTCTTTTCATTGATTCCTCATATCTGTTTTTCTGTTAAATTTATAATTTTAAGAAGCCTGGTTAGCTTGTTCTTTAATGAGAGTTTGTTTCTCCAAACCTATCATCATCATCATCATCATCATCATTGTCACCATTGTCACCTTCATTGTAAACATTTCATCATCATCACTATTTTCATACATATATACATACCCATCGTGCTATTTTTTTCAAAGTAAGCAAAGTTATGCAAAGCAGAGAAAAGGATTAAGAAGTCATGAAGACAAATGATAAGAGAGAAGAAAGAGAAATTCAACTAAATTTATCAATGCCATCACTGCATCCCTCTATATCTGCCTGTCTTTGCAAGCAATCTTTGTTTCTGAAAAATGTCGGAGACTGCAAATTCCTCTTAGTAGCTGTGATCTGGGCAACCAGATGTTGGCTTGAAAGATTAGATTAGAGATTCTATGTTGCACAGAAAATTATAGTATGCTTGGGGTAAAATGCACCCTTTAATTAAAGGTATTTAAAATAGTCTACGTCTTCTCTATCTAACGGAAATACTGAAGAGTTATGTGAAAATCTTGATTGACTGAAGCATAATAGGCAGTGGAAGTCAATATTCGTGGAAGCTTTTGCTGTTGATACTTTTTAATTGTTGTGGTAGTTACTATTGTTAAGGAAGATGACTGATGTGAGACCAAACTATTATGCTCCCATAAATTGAATTTTCATTCTTTCTCTTGCCAGTGTTCAGAAACGAATGCCACTGAATGAATTTGCAGCCCCAAACAGCACCATCTATCTAAATGTTTATGGAAATCTCATATTTCATAAGTGAAAGGGAAAAAAAGCTGAAAAGGAAAAAGAAAAACTCAGAAATCTTTGGAGGACTAAAATGTGAACAGCAGGGACTGGGTAATCTCATACAATAAGAAATGCCATGGAAAGAAGTAATTAAACACTTGATGGGATGAAGAAAGTTTTTAAAATCCCTTATAAAGGGCAAAAATTGGTTAAGGAGTTTTTCCACATTTAGCTGATAGTCCCAGTTATAATTTTCTATTTTTCAATCACCATATATCTTTAACACGTTTTTGAGACATTGTGTTCACTTTTCAGATACTAAAGGAAAAAAAAAATATGAATCTTTTTAGAAAGCAAAATAGGTTTTCTCAATTTTTATACTCTCCAGTCTGAAAAGAAATATCTTTCAGGGTAAGTGAATTTTTCTGAATATTTGGAATTATAGCTTCTGTTGTCTGGGAGATTTGATTCAGGATCCACTTTTCTTTCTTCCTTTCTTTCTTTCTTTCTTTCTTTCTTTCTTTCTTTCTTTCTTTCTTTCTTCTTTCTTTCTTTCTTTCTTTCTTTCTCTCTCTCTCTCTCTCTTTCTCTCTCTCCCTTTCTTTCTCCCTTTCTCTTTCTTTCTTTCTTCATTTTTAATGAGTTCAACCTATGCTCGATTAGTGGCTTAGAAAACACACAGAGCTTATCTTTCAAGATGACAACTCTCAAGGCAAAGAACAAAGATAAAAGCAAAAAAAAAAAAATCAATAAAACACACCAAAGGAGATGATAAACAGAAAAACAAAGGCCGAAATCAGTAAAACTAAACGTGCCAGAGAAGGAAGAAATAAGTTTTTAAGCCTGATTAAAAGTCCAAGATCTCATTTCTAACAAGGCTGAATAAACAATTGGCTTCTGTATTGACAATGTTGAGAGACGCCGTGGCTCAGTGGCTAAGATGCTGAGCTTGTTGATCGAAAGGTGGGCAGTTCAGCAGTTTGAATCCCTAGTGCCGGGTAAAAGGGTGAGCTCCCGTGACTTGTCCCGGCTTCTGCCAACCTAGCAGTTTGAAAGCACATAAAAAATGCAAGTAGAAAACTAGGGACCACCTTTGATGGGAAGGTAACAGCGTTCCGTGAGCCTTTGGCATTTAGTCATGCCGGCCACATGATCACAGAGACGTCTTCGGACAGCACTGGCTCTTTGGCTTTGAAACGGAGATGAGAAACCCCCCCCCAGAGTCAGGAACGACTAGCACATATGTGCGAGGGGAACCTTATCCTTTACCAACTGACAATGTCTCTTCACTAGTAAAACTCTCCCCACCTAGCTGTCAAACTGATTATTAAATTAGTATTGCTGCTTGCTTTTTTTTTAAATGCAAAGAAATGTCACAACAGAGGGCAATACTTAGCTTGCTTTAGTCAAACTCAAAAAATCTGAGAAAAGTTTGATGTGGTTGGCACTTGGAGGGAGAATATTAGGAAGTCCAGATCTGTAGCCTAGATGGTAAAGTGAAAAAAAAATATCTGGAAAATTGAAAAAAATGGCACTATTCTGGCCTACTGTAATTAAGAAAATAATATATATGGAAGTCAGCACTTAGATGACTTTGGCAGAGCTTGGAAAGGGAAACGGTGTTAGCCCTGATTAGTATTAGAATGAGAGACCAGCAGGTGATACATTGGGAGGTTAAAAAGAAATCATTAAAAAGGCAATTGCGAAGCACTTCCACATTGTTTCCAAGAAAATAACACAGACATATCCATGAAATCTTCAGGAATTGGAATTCAATTCAAGTTTTCCTTACTTACATTCAGAAAGAAAAAAAAAAGAAAGTCATGGGGTATAGATGGGTTCCCTCTTGTAGTGAAGCACCACACTTCTATATATTTGTTTGCTTTTAGGTTTTATTCCTCAAAATGTTGCTATTGGAATGAGGGTTGAGAAAAATAGCAATTTAAAGGCTGTCTGGGGACCCTCAGGTCATACCGTATTTAAAGCAAGATACTTATAAGAAGCCTTTCAGAGACATAACTATTAAAGTCCCAAAGGTGTTTTTTTTCAAAAGGCAACTGGACTTTCTTTGTTTTTCCTTGAAGACATTTCACTTCTCATCCAAGAAGATTCTTCATTTCCTGAAATGAAGAGCCTTGATAGTACAGTGGTCTAATGCACCCTGTTATTAACACAGCTGCCTGCAATTACTACAGGTTCGAATCTCACCAAGGCTCAAGCCTTCCATCCTTTCTAAGGTAGGTAAATTGAGGACCCAATTGTGGGGGCAATAAGCTGACTTTGTATAAATATACAAAAGGATGAAGGCTATTGCTTAGCGCATTGTAAGCCGCCCTGAGTCTCTGGAGAAGGGCGGCATATAAATCAAATTAAAAAAAAAATGTCTTCAAGGGAAAAAACCAAAGAATGTCCAGTTGCCTTTTGAAAAAACACCTTTGGGACAACCATGACCTGGATGACTGAGAAACTCCACAGACATAACCATTTTAGCATTCTTCAGGTGGGAGGCTGATAGTAAACAATTTCAGCCGTCAAAATTCACTGGTATGAAGTAGCTTGGGCTCCAGCATTTATAACAGGGGTGTCAAATTCAAGGCCTGTGGGCTGGATCTGGCACACTGGGTGCTTTGATCTGGCCCGCAGGGCTGCCCTGGAAACAGCAAAGGACCGGTCTGTGGTGCCTCTCAGCAAAAGCAGAACTTGGGAGGGCCGCACATAGCCATCCCAGGCTCCGTTTTCAGCCAGGACAGCCTCCTACTGCCTTCTGCCAGCAAAATTGAAACTCAGGGGGGCCGCACCCAGCCACCCCCAAGCTCCATTTTCTCTGGCAGAGGCCTGCAGGAGGCCGTTGCAGCTGAAAACAGGGCCTAGGAGCCCATTTTCACTGGCAGAGCGCTTGGGCCACCACAGGCACCCCAACATGAGTGATATCATGCTGGCCATGCCTACCCTGGCCACATCCACCCCGGCCTCCAAAAGTCAAACACAACCCTGATGCAGCCCTCAATGAAATTGAGTTTGATACCCCTGATCTATATGAATTGCACACTTATCTATATGAATGATCTATATAAATGGTCACTCTTGGACAGTGGGGTCACATCAGGGGTGAAATCCAGCAGGTTCTGACCGGTTCTGCAGAACCGGCAGCGGAAAATTTGAGTAGTTCAGAGAACCAGCAAATACCACCTCTGGCTGGCCTCAGAGTGGGGTGGAAATGGAGATTTTGCAATGTCCTTCCCCCAGGAGTGGGGAGGGAATGGAGATTTTGCAGTATCCTTCCCCTGCCATGCCCACCAAGCCACGCCCTCCAAGCCACATCATGCCCAGCAAGCCACACCCACAGAACCGGTAGTAAAAAAAATTGGATTTCACCACTGGGTCACATTGCTCATCTCTGTCAAAAATGGAGCTTTCCAATTAAACTGGGAGCAAACTGGCACTCAGGTGGGTTCTGTCAGGTGCAAGAAACCAGGAGCCAAGCTTGAGATAAAAAAGCACAGCAAGTTTATTCCATGTAACCTGTACACAAGAACCTGATCTACTAACATCAAGGTGAATTGGCACCAGATGACAGACAATAGACTTCAAGGGGGCAGGACTTAGGTCTCTTTTGGGGATGTAGACTCCAAACAGATGATGCATTTGACCCTGCCTTCAGGCTCCCCCTGGTCATCTCCTACTGGTGCCTGTAAAATGTTCATGTGGAAATGATGTACTTTCAAGTGAAAAAGCAAAATCTGAAATTAAGCTGAGGTCTATTTTCCATCCCATCACAGTTCCTAGAATTCGGTCCATATGAAGTCACTGGAAATGTTATGATATTATTTGGGAGCTTCCAAAGTTACTTTTTTTAGGACTTTTTTTTAGGGATGTGGTGGCTCAGTGGCTAAGACGCTGAGCTTGTCAATCGAAAGGTTGGCAGTTCAGTGGTTCGAATCCCTAGTGCCGTGTAACGGAGTGAGCTCCCGTTACTTGTCCCAGTTTCTGCCAACCTAGCAGTTCGAAAGCACGTAAAAAATGCAAGTAGAAAAATAGGGACCACCTTTGGTGGGAAGGTAACAGCGTTCCATGTGCCTTTGGCGTTTAGTCATGCCAGCCACATGACCATGGAGATGTCTTCGGAGAGCGCTGGCTCTTCGGCTTTGAAACGGAGATGAGCACCGCCCCCTAGAGTCGAGAACGACTAGCACGTATGCGCACAGGTTGCTGTGGGAGCAACCTGTGCGCTTCCACAGAGAGGGCCTCCTCGGGGTGCCATTAGCCAAACGATGTAGGCTGGTGACCCCCAGGGGTAGGGCCTTCTCTGTGGGGGCACCTACGCTCTGGAATCAGCTGCCCCCAGAGATAAGGAGAATCCAAGACCTCGGTACCTTCCGCCGTGCCCTTAAAACTTTCTTTTTTCAGCAAGTCGGGCTGGCTTAACATATTTTTTAACATATTTTTAAATATTTTTAATTGGTTTGTTATCTTAAATTGGGGCCAAATTAATATATATCCTTTTAATTGTTTTTAATGTTTGTATTGTATATTTTAATCTGGCTGTACACCACCCTGAGTCCCTCGGGAGAAGGTGCGGTATATAAATTCGAAATAAAGTAAATAAATAAATAAATGTGCAAGGGGAACCTTTACCTAAAGATACTTTAGCCCCATAATAACCCAGTTTGGAAACTTCCATCTCTGTACCACCTCATCTTTTCCTCTTTTCCCTTTCTATTAAGAATGTAAACAAAGAAGAGAAAGAAAAAGAAAAAAATCAGTGTGGTTTCTGGTGTATATGTGCTAAATATTGGGTCAGGACATTTTTTTTCCTGTCTGGAGCAAAGATCACCCTTTCTTTACTCCATTTGACAAGTTGAAAGCAGGCAGATTGGCATTTTGTGATGAAATCACTTGTTCCAGCAATGTCTGAAGAGAAGGTCAAGGTCTCCTCCCTCTCATAAAAGGGAAAAAAAGAAGAGCTGGAGCAGGAGTAATTCAAAAGAGGGGGAATTAGATTTCTATAGCCTCTTTGTATGACAGAGCTACCATGTGGTTTATGTAGTGTGTGTGTTTGTACAAATAGGATGCCTACAGAAGGCTGAAAGATTCTCTGCTATAGGCATAGTCCCTCACAGATTCACTGAAAGGACATTAGGAGAAAAGGCAGATGATGGAGATCTACAGTAAGTATGTTGACTCACCTCCAACGGCAGGTTCCATGCGATGTATACATGGGACTTGTAATCATCCATCCACACCTCGGCCACCCGCAGTGCGTTCCTCTTGGTGTAGAAGCCAATGTTATTGTTGTACGGCTTCTTCTTGCGCTCAATGTGGGCCACTCGAGAGCAAGGGAGAACCTCCATGCTGCCACCACACAGCCACACCTGGAAAGATTGAGACAAAGGAGAAAAGTCAACAACAGAAAGTCAGTAACTGGAAACAACCCCATATTCGCAAACATCATAACCAGGGGTGGGCTGCTGGGGGGTTGCAGGGGTTAGGGAGAACTGCTAGCTAAGATTCTGTGCAGTTCAGAGAACCTCCAAATCCCACTCTTAGCTGGCCCCACCCACCCCACCCTGCCCCTCTCCGGAGTCCCCACACAGCCCGTTTTGAATGTAGGTAAGTGCAGGGCATGCGTGGAGGCTCTGGGAGGGTGAAAAATGGGCCTACCAGAATTTTGGGAAGGCCAGAAATGAGTCCGGCCTCCAGAAGGCCTCTGGAGTCTGGGTAGGCCATTTTCGCCCTCCTGGAGGCTTGAGCAAAGCCTCCGGAGCCTGGGGAGGGCAAAACCATGCCCCCCGCCATGGTGCAGGAGGCTAACTAGGCCACACTCACCATGGCCACGCCCACCCAGCAACTGGGCAGAGAACCCCTTGCTAAAATGTTTCAAGCCCATCCCTGATCCTAACCTCCCTCAGTATCCTCCTAAGTGGTATCTTTCAGATCCATTTCATTGCCCTAGGACAGGGTGTCAAACTCAAGGCCCGCGGGCCGGATCCTGCCCATGGGGTGCTTAAATCTGGCCCACGGGGCTGCCCTGGAAACAGCAAAGGACCAGCCTGTGGTGCCTCTGCCAGTGAAAATGGAGTTTGGGAGGCTGCGTGCGGTATCCCGGGCCCCATTTTCGCTGGCAGAGGGCTGCAGGAGGCCTCACGGCCAGAAACAGGGCCAAGAGGGGGCTGCACATGGTCCCGCCGACCTCCATTTTTGCTGGCAGAGGGCTGCAGAAGACCATCGCAGCTGCCACCCCCCCTCCTGCGGTCACATGCAACCCTGATGCAGCCCTCAGTGAAATCGAGTTTGACACCCCTGCCCTAGGACATCTGGAAGATTTGCATTACTCAGTGTAAATGAGGTGTATCCAGCAAGCCATAGT
Organism: Pantherophis guttatus; assembly: GCF_059756535.1. Classification (NCBI taxonomy): domain Eukaryota; kingdom Metazoa; phylum Chordata; class Lepidosauria; order Squamata; family Colubridae; genus Pantherophis; species Pantherophis guttatus. The sequence continues at coordinate 334,556,027 of NC_142063.1, read as the reverse complement.
GGCCCAAAAAGGAGAAATATGTATGATGATTTCCTGCCTATGCTCTATTCTTTTGTACTTGCATTGTTTCCCCCGCCCCCAATAATTTTATTAAGGACTATATTGAACAAGTAAAACCAATGCAACAATGTAGTAGAGAAATACATTAAAATTATTTAAAATTTTAAGTGCAGAAGGGGGGAAAAACATCAGATGTGTTAAGGCACTGGACTAGAAACCAGAAGGCAGAGGAACAGGGTGTCAAAAGGTAGCGCGTTTTCTCCAACATCATATAAAATATATAAAAATGATCAACCAGACAATACACGTCTATTCATCTATATAGACAACACAGCAGTGGCTGCACCAGAATCAGCTTTTGATGAGATAGCTGGGAAAATCTGGTAGCACTTGAGGAATTAGGATGATATTATACTGTCAACCACTTGAAGCCCAAACCGCAGAAGACCCAAGTCTGTGCTTTCCACCTTCAAAATTGAGATTCAAGGGAAGGGTTGGATGATATGTGGCAAGGGGACCAATTACAGCACTGTTGAATACCAAAATATCACGGTGTGACACTGGATGAGATACTCTCTTTTAAAACGCATTGCCTCAACACCAAGTCTAAAGTCATCTTGAGAAATAATATCATCAGGAAAATGATCAATTACACATAGGGAGCTCAGCCATCCATGAGGCACACATCAGCTTTGGCCCTAAGTGTCTCTGTAGAAGAGCATGCTGTTGGTATGCAAATAATAATTCTCTATAGAGATTGCAATTTTAGGGACGGGGGTGTCTTTTGGCTTTACCTTCAATACTGCTCCAGAGTGGATGCATCTGCACACGCAAAACAAGTTGACGTTGCCATCAATGAAGCAGTATATTTAGTGAAAGGATGCCTCTAACACAGGGGTCCCCAATCTGTGAGCCATGGCCCACTACCGAGCCATGGCCTGTTGGCAACTGGGATGGGTGAGTGGCTGGCCAGCGCGCATGTGTGCAAGCACACTGGACTAGTGTCGTGCGGGCACTAGTGTCACCATGAGCATTGCACGGGTGCTAGCATCGGTGCAAGCATCACGTGGGTGCTAGCATCAGCACCAGCATCATACAGGTGTGCATGGCCTTGTTTGCATTGCCCGCACACTCATGGGCCCATTTGCACAGGTGCAGGCACGCATAAAGGTGCCTACCCCTCTCTCCCCTCCAAGCCGCCAACCCAGAAAGGTTGGGGAACTCTGCTCTAACCTACATCAACTGAGAATTTATAGCCTCTCATGGGAATTGCCCCACCTAAGATCAGGAGAGAAGTAACAGCAGATGCCTAGAGAACTAAGCAAGAAAATGATCCTTGACACCCTTTGAATGGACGTACTTTATGGCAAGACTCTTGATGGTACGTAAGAGCAAAACAGAATTGAAAGATGGAGGAAGGAAACCATTGAGCCAAGGAATAACATTAAAGGAGGATAGGGCTGAAGGATCTGAGCTCCGTTATACTACCCTCCCTGAATTGGCAGAGTGCCTAAGTATAAGACTAATATGCTCAATTGGAGGCTGTTAGCAGATAACAATATGCCATGTGAATCAGTGGTGGTATTCAGCTGGTTCTAACCGGTTCGGGTGAACCAGTAGTGGTGGTGGCGGGAAGCTCCGCCCACTCACCCGGATGTAATCATGTCCCATTTTTGACGCTCTGCGCATACGTGGAAGATCCTGTGCATGCGCAGAGGTAGAGCGTGCTCGCAAAGTGAGCATGTGTGCGCTCACATTGGCGAACCGGTAGCGAAGGTAAGTGAATACGGCCCCTGGTGTGAATATGGAGAGATTCAGAGCCCAGCCCATCTTCTACTATGTCAGTTACTGCCAGAAACATGTACTGACAATGGCTTATTTTTGGCCAACGACAAAGCCAAGAAGGTGACTTGGTTTTGGCCAATCTCTCTCTCTCTCTCTCTCCTCCCCCCCCCCCAAGTTCACTTCACAGGGTTGTCATTGTGGGGGAAATAGGAGGAGGAAGGAGTATTAGGTATTTGAGTATTTGAGCTATTTATAAAAATAATAATGGTAAAATTTTAAAAAATCTAAAAAGAGAAAAGAAAAAGTAAATTTCCCCCTCATCCCCAGCAAGTATTATACACATCACAAATTATCACATCTTTTAAAATGCAATCAAACATTCCTGCATTCCATAGCTCAGCCAATTTTCTATAAGCCCATCTCTAAATCTTCATGTTTTCTTACTTATCAGTAAAAGGCAAGTAAAGGTGATCAAAAATAACACCTTAAGTATTTATATCTCCACTTCCATTTAAATAAATTGCCCCTAACCCTTCTCTTTAAATAATCAAAGCCCAATTCATCATCCAGTCCCAATCAAAAGAAATCATTAAATATCATCAGAAATAGCAACCCATTATTTATCTGGAAAAAAAAAAAACCTAAGTATTACAAATTATATCCAATACCCCCAAGTAAACATTACCATAAATAAAAATCCTCATTCAATTTGTTAAAAAAAAAAAGACATCACCAGAAATAACAGTCCATTATTTTAACCATGATCAAATAAATCAGTGTTGTATTTTTCTTCTTTTCCCACAAAAGAAGTTCTAACATCTGTTTCTCCTAGTTTCTTTATCTCTTCTTTCAAAATTCTTATCATCTTTCTGTAGTTCCAATATATTAACTCCAGCAAATCCTTTCTGTGCTTTAAAATCATCAGCAAATTACATTTGTAGATCCATTATTCCCATCTCTTTCTTATGGGTTATAATTCTTAAATCCTTAAAATCACTTCAGTTTTATTCAATGAAGCTTCTTCCTTTTCAGTAGCACATTTTAGTTCTATTATACAGTTAAATAACTTGAAAACCTCTTATACCCAAATATCAAACAATTCTTTTAGGGATGCCATCTAGTACCCTCGAGTATTGAATGTTCAAAGTTATCTTTTCTGCTTAAATGTGAACAAAACAAATTTTTCCACAAGAAAGCATTCTCTTAATTAACATCAAAGTTCTTCTTTAATTCAAATCCAACTAACCTTTAGTCTGTTTAAAACTTTCCAAAATCAACACTATTGTCACCTTCTTGCTGAACATTTTTTTTAAATAAAATCCCCACTAGCACATTTAAGTTACTTTCTTTCTAAATGGATTGAAGAACTCAACCAGCTAATGTCAAATTTATGATTATGAATGTTTCTCAATATTTAACATACAATAAATATAAATAAAACACAAAGGGATTGAAAAGATGAGGTATGATTGAATATTGAGTCCAAAAACAAGGCTATGTTAACAGCTCTGAGCATGATGAAATCTCACAGCTCCTGGCTGAATATAAGCGAGTTCAAAAACATCAGTTTCTGCTGTCTGCTCACCCAAAAAACCCAGCTGTCTTATGTACATTTGGACGATCTCAGGATCTCTCCTTGGTCCAGAGAGAATTTTTGGCAGCCTGGACGCGGCATCCAGCTTCCTTTTGGCTGTAATGTGTCCTGTGATCCACAACAGTTCAATTTCCCATTTATCACCAAAAGTGATTCCCTTTTCTACTTGCACGGAGGCCTCTTATGCAAGTATGTAAAGTGCCACATTTTCATTGTAACACCAAATATCTAGTTTAAGTGACTTACTCAGAGGCACACTGGACTAGCATCATGTGGGAACTAGTGTCACCATGAGCATTGCACGGGTGCTAGCATCGGTGCAAGCATCACGTGGGTGCTAGCATCACCACAAGCATCACACAGGTGTGCATGGCCTTGTTTGCATTGCCCACACACTCACAGACCCATTTGCACAGGTGCAAATGGACATAAAGGTGCCTGTCACTCTCTCCCCTCCAAGCCACCAACCCAGAAAGGTTGGGAAACTCTGCTCTAACCTACACCAACTGAGAACTTATAGACTCTCATGGGAATTGCCCCACCTAAGATCAGGAGAGAAGTAACAGCAGATGCCTAGAGAACTAAGCACGAAAATGATCCTTGACACCCTTTGAATGGACGTACTTTATGGCAAGACTCTTGATGGTACGTAAGAGCAAAACAGAATTGAAAGATGGAGGAAGGAAACCATTGAGCCAAGGAATAACATTAAAGGAGGATACAGCTGAAGAATCTGAGCTCTGTTATACTTCATTCATCACCAAAACTGATTCCTTTTTCTACTTGCACTGAGACCTCTTATGCAAATATGTAAAGTGCCAGGTTTTCATTGCAACACCAAATACCTAGTTTAAATGACTTACCCAGAGGGGACAAAAAAAGAGAAGAAATCATTCTCACTAATACATGATCAGGATGCACAAAAGCTAGTATGGCATTCCTGAGACTCTGTCAGACCTCCTGTTCAATGAGGGACCTACAAAGTGAGATGTACCTCCGCTTAAATACTAGGGCTGTTCAACACTTCAGATTCATGAACACATAGAAAAGGGCATGACAGCTTTAAGGTGTTGCCAACAGGTGCATCAAACCCAAGCCACCAGTGAAATCTAATTGAGTCCAATATCTATGGAGATTCTCAGTCATCCAGTCATGGTTGTCCGAAAGGTGCTTTTTCAAGAGGCAACTGGACTTTCTGTTTTTTCTTTGAAGATGTTTCGCTTCTCATCCAAGAAATATCAACTCTGAAGAAGCTCCTTGGATGAGAAGCAAAACGTCTTCAAAGAAAAACCAGAAAGTCCAGTTGCCTCTTGACAACGCACCTTTCGGACAACCAATTGAGTCTAGTTTCAAAGAATTTGCTTATAGACAAAATCTTGCTAGTAGGCAAAATCTTACCAGATTACAGCTATAACATTCTCACTCTAGGACATGACCAGGTGAGCCTGAGGGCGGGGTCAAATGCATCATCATCAGTCTCAAGTCCCTTTGCACCCACAAGAGATCTAAGTCCAGGCATCTTGAATTCCTCTGATTCTTATCTCCCACTCATTTCCCTTGACTGTTAGTAGTTCAGATTTTTGTAAAGAGCATAAGCTTGCAAAAACCTTTATATTCATTTGAACTTCCTGGACTTCTGATTTTCCCATGCTTGACATTCACCTAATAGATTTATCCTGGGAGATTCCAGGGTGTGACTACCCTGAACTTTTTCCTCTCTTCTCCATCCAGTTCAGGACTATGCAGTCTCTTGAATGGGGCCCCTCTCTGGGAATGTGCGATGCCATTGCTGAAATTTCCCCTATCTCAGAGGTCCTCAACCCCTGGGCTGTGGCCCACTGCCGGGCCACGGCCTATTCAGAACTGGGCCATGCAAGAGGCGGGCCACCATGCACAGGTGTGTACACCTCGTGTGCACATGCTCAGCTCAACTTGCACAAGTGGCAGGTCAGCGCACACATGCATGCCGAGCTCGACTTGCCGTCCAGCTGCATGTGCACGCACATGCATGCAGTCTCATTGCTCACCCAAGTTGAGCTGCTTCCAAGTACATGCCAGCTTTCCCACTTGCAGGACCTGGTTCTCCACTCTCCCATAGCCGGGAGCCACAAAGTTTGGGGACCACTGCCCTATCTCCTTCTTCAACCACACATTCCATCACAGGGTGAATGCTCCAAAATAACCTTTTGGAAATCAAACCAGGCACTGTGTGGCTCTATTATCTCTCCTCCAGAAGAGAATGCATTATCTTTAGACAACATCTGCCCCACTGTTGAACAGCTGCGGTCATTAAAGAACTTTGCTTGATGTTACCCCAAATCTGTTCCCCTGTGGTGTCCATCCTTTAATTCTGAACAAATGAACAATGGAAAATAAATCTGCCCTTTCTCCCAGCTGACAGCCCTTCAGATGTTTTAAGACAGCTCTCATAGCATCCCTTAATCTTGTCTTCTCAAGCGTAGTACATAGCCAGCTCTTTCCACCATTCTTCCTTTGATTGATTTCAAACACTTTAGCATCCTAGACGCTTATCTCCGGACCTTCAGAAGTAATCACTGAATGTCACACCTTCAAGTAACTTTGATCCCTTTGCTAATGACTAGCCCAGTAGAGGTGACAAGCTATAGCTGGGCCAATATTCATTTCAGAACTTCTCTTAGAAAGTGATTCCGTCAATGTAATAATCTGGTTCAAATCTAAGTTCTGAACCGAGTTGAAAACTAAAATTGAATCAGATGACTCCAGATTGAATTGAAATGCTACATACCTTTGCTATAGTGGCGAATATCTGTAGCTCAGGTGTAGGATGAGGGTAAAGGTTCATTCTCTGAACTTGTGGGTTGGTTTCTAAATGTTTCATTACCAGGCTAGGTAACATCTTCAGCGGAGTTTAGGGGATGCCAGTATCAGTGATACTTAGGCGTGGGTGTGTCAACTCTGTCCCACACCTGAAGCCCTTATAAACAGAACACTGACACTGACATCCCATAAACTCCGCTGAAGATGTTACCTAGCCTGGTAACGAAACATTTGGAAACCAACCCACAAGCTTGGAGAACATGGGTGGGTTCTAAATTTTTTTACTACCGGTTCTGTGGGTGTGGCTTATTTTGTGGGCGTGGTTTGATAGTCATGTGACAATTCTTTAGGATTTAGCAGAGGTACTGGTCTACCAGGCTTTTAACTGCTTGCAGAGCTGTACCGGTCTACCCATTTGTTTTTCAAGCATCCTGGTCTACCCATTTGTTTTTTGGAGTGGCCCGGTCTACTCATTTGTTTTTGGAGGCACCGGTCTACCACCACACTGCCTTTTAACACTGATCAGCTGTTGGGCGGCCCTTTGAAGCCCCGTGGCAAGAGTTTAAACAGTTTTTTTTCCTTCTAGCCATCAGCTGGGACTCGGGAGGCAGTGAATAGATGGGGGGCGGGGCCAAATAAAAGGTAAGAATAACGTGGGCAGGGCAGGAGGGCCCAGCTCCCGAACAAAGAGAACTGGTTCGGTGACATATCGTCACCGCTACCGGCTCGGCGGAACCGGGAGGAACCCACCACTGTTGGCAAATGAACCTTTACCCTCATACTACTACCCCTGTCAGCATTTTGATGGACTCTTGTGTACATGCAAAAGCATTTTTCTGAACAGAATTCTTGGACCTGACTTGCAAATCTGAACTGGATTGCCTGAATCAACAGGGAAGTTTCCATTGGACTGGTGTGATTTTTCAAACTGAGTCACCAATGCGTGACTCATGCCTCCCCAATCTCCACCAGACATAATGGGAAAATCATCTTTTTCCTCACCTAGAATATCCCAAGACACAATAGCATTATTATTTTTGTCTGTGTAAGTGTGATTTGCAACATTTATTATGAAAGGTTTGCTTGTAACAACATGGAAATAAACTGTGTTCTGTGATGCGGTCAGGAAGAAGGAGGCTTTGAGCAAAATATTCTGAAGAGGATCCATATACACACCCATATGCACGAATAGGTGGTCCTCAACTCACAACAGTTCATTTAGTAACCATTCAAAGTTACAACGGCACTGAAAAACGATCACACTTACAACCGTTGCAGCATTTCCGTGGTCACATGATCAAAATTCAGATGCTTGACATATTTATGACAGTTGCAATGTCCCGGGGTCCCGTCATCATCTTTTGCAACCTTCTGATAAACAAAGTCAATGGGGAAGCCAGATTCCTAAATTACTAACTTAACACCTACAGTGATTAATTGAACACCCGTGGCAAGAAGACTTGTAAAAGGGAGCAAAACTTGCTTAACAAATGACTCACTTAGCAACAGAAATTTTGGGCTCAATTGTGGTCGTAGGTCGAGGTCTACCTGTATATGGTTGTGGAATATAGTAAGGAGGTGGATTCCCAGGACGGAGGGGCTGCATTCCAGAGGTGTAAGAGACAACTCAGCCCAGATATTATGTGTGATAGAAAGAAGGTGAAGGCAGCCCCTCCCTAATAGTTCCCAACGTATATTGTAGATGCTGATTACTATCAGTAATCTGTCCTTGGTCTGTGTGAATTTTTTGTCTATAGGTGTGAAACAATGAAGAATTTAGCTTGGAAAAATCATAATGTCCTGTAATCTGCAACTCTTACATTGCAGAAACATTTGGACCACACATCTTGACCAGGGTGAAGCAATAGACACAATTTACATAGACTTCTGCAAAGCCTTTGATTCAGTGGTGCACGACAAACTACTGCTGAAACTTAGTTCTTAAGGCATCTCCAGACCCCTGCACAAGTGGACTCAGTTGTTATATCCTCAAACCCCCACAGCTTCAACCGTCAACATGTACAAGGTAGCAAGTATAAGTATGAACGTAAGCATGAAAAAGAGGAAGTAAATACAGATAAATGGGGACAATAAGACAGGGATGGTAGGCACACTATCTACCGGTAGGCACACTATCTACCATGGACCTCACCCCATTCCTAAGAGGTCCGTAAAGGGGGCGTGCATAAGCGCACCAGCATGCCTACCGTCCCTGTCTTACTGTCCCCATTTATCTGTATTTACTTCCTCTTTTTCATGCTTATGTTCATAGTTATACTTGCTACCTTGTACATGTTTGACAAACAAATAAAATAAAAATAAATAATTAATTTGGAGCCTGGTCCATACACAAAAACACATCCTGGCTATTTCAGCCCTCCATTTTATCTCCCCTGCCAATTTTCTCTTCGTAATGTTCATTTCTCTCCACTCACTCTCCCCCACTTTTTTCTGTCTTTCTTGTTATCAGGCATATGGACCCAGGACTCTTACAGTGCTGTCTCTCCTCTTTAACTTTTTAAAGGCGTTGAATTGCAATCCAGAGCCAAGCTGTACGTGAGCTCTGCAACTTCCTGTCTTAGAAGAGGCTCCAGGGAAAGGAAGATGGGGCTGACAGGAAAGCTTCTGAACTTAATTTTGTTACAGAAGTGTGGTGCCGAAGATGTGTGGTGTTGCATTTCAAAGCCGTGTGTCTTGAGGTGGTGGTGGTGGGAAGATTTGCAGAATTGCACACTGCATCCGAGCCCGTGTTTGATTCCACTCCTTCCCAAGAAATAAATTGCTGTCGTTCCTTTAACTACAAAGCAGGAACAAAGAACTCACCTTTTGGATCCTGAAGGACTCGGCCTCAAGGTGTGTTGGTGGAAGATAAGGACCAAGCAGGAACAAATACAGCCAAACTGACTCTGACAATTACATGGCCTCAAATATGTATGAAATCAAATGCAGAAGTGACTGGGCAGATAACAAGGATGCTATAAAGAGGGCGAGGAGGAGGAGGGGGGGAGGAGGAATTGAATGTTCAATAAAGTTGACTTGTTCACAGCAGCTAGAATTATATCAATTAGTTAGTTAGTTAGTTAGTTTATTATATTTATATACCGCCCTTCTCCCGAGGGACTCAGGTCAGTGAACAGCCATGGTAAAAACAAATGTACAACAAAATTAAAAACTTATTAAAATAATTCAATCATTCGGCCAAATTTAAAGCATCCAACTAAGATCATTTAAAACCCCTATCAAAACCCAATTTAAAAACCTTTATCCTGTCAATCCAGCTTGCTGGAATAATAGGGTCTTCAGAGCGTGATGGAAGGCACGGAGGTCGGGGATCCTTCGTATGTCTGGGGGCAGTTCATTTCATAGGGCTGGAACCCCCATAGAGAAGGCTCTCCCCCTGGGGGTCGCCAGCCTACACTGTTTGGCTGACGGCACCCTGAGGAGGCCCTCTCGGTGGGAGCGTATTGGTCAGTGGGAGGCAATCGGTGGCAGAATGCGGTCCTGTAGATAACCAGGTCCTAAGCCATGGAGCGCTTTAAAGGTGGTAACCAACACCTTGAAGCGCACCCGGAAGATCACCGGGAGCCAGTGCAGCTTGCGCAAGATGGGTGTTACATGGGAGCGATGAGTCGCCCCCATTATTACTTGCGCGGCTGCATTCTGGACCAGCTGGAGCCTCTGGGTGCTCCTCAAGGGGAGCCCCATGTAGAGAGCATTGCAATAGTCCAGCCGGCAAGTGACGAGGGCGTGAGTGACTGTGCGCAGGGCGTCCTGATTCAGAAAGGGATGCAACTGGGAGATCAGGCGAACCTGATAAAAGGCCCCCCTGGCCATGGCCGTCATATGATCTTCCAAGGACAGCCGTGAGTCCAGGAAGACGTCCAAGTTGCGAGCCCTCTCTGAGGGGGGTAAGATCTCATCCCCAATAGCCAGCGATGGTGTCAGCTGGCTATATCGGGTCGTCGGGAGCCACAGCCACTCAGTCTTGGAGGGGTTGAGTCTGAGCCTGTTCCTCCCCATCCAGATCCGCACGGCCTCCAGACAGCGGGACAAGGGCATCATTGGGGTGGCCTGGTGGGCGTGGCAGGGGAAGGATACAGCAAAATCTCCATTCCCACCCCACTCCAGGGGAAGGATACTGCAAACTCTTCATTCCCTCCCCACTCCTGGGGGAAGGATATTGCAAAATCTCCATTCCTACCCCACTCTGATACCAGCCAGAGATGGTATTTGCCGGTTCTCCGAACTACTCAAAATTTCCGCTACCGGTTCTCCAGAACCTGTCAGAACCTGCTGGATTTCACCCCTGAATTATATATGCTAAATATTGGAAAAATATGAACACCCCACCGGATGATGACATAATTAGGAAAATTTGGGATTGTGCTGAAATGAACAGATTAACATTAAAAATTAAAGATAAAGAAGACTCAAAATATTACAGGACATGGAATAAATTTTATGAATGGATAGAGACCAGAGGCAGAAATGAGAGGGAAGATTATGAATGTCAGTACAACAAAGATGTATAAAACTATGGATATAATATGGAAAAATTTGTAAATAAGCTAATGTAAGTAGAAACTTAGTTGAAGTTTTCTTTTATTTCCTTTTTTGTTGTTGTATTGTTGCAATTACTGTTAACATAGCACAATTACAGTTATTAGCATTGTTAGGAATATGACTATTACCTAACTTGTTGGGTTGGCAATATATAAACCATCAATGTATGTTTGCATTATATTGTATTGTATTGTATAGCTTAAAGACTGCTGTATTGTATCATATTGTGTACTGATTGGTTAGCTCTATTGCCAATGTCCTTAAGAGGGAGCTAGAAACATGGCTTGTTCTCTTTGTTGTTCTTGCTCTCTGATATCTCTATCTGACTTACTGTCTTACTGTTTGCAACTCTAGAAGAACTGTTCACTGTGTATGATTAATACGACTGGTATGAAGACTTTGTTTATTGGACTGTGTAAACTATAACACGACTCAGTGTATCTGTGTGGTGACTGTGCTTATTCATAACTACTCTCAACCACTTTCATGTGCACACCCTTGCTACTCAAGGGTTATTCCTTAATAAGCATATATGTTAAGATTTACCTAAGAAGTAGGATTTTATCTATGGGGGGTTAAGAATTATTTTTTTTAGAGGGTGTTAGTTTAATGGTTGGTTAAGCAATTTAGTTTATTGTTAAAAGTTAATAGAAATACCTTGTGTTCTGCTCTGGGAAGTCGGGGAGGGGGAGGGGGGTTGGGTGGGAGGGTTGTGGGAAAACTGTTTTTTTTTTTTTCACTAATAAAACTTTTTCAATAATAAAAAAAAAGATTTACCATTGGTCTCTCTCTGGCTTTGCTTTATTTGCATTGTTATCCTGACATGGCACTGTCTTTTTAATAAAATAAAATAAAATTTTAAATAAATAAATAAATAAAGTTGACTTGTTCACACCAGGCCTATACAAGTGATGATGTACAGGTATTCCTTGACATATGACCGTAATGGAGCTTGCCCATTTCGGTCATAAATTGTGATGGTCATAAAACAGGTGATCATAAAATCACCCAGATTTTACTATTATTATTTTTTTGTAGCAGATGTTATGTGATTCACCATGGTTGGTAAGCGCATTTGCAGTTCTTAAGCAAACCCATTGTTTGCTGTGGAGTGATTTTGCTGAAAACCAGAAATAAAGGCCAGTTTTAAAATAAAAAATGAAAATAGTCAAAAAGAAAAATTTGAGATTTTCTATCCCAATCCATATAATAAGTGTAGATACAGACCTCCAAGAAAGTAAGATTTTAAGAATGAAGATAATAAAGTAAAGGTAAAAGCTCCCTTTGCACATATGTGCTAGTCGTTCCTGACTCTAGGGGGCGGTGCTCATCACCGTTTCAAAGCCGAAGAGCCAGCGCTGTCCGAAGATGTCTCCATGGTCATCTGGCCAGCATGACTAAATGCCAAAGGCGCACGGAATGCTGTTACCTTCCCACCAAAGGTGGTCCCTATTTTTCTACTTGCATTTTTTACGTGCTTTCGAACTGCTAGGTTGGCAGAAGCTGGGACAAGTAACGGGAGCTCATACCGTTATGCGGCACTAGGGATTTGAACCGCTGAACTGCCGACCTTTCGATCGACAAGCTCAGCATCTTAGCCACTGAGCCACTGCGTCCCTTTAAGATAATGTGTATGTATCTTCCAATATTAAAAATTCTACCCTGTCTACAATAACAGTGAATTGCAACTCCCATCTTTGTAGCCACGGCCATTTACCTAGTGGGTAATGTGCTCCGGATAAAGCTGGATACAGATTTAATTCATTAAGACAGGTTACTCTAACCACAACGTTCAAGGCTGACATCTACATTCTACTCTCCTTTTTATCACTAAGAATATTACAAAACGGTCTGTCCTTGAAAAAATAAAACAAACCAAGAGATCTATTTCCTACCCACCACCCTTTTGCATAAACACATTTTCCCCCCTAGAAAAATCCTAAGAATAGGAACTAAGACCTTGGGAGGCTTTTGTTACTGTTGTTAATTAGTTAGTTAATTAATTTTATAGCACCCTAAATTGAAGAAATATGTAGAGCTCGGGAGGAATAAGCACAGAAAAGAGAGACGGCTTTTGCATCTCCTTAAGGTGATAATTATTTCTCATGAAACACAAGCTCCAAATTCACCCCAAACCTTTTGTCCTGGGTGTCAGCTACCGCCAGGACCTACAACCATTGGCCTAATTTGAAAAGTCTTCTCTCAAATAATCTATTGAGACCTTTTAGAAAAGCAAATTTTCCTGCCTAGCGGTATCAGCAGATAAAAAAAACGGGAACGAAGGAGAGAAGATGGAAGTCCGTTTAAGAAATGGAAAGGACAGAGGAGGAGGGGGGAATGCAGAATAGAGAGTAAAAAAAAAAGAGTGTCAGGGATAATGGATAACCCCATCAGTGTGAGCGAGCAAATGGATATGTCAGAGACGGAGCGAATACTTAGCAGATCTGCAGATGATATAAAATTGGGGGGGAACAGCCCACACCACCTAAGACAGAAATAACATTGCAAATGACCCAGATAGAATACAGAAATGAGCAGGAAGAAGAGAAAGATATTTTTACAGAAGGAAGTGCAAAGTTCTTCACTGACAGGAGAAAAAGTGAAATGCACAGACATCAGATGGCTTAGTAAATGGGGTTTGAGGAAAAGGTCACGGACTAGTAGCTGATGATGTAATTGCAAAGGAAGCAAATGCATTTTTATTTTTTTGCGGGGGAAGGGATGGATCGACAGAAGTACACTTTTCAGCTCTCAGGTAATCTTGGACTTATGACCATAATTGAACCCAAGGTAGGACAGTTGTTCAAGTCAGCCTTGCCCCCATTTTACGACCGTTCTTGCCAAACTTGTTAAGAGAATCACTGCAGTTAGTAACATGGTGGTAAAGGGAACCTGGCTTCCCCATTGATTTTGCTTGTCAGAAGGTTGCAAAAATGGATCACGTGATCTTGGGAAACAACAATCGTTACAAGGGGTCAAGCATCCGAACGTTGATCACGTGACCATAGGGATGCTGCAACAGTTGTAAATGTGAAAAACAATCATAATCCACTTTTTTCAGTGGCCGTTGTAACTTCGAACAGTCACTAAATAGCAATAGCAATAGCAGTTAGGTCTCTTTCAACTCTGTTTATTCTGTTCTGTTCTGTTCTGTTCTGTTTCGTTCTGTTCCGTTCCGTTCTTTCTACTCTACTCTACTCTACTCTACTCTACTCTACTCTACTCTACTCTACTCTACTCTACTCTACTCTACTCTACTCTCTCCAAAGCACCAAAGGCAGGACAAAAAGCAATAGATGGAAACTAATAAAGAAAAGAACCAACCTAGAACTAAGGAGAAATTCCCTGACAATTAGAACAATTACTCGGTGTTAACAATTAACCAAACTTGCCTCCAGAAGTTGTGGATGCTCCAACACTGGAAGTATTTAATAGGAGATTGGACAACCATTTGCCTGAAGTGGTATAGGGTTTCCTGCTTGATCAGGGGACTGCACTAGAAGATCTCCAAAGTCTCTTCCAACTCTGTTATTCTATTCATTGATCCGAAAAGTGGATCCTGCACCTGCAGGAATAATGCTAGAAAGATGATGATGATGTAATGGGCAATGGGAGTGACATGGCGTTCCCATGTAACACCTCTCCTGCGTGAGCTGCACTGGCTCCTGGTGGTCTTCCGGGTGCGCTTCAAGGTTTTGGTTACCACCTTTAGAGCGCTCCATGGCTTAGGACCTGGTTATTTACGGGACCGCCAACTACCACCAATACCTCCCACCGGCCGGTACACTCTCATAAAGAGGGGCTCCTCCAGGTGCCATCGGCCAAACAATGTCGACTGGCGGCCCCCAGGAAGAGAGCCTTCTCTGTGGGGGCACCTACTATCTGGAACGAGTTCCTCCCAGAGATACGGAGGATCCCGGATCTGCGCACCTTCCGCCGCGCTCTTAAGACCTTTTTATTCCACCAGGCGGGCTTGGCCTAATCTTTTCCCTCTTTTTAATTATGCAAATTTTAATCAGTTTTTAAATGATTGGGGTGTTTTAATTTGTCTGGGCCAAATTGTTTAATTCGATTTTATTTTGTTTTTTGAATTTTGTATCTATGTATTTTTTACTGTTTGGCTGTTCACTGCCCTGAGTCCTTCGGGAGTAGGGCGGTATATAAATCAAATAAATAGATAGATAGATAGATAGATAGATAGATAGATAGATAGATAGATAGATAGATAGATAAATAAATAAATAAATAAATCTCATTCAATTTTTTTTTAGCCCAGATCTGATAGGCCTAAATGAAGTCATGTGAAATGAAACGTTCCCATAAAATGGGAACATTTTGCCCTGAGTAGACAAAGGAGATGCAGTGGTGTTTTTTCAGGAACTAGAAAGGATGGCTCATAAAAGTCAATGACTGGTCATAATTATTCCAGAAAATGGGACCCTGACTAATGAGTTTTATAGGAAAGCGAAGTCCCATTGGAAATTAGAACTGAAATCCTTTCCTACCAGTAAAAACTGTTCAATGTTGTGACCAATTATCCAGCAAAGTAGTCAGCTCTTCTTTCATTGGACATGTTCAGGTTGACACCAGGCACTTATCTGAATTGAATCCTTTGATTTAGATTTCCTCCCTGAGTAAATGATTGGGCTCAATGGCTCTTAAACATCTCTACTTTACCTCCTTCTATTATCCAGCCACTGCTTTCCAGCCTTGAGTGACACACATAGATCTCTTTAGGTAAATCCCAAGGGAATGGGTCATATTGTTGAAAGGGATCCTGGAGGTCATTTACCCAAATCTCATGCCCTAAGCAGGATCCATGAGAGTAAAGCCTTATAGAAGACTAGCTGTCTTCTGTTTGAAGGCCTCTAAGAGAAAAAAAAATGTATACCACTTCATTTGATAGTCAATTTACTGGCTGATATAGATTGTCTTCAACATAGCATCACAATTGAGACCGGAATTTCTGACAATAAGCAAGGCAGGTGTTAAGAGATTTTATTACCTTTTTTGCTGTGGCTGTTAAGCAAATCCCAGCAGTTATTACATGAATATAATGGTCATTAAGTGGATCTGACTCCCCCCTCCCCCATTGACTTTGCTCATCAGAAGCGATTGTGGGATGATCACAATTGGTGATCATATGATCCAGAGATGTTGGAATTGCTCTGAATACATGCCAGTTGCCAAGAACACAAATTTTTATCACGTGTCTGTGGGGATGTTGTAAGAGTCATTAGTGTGAGGACTATAAATCACTTCTTTCAGTGCCACGGTAAGTCTAAACAGTCGCTAAATGACTGTTATAAGTCAAGGACAGTAGTGGGATTCAGCCAGTTCGCACCACTTCGGGAGAACCAGTTGTTAACTTTCTGAGCAGTTTGGTGAACTGGCTGTTGCAAGAAATCATTAGGGCAGAGAACCGGTTGTTAAATTATTTGAATCCCACCACTGGTCAAGGACTATCCATCGTTAATATAGTGAGCTTTTCCTGAGTCTGAACCTCCTTCTATTTTTTAACCCATTTATTCTGGTTCTGCCCCCTAGATCTGTAGAACATGTCTATCCTTCTTTTCTGAGCTGTGGTGGAGCAGTGATTAGAATGTAATACTGCAGGGCTAACTCATTGCTCACTCCAGCAGTTCGATCCTGATGAGCTCAAGGTTGACTCATCCTTCCATCCTTCCAAGGTGGATAAAATGAGGACCCAGATTGTTGGGGGCAATAGGTTGACTCTCTAAACCACTTAGAGAGTGTTGAAAGCACTGTGAAGTGGTATATAAGTCTAAGTGCTATTGCTATTTCTGGGCAATGAGCTTCAAATATTTGAGGAATGAAATCATATCTCCCGTCAACCATCTTTTCTCTAAAGTACAACATATTTAGATTCTTTCATTCCTTGGTTGTCCAGCCAAACAGCATCTTGTTGTCCTACTCTAATGTGCTCAATTTTGTTACTTCTCTTTTTGAACTCTAGTGACCAGCAATGAACATAGTATTCTTAGTTGAATCTGACTAGGCAGAATAGAATAATTACTTCTTATATTCTAGAGTCCGCAACATTTACCTTTTTAGCAGCTGGTTCACACGGGTGACTCAAGTTGACAAGAACACCTCAGAACCTTTACACATGTCCTGCTGACAAACCTTTTCTGTATTTTCATTTTTTCCTACCTGGAGGCAAAGCTTCACACTTCCTCCTATTGTATTTCATACTATTCAATTTAGCCTATTGTTCAAGCCTACTTAGATCTTTCTGAATCTTTTCTCTTTCTTTTAAAGTATTAACCACCAGCTTTGTATCATCTCCATGTTTAATTGGCATTCCTCATCCATACCACTGATAACAATTTTGAACAGCAAAGGACCCAGGATAGAATCTTGTGGCACTCCATTCATCACTTCCTGCCAAGTTGGTCAAATCACTAACATGCACTCATTAGATGTGATGATTGAGCAGTTGTGAGCCCATCCAACAGTAGCATCATCCAGCCCATATTTGACCATTTTATACCTCTCCACCACCCCCCCCAATGGTGCTGGCGTAAATTATTGTGCATACCATGGATAGTCAGAGCAGCCACCAGAGAGGTGCTGAATCATATAAAACCAGAAACATCACTAGAAGCCAAAACTACAAGACTAACTCTGATTTACTTTGGTCATGTCATGCGTGGAAATTTATTGGAGAAGTCAATAACGTTAGGAATGGTTGGTGGAGCAAAAAGAACTCACTGACTTTGTACCATCAAAGCTGATACAAAGATGAACACCCAACAACTGAAAGAAGCTGTGCTTGATAGGACAACATGGAGAGCACTTGCCTATAAAGTCACCAAGAGTCAGACACAACTGAACAGTTAAAACTACTACCTATCTCCCCTCTTGTAGAATCATCTATTGCCAAAAGAAAAATCACTATCTTTTGAGCTTGGTCACACAACAGCAAGACACTGGTGAAGCGGTCACAGCAGCAGCCACATTTTCTGTGTCATATGAGGAAAAGTACCTCTTCCTTCCCCTGTCCTTACCACTTTCTATAGAGGGGCGATCAAGAGCATCCTGTCATATGGCATTACTGTCTGGTTTGGAAGCATTATTGCTTCAGACAGGAAGGCGGTGCAGAGAGTGGTGAGGATGGCAGAAAAGATTATTGGTAGTTTGCTCCCTTCCATCCAGGACATAGCATATAAGTGATGCTTGAATAGGGTCTACAAGATTGTCTGGGACACTACACATCCTCTTCATGACCTGTTTTCCTGGTTACTTTCTGGGAGGAGGCTCCGTGGCATCCAAAGCAGAACATACAGATTCAATCACAGTTTGGTTCTATACAATATCAGACTTGTGATCTCTCAAGCTTCCTCTTTCCGTTATGTATTCAAATGGACAGTAATTAACATTTATATGTTTGGGTGTAGGTATATACATATGTATGTATATAGCATGTGTGTTATATATGTGTACATAACGTGCAAGCAGGCAACAGAATTTCATTTTTAATTTGTGCCAGAGTGCCCACAGTAAAAAATGACAATAACGGTTATCTTATCTTTTCTATTGAAGAGCCGAGGTGGCGCAGTGGTTAGAGTGCAGTACTGCAGCTACTTCAGCTGACTGCTATTTCCGCAGATCAGCGGATCAAATCTCACCGGCTCAAGGTTGACTCAGCCTTCCAACCTTCTGAGGTGGGTAAAATGGGGACCCAGATTGTTGGGGGCAATACGCTATTTAGTATTCTGTCTTTGGTGTAAGCTGCCCAGAGTCTTCGGAGAGTGGGCGGCATAGAAATATGACTAATAAATAAATATTAATATTTGGAAAGCTTGTGAAAACTTGATGATCTAGGAAAGCATTCAAAGATTGAGTTGTTGATGGTGTACCTATCTACTGATAGTTGTGTGTTTTTATCCATCAGTGGAAAGGAATGTCCACCACAAAAGGAAAGTAGACTGTAGTATTGCTCCCCCAAAGGCGCTTTTTTCAAGAGGCAATTGGACTTTCTGGTTTTTCTTTGAAAACGTTTAGCTTCTCATCCAAGAAGCTTCTTCAGCTCTGACTGGATGGTGGGGAATGGACGGATTTATACTTTTTGCAGACAGCTGTCCATTTGCATCCTTTTAGAAGATCATTAAGGTTACCTGAAGGTTTATCTGTGTCCTCAGATAAACCTTCTGTGAGTTGTTAAGGTCACCTGGAGGTTTATCTGTGTCCTCAGAATCACCTGAGTGGTGCAAATTGGCATGGAGCCTTCTTGGAACTGCTGAAAGGACTGTGTTGTAGATTGGAGATAGATGATGTCGTACCCCTCCTTCTCTGTTGAGAGAGGACTGTTCAATTTTGACATAGATGGCCTCTTTTAACCCCCTTTCAAACCAGCGATCCTCTCTGTCCAAAATCTCCAATCTATCTCCAATCTACAACACAGTCCTTTCAGAAGTTCCAGGAAGGATCAACACCAATTTGCACCACTCAGGTGATTCTGAAGACACAGATAAACCTCCAGGTGACCTTAACGACTCACTAAAAGAATGCAAATGTCCAGCTGTCTGCAAGGAGTATAAATCAGGGGTGAAATGCTCCTGGTTCGGACCGGCTCGGGCAAGTAGGTAGCAATGGCAGCGGGCAGTTCGGAGAACCGGTAGCAAAAATGCCTGCCCCCACCCCCCATGCCCAGCTGAGCCGCGCGAACATCAGAGGCTTTTTTTCTTTTAAATGCCTCTGACGAGCCAAGCTCTGACGATCCCAGCTCTGATGATCCCAGCTGAGTTGCCTGATCGGCAGAGGGTTTTTTAAAAACCCTCTGACGATCAGGCAACTCAGCTTGGATCGTCAGAGCCATTTAAAAGAAAAAAACTTTTAAATGGCTCTGACGATCCAAGCTCTGACGATCCCAGCTGAGTTGCCTGATCGGCAGAGGGTTTTTTAAAAACCCTCTGACGATCAGGCAACTCAGCTGGGATCGTCAGAGCCTTTTGAAAGCATTTTTTTACATGGTTTTACATGTAAAAATGGTTTTAAAATTAAAAAAAAAAAATTGGCCATGCCCACCCAATCACATTATCCCCCCCCCCAACAAGCCACGCCCACACAACCGGTAGGAACAAATTTTAGATTTCACCACTGGTATAAATCCTTCCATTCCCCACCATCAAGAAGCTTCTTGGATGAGAAGCAAAACATCTTCAAAGAAAAACCAGAAAGTCCAGTTGCCTCTTGAGAAAAAAGCACCTTTGGGACAACCATGGCCTGGATGACTGAGAATCTCCATAGACATTTACCATTGCACTGTTTCGTCTCCATAGGATTTCTGTGCTAATCTTTCCTCCTTCTTTCCTTTTTATCTATCACATCCTGTAATGATATGCAAAAATGACCCTGGGAGACAGGAAGAAAAGCTGCACAGTAGACAACCTCTCCACTGATGGTGTAGATCCCACTCATAGTTGTGTGTTCTTATCGTTATTGTGTACTTGGATTGTGTCTATCTATATGCTTCTTTTGTGTGGTTATCTATTTCTGCTTGTGTAAGCTGCTTAAACTCATTTTGAATTCAGTGGCAGGCAGGCAGGACTGATTCTAGGTAAACTGCACTCTACTCTCCCTTAAAAAACATCCAGTAAATGGGAACTCACTACCTTTGTGGATAATTGGTTCCACCATTCAATTATTTGTTAATTTACTTATTTATCAAATATATCAAAAGAGGATTCTGGGCAGTACACATCAACTGTAACTATTCTTACCATTAAGAAATTTTTCCTAACTTTCAACCAGACTATATAACTTAAATCTATTATCCTGTTCTCTGGGATGACAGAAATCTTGGTCTTCTTCTTTGCATCTTGCTTTCAAGTGTTCAAAATGTTTTCAAGTGTTCAACATACATTGCAATAAACAAGGACATACATTCAATTTTTCAGCTACCCGTGTTTCCCCGAAAATAAGACCCTGTCTTATATTTTTTTTGAACCCCGAAATAAGTGCTTGGCCTTATTTTCAGGGAGGTCTTATTATTTTGGGGCGCGTGGAGCAAGACGGGGCTCTCTTGCCATCTTACCTGATTTCCAGCTCTGTCTTCCTAACCCTAGCCAGAGGAAATGGCGGGGACTGGCTGCACATGCAGTTAAATATTTTTTGGGAAGGCTTATTTTAGCGCATGCGGTCAAAAGCCTGATTGGGCTTATTATCAGGAGTTGTCTTATTTTCGGGGAAACACTGTACTAAGATTGTTGGACAAGCAGGCACAAAAACAGCCAGGGAAGTGATTGAAGCCTGGGAAACAGGCCTCTCGTATGTCAACAGGAGTGCTGATTTACCACCAGCTTATCAAGTACTTAGGAGGCGAAGGCTTGGCAGCACAAGGAAACAACAGCCAATGAAGTAACAGCCAGCCATCAACACCCCAATCATCATCTAAAAAGCCACACATAATAATAAGTATCACATCACTACCACACACAGAATAACCCAAAGCACACACTCTGCTAGAGAGAAGTTCTCTGAGGATGGGCTCCAGCACAAGGATGAAAGCATGGAAGACTAAACCTCTCGTCCTGGTGACCAACCCACATTGGATCCTGTTCAAAGTGTGCTGTTAAATCCCCACCCCACCCCCCACCCCCCGATCTGCTCTAAGTTTAAACCTAACCAGATGTGGGTTTCAGCAGGTTCTGACCAGTTCTGGAGAACCGGTAGCAGAAATTTTGAATAGTTTGGAGAACCGGTAAATACCACCTCTGACTGGCCCTGCCCCCATCTATTCTCTGCTTCCGAGTCCCAGCTGATCGGGAGGAAATGGGGATTTTGCAGTATCCTTCCCCTGGAGTGGGTGGGAATGGGGATTTTACGGTAACCTTCCCCTGCCACGCCCACCAATCAATGCCCTCCAAGCCATGCCATGGCCACCAAGCCACACTCACAGAACCAGTAGTAAAAATTTTTTGAAACCCACCACTGAACCTAACCACTTATTTCAATATCTTGATTTTCTTTCTGCCTTTCTCTAAAATGTGTTTGTCTGAATCCTTCTTAATGGATTTTAAAAGAAATGTACCCCCCCCCCCACTTTCTGTCTTTTCCATCCTGAATTCCCCTTCTTCCAAATAACAAATGGAAGACATTTAAAAGAGTGGAATTATGGCCACGTCTGCCTTTGAAATAATCTAGGCAAGAAGCCCATCCAGATTTACTACCTCTAACGTTATTGTAAGGTTACATTAACCGAATCACGCAAATCTAAAAGTGCATCTCTGCCCTCTTTTGCCTCTACAGTCCAAGAAACCAGAAATGGTCCTTCTAAGACACCTTGTCAGCCCCCAAGCCTCCTGCATACTTATCTGACCTTTGCTGTCTACTGTGCAGCTCTTCCTCCTGTCCCCCACGGTCATTTCCACATACCATTACAGGACGTGATAGACAGAAACAAGAGAAGGAAGGAAGCATAGCACAGAAAATCCTAGGTTGACTAAACAATAGTGGCACCAGAGATTTTCTTCTGACCCAGTGTCCAAAACATGACAAAACCTCTGAAGTGAACTCAAAGATTCCTGTCAAGTTTCCGAAAGATGCCCTGATTAATTCATGAGCCATGATCCAAACTTCAAGGGCAATATATTCATTTATTGGGAGCACCATTCCAGCAATACTCGGATGCAGTCAGGACTGATCCTACGTAGATTTACGTTCCCCTATGACCCTGTCTCTCCCCTCCTCTCTGGCCATGTCATAAATCACATTCTCCAATTAACCACTTTGGCTGGCTGTGAAACCTAACACCCTCCTTCTGATTGCGGTCAGGAAGAATGTATGGAATTCACTTCAGTTCTCCCACCCTCCTGCTCATGGCAACTTGAAAGCTTTGCAAGTTGACAATTCCTTTATTAGAAGTGGCGGCAACCCCGGCAAAAAATTTCTCTCTCAATGCAGGCTAACAAGTCCGTCCGTCCAGAAGATGAATAGTTGTCTGCTGCATGTATTCATCTCCGCCCCCTGCCTTTTATCCCCAGAGCTAGGGTGGGGCTTCATTAGAAGTGCTGGCTCTTCCTTCCCAAGGATCGGCCCACAGATTTCCACTGCTCTCCTCTCCTCTGCCTTCTGCACATCCGCGCATCAGGAACTGGACACAGCTGCTCCTCCTCTTCCTCACCTCCAGACCTGGGGGCTGTTGACTCTCCATCTGAGGGCTGATGGTCAGCCCAGGTGCTGCCTCTGTCTCTCTCTCTCTCTCTCTGACAGCTCCATCCCCTCTTCCACCTCGGAGCTCTCAAGTTGCCTTGATGCTGACCCTGACTCACATGCCTCTTCTTCCTCCTCTGATTTGGCTGCTGGAGGGGCCGACGGCCGACAGGCCACAACAATTTTGTGTAGCTGATTAACATAGCAATGCTACAATCTACAGGTAGTCCTCAATTTACAACAGTTCATTTAGTGATCATTCGAAATTACAATGGTACTGAAAAAAAGTGACTTGTGACCGTTTTTCACATTTATGACTGTTGTAGCATTTCCACGATCATGTAATCATAATTCAGACATTTGGCAACTGATTCATATGACGGTTGCATTGTCCCGGGGTCATGTGATCAGCTTTTGCGACCTTCTGACAAGCAAAGTCAATGAGATTCACTTAACAACCATGCTAATAACTTAACAAAGGCAGTGATTCGCTTAACAAACTGTGGCACGAAAGGAAATGAATATAGAATGAGTTTGATACTTCTCAGTCCAAACGGGCACACACAGAGAGACATGACTTTGGGAAAATAAGTTAAAAGAAGGAAGTGTAAAAACTTATATGTAGATTTTGATCCACTTTCTGAAAAAGGGGGTAGAGAAAAGAAGTAGAACAAACGTGTACGTGAAAGTCATTTTAAACATAATCTGAATGAGTGAAACAGATCTCATTTCTGTTATGCACATTTAAATAAATTATGCTCCAGTATTATTTTTCTAATTTTTAGGGAAAAAAAACAACTAAAAACAGTAGCACATCTGAGACACTTTTTCATGTTCATTACGAAATGTTGTTCCAGGCGTTCTGTTTTCCTAAATAAGGCAAAGCAATTTTTGCTTTTGAAGTTCTTGTCTTAAAAAAAAAATGTGGTTGAAATCTCTTAGTTATCTACTTTGGAATGCAAATTTATCCAGTTCATAATGCTTGGATGTATTATGGATTAAGCATAATTTCCCTGAAAACCCATCCAAATCGGAATGATGGGGGTGTCGCAGCATTTCATTTTTAGTTGCCTTTCCTATCATGTATATTAAAAGTGAACTCAGTTCTTCAAATGGCAAGTGATACATAGCCAAAGCAACTTGCTGAACCATCAGTTACCAAATCTGTTTACCCTACGGCGGTATGCTGTGTGTGAACCCACTCTTGTTTCTAACTTTTGAAACGGCTGATTAAAGAAAAAAGCTTTCTGAAGCCATGCCTAGGAAGCTGGGAAAGAGTACAAGTACAAATCCATTCTCTAAGTCAGGGGTATCAAACTCAGGCCCGCGGGCTGGATTAGGTTAAGCACCTCTGTCTTCCCTATTGACTTTGCTAATCCAAAGCACCTGAGGGCAGGACAAGAAGCAATGGGTGGAAACTAATCAAGGAGAGAAGCAACCTAGAACTAAGGAGAAATTTCCTGACAGTTAGAACAATTAATCAGTGGAACAACTTGCCTCCAGAAGTTGTGAATGCTCCAACACTAGAAGTTTTAAAGAAGATGTTGGATAACCATTTGTCTGAAATGGTATAGGTTTTTTTGCCTAAGCAGGGGGTTGGACTAGAAGACCTCCAAGGTTCCCTTTCAACTCTGTTATTCTGTTCTGTTTTTTTTTTAATTTGATTTATATGCCGCCCTTCTCCGGAGACTCAGGGTGGCTTACAATGCGTTAAGCAATAGCCTTCATACTTTTGTATATTTTATACAAAGGCAGCTTATTGCCCCCACAATCTGGGTCCTCATTTTACCTACCTTAGAAAGGATGGAAGGCTGAGTCAACCTTGAGCCTGGTGAGATTTGAACTTGCAGTAATTGCAGGCAGCTGATGTTAATAACAGGGCTTTAGTCTGCTGCGCCACCAGCAGCCCTGTCCTATTCTATTCTATTCTATTCTATTCTATTCTATTCTATTCTATTCTATTCTATTCTATTCTATTCTATTCTATTCAGAAGGTCTCAAAAGGTGATCACATGACCCCAGGACACTGCAACTGTCATATATGTGAGTCAGTTACCAAGCATCTGAATTTTGATTACGTGACCATGAGGATGATGGCCATAAGTAAGAAAAATAGTCATATTGTAAGTCACTTTTTTCAGTGCCACTGTAACTTTGAACAGTCACTAAACAAATGGCTGTAAGTTTAGGACTACCTATAATTGTCTTCTGAAGGATAAAGGGAGAGCAGACTAGTTTGTATTAAATGCAAACTGAACAATTTAAACATATAGGAGCTGTGCTGGCGCAGTGGTTAGAATGTGGTATTGCAGGCTAACTCTGCTGACTGCCGACAGTTCGATTCTCACCAGGCTCAAGGTTGACTCAGCCTTCCATCCTTCCGAGGTCAGTAAAATGAGGACCTAAATCAGGGGTCTGCAACCTTAAATAATCAAAGAGCCATTTGGACCCGTTTCCCACAGAAAAGAAAACACTGGGAGCCACAAAACCCTTCCCGTGCCTGACTATTTCTTGAGCCACAAAACTAGCATATATAGTTGAATTAAACGTTCTGTTTTCTTCTGAAACTTTCTTTTCTGGGATTTATCCATGGTTGGCCTACTGGGGGTTGAAAAACTCAATAAATCATGTGCCGGCGGGGGTCACACATTGGTGGCTGTGACGCATATTTTCAGTGATAGGGAGCCACAGCAGAGGGGTGAAAGAGCCACATGCGGTCCAGAGCCACAGGTTGCTGACCCCTGACCTAGATTATTGGGGCAATGTGCTGACTCTGTAAACTGTTTAGAGAGTGCTGTGAAGCACTGTGAAGCAGTATATACAGTAAATCTAATTGCTATTGCTATATAAGTATCGGTAAAGATAAAAAATATTCACTGAGTTGGAAAAAAAAATCTACTAACTTCATAATCATCTCCTTGTGGTTTTTACTTAGCAGGAGGATAAAGATGAATTCCTACTGCATTTTGGGAAGACATTATTTTCATTTTCCCAGTCTGTAGCCAAGTATTTCTCGATTATTTCCCATCCAAATCCTAAACGTGTTTGATCCTGCTTAGCTTTCTTAGATCACCAAGACTATCTATAACCTACTGCCATCTAGCTAAACTGAACTTCAACAATTTAGGTGGTGTTTCTTCTCACCAGAACATTGAGGTGATACAGGGTTTTTTAAAATAAAAGCGGGGGAAAAACAGGAATGTGTATGTGTTTGTGTATTACAGCATGTTTTCCAAAAATCAACTTGTCAAAATATTTTTAGCATCTTCGCTGTGGCTTGTTAATTATACCAGATGTCTCTCGCAGAGAGTGAGATACATATCTCACTTTCCTCCACACTTATTTCATGGCTGCAATAAGCAGAAGCATTTTTCTCTTTAATCATCCATTAAATATGAGCAATATAAAGAGAGAAGTCCAAAGGAACACCTGTTAAATATAGAAGACGTTACAAAGGCCACGGCTATGAAGCAGTTGTTAAATCACAGGGCACTGGAGTAAGCAAACAGAAATTGTATCTGAGAAGGACAGGCATTTCAATTACACTCTCTCCCTGGTTTCAGGGGGTAATCTTGGAACAGATCTGCCATATTTGTCTAGCCTATTGTCTAACTGATTTGCACATCAAGGGCAAGAACAGGCTCTGATATACAAGAAGACACAAGCATGTGGAGGTGACTCCTTGTCTTGATGGACTGATTAGCACTACTAATGTCCCTGGAATGATAACACAAAGAGACCAACAGAAAACGCTTCTTCTAAGTTTGAAACAGCTTTACTCATTCTGAGTTGGTGTTGTGCTGCAGCAGATGGAAACTGAAATATTTGACGTGACCTGACCTATAGATGATGGAGGTTTTGAAATGAATCCCTTGCTTCATTGCTTATTTATCTTGGGGGACACAAAAATGCCTTGAGGAGGAAAAGAAGGAGAAGGAGGAGGAGGAGGAGAAAAAGGAGGAGGAGGAGAAGGAGAGAAGGAGGAGAAGAAGGAGGAGAAGGAGGAGGAGAAGGAGAAGGAGGAGAAGGAGGAGAAGGAGGAGGAGAAGGAAAAGGAGGAGAAGAGGAAGGAGGAGGAGAAGGAGGAGGAGGAGGAAAAGGAGGAGAAGGAGGATAATTCCATCATCATCTTCCCTTGTGTCAGAATGGAAGGGTGAGGGCGACTATAGAGAAGATTATCTCCTGCTTTTTGTAGATGTGATCACGATTTGAGCACTTGGCAACTGTCTCACAGTTATGATGGTTGCAGCATGCTACAGTCACAAGATCACAATTTACGACCTTCCCAACTGGCACCCAATGATGAGCAAATTCGCTTAATGGTTGCAATGGAAAAGGTCTGTAGAGATTCTTAGTCTTTTTTTTTTTTTTAATTTGATTTATATGCCGCCCTTCTCCGGAGACTCAGGGCGGCTTACAGTGCGTTAAGCAATAGCCTTCATTCTTTTGTATATTTTATACAAAGTCAGCTTATTGCCCCCACAAACTGGGTCCTCATTTAACCTACCTTAGAAAGGATGGAAGGCTGAGTCAACCTTGAGCCTTGGAGAGATTCGAACCAGCAGTAAATTGCAGGCAGCTGTGTTAATAACAGGGTGCTTTAAACCACTGTAGTACCAAGGCTCTGTCATCCAGGTCATGGTTGTCCCAAAGATGTTTTTTTTTTTTCCAGGAGGCAACTGGACTTCCTTGTTTTTTCTTTGAAGATGTTTCGCTTCTCTTCCAAGAAGCTTCTTCAGCTCACTCAACCATTAACCTGTCAGAGCTGAAGAAGCTTTTTGGATGAAAAGCGAAACGTCTTCAAAGAAAAAACAAGGAAGTCCAGTTGCCTCCCGGGGGGAAAAAAAACACCTTTGGGACAATAGAAAAGGTGTTTATAGTGTTGGGTTTTTTTCAATTTTCCTCTCTCAAAGCAATATCCCTGTGGTGTAGGTTAGATTGAGAGACACTGACTGGTCAAAAGTCATCTAGGGAGCTTCTATAACTGAGTGAGAACTAGAGCCAGGCTTCCCCCAGTCCTAATCTAGCACTACCAGTACACCAGGCTGGCTGTGTACTACAACCTCTGATTTTTTTATTGCTTATTACTCTGCAGTGAAAGACAAGATACTTTTATGCTGCCTCATAACCAAGTACATTGTAACATCACCCCTGTGGCATTTGATTTTCACCTGTGTTTTCTTCTCTGGGAAAGAAATTGAACTTTCTTTTCTTTCGCACAAAGTGTGGATATTAAAAGAAAATGTGTTCAAGAATTTTGACACAGCTCTGATTTGAAAGCTACTGCTCCATCCTTTGATAGCTCTTTGTCTTTCTTCCACTTTCATAAACCTCAAAAACCTTTTCATAGGCCCTCAAGATGCTTCCAAACATTTTTACCAACTGAAATGTATAATACTCAGGAACGGAGAAATCATTAAATACCTCAGAAGCAATTATTTAAGATGTTCATTCATTTAATTGCTTCAAAATTAAATAAACTTTCAATTGTATTAGGTCTATCACCTTTCACTTTTTCAAGTGAGCAGTCAATAAGGACCAACATAAACTGGCTAAGTATGATTGTAAGAAGGTATGTGTAAAACCTATTGTTCCACAGAACATTCTGGAAAGCTCTGGGATTTTCTGGAACATTCCATTTTCCTCAGGTTTCATTAATCTGGCCATTCCAGTTCCAGTTATTAACATTTTGACCCTGGATAGAATACTCAGAATATTCAGTTCAGAAAATTAGCTTCACAAAAACTACTGGATTACCTCAAGATCATTTTGGTCTACAAGACAAATAGAAGATTGGAGATTGCCCTGCATGGCAGGAATTGCAGATATTTAATCTTAGTCTTAAAAAAGACTGTATTTCTGATAAAGTATGCTTTCAAAGAGCAAATTATACCAGGCTATAAGTTGGATTTGGGCTATAGGTTAGATTTGGAGGTTGAAAAGAATCCCTAAAGAAAGCAGTGGAAAATGTCTTCCACAACTCTGCCAAGAAAACTCTGTGTCCATGAAATAATCAAGCTTGATTAGCATTACAAGTAGTCCTCAACTTATGACAGTAATAGAGCCTGTCCATTATGGTCATAATTGGTGACAGTCATAAAATGGACCACCATGTAACTTGACCCATTTTTATGAGTTTTTTTCCCCTAGTGGTCGTTACTTGAGTCCATTGTTGGCTATGGGGCACTTTTTGGTGAAAACCAGAAATAAACCCCAGGTTTCAGCAAAATTGTTGTAAATCTTGGTGACAGGACACTGCAAACAGTTCTAAATTCTAAATTCTAACAGGCGGACCAGTTGCCAAGTGTCCAAAATGCAGTCACGTGATGGTGGGTGGGAAGAAATAGCAGTTGGAACATTGGAAATGGGTCATAAGTACTTTTTGGGTGGTCCATTGTAACTTTGAATGGTCACTAAGTGATCAGCCATAAATCGAAGACTACCTATACTGTATCATTTCCATCTCTTAATTGTGTGCCAATATCACACAATTAGCTCTCCCCCTATGGTGCACTTTAGAAAGTGTGCAAGCATGAACCAAACGGGCTGGCAGTCTTAGGCAGCCAAATTACTACTCTGTATTAGCATTGTACTCTCCTGGCTATTCTAACACTGCCTTACACTAAATAAATAGTAATAACTTCAATCAATCAGAAAACAATTGGAAGGGACCTTGGAGGTCTTCTACTCCAACGCTCTGCTCAAGCAGGCGACCCGATACCATTTCAGACAAGTGGCTATCCAGTCTTTTCTTAAATACCTCCAGTGATGGAGTACCCACAACTTCTGAAGGCAAGCTGTTCCACTGGTTAATTGTCCTCATTGTTAGGAAGCTTCTCCTTAATCCCAGGTTGTTTCTCTCTTTGATTAGTTTCCATCCATTGGTTCTTGTCTTGCCTTCTGGTGCTTTGGAAAATAAGTTGACCCCCACTTCTTTGTGGCAGCCTCTCAAATATTGGAATATTGTTATCAAGTCGCCCCTAGTCCTTCTTTTCTCCAGACTGGGCATACCCAGTTCTGCAACCGTTCTTCATATGTTTTAGTCTCCAGGCCTTTAATCATCTTAGCTGCTCTTCTCTGCACTTCCAGTTTCTCTAAAGTTGCTTGCCCTGCCAAAGCACCTTTTCTTTCTCTCTCTCTCTCTCTCTCTCTCTCTCTCTCTTTTACACTTTGGATGTTTGACAGTTCCTTTACCATTTCTCACAATGGTGTCTTACAACATAGTTCCTTATTGAAGGCGACTGGCTGTCCAAATTTCTCCAAGTATGCAACAGCAACAAGATAGTGTCCCTCCTGCTGACTTTCCTTGAAATGTAGAAAGCCAGAGGGGTGGAAACTGCTGGAGGAATGCTTGTAAAATGAAAGGAACGCCATTCACCTATTTATACCCCCCTAACCATTTTTGTAACGAGTTAAGTGTAACGCAGCATAAAGACTCTGCGGATGAGAATTCTAACCGCATTCTCTGGGAGGAGAAAAAAAACCCTGGCAAACCTATTGTCTTTCCATCAAATCGAATGAGAATGTTATATTAAAAAAAAAAAAAAAAGGATGCAGTCAGAAACTAGTTACTTTTAATAGGGGAGTCCTTTGCGTGAAATAGAACACGTGGCCACTGTAAATCCAGCATAGGCTACAAATATTTAGCCGGAGGGCTTTCTCGAGCAGTAGAAACAGGCCTTCGATTTTCAAGAGAATGGAAATGCTTGTAGCAAGAAAGGATTCAATTAGAGGGGTTGGAATTACATCTCCCTCCGCCCCATATATCTGCATGCAGATTGCACTTTAATTTCTGCTCGCAATTAGCAGGGTATACAGTATAACGACAAGGAGATTCAAATCCAGGTTCCTGAAAGCCTATCTAATTTTTTATAGAGCCCTTGTTCGTACCCTGCTTTGCGAGAAAGGGCAGCATCAATCCATTAGACAGTCCCTCTGCTTCGACTAAAAGGACACCAAAGCTGGCATTTAAACATGAGAATTGCAAGAAAGGGTAGAAGAAATGGGAATGCTGAGCAAGATATAATCAGAGTCAGGGGTGGTTTGGACAAGCAGAATGTTCTGGGTGACAGGACACGATCAAAACTAATTGTTTTGATTGTGTAGAATTATTTCCGTTTTTCTTATCTTGCAAAGTGGCAGATCCAGAGCAAGAATTCCTTTTAGTACTAATTATCAGGCATGAGGCGTCTTTTCAGGTCCATTTACTATGTCTTTTTTTTTAACCATTATGCAAATTTCTGGACTTATGAATGGGCCTTGGAAAGAGCCTATATTGTGCAATCACCTTCCTCTAATGAAGGACAAAACAGAAAACGTTCCATTATGTAATTTTCATAGCCTCGGGGCTCTGAACCTACAGATAACAAACAATTAGGTTTCAGAAAAAAATTATCCTGTAATCTACAACTACTACATTGCAAAAACATATGGACTACACGTCTCGATCAGGGCAAAGCAATAGACGCAGTTTACATAGACTTCTGTAAAGCTTTTGATTCAGTGGTACAAGACAAACTACTTCTAAAACTAAAATCCTATGGCATTTCTGTACTCCTACATATATGGATAGCTGCCTTCCTGTCAAATAGACAACAAGTGGTCAAAATAGAAAGTGCTCTATCAAATCCTGTACATGTTAATAGTGGTGTTCCCCAAGGCAGTGTTTTAGGTCCAACACTCTTCATACTTTACATAAATGACCTTTGTGATCATATTAAAAGCAACTGTGTTCTCTTTGCTGATGATGTTAAACTATTCAACACCACCGACAATGCAACTACCCTTCAAAAAGACCTTCCCTATGTGTCAGATTGGTCTAACAAGTAGCAACTTCAAATCTCAACCAACAAATGCTCTGTCTTGCACATTGGCAAAAAAAAAAATCAAAATATAAAATACAAATTAGATGGACATGACCTTGTAGACGACCCTCACTCTGTCAAGGACCTTGGAGTACTCATTTCTAAAGATCTAAGTGCCAGAGCCCACTGTAAAAACATTGTCAAAAAGTCATTAAGAGTTGTTAACTTAATCTTGCATAGCTTCTTCTCTGGTAATGTTGTACTACTAACTAGAGCATACAAAACATTTGCTAGACCAATTCTTGAATACAGCTCATCTGTCTGGAACCCGCACTGCATATTGGACATAAATACAACTGAGAGAGTCCAGAGATATTTTACAAGAAGAGTCCTCCATTCCTCTAACCGCAATAAAATACCTTATGCCACCAGACTCCAAATTTTGGGCTTAGACAACTTAGAACTACGCCGACTTCAGTCTGACCTAAGCATAATACATAAAATTATCTGCCACAATGTCCTTCCTGTCAATGACTACTTCAGCTTCAACCACAACAATGCACGAGCAAATAATAGATACAAACTCAAGGTAAACCGTTCCAAACTCGACTGCAGAAAATATGACTTCAGTAACAGAGTGGTCAATGCCTGGAATGCACTACCTGACTCTGTAGTTTCTTCCCCAAACCCCCAAAACTTTAACCTTAAACTGTCTACTGTTGACCTCACCCTATTCCTAAGAGGTCTGTAAGGGGCGTGCATAAGTGCACCAGCGTGCCTACCGTCCCTGTCCTAATACTTCTTTTTACTTACTCTTTTTATATATTTAAATTATGTTTATACTTTTACCTGTTATCTTATATATGCTTGACAAATAAACTTATGACTTATAACTTATAACTCCCCCTCTCCCAATTTGGCCATGCTAACCCTGCACCAACCAACCTAATTCAAAGGCAGCTAGCCTTTTCCACAAAGAAGAGGAGGTCAACCTATTTTCCAAAGCACCGGAAGGCAAGGCAAGAAACAATGGATGGAAACTAATCAAGGAGAGAAGCAATTTTGAACTGGGAAGAAATTTGGTAACAGTGAGAACAATGAATAGTGGAACAGAAGTTGCCTTCAGAAGTTGTGGGTGCTCAATCACTGGAGGCTTTTAAGAAGAGTTTGGACATCCATTTCTAGTGAATGGTATACTGTAGGCTCTCCTGCTTGAGCATGGGGTTGGATTAGAACACCTCCAAGATCCTTTCCAACTCTGTTATTCTGTTAAATAAACCCTTCCCTCTCTGCTCCAGACAGTTGATCAGTGATCTCCTCTGCAAAGTTATTCTCCATGACGCTTTGTATTTCTGTTGGCTACAGTTCTTCTCTAATAAATGTTGCTGTCATCTTCCAGTCCTTTCTTGGAAGCTTTGTTGCATATCATCAAATGTTTCCATTCCAAAATGTGGTAATACTGAGTGCAGAGAACAACAACAAAGATGACTGGGTGTGTGTGGAGGTTAAGCCATATGATGAGTGATTGGGGAAACTAGGTATGTCTAATTTAAAGAAGGGAAGGACCATGATAGCAGTCTTCCAATATTAGAGGGATTGTCACAAAGAAGAGGAGGTCGACCAAAGCACCTGAGGGCAGGAGAAGAAGTAACGGATGGAAACTTATCAAGGAGAGAACTGAATGAGAACTAAGGAGAAATTTTATGTCGGTGAGAACAACTAATTGGTAGAACAGCTTGCCTCTGGAAGTCTTGGGTGCTCCCACACTGGAGGTTTTTAAGAAGACCTAGACAGCCACTTGTTTGGAATGGTTTAAGGTCTACTGCTTGAGCAGGGGGTTGGCCTAGATAACCCCTCTTAAGTTACTAAAAAGCAGAGATATCACCCTGACAACAAAAATGCATATAGTCAAGGCTATGGTTTTCCCAGTTACAGTGTATGGCTGTGAAAGTTGGACCAAAAGAAAGGCTGAGCTCCAAAGAATTGAGGCCTTTGAACTCTGGTGCTGGAGAAGACTCCTGCGAGTCCCTTGGACTGCAAGGCGATCAAACCAGTCAGTCCTAGAGGAGATCAACCCTGACTGCTCTTTAGAAGGCCAGATCCTGAAGGTGAAACTCAAATACTTTGGCCACCTGATGAGAAGGAAGGACTCCCTGGAGAAGAGCCTAGTGCTGGGCAAGATTGAGGGCAAAAGAAGAAGGGGACAAGGTGGCTGGATGGAGTCACTGAAGCAGTCAGCCTGAGTTTAAATGGACTCCAGAGGATGGTAGAGGAAAGGAAGGCTTGGAGGAACGTTGTCGATGGGGTCACGATGGGTCGGACACAACTTTGCAACTAACAACAACAACAAAACCTCCTCGGTCCCTTCCAACTCTGTTATTCTGATAACTACCTGTATGCTTTCTTTTCTGCAAGTGAGCAGGTTGGAGAATTGGCTCTGCATATTTCCTTAAGAAAGAAGTTAGAATCTTGCTACAAAGATTTCTACTGTGGCTGAATGTGTGGTTAAAAAAAAAAACCCAGTGAGAATAGGAGATGAATATTGCATGTATTTTGAGGAGATTGATTTTCTCATTCTTCCTTCCCATTATTTCTACAACCGTTACCGCCTGCTTGAACAATACATAAGAGCTGCTGATGTTGTGAAGGTTTATCTGTGCTCTCCCGCTACAAAGGCTCTTGAGATATTAGGTACTTCCTCTAGAAAATTGACAAGTCTCTGAATGAAGACTTTTAACTTAGTTACTAAGTTTATATGCTGCCAGAATAACAAGGAAAGAGATCTGAGTGGGATTGTGGTCGGCTGGGTTAAGAATCTCAGGGGAACAAAACTAAGGAGTAATAAAAGAGATGCATTAAGTGTCCAAGACTGATGATTCATTGGCTTAAAGAAATGAAATACACGCACAAGGTAAGGAGAAGAAGGAAGGAGAGAAGAGACATTTTTTAAAAAGAAGAAAATTCTGCCCCTAACTCTGATAACATCAGTGTATTGCCCCTAGTAGGACTTGAATTCTGTAAAAGCTTTAAAAAAGTGTTCCACTTATTTGAATTATAGAAAGTCAGGCTTAGTTCAATCAAAAAGAGGGAAGAATGGGACTGCTTAGGAGAGAGAGAGAGAGAGAGAGAGAGAGAGAGAGAGAGAGAGAGAGAGGGAGGGAGGGAGAGAGAGAGAAAGGGAAAGGGAAAGGGAAAGGGAAAGGGAAAGGGAAAGGGAAAGGAAGGAAGAAAGAAAGGAGGGAGGGAGGGAGGGAGGGAGGAGAGAGGAGGGGTAGAGAAAGGGGAAGTGAAAGGGGAGGAGGAAAGGAAAGGAAAGGAAAGGAAAGGAAAGGAAAGGAAAGGAAAGGAAAGGAAAGGAAAGGAAAGGAAAGGAAAGGAAAGGAAAGGAAAGGAAAAGCAATAGCACCAACCTCAATATATTTCTTTTTTATTATTATAATAGTGTAGTGAACTATTAGTGAAAACCCTGAGATATTTCAGGGAAAACCTGAGATATTTCAGAAGGAACATTTCTGCTATTACAGTGCTTAATTCAAGTCAGATGAGAATTAAAATCTAAAAGAGATTACAACTGATACAGAATCATATCATGGTCCCCTATACAATCAAGTTAAACATACTTCAACTATTATCAAATCCTGTTGTGAGGACAGTTCAGAAGGATGTGAGGGGCTGAGGGTTGGGGAAAGGAAGAATGGTACCCATCCAGGATACAGAGTGTAATATTTTACTGTGTCATTGAAAAGTAAAATTGGGGAGGCATTGAAATTGGGGAGGCTTTGAGAAGCAAGTGGGGAGGGAAATTTTACAGGAGAAAGCTGACCAGATTTCATTTAGCAATCATAATTGGGACCAGCAACTTGATCATCAATCACCCATCTCTTTGGGGGTGAAGGGTGATTCAGAAATGTGACACATAAAGAAATAAACAAAGTTAAGTAGTTGCTGCATGAAACTGTGATTGTACTTAACGATCTTACTTTGCCTTCCCTCTGATTACAGATCTGCAAATGTGAGGATTGGTCGCGAAATAGTTAAATACTTTTAAATGTTAAAAGTTAAAATACTTTTAACACTTCTTCAACTCCATCGTAACTGTGAACGATTGCCAAACAAAGCAGTCGCTAAATGAGGACTACCTGGGGAAGACAGTGGCCGCAGCTGTGGAACTGAAGGCTCATCATTATTTTTACATGCGTTGTAATACATTTAAAAATGCAGTGGCACTTCAGCAATTGACAAACACAAACACACAACCCAACACAAATACACAGAGACAGACACAGAAACACAACAATGCCCCTGTTTGCAACTCTAGTTGGAGATGAATACCACAACAGGAAATAGCCAGGATTGCACCAAGGAAAAGAAGCAGAGGGGGGAAAATTATTATTTGAATAAAATGTGGAGTAGGATATTGGGCTGAAAATTTCAGCCTAGCTTTATTTTTTATTTTGGCTCATTCATTATAGAGAATCCTTTTCTTTCTTTCTTTTTTCTATTGTCTTTTCAAGCTGCATTGTACCTGGGAAATAAAATGAATTTTGAATTTTATCAAGAAGTTTGGGATGAAAGTTGGACATGATGATCAAGCATTTTAATCATGCCATATTTTTTCCAAAACCGAATGTATGTTTGTGCGTGTGTGCGCATGTGTTCCTGAGCAATAAACCTAGTTGTGTGTTGTGTGTCTGTGTGTGCACAGAAACCAATTCCCCAACAGAGCAAGCAGCTGTTCAAATACCCCCAGAGCATCACTAACAGAGTCTGTGAAGGAACGAAATCAGCGATGGATATCATGCGCAACATTGCTCACAGCAGTCATTAAAACTATTTTATCTGGGAAAATGCAAAATACATGTTTACTTTATCTGGTCCTTAACTCAGCTAATGTGCATC
Organism: Pantherophis guttatus; assembly: GCF_059756535.1. Taxonomy (NCBI): domain Eukaryota; kingdom Metazoa; phylum Chordata; class Lepidosauria; order Squamata; family Colubridae; genus Pantherophis; species Pantherophis guttatus. The sequence continues at coordinate 334,519,406 of NC_142063.1, read as the reverse complement.
TGGAAAAATTACCAGCCCTGAATGCACAACAAATATTCTTCCTTGCTCCTCTTGAATCCCATACTTGGGATGTTAATCTGTGGTTAGTTCCTGCTTAATAGGGAAGCAACAATATGTGTGAATTTAAGAGAGAGAGAGAAAGAGAGACAGAAAGGGAGTGTTCACAAAGTCAAATAATCTAGTTGATTAAAGATCGATCAAATGACTTTATTCTTGTCTGGTTTTTGCTTAGGTTTTGGAGGTTGGTTTTGATGGTTTAGGGCAGTGATGGCGAACCTTTTAGACAACGAGTGCCCAAACTGCATGCGCGCACCATGCCCAGACTGAAAGGTGCATGCACGCAAACATGTGCATGCGATGACATGCATGGACATGCAGAAATGCGCAGCAGAGACCCGAAGACCAGCTGGCTAGCAGGAGGCAGGGCATCCCAACACCGGCAATGCGGCAAGAGATAAGATCTTTTTCTTTCATGAGCTTCTTTTTTGTCGTTTGCTGGAAAACAGAAACTCACGAAAGAAACGCCATGGAGATCTGACCTGGGGCAACAGTGCGCGTGCCAGCAGAGAGGGCTCTGCATGCCACCTCTGGCACACATGCCATAGGTTCGCCATCACAGGTTTAGGGCAACCCCATCTTTGGAATTAGTTCATGGTTCAATACAGTATATTACATGAACCCAGAAAAACAGTTTTAGTATGCAAATTAAATGTTTATCCCCACCGAGCCAAAGAATTCTAAACTGTAAAATGTAAAATGCATTTTCACAGCAGCACACCAGACACCCCCATTGTTTGTACAATTATTATTGTTAATATCTGTTTTGTAAAACTTTTAATGTGGGAATTTTTTAACTTGGAGCTCAGCAGCATCTGTAGTCTTAGACTTAGAAGACTTAGACTAACTTTATTGTCACTGTGAATGTACACTAATCGGCATACATTAAAATGAAATTTTGTTGCATATAGCTCTCAAAGGGTCTCCACCATGACAAGATAAATAAATACATACATACATGCATGCATGCATGCATACATATATACATACAAAATTATGCATGTACCCACTTATATTATATGACATGGAGAAACAACACAGTTTAGTTTGGATGTATACATGTACATGGCGAGAGAAACAAATCTTGCGAGTTTACCAGATGGATGACATAGAGAACAAAGCTGTTACAGAATCTGGTAGTCCTGCTAGAAATACTTCGAAACCTCCTCCCAGAAGGGAGCAACAGAAACAGATCATAAAGTGTAGGGTGTGGGGTCTCTAACAATGCTTTGAGCTCGAAGCACATGAATAATGGGAAGCCAGCTTCCTATAATCTTCTCAGCTGTCCTTATCACTCTCTGTATGGACTTTCTATCTGAGGCACTGCTGCCACCAAACCAAACAGTGATGCAGTTCATTAAAACGCTCTCAATCGTGCCTCTGTAAAAAGTGGCCAGGAAAAAGTGGCAAGCTACAGGGCTACCAAAATAGTAATGCTTGATGATATCATGACACGAATCATCCCAAAATTACATAACAAGGTCTGATATCAGGTATCAAGTATCAAGATCACGTGAAGTGAGGGATTTTGGAGTCTTAGTGGACGACCAGTTAAATATGAGCCAGCAATGTGCAGCAGCAGCCAAAAAAGCCAATGCAATCCTAAACTGCATTAACAAAGGGATACAATCAAGATCAAGTGAGGTATTAATGCCACTCTATAAAGCCTTAGTAAGACCACATCTAGAATACTGCATCCAGTTTTGGTCACCATACTATAAAAAAGTTGTTGAGACTCTAGAAAAAGTGCAGAGAAGAGGATGATTAGGGGACTGGAGACTAAAACATATGAAGAACGGTTACAGGAACTGAGCATGGCTAGTCTACAGTACTTGTGTTCCAATATTTGAGGGGCTGTTACAGAGAGGAAGGGGTCAAGCTATTTTCCAAGACACCCAAAGGCCAGACAAGGAATAATAGATGGAAAGTGATCAAGGAGAGATTCAACCTAGAAATAAGGAGAAATTTTCTGACAGTGACAACAATCAACCAATGGAACAGCTTTGCCTTTAGAAGTTGTGGGAGCTTCATTATTGGAAGCTTTCAAGAAGAGACTTGACTGCCATTTGTCGGAAATGGTGTAGGGTCTCCTGCTTGGATGGTGGGTTGGACTAGATGACCTTACAAGGTCCCTTCCAACTCTCTGATCTAATCTAATCTAATCTAATCTAATCTCTAATCTCTAATCTCTAATCTCTAATCTCTAATCTCTAATCTCTAATCTCTAATCTCTAATCTCTAATCTCTAATCTCTAATCTCTGATCTCTGATCTCTAATCTCTAATCTCTAATCTCTAATCTCTAATCTCTAATCTAAGCGTTAGTACTGCTTTATACTGCACTGTTAAGTCCACACTTGGAATACTGCATCCAGTTTTGGTTGCCACAATGGGCAGGGCAAGAGGCTCAGAAAAGACCCTCCCTAGTTTCTCAGACCGTAGGAGAAATTTTCTTTCAGATTCGCAAGAGATTCTGTTAATACAGCTTTCACAAATAAAGTAGAATTTGTTCATCTATTCACGTTTCCTGTCTGGTCTATCTGGTAATGCTGACATCAGTCTTGCAAGTCTGAAAGTACAATTCCCCCACTTATTCTCCGATAAAGAGAAGAGAGGAAAGTGATTTTTAAATTCATACTGTAAGTCATATTTAATGAAAGAAAATATTCTATGAAGGATTAAAGTCTCAACGCAGGCTTAGCAACACAGCATTCTTCACACTGTTTAACAGTTTCCCATCTCCTATTGATTGGGGGGTGGGGAGGGAAATGCTCCTAAGCATTTTTAAACTGTGAAATCTTGAGAGATTTGGCTGCTTTCCCTGACAGCACCAAAGGCCTGTCTGAACTCATGTGACAATTGCAAAATCGCCTCAGATTACTGTCGTAGGCTCAGTTGTGAGATTGTATGTGTCAGAGTCAGAAAAAAACCCAAAAAAATCAGGCAATTTTTTTTTAATTAGAAAGATTGAGCAAAAATACTGCTTTTTTAAAATAAAATAGTCATTTTTGTCTTAATTACTTCATTAGATATCTTATTGTTGTAATTCCTGTTACTTGCTGGCTGGGATTTCTGAGGAAGTCTTATCATCTGAAACAGTGGTGGGTTCCTCCCGGTTTGGTCCGGTTCGGCCGAGCCGGTAGCGGTGACGATATGACATCACCGAATCGGTTCTCCCCCACCCCCCACGTTATTCTTACCTTTTATTTGGTCCCATCCCCAAACTATTGCTGCCTCCTGAGTCCCAGCTGATGACTAGAGGGAAAAAACTGTTTAAACACTTGCCTGGGGCTTCAAAGGGCCGTCCTACAGCTGATCAGTGTTAAAAGCAAACAAATGAGTCAGGTCGTAAGTGCGAGGACTGGTCGTAAGTGTGAGGACCTTCCAGAAATGACTCTGACCAGCTAGCCACGCCCACCTAGTCACATGACCTCCAAGCCACACCCATAAAATAAGCCACGCCCACAGAACCGGTAGTAAAAATTTAGAACCCACCCCTGATCTTAAAGCTGTTGAGATTGAGAAGCAGTGGACTAGCCAACAGAATAACAAAGTTGGAAGGGACTTTGAAGATCTTCCAGTCCAACCCCCTGTTCAAGCAGCAGACTGTATACCCTTCCAGGAAAATAGCTGTCCAATCTCTTCTTAAAAACCTCCAGTGATGGAGCACTCACAACTTCTAGAGGCAAGTTGTTCCACTGGTTAATTATTCTAACTGTATGGGCTCTTCTAAACTCTACAATTTATTATTTCACCTCATCCATTTGTTTGCTTGCTTGTTTATTTATTTATTTGAAGCACTTACATGCCCCTCCCCATTCAAACGATATCATTCTGGGCCAGTGGTGGGTTTCAAAATTTTTTACTACTGGTTCTGTGGGTGTGGCTTGGTGGGCGTGGCAGGGAAAGGATACTGTAAAATCTCCATTCCCTCCCCACTGCAGGGGAAGGTTATTGCAAAATCCCCATTTCCTCCCGATCAGCTGGGACTCAGGAGGCAAAGAATAGATGGGGAGGGACCAGTCAGAGGTGGTATTTCTCCGAACTACTCAAAATTTCCACTACCAGTTCTCCAGAACTGGTCAGAACCTACTGAAATCCATCTCTGTTCTGGGCAGTGTACAGTGTACAGAAACCACCAATACACAAGGGATAATCATCTATAACATTAAACATTTGCTAAAACAATGAAGTAGCTACCAGTTCCTTGGGGCCTTGTCTATTTGTTTCTAAGGGAAGGTTTCCAGTCTGAGGAGATTCTTGCATTATAGGCAGAACACAATAAAGTAGTTATATTAAACTCTGCATGTGTGGCTCTGGTTGTTTGTGCCTGTCATATCTGTTTTTCACAATCGGGCTAAACAGCTGGCATCAAATTCCCTTCAGAATTTACATGGGAGACTGTGGGCTGAGATTGGCAAGAGTTTATTGAAGCAGCATCAAGGCACCTCGGAATAAGCAAATACTACAAACTGAACCGCTGACATTTTCCGAGCTTTGGAGTGTGCTTTTTATTGTTAGTGATTCACAGTAACCTTTGAGATTGCACAGTAATAAAACACTTTCCAACTCCTGGCAGAAAGATAGATAGTCTGCATCAGATCTAACAAGACAAGCCGTGTCTATCCCATAACATTTTTCCCCCCTTATACTGCAGCTCAAAAAGAGCTGTGCTATTTGTATGTCTACACAACCCACACTTGACACATTTTAAAAATGGGTTTTCCATGCCTCCTTTTCGTAGCAAATTAAGGATCATAGAAAATGCTTGTGGTGTTTCCAGCTCACCAAAGTTACTACAACTTCATAACTGCCTTTCCGACTGGGATGTTCATCTGTGGCAGGAGTGAAATCCAGCAGGTTCTGACAGGTTCTGGAGAACTGGTAGCAGAAATTTTGAATAGTTTGGAGACCCAGTAGTGGAAATTTTAAGTAGTTCGGAGAACCGGAAAATACCACCTCTGGCTGGTCCCAGAGTAGGGTGGGAATGGAGATTTTGCAATATCCTTCCCCCAGGAGTGGGGAGGGAATGGGGATTTTGTAGTATCCCTCCCCTGGAATGGGGTGGAAATGGAGATTTTGCAGTATCCTTCCCCTGCCACGCCCACCAAGCCACACCATGCCCACCAGGGCACGCCCATGGAACCAGTAGTAAAAAAAATTGAATTTCATCACTCATCTGTGGATTTATTTGGTTTATATTTCCAAATGGATTGCTCTCACCTCTACTTACCAAGCTAATACGCAGTTTGGTTTGCTGTTCAAATTTTGCATTTACCTATATATTGCAATATATGTGTCCACGCAAAATACAATGGGCAGGAACTTCAAAAGCATAGCTGGGTTGGATCTGATTAATAGTTAGATAGGAGAGCACCAGAAAATCCCAGGGCTGGGGATGCCCTGGGATTTTCCTATGCTAGACTGTGAAATTTAAGGGAGAAATTTTGCCAAGAAAACTTCATGAATGGGTCAATACAGAGTCGTACTTATAAAAAAAAAAAAAGGTAAAGGAATTCCTGCAGATTTTACTCTACTAGCCATTGCTGATGTAGGGGACAGTGCTCATCTTCATTTTAAGGCCATTGAGCCAGCACTGTCTGAAGACATTTCTGTGGTCCTATGGCCAGCATGATGTCACAGAGCCCTGTTACCTTCCCACCGAAGTGGTGCCTATTTATCTACTTTCATTTGCATGTTTTTGAACTGTTAGGTTGGCAGGAATTGAGGTGAGGATGGGAGCTCACCCCATCTTGTGTTGCTCTGGTCTCGAATCTGGGCTGCAGGCTTTCCAACTGACAAGCCCAGCATCTTAACCGCTGAGCCACTGCATCGTCCTAAGCTTGACTTATAGGAGACTTTATTTTGCACTCAAGAAAAACCAATCACCACCACCAAATGGACATACAAATTAATGCATCTAGATTCCATATCTTTAGAAATACATAAAGATATATTAATATGGATGGAGTTAACCATAGTTTCAACAGGGAAACTGTAGGGGGCAAACCCCACATTCATTAGCATTGATGGTGTTACCTAGTTGGCTGGCAAAACGTCTGCAAGCAAACAACCAAGCTCAGAGAATGCCAAGGACTTCACAGAAAATATATACATTATGAGATTGTTGTTTTTTTTTAAACACAAAACATCGCAGAACTAGAACTAGGCATGTTTATGAATGAATGCAAATCTAAAATCAACATGGCTTGCAAATACCTTGATTTGGCCTCCCTTAGATTTCACTTTGCCTATTCTTGAAGCAGCGACCTATGCATTGTCATCAGTTTAATGATAAATTGGGAGTTAAAAATAGGAAGTACCATTTGGGATTTTTTTTTTCTTTGCTCTTTGTTAGTTAAACCATTTCTAACATTTGGAGCCTTTTAGAGGCTGATGGAAGAGGACTGAAAATTATTGCCACACCATGGCATTTTCTGCTTTGGAAAAGAGACCAAGTCAAGCTGAAATATCTCCATCCTAAGATCTCTTGCAGTGCAGCTCCTTTGCATTAAAGCTATCCACCAAGTCTGAGTTCTCCGTTTATCTTGTTAACATTGATTGCTCTCTGTCTTTAATACCTGATGAAATTTACACACTGTGCTAAGTCATGGTTAGCTTGACCCTGATTTATTAAAAATGGATTTGTCTTGCTTCACATCATATCCTAAGCTTTACAAACAAGAATGACCAAGTATATAAATCGCATTAAATCAAATTCAAAGAAAATCACAACCACCATGTGCCCACAGCACACTAAAACCAACCAATCTCATCTCTCAATCTCTTCTCCTTGTGGCTTTTTCTCCTGAATCCTCAACAGAAGCTGAAGAAGAACAGAAGGAGCAGAAAAGGAGTTGAAGGAAATTGAAGGAAGACTCCCAGTGGTGACATGCTCATCAGTGAAAAAGTGGAGCCTGGAACCAAGTACCGTATTTTTCAGCGTATAAGATGCTCCGGAGTATAAGATGCACCTTAGTTTTTGGGGAGGAAAATAGGGGGGGAAAAAATCTGCCTCTGCCTACCAGGCATTCATCTGGCTAGTGTCCTTAGCCTGGTCAGCTTCAGCACATTAGTTCCTGGTTGTGAGTGCACGTGCACGCACAATCGCTTCACTCACACGCACCACGTTGGGGCTGATAAGCAGCTTCAAAAGCACAGCTGATCGTCAGAGGGAGCTCCAGTGAGTCAAGCAGGCGAAGTGCAGAAGTAGTTAAGACAAGGCAGCAGCTGTTCCGAGTTGCCATTTTGGGCTCTGTGCCTTGCGTTTTCAGCCTCCAAACACTTTGTTTGAGAGCTGTTCAAAACGGGGCATGCAGAAGCCGAAAACGCGATGCGCATAGCCTGAAACACGATGCGCAGAGGTGGCAATTGACGGCGATGTGCTTTGGCAATCCCCACAGCCTTGAACAGCTCTCAAACGGAGCGTTTGGAGGATGAAAACACGAGGCGTGGAGCCCAAAAACGCAGGCCATTGTCTGTGACAAACTCTGCAGCCAGGAAGAGGATGCACGGAGGCCGAAGGGTGGGGGCCGAAGGGTGGGCAGGGCTACATTCGGCGTATAAGATGCACCCAAATTTTCAGCCACTTTTAGGGGGGGGGGAAGTATGTCTTATACTCCGAAAAATACAGTATATCAGATCCCACCAAGATATGGAAGGGTCTCCAGAAGCTTTCTCCACCTAACCTGGCTAGATACTAGCACCTTAAAGAGGCAGAAAGCCAAGGGGAAATTGTAATTGAGTTCTCAAATAAGCCTGGAGAATGGCTTCTGACAATTCCTCTTGTGAAACCTTTGTTATTGTCAGGTTGCTTCCAAACACTGTACCCTACCTATCTGGACTACAGCTAGTCCTTGCTTAACAACTGCCTCATTTAGCAACCATTCACAGTTATGATGGTGATGAAAAAGTGACTTCGCCACCAATCCTTGCATTTACAACCGTTGCAGATCTGTAAAGCAAAGGAAAGCTGAAATAAGATTCTAAGTGCTCTCTAAGTGCTTGGTGGTTTTCTTGCAGACATTACCAAACTAGGTAACATCATCAATGCACCATGGTAATGAAATCTGCAAGAAAAGAATCAAGCTCAGAGAGATTCCACAGCTCAACCCTGAACTATAAATATTCTCTTCTATCGATAAGATAGAATAGAATAGAATAGAATAGAATAGAATAGAATAGAATAGAATAGAATAGAATAGAATAGAATAGAATAGAACAGAACAGAATAGAATTCTTTATTGGCCAAGTGTGATTGGACACACAAGGAATTTGTCTTGGTGCATACGCTCTCGGTGTATATAAAAGAAAAGATATGTTCGTCAAGAATCATAAGGTACAACACATTAAACTAATACAAATTATGTTAAAGTTAATATTATAATATAATTCTTTAACCTTATACGTTATTTATACATAACATATTTAGAACCAGTGATGTCATATCTATGTCCGGTGTTTTTAATTTTGAATGATTAATAAAAAACCTTTTTTTAAAAAAAGAATCATAAGGTACAACACTTAATGATAGTCAAAGGGAAACAGATCCTAAACACAGTCGCAGTTTCACTTATTGACTGCTTCACTTAACGACCAAGTTACCAGTCCCGACTATGGTAGCTGAACAAGGACTACCTGTACGATCTCTCGTTGCCTGGCCCTGTTCACAGCCTGCTTGGTAACAAAACTTAAATCTACAGAACTTAAACTCGATTTATGACCTAGAAGATTAGCTTGACATTTTAATTGCTGCTAAAGAGAGATAACCACTGTTGCTTGCAAGGCCTGAACTCATTTTCAGCCTGCCGGGTGGGAGTAAGTTTGAAAGCAGCAGAGGCTGGTGTGGGGAAGTGGGTGGCATTCATTTGGCTTATTTTACGGGTGGGAAAAAAAAATCAGTAAAACTCATGCCACTGAAGATGAATGCTGCTGCATTGATAGCATGATTGGGAAGTTTATTTCCTAGGGTGCAAATGGGGTGTAATTAGCCACAGATCGCATTCATGGGCACTAGTTGTAATAGTGTGGTTGTAATAGTGTCATCTAATGATATCAGATCGCACAGGAGGCTATAGATGGCTGTCAAGGAAGCTGTTTCTATTATTGAACAGCTCTTACTATCAAGAAAAGTCTCCTAAGGCAGCTATCTGGCCTTCAAGCCCATTAGCTTCAAAATCGTATTCTCTGTATTAAGAACTCCCCCCCTCCCATTCTTCTGTGTGATAGTTGCTTACTTAAACTGATGATGATTGTAATGTTGCAATAGAAGAGAATATTAGTAGCTCGGATGGAACTGTGGGATACTTGGTGCTTTCCGAGCTTCGTTATTTTCTTGCAGAAGTTTCATTACCAAATTAGGTAACATCATTGGCGCATACATGAAGTTAAGTGATTATAATGTGTAATGTGCTTCCCTACTCTTTCTCTTCAGTGAACATGTCAAACAGTGAACAGGTCGAATATTAATAAGGATCCTTATGTTCTCCATTATAACATTATGGAGAGAGAGAGAGAGAGAGAGAGAGAGAGAGAGAGAGAGAGAGGGAGGGAGGGAGAGAGAAGGAGGAGGAGGAGGAGGAGGAAAGGAAAGGAAAGGAAAGGAAAGGAAAGGAAAGGAAAGGAAAGGAAAGGAAAGGAAAGGAAAGGAAGGAAGAAGGAAAGAAGGAAAGAAGGAAGGAAGGAAAGAAAGACTTTGCATCTATTTGTATTAAGATACATAATTCATTATTTCATTATTCAATGTTTCAATACACAATTCTAATACCAATCACAATATTATTTAGACATACAAAACTAATCTAATCTTGAAGGAAGGGAGAATGAGAGAGAGGAATAGAAGAAAGGGAAGAGGAGAGGAAGAAAGGAAAGGGAAATAAGAGTAGGAGAGAAGGTTAGATGGGGGGAGAAAGGATGAGGGGGAGAAAGGAAGTGGAAGTAGAGAAGGAGTAGGAGAGGAGGGAAGAAGTAGGTAGGAAGGATAAAAGAAGGGAGGGAGAGGAAGAGAAAGAGAAGAAAGATTGCTGTAAAACAAAAAAGATGAACAGGAAGAAAGGCATCCCCGAACATGTTTAAATATATTAGGATAAAAAATGAATTATTAAAAATTAAAAGAGAATATATATGATTAAAAACGGAGAAAATAGAATTTGAGGGCAAAAGAAGATGCTGTTTATAGAAATAAGAATAGAATATTAAGATTTGATTAAAAAAATATGGAAAAAGAACACTTTGGCAGAAATTGTAACTAAGTAAAATATATTTGGATATGACAAGTTGTATATGATATGATACAATACGATACGATATGGTCAATACTCTGTTTCATAAAATATGTGGGGGGCTGTTAGGGGAGAAAAAAACCAATAAAACTTGATTAAAAAAAAATCTAATCATATTCTTACAGTCATCAAATCTATATCATTCTGATCAGTGGTGGGATTCAGCCAGTTCTATTCAGTTCGGGCCAGCTGGTAGCAGCAGCTGCAGCACCTACCCACCCAGACGTCATCACATCCCGTTTTTGATGCTCTGGGCATGTGCAGAAGGTTCTGCGCATATGCGGAGGTGGTGTACGCGAGCGAAATGAGTGAGCGCACATGCGTGCTCACATTTGCAAACCGGTAGCGGAGGTAAGTAAATACCATCCCTGATTCTGATAGTAATACACCAGGGGTGGGTTCTAAATTCTTTTACTACCGGTTCTGTGGGCGTGGCTTATTTTGTGGGCGTGGTTTGATGGTCATGTGACAATTCTTTAGGATTTAGCAGAGGTACTCGTCTACCAGGCTTTTAACTGCTTGCAGAGCTGTACCGGTCTACCCATTTGTTCTTGGAGCGTTCTGGTCTACTCATTTGTTTTTGGAGGCACCGGTCTACCCATTTGTTTTTGGAGGCACCGGTCTACTCATTTGTTTTTGGAGGCACCGGTCTACTCATTTGTTTTTGGAGGCACTGGTCTACCCATTTGTTTTTCGAGTGCACTGGTCTACCACCACACTGCCTTTTAACACTGATCAGCTGTAGGGCGGCCCTTTGAAGCCCCGCGGCAAGAGTTTAAACAGTTTTTTCCCTTCTAGCCAGCTGGGACTCGGGAGGCAGCAAATAGATTGGGGGCGGGGCCAAATAAAAGGTAAGAATAATGCGGTGGGTGGGTGGGTGGGAGAGCCCAGCTCCTGAACAAAGAGAACCAGTTCAGTGATATCATATCGTCACCGCTACCGTCTCGGCCGAACTGGGCCGAACCGGAAGGAACCCACCACTGTAATACATGTTTATATTAAAGTATGTTCTTGTATATATTTATTAGTTTCTATGGCTGCCTACTCCATCTAGTCACTCTAGTAGTATGTCAATCAAAGTACATCAGTCCCTAGCAACAGATTGGACAGAAGAAAGAGGAAGAAACAAGGATGAGTAAAGAAATAAAAACCATGATTGCAACAGGATCTGGGCAATAACATTAGCTTGGCTGTGTTGGTAGAAGGTCAAGTAAGGATCTCACAGGAGCAATCAAACAATAGATTCATTTTATACTGCTAACCTTAGTTAATTTGTTTGCGACTGCGAATGCAGACCGAGCTCATTTGTTTAACTTACGGTTCAATGACTTGAACCATAAATAACTTGAACAATCCCCACCTCCCACCCCCCCCAAAAATGAGTTACTCCCATATACTGCTTACAAGGGATTGTCTGCATAGTGCCACAATATCGCAGTGTGTTGCTGCATAGTACAGTCTTCAGGGATGATGCACAACAGATGAAATAAAAACATTTTAAATGAAACAAATTTCTAATCTGTTTATTTCTCCTTGAGGTGTGCAAAAGGTCTCACCAGTTGCTCACCAATACGTGGGATGGAAGGGAGAATGTACTTTCTAATCATACCCCTGAGTGCTCAAAGAAATCTAATTGGGCTTTTCTGATTAGCAGAACACAGAAATCTTCTAGAAGACTAAAGTGAACCTTAGATTCAGAGCGACGAAAACAGTGAACATTTATTATCTTTTACTTCTTCGGAGTGATAGCTAATTAATTCCTACGATTTAGAGAACGATACTGATTTGATCTCAGACAGAACTTGATACCAGCTAATATTTCTCTAGAGATGTTCACATGTATATATCAACAATGTGTATTTATGCAGAAACACTATCAATTTCATTGGGAGGTTTAGGACTGAAGCTTATGTGACTCTTGAGAATCAATTTGGGGAAAAACACCATCCTTTTATTTTAAAGCTATATTAAACATTGAAACACTAGGAGGCAAGACTTAATATTTGTTTAAGGAAAGAAGCCACTTATTTACGAAAAGGATGATCCAGGAGGAAGAATAGACTAGAATAGAATTCTTTATTGGCCGAGTGTGATTGGACACACAAGAGATTTGTCTTGGTGCCTACGCTCTTGGTGTACATAAAAAGAAAAGATACATTTGTCAAGAAGCATAAGGTACAATACTTAATGATAGTCATAAGGAACAAATAAGCAATCAAATCATATTAGGAAACAGTCAATATAAATCGTAAGGATACCAGCAACAAGGTTATAGTCGTACAGTTTTAAATGGGAGGAGATGGGTGATAGGAACGATGAGAAGATTAATAGTAATGCAGACTTAGTAACTAGAATCAGATTTCAATTTACAAGCTCTTACTAAGCTACCTCAGGAAGAAGAATCACTTTGTTGTAATCATCTCACCAACCTTAATTCCAAGCTCAATGTTCTCTCCACCATAAACGTCCATCCCTGGATCGAGAAGACCGATTTCCCCAAAGAACTTCCGGTTCACCACAAAAGAACATCCAATCATAGCTGGCGTCCTGAGGAATAAATAGAAGAGAAGTAAGGAAGTGCTTTGTTATTGTGGTTTGATTATATCTTGAGCCACAGTGGCGCAGTGGTTAGAGTGCAGTATTGCAGGCTACTTCTGCTGCCTGCTGGCTGCCTGCAATTTGGCAATTCGAATCTCACCAGGTTCAAGGTTGACTCAGCCTTCCAGCCTTCCAAGGTGGGTAAAATGAGGAGCCAAATTTCTGGAGGCAATATGCTGACTGTGTAAACTGCTTAGAGAGGGCTATAAAGCACTGTAAAGCAGTATATAAGTCTAAGTGTTATTGCTATTGTTATCTTTCCCAAGAGATAGAGGTCTAATTGTTCTAGCAATAGACCTTAGACTTATATATTGCTTCACAGTGCTTTACAGCCTTCTCTAAGCAGTTTATAGAGTCAACACATTGCCCCCAACTATCTGGGTCCTCATTTTACCGACCTCAAAAGGATGGAAGGCTGAGTCAACCTTGAGCCAGTCAGAATAAAACTGCTGGCAGTTGGCAGAATTAGCCTGCAATACTGCATTTTAACCACTGTGCCATCACAATAGAACACCTGTTGTGATAGAAGTTTAAATCAGCAAATCAGATTAAATTAGGTAATCTAATGGTTGTGAGCATCCATGTGCCTGCAGACCTCCTCCTTTGGTGCATAAGATGCTCCCTGCTAATTTGGGAAAAAATCTACTTAAGGTTCTTTTAATTAATCTAATTACATTCTTCTAATTAAAAAAAAAAGGAATGGACAATGCACCGGCTTTTAACAGTATCTCTATTTGTGAGGATGCCTCTGGGGTTGACGGAGATGCCACGAGAACGCTCTGAAGATTTCTTAGAGCTCAATCCTCTGTTTTGAAGAGTATCCAACCCAGGAAAAGACAAAATTAAATCTGGATGGGACAGTTTCAGGGGTGGGTTCTAAAATTTTTTACTACTGGTTCTGTGGGCATTATTTTGTGGGCATCGTTTGATGGTCATGTGACAATTCTTTAGGATTTAGCAGAGGTACTGGTCTACCAGGCTTTTAACTGCTTGCAGAGCTGTATCGGTGTACCCATTGTTCTTGGAGCGTTCTGGTCTACTCATTTGTTTTGGAGGCACTGGTCTACTCATTTGTTTTTGGAGGCATCAGTCTACCCATTTGTTTTTGGAGGCATCAGTCTACCCATTTGTTTTTGGAGGCACTGGTCTACCTATTTGTTTTTGGAGGCACCAGTCTACTCATTTGTTTTTGGAGGCACCAGTCTACTCATTTGTTTTTGGAGGCACTGGTCTACCTATTTGTTTTTGGAGGCCCTAGTCTACCCATTTGTTTTTGGAGGCACCAGTCTACCCATTTGTTTTTCGAGTGCACTAGTCTACCACCACACTGCCTTTTAACACTGATCAGCTGTAGGGCGGCCCTTTGAAGCCCCATGGCAAGAGTTTAAACAGTTTTTTTCCTTCTAGCTGATCAGCTGGGACTCGGGAGGTAGCGAAAAATTGGGGATGGGGCCAAATAAAAGGTAAGAATAATGCGGGGGGGTAGGGGTGGGAGGGCCCAACTCCCAAACAAAGAGAACTGGTTCAGTGACGTCATGTCGTCACCGCTACCGGCTTGGCCGAACTGGGCTGAACCGGGAAGAACCCACCACTGGACAGTTTGTTCCTGAAGGTCTTGAGATGACAACGAGTTGACCAGTTGGCTTTCAAATAACTACTGTGCTTTGTAACTGACAGGCTCCATCATATCAGCTATTTTGTATTTAGCTGTGATATGCCTACAAATTCCAAATTTACCTTCCCAGCTCCTTCCCCCACCTCATTCTTTTAATCTACTGTGAGTAATTGATTCTTTTGTTCTACTACTGTTATCCTGACGATATTTCTTTTCATGCTCGGTGGATATCAAGCTTCCAGAAAGCTAATGCTCATGAGCCCCAATTTTTGTCAACGGTCTCTTTTGTTGTTCAAAGATTAACTTAGACACCAACACGCTAACAATTTACTAGGTCTGGATGAAGCTCTGATTCGCTCGAGTCATCCTTTTGAACTGGACACCCAATTAATTTGATGCATTGAATGGAACCGCTGAGCCAGTATGCCCTTCTGCACACTCACAGGTGCATCTTTTAACGGTATCAAGAGGATGTGGACTGAATCAAATGATTTGTTTGATTTCTACCCTGCGTTTCCTTCAGGAGCACAGAGTCGCATATACAGGTAGTCCTTGACTTAGAACAGTTTCTTTAATGACCATTCAAAGTTACAGCATCATTGAAAAAAATATATATTATCCACTTAGCTTTCGTCAGCCATTGCTAACATCGTCAGAGTGCAAAAACTAACATTGAAGAGATATTCGCCTTTATGCATCACTGATCAATTTGGCCATTGCACGCATGATAGACCCATCCTCCCATTTCCCACCTATAATTAGCGCTGTCGTTTCTACTTCAGACATGTAATCGATGGAGGCTTAGCTCCTGTTGCTTCCTCCCCTATCATGCATTGCTTGGGCTGCCCATCCCCAGGGAATGATGCTGAACTGTCAGATATTGCTTTAACGGGATTCTCTCCGGCCCCTTCCCACAAACCACCACTCCTTTACCTCACAGGCACATTTGATATATCAAACAACTTCATTTGTTGTTTTGCCCATGATCTTGTAACCGACCCGGCTCGTTCCTCATTACCCATGTCTATTATGGCTTGTAGCTGCTTGTTGTAACCGAGGCCCAAGTAGTGATTACCAAACACAATTCAGTCCTCAACAAACTTATTTTATTAAACAGCTGAGAATTAATTTATTCTCAACTTAGTTCAAAACAAAATTCTTAATAACCAGTCTGTCAGCCATATCACCAACCTTTGATGTCTTTGGCAACCTGCCAAAGGCTTTTCTTGGCAAAAAACCCACAAAGTTCAAGAAATGCTGACAAGAAGCACAGGAATCAATGTTGCTTTTCTACAAAGAACTCAACGGCTCGTTGCTGCTCTTTTAAGCCTTATGGGAGTGGCCAATCATCTCCTGGCCTTACTCCCGAGTTGTCCCTTTCGCTTTAGCTGCTCTTGCCTTCCGGCAGCTCTGCGCATGCATGCACTAGGATCAGGCTCCTCCTGTTCCTCTGCCTCTCTGCTGCCCGCCTCTGGAGGCTCCGGAGTCTGCGCATCGCTCCCAGATAGCCCTGGCCTCATCTCTGCCTCCAATGCAGAGCCCTTGTCTGAACCTTCCCCAGACTCCAGGACTGGCCCATTGTCCTCCCCAGCCTCCTCACTGTCTGACTCCGCTGCCAGCTCCGCAGGCTGCTGGCGGACCACAACAGTTGGGGCATGGATGGCCTGACTGCAGGGACCCTGAGGTAAGACAGTGCGGGGCGCATGAGGCAGCTCCACCCCACCTCACCTTGTGGCTGCAGCATCACAAGCAACCAGAATGGACAGGCGGTGGGCTGGTCAGGCTCTTAAATAGGGCTTATTTTTGGAGCAGGGCTTATATTAGGCACACACGTAAAATATGCTAGGTCTTATTTTCAGGATATGTCTTATTTTCAGGGAAACAGGATATGTGTGTATGACATGTATATAACTGTGTTATGTAAGTATATGGGTAGATACATACTTTCATTTGAGAGCAGGCAGCAGAATTTCATTTTTAATGTGGGCCAGTGTGCTCACAATTAAAAAAATGACAATAAAAGTTATCTTAAATACATGCCAGTTGCCAAGCGTCCAAATTTTGATCATGTGACCATGAGGATGCTGCAACTGTTCTAGTGTGAGTACCGGTTTTAAGTCACTTTTCTCAGTACCATTGACTCGCAAATAGTTGCTAAAGAAATTATTGTAAGTCAAAGGCTGCCTGCGCTGGGAATGGAAAAACAGAGTTTGCGACTGGCAGTATGATAACATCATACACCGATGCCTAGGACTGGGAAGCAATTCATCAAAATCAGATCAGATAGAGATTTAAGGATTGCAACTCGTTTACAAGCATGTTCCGGTCAGTTGCCCTGCGGCAAATCACATTTGTCCCAGCAACTGAATAGGTCAAAGAAAGGCTAAGATGACAGGGAAAAGAATGTATACTACTCGCTACAGGCAAAGGATAAAAGAACTTATTCTTTTAAGAATAAATTCACAGTTCTTTGCTGGAAGACCCATCATCCAGAGTCTCCATTTGTTGTGAGGTTGAGATTTTGGAAAAAGTGGAGAGAAGAGCAACTAAGATGATTAAGGGACTGGAGACCAAAACATATGAAGAATGGTTGCAGGAATTGGGTATGGCTAGTCTAGAGAAAAGAAGGACTGGGGTGACATGATAGCAGGATCCCAGTATTTGAGGGGCTGTCACAAAGAGGAAGGGGTCAACTTATTTTCCAAAGCACCAGAAGGCAAGACAAGAAATAATGGATGGAAACTAATCAAGGAGAGAATCAGTCTGGAATTAAGGAAAAACTTCCTAACAGTGAGAAGCATTAACCAGTGGAACAGCTTGCCTTCAGAAGTTGTGGGTGCCTCATCCCTGGAGGTTTTTTAAGAAGAGACTGTCTGAAATGGTATAGGTATATAGTGATGGCTAACCTTTTTCTCGTTGTGTGCCAAAAGTGTGCACGCGTGTGCCAGTGCACGCACGTGCTGGCACCCATATTGTAATGCTTCCCCCTACGGATGCACGCAAGACCCCCCCACATTCTCCCTGCCCCCGCGCATGCGCACATGCTCCGCCACGCTCCCCCTCCCCCCCATGTATGCATGTGCGACCCCCGCCCCCCATTTTGGGTTTAGCAGGTCTCCCTGCAGACTGCTGGCCCCAAAAACGGTCCATGGGTGGAACACTGCACCTCCCGCACCCTGTTTGGGCCTAGCAGGCCTCCCTGCAGCCTCCTGGGCCCAAAAACAAGCTGAGGGGGGTGCCGCCCCCCTGGCACTCTCCCCTCCCCCCACCATGCATGTGTGACTCCCCCTGTGCTTGCACACGCGTCTCCCACATGTGCCCCACCCCCTGCACATCCCGAAAATCAGCCGGCCTGCGGGAGGCATACGCACACATGCATGGTGGAGCTGAGCTGGGCGACGGCTCGCGTGCCAGCTGTGGCATGCATGCCATAGATTCGCCATCACGGGTATAGGGTCTCCTGCTTGGAGACTAGAAGACCTCCAAGGTCCCTTCCTGATCTATTCTGATTTATTGATTGATTGATTGTGAATTCATCTGAAGATGAATTCTTCATCTGAAGATGAATTCTTTAGGCTCAATTCAGTGCTAATCTCGGTGTTTTGTGTTGTTCGTTGCATAAGACTAGGCTACCTTTCCTGACATCAGCAGCTCTCCTCAATATCAGCAAGAACTCAGCTGAAAGTGAAAGGAAGAGTTGTCTCCTTGGAATTGAATTCCCATTCCCAATTCTTTTCACTGAAGCACAAACTGCTGATAAATTACTTAGGTATATATACTGATGAATCTCTCTTTGAAAACCAGTAACTGTGTTAATCCAAGTAGGTTCTTTCAGATTTTCAGATTTTAAGGACGAACCAGCTCATCCAGAATTTACATTGAATACGGTTATTGTAATGGTATGTGAGAAAGACCTTGGCAGACAGGGCAAATAGATGCTGTTTAGAACTAAGGAGACCTAGAACAACCTAGAACTAAGGAGAAATTTCCTGACAATGTGAACAATAAATCAGTGGAATGATTTGCCTCCAGAAGCTGTGAGTGATCCAACACTGGAGGTTCTTCAGAAGAAATTGGACAACCGTTTGTGTGAAGTGGCATAGGGTTTCCTGTCTGAGCAGGGGGTCGGACTAGAAGACCTCCAAGATCTCTTTTAACTCTGTTATTTTGATATTCTGCCTAAGGGTTGTCAGATCAGAGACAGCAGAGCCCAGAGCTGGATAATGGGCAGGGCAAGGGACTCAGAAGACACCAGTGGTGAAATCTAAAATTTGTAACTACCGGTTCTGTGGGTGTGGCTTGGTGGTGGTGGGGTAATGTGACTGGGTGGGCATGGCCACTTTTTCTTTTTTTTTTACTTTTAAAACCATTTTTTCTACAACCTCTTCAGCGAAGAGGTTGTAAAAAAATGCTTTCAAAAGGCTCTGAGGGTTTTTAAAAAACCCTCTGATGATCAGGCAATTCAGCTGGGATCGTCAGAGCCATTTAAAAGAAAAAAAGCCTCTGATGATCGCACGGCTCAGCTGGGCATAGGGAGAGGCAGGGATTTTTGCTACCGGTTCTCTGAACCACCCGCCTCCATCGCTACCGGATCGGGCGATCCGGTCCGAACCGGGAGCATTTCACCCCTGGAAGACACCTTCCCTAGTTTCTCAAGTTGTATAGGAGACTGTGAGAGAATTTTTCTTTCAAACTTGCAAAATTTCCTTAATGTAGCTTTACAATAATGTAGAATTAGCTTATCTGGTAGGGTTTCCTATCTGGTCGACTTAATAAGAATGACATCTATCTTGGTGTTTTCAATAGTTAATAGTTACAGAGAGGTTTGTCATAGCATCAAACAGTCACTAAGCGAGCGGTCGTAACTCGAGGACCAGCTGTACAAAGGGCTTCTTTTTCAATACCCCCATCCATGTTTTCATTTGCTTTCCCCTTTGAGATCAGAAGGTTTCACTCGGTGCAGCTAATATGTTTGATAAATACGTTCATGGGTACAAATCTGGAGCTTAGCTTCAGAGAGAAAGATAAAATCCTTGACTCATTTCCCAAACTCTGCCGTGTGCTATTTAAGAATTCTATTTCACTGTTTATAAGTTGTAATGCCTAACAACCATTTAGCTGGAGCAATTCATCTCAGAAAGATAATAGTGTTGAAAACGCCTGGTTCTTGAACAGCTCCATTATTTGTGATTACGAGGAAAAAGTAAGATAAAAGGGGAAAGATACTTGCTTTTGGTTTAATATAGCTTTATTGAAAATGTTAAGCACGAGAATGGGTCTAACTGAAACTAAAAGAACACGAATTGCTAAGAATAGCAATAGCAATACCACTTAGGCTTATATAGCACCATGTACAGTGATGGGATTCAAATAATTCAACAACTGGTTCTCTGCCCTAATGACTGGCTGGGTGGGTATGGTCATGGTGGGCGTGGCCAGGGGGTGTGACAGGCAGCACTCGGCCTCCTGCCCCCCCTTAGGAGCACAAACAGGCTGCAGTGGGGATGCACCACCCCCCATGCCCCGTTTTGGGCCTAGGAAACCTCCCTAAAGCCTCCTGGGAAGTAAAAACAGGCCTAGGAAGCTGCCCTGAAGCCTCCTGGGAGTGGAAACGGGCCAAAGGGGGAGGGCTGTGGGGATTCCTGGAAGGGGCAGGGCGGGCTGGGAAGGGACAGGGCCAGCCAGCAATTTAACAACCAGTTTGCCCGAACCGACTGAATCCCACCACTGACCACGTAGCACTTTAGAGCACTTTCTGGATGGTTTATAATGTAAATATTATTACTGCATATTTCCTTATCTATGGAGTCCTTATCTATGGAGATTCTCAGTCATCTAGGTCATGGTTGTCCCAAAGGTGATTTTTTTTTTTCAAGAGGCAACTGGACTTTCTGGTTTTGCTTTGAAGACGTTTCGCTTCTCATCCAAGAAGCTTCTTCAGCTCTGACTGGATGGTGGGGAATGGAAGTATTTATATTTATGTTTGTAATCCTTTCATTCCCCACCATCCAGTCAGAGCTGAAGTAGTTTCCTGGATGAGAAGTGAAATGCCTTCCAAAAAAAAAAACCAAGAAAGCTCAGTTGCTTCTTGAAAAAATACCTTTCAGACTGACTGACTGACTGACTGACTCTCTCTCTCTCACGCACGCACACACACATACACACACGCCAATGGTGGGTTTCAAAAATTTTTACTACTGGTTCTGTGGGTGTGGCTTGGTGGGCGTGGCATGGCTTAGTGGGCATGGCAGGGGAAGGATACTGTAAAATCTCCATTCCCACCCCATTCCAGGGGAAGGATACTGTAAAATCTCCATTCCCTACCCACTCCAGGGGAAGGTTACTGCAAAATCCCCATTTCCTCCTGATCAGCTGGGACTCGGGAGGCAGAGAATAGATGGGGGCGGGGCCAGTCAGAATTTTTACTACCGGTTCTCCGAATTACTCAAACTTTCCACTATCGGTTCTCCAGAACTGGTTAGAACCTGTTGAAACCCACCTCTGACACACGCACACACACACACACACCATAAATACTGATTAGTGATTCCAGGTTAAATAGCAGAGAGAGAGACAGACACAGACATAGACAGAGAGAGCGAGGGAGAGAGGGAAAGGAAGTCACCTTGGTTGTTTAGACTGAATGGAGAAAAATGAGCTGCAAGAACTGTCCCACTTGCTGAGATACCATTAACATGGTTCTTGGCAGTATCATGTTAGCAGTTAATCATATTGTGATAGCAGTCTTCCACTACTTGAGCGACTGTCACAGACAGTAGAGGGTCAATCAGTGGTGGGATTCATCCGGTTCATACCGGTTCGGGCAAACCGGTAGTTAAATTGCTGGCTGGCCCCTCTCCTCCTGGCCTCTTCTAGGAGCTCCCACATGCCCCATTTTGGCTGCCAGGTAAATGCAAGGAGGCCTCCTAGGCCCAAAATGGGATGCAGGGTGTGGTCTGCCCTCCCCGTGGACCTTTTTCGCTCCCAGGAGTCTTCAGGGAGGCTTCCTAGGCAGGGGTGAAATGCTCCCGGTTCTGGACCGGATCGCCCGATCCGATAGCGATGGAGGCGGGTGGTTCGGAGAACTGGTAGCAAAAATCCCTCCCCCCCCCAATGTCTAGCTGAGCCACACGATCATCAGAGGCTTTTTTTCTTTTAAATGGCTCTGACGATCCAAGCTCTGGATTGGCAGAGGTTTTTTTTAAAAAAAACCCTCTGAGGATCAGACAACTCAGCTGGGATCATCAGAGCCTTTTGAAAGCATTTTTTTTTCAACCTCTTCTCCGTTTTAAAAGTAAAAAAAAAAAATTGGCCACGCCCACCCAGTGACATTACCACCCCCCCACCAAGCCACACCCATAGAACCGGTAGTAACAAATTTTAGATTTCACTACTGCTCCTAGGCTCAAAACGGGGTGCAGTGCAGGCCCCTGGCAGCCTGTTTGTGCTCCTAGGGGTTTGCAGGAGGCCGGGTGCTGCCTGTTATACCCCTGGCCACACCCACCATGGCCATGCCCACCCAGCCAGTCATTAGGGCAGAGAACCGGTTGTTAAATTATTTGAATCCCACCACTGGTCAACGTATTCTTCAAAGCGCCTGAGGGCAGGACAAGAAGTAACAGTTGAAAAGTTATTAAGGAGAGAAGCAACCTAGAACTAAGAAGAGATTAAACTGACTGTGAGAACAATTAATCGGTGGAAGGACTTGTCTCCAGAAGTTGTGGGTGCAACATCACAGGAGGTTTTCAAGAAGTGAATGGACAACATTTGGTATAGGGTCTCCTTCCTGAACAGGAGGTTGGACTAGAAGACCTCCAAGGACTCTTCCAACCCTATTGTTCTATGTTGTATTGGTGTGGCTTTGGGGCACTAAAGGTTTACCAACTTTGAGCTAAAGAGAGGTTCTGTAAACATTCTTCTAAGTGGTAGAAAGTTCAGATCAAAACAAATAAACCCATCAGCGTAAAATATTGGGCGCCTTTCTCCATTTCTCATTAACAGAATAATAGGGTTAGAAGGGACCTTTGAGGTCTTCTAGTCCAACCCTCTGCTCAAGCAGGAAACCCAATACCTTTTCAGACAAATGGTTGTCCAGTCTCTTTTTAAAATCCTCCAGTGTTGGAGCACCCCCAACTTCTGGAGGCAAGTCATTTAATTGAGATTAATTGTTCTCACTGTCAGGAAATTTCTCCTTAGTTCTATGTTGGTTCTCTCCTGGATTAGTTTCCATCCATTCCTTCCTGTCCTGCACAAAATGGTCTGAGCCAGACTCAAAGCAGAGATGTATTTTAAACAGAGGAGAGTTTGGTGGGGGTGGGGTGAGGCAGGGGAGATGAGCTAAGTTTTATTATCATTTTCATTGCCCTTGATTCAAAGTCTCACCCATCAGAAGGAAGGAAGTGGGGAATTGAAAGGAAAGAAATTCTATTAAGACTTTGATGCTTAATACCACATCTCCTCCCTCCCCCCCCCATGCATTTGCAAAAACACACTGGATGTATAAATCCTTGTTGTTGTGCTCCGATAACCTAGCTTAATTGTCTGTTTCAAATGGGCTTTCTTTTCTTACTCCCACCAACAGTTTGGGTATCTGAGAAACTAATTAAAAATGGGAGAGATTGCATAAAAAAGCCCGTTAGATTAAGTGTCTCTTCCACCCTCAATTCTGCAGGAGTTTAACAAGCCTTAAGAGCTTAAAAAAGAAAAAAAGAAAAAAGAAAAAGATGAAACAGAAGCCTTTCAAGCTAATGCTTACTGCTGAAATTATTATTATTTTTTTCTGTAGATGAAGAAGCTTTCAAGCTCTTCAGATCCTCAGCTTGTTTATAAACCATATTTGAATATTGTTCTTTCAGAGGTCAGGATGCATTTGACCATGGCTTTTCTAATGTTCGGTTCTGGAACAAGCCAAGATCAAGCTGCAAGAAGATCGACCAGTTTCCAAGCAAGATAAAAACGTCCTTATTGGCTTCATGCTAAAAATTTAGATCAAGGGTGAGAAATATATAGCTTCCAGATTGCAAGCACTCTTGCGTTAATGTTCATCTGCATTTCCTGTGTCGGATGAGGAGAGTGCATCTTTCCCCTTCTGTCCTGGCCACTTTTTACAGAGGCACAATTGAGAACATTTTAACAAACTGTTTGGTTTGGTGGCAGCAGTGCCTCAGATAGAAAGTCCCTACAGAGAGTGGTAAGGACAATCAAGAAGACTATAGGAAGCTCTCTTCCCATTATTCAGGATACTACTTATAAGCGCTTTGAACTCAAAACATTGTTAGAGACCCCACACAGCCACTTTATGGTCTGTTTCTGTTGCTCCCCTCTGAGAGGAGGTTTCAAAGTATTTCTAGCTGGACTTCCAGATTCTGCTTTGTTCCCTTTGTTTTGCTTTGCTTTATTTCCTATGCCACCCATCTGGTAAAATCACAATATTTGTTTTTCTCGCCATGTGCATGTATACATCTAAACTAGACTGTGTTGTTTCTCTGTGTCATATAATATATGTGGGTATATGCATAATTTTGTGTTTGTTTCTTTGTTTGTTTAGTCATGTTTATGTGGTGTATATTGGAGGTGGTGATCCTTTAAGAGCTGTATGCAATGAATTTTCATTTTAATGTATGCCGATCAGTGTACATTCCAAGTGACAATAAAGGCATTCTAATCTAGTCTAGTCTAGTCTAGTCTAGTCTAGTCTAATCTAATCTAAAAAAATATTCAAAATTCTTCAGCCTTAGGTCTATACAGCATTTTGGATTCAATGTCAAAAAAGTGCTTTGGATCATACAGATAGTCCTTCACTTATGACCACAATTGAGTCTCAAATTTCTGTTGCTAAGCAAGACAATTATTAAGAGAATTTGTTCCCATTTTACAACCTTTTTTGCCACATTTGTTCAGTGAATCACTGCAGTTCTTAAATTAATAACACGGTTGTTAAGTGAATCTGGTTTCCCTATGGACTTCTTCTTGCCAGAAGGTTGCAAAAGGGGATCATGTGACTCTGGGACACTGCAACCATCATAAATTTGAGTCGGTGGCTAAGTGTCTGAATTTTGATCACGTGACTGTGGCTGCAATAGTCAACAGTATGAAAAACAATCAGAAGTCATTTTTTTTCCAGTGCCATTGTAACTTTGAACGGTCACTAAATGAACTATTATAAGTTGAAGAGAACAAGTATTGGGGTCCTCACATCACCCTTATACACAGCTCTATAGAACAGAGGTCTATTTTTCCCCCCTAGAGTTTTGCAGCTGATCTTTGCAGCTGCAGTGCAATTCTAAGAAAAGAGGAGTTGCAGAGACGTCATGTGCAAATCACTGTACATGCCAAAGAATCAGGGGTGGGTTGCTGGGGGTTCGCAGGGGTTCGGGAGAACCTGTAGCTAAGATTCTGTGCAGTTCGGAGAACCCCCAAATGCCACTCCTGGCTGGCCCTGCCCACACCACCTCACCCCGCCCCTCCCAGGAGTCCGTATGTGGCCCCTTTTGGATGCAGGTAAATGCACGCGGAGGTTCAGGGAGGGCGAAAAATGGGCCTACTGGAAGTTCGGGAGGGCCTCCAGAGGGCCTCTGGAGCCTGGGGAGGCCATTTTCGCCTTCCCGAAGGCTCGAGGAAAGCCTCCAGAGCCCAGGGAGGGCAAAAATGCCCCCCTGCCATGGTGCAGGAGGCCGACTAGGCAACACCCACCATGGCCACGCCTACCCAGAAACCAGGCAGAGAACCCGTTGCTAAAATTTTTGAAGCCCACCTCTTCAAAGAATGGTGTAGCCTTTGAATGCTGCCCAACCCACCTCTATATCTCCCAATGTCTGCAAAAAAACAGTCCATTCCATTCTTTATGAAGGAAACAAGTGTGGAAAGAAGGACGGAATAAGGGGAGGTCACAAATCAGCAGAGTTAAAAAGGATAGCAGAAGAGTCAGGAGTGTTTTTGGCTCCACCCTTTTTTTTTTTTTTTTTTGCTTAAGCCCAGCCTTCCACCGTTCCTTACGGATAGCTTCAGAGAAATGCAATTCTCAGCAGGAAAAAAAAAATCCAGAAAGTTGCCCATTGGTGGCCTAGATAATTCAAAGCAGGCTCAGAGGTCCAATTTTCTACTACGGTTGGTAGTGCAATAAACAGCGCTGAGGGACACACGATATTGCAAAACATGTTTCAGATCAAAATGTATTTCCTATTCTTATTGCCACTTAATGTCCATAATGCTATAACCCTTTTGTAAGGATACAATTGCTCAGGAAGAAGAGGAACCAGCATGGAGACACAAAATAAGTTTTGGGGGGTTGATCACCTGAGGCATTAGTGATCACGTGAAGTGTTAATACCACTTTATAATGCCTTGGTAAGATCACATGTGGAATACTGCATCCAGTTTTGGTCACCACGATGTAGAAAAGATGTTGAGACTCTAGAAAGAGTGCAGAGAAGAACAATAAAGATGATTAGGGGACTGGAGGCTAAAACATACAGAGAACTGTTTCAGGAAATGAATATGTCTAATTTAATGGAAAGAAGGACTAGGGAGTAACATAATAGCAGTATTCCAATATCCAAGGGGCTGCCACAAAGAAGAAGGGGTCAACCTATTCTCCAAAGCCCCTGAAGGCAGGACAAGAAGCAATGGATGGAAACTAGTCAAGGAGAGAATCAACTTAGAAGTAAGAAGAAATTTCCTGACAGTTAGAACAATTAATCAGTGGAACAACTTGCCTCCAGAAGTCGTAGATGTTCCAACACTGGACATTTTTAAGGAGAGATTAGACAACCATTTGTCTGAAATGGTATAGGGTTTCCTGCTTGAGCAGAGGGTTGGACTGGAAGATCTCTAAGGTCCCTTCCAACTCTCTTATTCTGATTGTTAAAGTTCTAAAGGTCTGACTATCCAAAGGGCCACCGTGAGCCTACCTGGTTCCTTAAGAGTAGTGTTTTTCAACCTCGGCAACTTTAAAAGATATGATTTCCAATTCCCAGAATTCCTCAGCCAGCACTGGTTGGGGAATTCTGGGACCTGACATCCAAACATTTTAAAGTTGTTGAGGCTGAAAAACACCACCTTAGAGGACTCACCTTCCTGAAGAAGTTCCCACCACCAGATATCTGATGCACAACAGAGGGCCATCTTCTGGAACTCTCCCAGGTTTCTGGATCTCTCCCAAGACCATACTAGAATACCGCATCCAATTTTCGTCACTACATTGTAAAAAAAAGATGTTGCTCTTCTCTGCATTCTTTCTAGAATCTCAACCAGGGGTGAAATGCTCCCGGTTCAGACCGGATCTCCCGATCCGGTAGCGATGGAGGCGGGTGGTTTGGAGAACCGGTAGCAAAAATCCCTGGCCACCTCCCATGTCCAGCTGAGCCATGCAATCATCAGAGGCTTTTTAAATTTATTTTTAAAAGCATTTTTTCTACAACCTCTTTTGCTGAAAAAATGATTTTAAAAGTAAAAAAAAAAAAGCCTCTGATGATCGCACAGCTCAGCTGGGATCATCAGAGGTTTTTAAAAGCATTTTTTCTACAACCTCTTCAAGAGGTTATAGAAAAAATGTTTTTAAAAGGAAAGGAAGCCTCTGCCGATCAGGCAAGTCAGCTGGGATCGTCAGAGGCTTTAAAAAAAAAAAGGAAAACCTCTGCTGATCAGGCAACTCAGCTGGGATCATCAGAGGCTTTTAAAAGCATTTTTTTTTACAACCTCTTTGGCTGAAGAGGTTGTAGAAAAATGGTTTTAAAAGTAAAAAAAAAAAAGTTGGCCACACCCACTCAGTCATATAACCCACCACCACCAAGCCACGCCCACAGAACCGGTAGTAACAAATTTTACATTTCACCACTGATCTCAACATATGAAGAACAGTTGCAAGAACTGGGCATGGCTAGTCTAATGAAGAGAAGGACCAGGGGTGACATGATAGCAGCGTTCCAATATTCGAGGGAGGAGGGGGAGAGGGATAATATTGAGCCCCCTTTCTGCCAGTGTATGGGAAGAGGGCAAAAACACAGGATTTTCACTAAGCTTACCATAGTGGAGCTGATTTTAAGTAACTTGGTTGTAATTGTCCTTATATGATGCTATCAAGCAATGTAGGAAGTTAGCACCCACCCCTCTCCTAGAAAATGAAATATTTTAGGAGATATTAAAAGGGCAGAATATTTCCCCTAAAAGGGAGGCAGAAACTCAGCCTCTCCCCCTCCACCTTTGTCAATGGGCCATTAAGGCCTTGGCCAGTTTATTCTACATAACAAAGATCTACCTCCTTCAGACAGAGCCATAGTAGGAATTGCCCAAAGTCTCTTTCATTACATCATCACCTAGCAAGTGTCAACCAAACTTGGGACTCAAAAACACAACCTACAAAGTTACCCCTGCATGGCCCCATGGGAATCTGACAACCAATCAGAATACAAGCTCAAACTCAAAAGCCCAGAGAGGGTATAAAACTTAGGCACTCTCAGCATCTCTTCCCTTTTTTATTCTTCACCCAAGATCTTCAAGGCACATGTCCACCATTAAAAACCATCTTTCCAAGCAGCCACCATGTTTCCAGTGTCTTTTTCCCCACTTGGAACTGAACCCAGGAGGATATTTCTTCCAACAGCAGTTTTCTTGTTTAAAGCTAGCTTGACATCCAAAGATGGGGTGTCAACTTAAGACCAACCCCAATGCATTCTACCTTTCTCATTTCTTTTTTTTCCCCACCATATACTCTTCTTTTTCACTTATAGTATTCCTGTCGAGCCCAGCCTCACACTTGACAATGCTGATGCGAAAATGATGGAACGGAAGAAGGGAACAGACCTTCATACACACAGGGGTGGTGGTAGCACCGGGTGTTAGGCGGCCATGTACGGGGTGCGAGGAGGCGGGTACAGCGGAGCTAGGGACTGTGCATGAGGGTTGCTGGTTGGCTCGCTGTGGAGTCCAAAGAACACCGGCGATGAGAGGAAGAACCACCGACACGCCACCCGTGTTCCGCCGATGGACTGATAAGCACCAGAACTGCGTGACAAGTGTGCTGATGGGCGTGACAGCTAAGGGGGAAGGCCATATAAGCGTCACAAGTCTGCCGGGTGTAGCGCCGAATTCGTTTTGTTTTGAGTGCAGCGTGTACCTGGAACCAGCACGCATTAAACCAGCATTATCCAAAGAACTGTACTTGGTGGTTTCTGTGTTTTGCTGCGTTTTGCCTGGGAACCCTGAGAATTTATACTTCTCACCGTGTATAATATTCAGTCTGGCAGTTCATTGCTAGCCTAGATAACATGTAGGAAAACCAGGGGATATTTTCTTTTCTAAACTATCTCTTCCTTGATCTCAGCATTCAGTTGCTTGACAAGGCAGGGAACATATCCCGCCTGTCGTCTGAGCGATATTTGTGTGTGTGTGTGTGTGTATTACTTCTCCCTACATACAGACACAGAGACCCACAGAGCTACTTATCTCTGCCTGCAGCTCAGGGGTGGGGGACAAAGTGGGACACACGTAACCTTCTCCAGCTTTGTACCCAGTTGGAAATCAGCAATTAATCACATTTTGAACATTTGGAGACATATGAGTTTAATAAAAGCCAGGAGGGAGAGCAGGAGAGAGAAAATGTATCTGGCGCAGAGACCAATTACTCTGCGAGTCTCTTCCTTTCCTAACTCATATTAGGAGAAAAGTGCACTTTGGCATTAATTTCAGAACAGGCATTTGGAGCTATGACATAAAATCTTCCATTCGAAAGCCAAGATTGCTCTCCAGATGCTTTGGATGACCAATCCCATCATCCCTTGCCACCAGGATTGGAGTCTATACAAAAAATATCATCTAAAACAGGGTGTCAAATTAAAGGCCCGGGGGCCGGATTCGGCCCACAATGTAGTTCGATTTATTTATTTATTTGTCATATTTCTATGCCGCCCACTCTCCGAGGACTCTGGGCGGCTTACACCAAAGACAGTATACTAAATAGCATCTTACCCCCAACAATCTGGGTCCTCATTTTACCCACCTCTGAAGAATGGAAGGCTGAGTCAACCTTGAGCCGGTGAGATTTGATCCGCTGATCTGCTGAACTAGCAGTCAGCTGAAGTAGCTGCAGTACTGCACTCTAACCACTGTGCCACCTCGGCCCAGGGGGCAGGCCTGGAAAATGTTAAGGGGCCAGTGTCGCTTTGTCCTGGTCTACCCAATGTGAAGAAGAAACATCAAGCCAGTGTGGCTTCGGCTCAGTCTACCCAATGCAAAGAGGAAACATGCCAGCAGTGTCAGGAGTGGTGTCAATCTGGCCACACTCACCCAGTTGGCCACACCCACTGAGTTGGCCACACCCAGTGAGTGGCATCAAGCTGACCACGGCCACCAGTCAATCACATCCACCCGGCCTCCTGAGGTCAACCACGGCCCTGATGTGGCCCTCAATGAAATTGAGTTTGACACCCTTGATCTAGAATTAAACTCTGCCTTTGCTTTTCCAAAATTTTCCACCCAAGTGCAAAATTGCATTATAAATTGCATTATAAAAAGTGAACTTTGAATGCCCAGTTCTATTTCAATTCTTCACTTGAAAGAATCCTTCTAAGGATGCTGATCACAGGGATGAGCTGCCTCTTCTACTTGATTCAGATTTAATGCTCCCTTTTCAGAGATCATTCTTTCCTTGCCCATCTTCCCATATTTATCTTCTCAACAAATCTATATTAAGATGTAGCTCGGTGTCATTTTATAACCGACGTTTATGGATGAATAGGGATTTGAACTCATATATTCGCATCACCAATTCAGCAGTCACTGTGCTACTCTGCCCACCGCATTGGATCTATGACAATTTGCCATGGCCAACTTTTGCCAGTTGGTCTCGCAATACTTGCTGAAGATCTTGTATACTCCAAGTTTCTTTCCTGCAGCTACATGGGAATTGAACTTTCCAATCATGATTATGGTGGCGCAGTGGTTAGAGTACAGTATACTCTATGGTCTTTTTCTACTAAATGCTGGCAGCCTGCAATTTGGCAGTTCAAATCTCATCAGGCTCAAGTTTGACTCAGCCTTTCATCCTTC
Organism: Pantherophis guttatus; assembly: GCF_059756535.1. NCBI lineage: Eukaryota > Metazoa > Chordata > Lepidosauria > Squamata > Colubridae > Pantherophis > Pantherophis guttatus. Next base: position 334,488,813 of record NC_142063.1, on the reverse strand, counting down.
CGAGGTAGGTAAAATGAGGACCCAAATTGTTGGGGAAAATATGGTGACTCGGTAAACCACTTAGAGAGGGCTGTAAAGCACTGTAAAGTCAGGGGTGAAATCCAGCAGGCTCTAACAGGTTCTGGAGAACTGGGAGCGGAAATTTTGAATAGTTTGGAGAACTGGCAAATACCACCTCTGGCTGGCCCCAGAGTGGGGAGGGAATGAGGATTTTGCAATATCCTTCTCCTGCCATGCCCACCAAGCCACGCCAACAGAACCGGTAGGGAAAAATTTTGAATTTCACCCCTGTGTAAAGCAGGATATAAGTCTACGTGGTATTGCTATTGCTATTGCTATGTTGCATATTTTATGATATTATTATGATAGGTAAGAGCCGAGGTGGCGCAGTAGTTAGGGTGCAGTACTGCAGCTACTTCAGCTGACTGCTAGGTCAGCAGATCAGCGGATCAAATCTCACCGGCTCAAGGTTGACTCAGCCTTCCATCCTTCCGAGGTGGATAAAATGAGGACCCAGATTGTTGGGGGCAATATGCTATTTAGTAGACTGTCTTTGGTGTAAGTCGCCCAGAGTCCTCGGAGAGTGGGCAGCATAGAAATATGAATAATAATAATAATAATAATAATAATAATAATAATAATAACAACAACAACAACAATAATAACAACAACAACAACAACAACAACAACAACAATATCTTTTTATAGGCTATATCAGCCTGTTCATCAACAAATGAGTAGGAACAGAGATATGAACAAAGCATCTCACTCTTCCTTTTAAGTTCTCAGACTCGAGAGACAAAGTGTGATATGTCATCCCCTTACACCTCTTATTATTGGTCAACAAATGTCAGAAATGCTTCAGGAATATACTAGCAGTCCTTGTTTAATAACCATTCATCTATGGAGATTCTCAGTCATCCCAGGTCATGGTTGTCCCAAAGATGCTTTTTCAAGAGGCAACTGGACTTTCTGGTTTTTATTTGAAGACATTTTGCTTCTCATCCAAGAAGCTTCTTCAGCTTTGACTGGATGGTGGGGAATGGAAGGATTTATACTCCTTGCAGACAGCTGGACATTTGCATTCTTTTAGCAGGTCGTGAAAGTCACCTGGAGATTTATCTGTGTCCTCAGAGTCACCTGAGTGGTGCAAATTGGTGTTGATCCTTCCTGGAACTTCTGAAAGGACTGTGTTGTGGATTGGAGATAGATTGGAGATTTTGGACAGAGAGGATCGCTGGTTTGAAAGAGGGATTAAAAGAGGCCATCTATGTCAAAATTGAACAGCCCTCTCTCAACAGAGAAGGAGGGATACGACATCATCTATCTCCAATCTACAACACAGGATGACGGGGAATGGATCATATACATAAATGAAAATCATTCCATTCCCCACCTTCCAGTCAGAGCTGAAGAAGCTTCTTGGATGAGAAGCAAAACGCCTTCAAAAGAAAAATAAGAAAGTCCAGTTGTCTTTGGGTCAACAACTACTTCTTTAAGTGTTTTTCCAGTGAGACCAGATTATCAGGGCAACCTGGTCTACCCAAATTTGGAACAGAACATACTGCTTCCGCTTTTGTCTTTCAGGCCCAATCCCTCGCAGGCAGTCACTTTCACAACAAACTATTTTTGCGTTGAATTTATATTTGACCGACAAAGAAATAAAGGGAGACTAGTATAGATCTACATTTCAAGCTATTTAGCTCTCATCAGCTAGCCATATCCTTTCTGGGATTCGAACCTGGGCTACTTGCATATTAGGTAGATGTATTAACCACTCCTTTAGCAACTGTTCAACGTTATGACAATGCTGTACAAGTGTTTCTTGTGATCTTTCCTTGTATATAAGTTGGTTGCAGTGTCCCCACAGTCATGTGATCCCCATTTGTGATTTTTTTTTCCCCAGGCTTCCTATAAGCAAAGATTGTATTGTGGTATTGGCTGCTCTTAAAAGCAACAAAAATTTGGTTCTGTAGGTATTCTTAGGCTTGTACCCATTCATTCAGGGCAGGGGTGAAATGCTCCTGGTTCAGACCAGATCGCCCGATTCGGTAGCAATGGTGGCTGCTGGTTCGGAGAACCAGTAGCAAAAATCCCTGCGTCCCCCCTCCCATGCCCAGCTGAGCCGCGAGATCATCAGAGGCTGGTTTTCTTACTTTTAAAAGCATTTTTTCTACAACCTCTTCAGCCGAAAAAATGCTTTTAAAAGTAAAAAAATATAGCCTCTGATGATTGTGCGGCTCAGCTGGGATTGTCAGAGGCTTCTGAAAGCATTTTTTCTACAACCTCTTCGGCTGAAGAGATTGTAGAAAAAAAATGCCTTTAAAAGCCTCTGGTGATCCCAGCTGAGTTGCCTGATCGTCAGAGGCTTCTAAAAGCATTTTTTCTGCAACCTCTTCGGCTGAAGTGGTTGTAGAAAAAATGCTTTTAAAAGTAAAAAAAAAAAAAAGTTGGCCACGCCCACCCAGTCACATTACCCCCACCAAGCCACACCCACAGAACCGGTAGTAACAAATTTTAGATTTCACCCCTGATTCAGGGTCAAAACTGAAAGCTACTCTAGGCAAAGAGGAAGAAAGGAAGATTTGACCTTCGCCTACTCATCAACTAACAGCCCATATTCAGAGTGTGGAAAGTTGAACTAAGCTCCCAAAATTGTGTTGATAGCAGTAATGCAAAAGCACAACACTGCAACATCAAGCTTCAGGGTCACATGCAAAGAGTAGAGAGGGGCCCGAGAAGAAAATGTTGACTGGAGGAATTCCAAGAGTTGAAATCTGCATGGATGAAAGTTGCTGAGATTGCGAAACCCTGCAATCTGATCTCAGGAAACTCTGCTCAGATATTACTAGAGGAGGGGATCTATCCAGTGATCTAGATTAGAACATGTGATACCTTTCAGGAACAGCTTCCAACCAAACATCCCAAAGGTGCTTTTCAAAAGCTGGACTTCCTTGGTTTTTTTCCCCTTGAAAACATTTTGCTTCTCATCCAAGAAGCTTCTTCAGTTCTGTTACTGAATAAGCTTCTTAGATGAGAAGTGAAATGCTGAGAAAGGTCGGCAGTTCGAATCCCTAGCATAGGTTTCCTGCATGAGCAGGGAGTTGGACCAGGGGTGGGTTCTAAATTTTTTTACTACCAGTTCTGTGGGCGTGGCTTATTTTGTGGGCGTAGTTTGATGGTCATGTGACAATTCTTTAGGATTTAGCAGAGGTCCTGGTCTACCAGGCTTTTAACTGCTTGCAGAGCTGTTCCGGTCTACCCATTTGTTTTTGGAGGCACCAGTCTACCCATTTGTTTTTCGAGTGCACTAGTCTACCACCACACTGCCTTTTAACACTGATCAGCTGTAGGGCGGCCCTTTGAAGCCCCGCGGCAAGAGTTTAAACAGTTTTTTCCCTTCTAGCCGATCAGCTGGGACTCGGGAGGCAGTGAATAGATTGGGGGCGTGGCCAAATAAAAGATAAGAATAACGCGGGGGGGCAGAAGGGCCCAGCTCCCGAACAAAGAGAACTGGTTCGGTGACCTCCAGAACCGGGCCGAACCGGGAGGAACCCACCACTGGGTTGGGCTAGATGACCCCCAAGGTACCTTCCAACTCTCTTACTGTTTACTGCTTTGTTTGTTTTCAAGGAAAAAAAAAAACCCAAAAAAGTTCAGTTCCTTTTTGAAAAGCGCCTCTGGGACAGCATGACCTGAATCTCCATAGATCTTCAACCCAATGCATTTTCCCAGGATTGTGGAAATTATTATTATTATTTTTTTTACATTATTTTATTTTACTGCCTTCAAGTCATTCTTGATTCCTAATGACTATCTGGACAAATCCCTGCAATTTTGGGGGCAAGATTCTCAGAAATGGTTGGGTTACTTCCTGGGATTGAGAGTGTCTGGCCCAAAGTACTAGAGGTGGCTCTATGCCCCAAGGCAGGACTGGAACTCATGGTCTCCCCGTTTTTACCCTGATGCAGGGGTGAAATGCTCCCGGTTCGGACCGGATCGCCCAATCCGGTAGCAATGGAGGCGGGTGGTTCGGAGAACGGGTAAGAAAAATCCCTGCCCCCCCCCCGCCATGCCCAGCTGAGCCGCGCAATCATCAGAGGCTTTTTTTCTTTTAAATGCCTCTGACGATCCAAGCTCTGATGATCCCAGCTGAGTTGCCTGATCATCAGAGGGTTTTTAAAAAACCTCTGACGATCAGGCAACTCAGCTGGGATTGACAGAGCCTTTTGAAAACATTTTTTTACAACCTCTTCGCCGAAGAGGTTGTAGAAAAAATGGTTTTAAAAGTAAAAAAAAAAAAATTGGCCACACCCACCCAGTCACATTATCCCCGCCCCCACCAAGCCACGCCCACAGAACCAGTAGTAACAAATTTTAGATTTCACCACCTGACGTGCTCCGTTCATCTCAGTAAAACTTGATATTTGAGACTCCTTCTTGGGAAAAAAATTACTTTTGATTTTAGCTAGTTGCCAACAACCTGAAAGTGAGATAATGTCATTATTTGGATGTGAGTGTTTATACACATGTAGATGATCCACAACTTACAACCACAGTTGAGCCCAAAATTTCTGTTGCTAAATGGGACATTTCTTAACAGAGTTTTGCCCCCTTTGACAACCTTTTTTTTGCCACCGTTGTTAAGTGAATCATTGTAGTTGTTAAGTTAGTAACACAGTTGTTAAGTGAATCTGGCTTCTCTATTGACTTTGCTTATCAGAAAGTCGCAAAAAAGTGATCACATGACCCCAGAACACTGCAACCATCATAAATAGGAGACAGTTGCCAAGCCTCCAAATTTTGATCACATGACCACAGGGATGCTGCCGTGGTCATAAGTGTGAAAAATGGTCATAAGCCAGTTTTTTTCAGTGCCGTTGTAACTTTGAATGGTCACTAAATGAACTGTCGTATGTTGAGGTCTACCTGTATATATATATATATATACACAGTGTAATCATCAAACTTTCCCATCTACAATGCAGTTTCACCTTTAGAACACATCCTCAAATTAGCATAATTAGGAAGACGTGCACACATAAGTAGGTAAATTATATGCTGATGACAGATAGTTCAGAATAGTAGTTAAAAGCACTGGGCTAAGAAAAATTATAAAATTCATTATTATATATAATCTCTGGAACATTTATTAGTCTGAGAAACAATTTTTGCATTTCCCCCCCCCCTCTCTCTCTCTCTCCCTCCCCTTCCAACTTAGCAAGGGATATGACCTCTGCAGGACAGAGGTCACTTTTGATATGCCCTTTGGAGGACATCAGCAATCCCTCCCCCAACATTTATTTTGTTCCTGAAATGCCACCCACATTCCAAATTGTGTCATCATTCGATCTCAAATTTTGCAGTTGTTATTCAAGAGAGTGTCAACTTGCAAAGCATCCCTGGCCTCCTCTCGAGTTGCCATAGGAAATGGGAAACCGGCGAAACAGCACGGCAGCCAAAGACAGATGCACATTCCATGCTTATCTCTCTCAAGGCGGTATCCCAGGGTTACCTACAGCAGCTGGAGGGGAGTGATTTCAACAACCCGCAAAATTGTTCAGTTGGCAAATATGATTGATGACACACTCGGGCGGGGGGGCGGAGAGACAGGGTCATAATTGGGTAAATTACGTAGGGTCAGAGCTGGTTTCACTTGGGAATGTGCCGACATGAAGCTCCTAATAAATAACTGGATTTCTTTTGAAGCTTGGCTCGAGGCTCATGATTTAATTAGGGGATGTCGGAACCCTGACAGAAAGCCATTAAAGTATCATGGCACTTTTGGAGAAAGGACCTCTTGTAATTTTTCTGAGATCTTAGAAAATATGGGGCATTCAGACAATCTAGACTGAGGAGGCATGCTACTGTTTGAGATACTTTGGTTGGCATTGGTGACACCGTCTCCTTTACTCATAGGCAACAACTGTTGATGTTCCAAGTCGGAGACATAACTGGGCATGTATATCAGCAATCTTTGGTTTCCGTCTCATTCCCTTTACATTTCTCTGGGGTGACTTCAATTGTCAGAGTGACAACTGATGCGATGATGATGAATTCCAACTGATCCATGCAAGGAACATATGTCTAGTTTAACAAAAAGAAAGGTTAGGGATGGATGACATGACAGCGATCTTCCAGTACTTGAGGGGCTGTCATAGAGAAGAGGGGCTTGACCTATTCTCCAAAGCAGGAAGGCAGGGCAAGAAGAGATGGATGGAAACTCATCATCTACCTAGAAATAAGGAGAAATTTCCTGACAAGTGAGGACAATCTATCAGTGGGCTGGCCTTGCCTGAAATTGTAAGTGCTCCATTGCTGGAAGTTTTCAAGAAGAGACATTTTTCTGAAATAGTGTAGGGCTGTGATGGCGAACCTATGGCATGCATGCCACAGGTGGCACGCGGAGCCATATCAGTGGGCATGCCAGCTCAGTTCTGGGGCACATGCGCATGCCGGCCAGCTGATTTTCGGGCCTTCTGGGCCCACCAGAAGTAGGGAAACAGGCTGTTTCCTGCTTCTAGAGGGCCTGGGGTGGTGGGTGGGGAAGGACCGTTTTTCTTTCTTACCTGGCTCCAGATCTTCTCTATTTATCTGGGAAGGGCGAAAACAGCCTTTCCGACTCCCTTGGAGGCCCTACGGAGGTTGAAAGGGCCCATTTCCTGACTCCCGGTGGGACAGGAAGTGACGTTGCTGTCCCCAGCCTCCAGAGAGGCTCCTAGAGACTCCTACAGAGGTTCTGGCCTACCAGGCCATCATGTGCCAGGAGCGGGGGGTTGCGCGCTTATGCACATGGGCACGTGTGCATGCGACCCTCCCTGGCCCCCCCTTCCTGGCACGCGATGGCAAAAAGGTTAGCCATCACTGATGTAGGGTCTCCTGTTTGAGCGGGGGTGGGGTGTTGGTCTAGATTCGTGATGGCGAACCTATGGCACGTGTGCCAGAATTGGCACGCAGCCGTCTCTCCAGTTCAACCCTGCTGTGCATGCATGTGCACCTCCCACTGGCCAGCTGGTCTTCGGATCTCTACTGTGCATGTGTGGGGGGGTGCATGTGGGGGGAGAAGTGCGCATGTGCAGAGGGCGGGGCGCATGTGGGGGGGGGCATGTGCACATGCACGGGAGATGGAGTGCATGCACGGGGGGCCCACACACGCATTGCATTTTGGGGGTTCAGGTACACACACACGTGTATTCCTGCACACACGTGTGCGCTTTGGGCACTTGATCCAGAAAAGGTTAGCCATTACTGGTCTAGATTCTAGAAGGCTTCCAGGGTTCCTTTCAACCCTATTATTCTATGTTCTATGATGTCCAAGTGGTACTATATTGCTCATGCTCCAGGAGCTTTAGGAAGCCTATGCTGGATTCCACAAGGGAGCACACTGTCTTTTCTATTTCTTTTGAGCCAAATTCGAAACCTAGCAGGGATATGCTGGGCAAGGCTAAACACCAGAAACAGATTGAGATGAAGGGAGAGAAGACAGAATTCCTTTAATGATTTATTACTTCGTCATACATACCATCATGCAAAATCATTCCATGACATTCAGCATCTTAAGAAGTTGCCAATTCTGACATATTCCCTCCCTTCCTCTCTCCCTCCCTCCCCATCTCTCTCCCCTCTCCCTCCGTCTCTCCCTACCTCAACACTGTCAAACTATTCACTAAGTCTGCATTACTATTAATCTTCTCATCGTTCCTATCACCCACCTCCTCCCACTTATGACTGTATGACCGTAACCTTGTTGCTGGTATCCTTACGATTTATATTGACTGTTTCCCTATCACTATTATTAAATGTTGTACCTTATGATTCTTGACAAATGTATCTTTTCTTTTATGTTCACTGAGAGCATTTGCACCAAGACAAATTCCTTGTGTGTCCAATCACACTTGGCCAATAAAGAATTCTATTCTATTCTATTCTACCTCTCTCTCTCTCCCTCTCTCCCTCCCTCCCTCCCTCCCTCCCTCCCTCCCTCCCTCTCTCTCTCTCTCTCTCTCTCTCTCTCTCTCTCTCTCTCTCTCATGCCTTCCCTATTTTACATTTCTGGGAAGCAGTACATTCATAATTCCTTTTCATGATTCCAGATTGTGATGCTTGGTTTCTATTCTTAGTAATGAATACAAACTGGAAAGAACTGGATAAAGAGAGGAAGACTTTCCCTGCCCCAGAAATGAAAAAGCAAATTATAGCACTCTTTGTTTTTTCTTCTCCAAAAGATACAGTGATGTGACTTGTCTTTTGCTTTCGGTCACCATGTATGGTGTGGCACCTTTTGTCTCCTACCGCAATGCAGTTGTGAATCCCTACACCATGGTTCAAAATGAAGCCACTCCAGAGTAACTTGACATGAAAGATTCAGAGCGATCTAGGAGTGTACTTGTAGACTAGGAGGCTTAAAAAAAAACATGCAAGGAAAAAAATTCCACTTCTGAGCAGCGAATTTTGGCTGTTCCAAAAATGGCACTTATTTCCAAATGGTGCCATGCTCTGGAGCTCACCTTAGAGAAGTAGGGCAAATGGTCCAGCCCATCTGTGTCCCTGGGCCACGTGGCACCATCCCAGAAGCAAGGGCCGTTTTCAGAATGGGGATCCCAAGGAACAGGAAGCAAAGCACAGGGTCCCAAAGGTATTGTGTTTTTTTTTTCAAGAGGCAACTGGACTTTTTGGTTTTTCTTTGAAGACGTTTCACTTCTCATCCAAGGAGCTTCTTCAGATATATGAGCTTCCATATAAAACAGGGGTGTCAAACTCAAGGCCTGTGGGCTGGATCCAACTCGCAGGGTGCTTAGATCTGGCCCGCGAGGCCAGTGTGGAAATAGCAAAGGACCAGCCTGCGGTGCCTCTGCTAGCAAAAATGTTTTGGCTGGCAGGGTGCTGCACAGGGGTGAAATTCAGCAGGTTCTAACAGGTTCTGGAGAACCGGTAGCGGACGTTTTGAGTAGTTTGGAGAACCGGCAAATACCACCTCTGGCTCCAGAGTGGGGTGGGAATGGAGATTTTGCAATATCCTTCCCCCAGGAGTGGGGAGGGAACTGAGATTCTGAGGGAACCTTTAAAGCGCTCCATGGCATAGGACATAGATATCTTCGAGACCGCCTGCTGCTACCGACGGCCTCCCATCGACCTGTGCGCTCCCACAGAGAGGGCCTCCTCGGGGTGCCATCAGCCAAACAATGTAGGCTGGTGACCCCCAGGGGGAGGGCCTTCTCTGTGGGGGCACCTACCTTCTGGAACCAACTGCCCCCAGAGATAAGGAGAATCCAAGACCTCAGTGCCTTCTGCCGTGCCCTTAAAACTTTCTTTTTTCAGCAAGCCGGGCTGGCTTAACACTTTTAAATGTTTTTAATTGGTTTGTCATTGTTTTTTAATTACGGGGCCAAATTTATATATATCTTTTTAATAGTATTTTAATGTTTGTAGTTTATGTTTTTATTTGGCTGTACACCGCCCTGAGTCCTCAGGGAGAAGGGCGGTATATAAATTTGAAAAAAAAAAAAGATTTTGCAGTATCCTTCCCCTGACACGCCCACTAAGCCACGCCCCCAGAACCGGTAGGGAAAAAAATTGAATTTCACCCCTGGTGCTGCAGGAAGTATCCATCCCATCCGTCGGCCGTCTTGTCTTCTCCCACCTCCACAGCTGGCCCGCAGAGGAGAACTACAATGCTGATCTGGCCCCTGAAGAAATCCAGTTTGACACCCCTGATATATAAGAATCAATTTCAATTTGGATCTCTCCACTGCCAGCTCACTACGTCTTAATTACTGCAGCACACTGGCTTTCCCCAAGAAAATTGGTGGAAGAGCTGAAGAAGCTTCTTGGATTAGAAGCAAAATGTCTTGAAAGAAAAACCAGAAGTCCAAGTTGCCTCTTGAAAAAAAAGAAAGAAAAAGTCCCTTTGGGACAACCATGACCTGAATGACCAAGAATCTCCATAGACACAGAGCACAGGGAGCTTCAGGGGTTGGGGCAGAGGCTTGGGTCCTCTTAACCAAAGGCTCGCAACCTTTCAGGCATCAGGGACCACTTCTGTGGAGAGAGGTTTTTCTGCAGACCAGAGGGCAGAGGTGGATTTCAGCAGGTTCTGACCAGTTCTGGAGAACCGGTAGCGGAAATTTTGAGTAGTTCGGAGAACCGGTAGTAAAAATTCTGACTGGCCCCACCCCCATCTATTCTCTGCCTCCCGAGTCCCAGCTGATTGGGAGGAAATGGGGATTTTGCAGTAACCTTCCTCTGGAGTGGGGTGGGAATGGAGATTTTATAGTATCCTTCCCCTTGATTGGAGAGGGAATGGAGATTTTACAGTATCCTTCCACTGGAGTGGGGAGGGAATGGAGATTTTAAGGTATCCTTCCCATGCCACGCCCACCAAGCCATGCCATGCCCACAGAACCGGTAGTAAAAAATTTTGAAACCCACCACTGCCAGAGGGAGTGTGGTTTTCCTGTGCTGCCTGCACCCCACAGATAGGGCTGTCAGGCCTTAGAAGCCATCTTTTTCATTGGATCTTCAGGCCTGCCACATTTTCTACTGTGGGAAACTGGGAGCGGGGGATTGTATGGAGCCAGGGTGATATATAGTCATAATAACATTCCTTTCTCAGAGAGTCAAGGACATCTTGCCCTGCACCTGGAGGGTTGGAACTGGGAAGCATCTCCAGTTGGGACATGATTGGACCATGTGATGCTTTGATTGGACCATGTGATGGACATGAGGGTGTTGGGCAGGGACTTGAATTTTCCTTTGGGTGGGGAAAACCTGGAAGCTTTCAGATTCAGGTTTTCCCAGATGTGCCAATATGACATCTCTAATAAAATGGAACTTTGAGGAACTTCAAGCCTCGGAGTTTTCTTTTGTTGGGGGTGTTACTTGGAACCCTGACAGGGCTTTACTTGTTTGTGTGGCCTAGTTTCTGGCATGCCACGGACCAGTGTCAGTCCATGGACCGGAGGTTGCCCCCCCCCCCCCCCCGTGCTTTTAACAACCCACACGATCACTTAACACTGCATCAAAGAGAGCAGTCCTTAATCACCGTCACAACTTGTGACTGAAATGGGCAGGCTCCATTACGGTTGTGGGTCAAGAACTACCTGTAAAAAATGTGGGATATTATAAAAACGTTAAACATACTTTTCTTATTTTTTTCCCCTTCTTACCAAGCATCTCTCCAAATCTTCCTTGCTCTCTAATAACAGACTAATCTTCTGCATGCCTCAGGCTTGAAATGATGCCTGTGAAATGCATGCAAATGTATGGATTAGATATGCTAGGAGATGCGAAACCTACAATCCTAGAGCATTATGAGTTCCCTGGAACCCATTTTTGTGCTTCTGACTTTTTTGCAAAATTTGTCAAGCTGACTGCAAGCATTAGTGGAATGTTTTCCAACAGTCGGGGGTTTGAAAGACCTGAAAATATAATATTAAGTGCAATCCTTAACAAAAAACGGTGTGCATCTTTTTTTAAAAAGGAAAACCTGGATTTATTTGTTTGACAAATTTATATCCTAGTTTTTATTCAGGAGCCCAAAGAGGTAGAACAGTGTTTCCTTTCTCAAGCTTGACAATTTTAAGACGTGTAGACTTCAACTCCCAGAATACCCGAGGCAGCCGTGCTGGCTGGGATATTCTGGGACTTGAAGTCCTCACATCTTAAAGTTGTTAAAGTTGAGAAACACTATAATAGACAGAATACTCTTCTGCTACCTCGTATTTTTTCCCCACAACAATTTTATGAGCCAGATTGGGCTGAAAGAAGGTAATGGCTAGATGAGCTTCCATATATAAGAATCAATTTGAATTTGGATCTCTCCCTGCCAGCTCACTACAGCTTAATCACTGCATCACACTGGCTTTCCAAAAAAAAAAAAAAAAAATTGGGGAAGGAAACAGGAAATCTTAATCCAAATTACACAGATGGTATAGCCAAGCTCCTTTGCATAATCCCTTACCCCACAATAAATTACTATCTGTGGGCATATCTATTTGGGAAAACTGGATGCTATCTATCTTTTGGAGAGAGAAATCAATTCAATCCTTTCTAGTTTATGATTCCCCATCCTGCACCCTCATCCCTCCCCAGTAGTGGGATTCAAATCCCGTTGCTACCAGTTCGCTCGTGGGCATGCACAGAGATGCCCATGCGGGTGGGCGGAGCCTCCCACTGCTGCCACTACCAGTTCACCTGATCCGGGATGAACCAATAGCAACCCACCACTGTCCCTCCCCAAAGACTCTTTCTATCAGCACTCTCAACTCTTACAGACACAGTAAAGGAACCGAATCATAGGGTTGTGTGGGAAGCCACCACCCCCCACACCTAGAAGAATGAAATATTTTGAGGAATATTTAAAAAAGCCAGAATATTATAATTCCCAAAGGGAGAAATGGAGAAACATGTTTTTTTAGAGGCAGAAAGCAAACCCCACTTTCTTAATAACCCCAGCAGATATTTTGTGCCCATTAAGAAAGATTGGGCCAGTCTATTCAGAAACCAAACTGAGGAGGCCCACCTTTCAGAAATGCAGATTTGGTAATCCATTCAAGACAGGATATTTTGAAACAAAGGCAGAATGGTAGGATTATCCCTCAGTCAAGATCCAACACAGGGCAAAGCCATTAAGCTACAATAGGAATTGCCCAACACCCTTTCAGAGCAGTCTAAGCTTCAACCAAACTTAGCTCAGACAAACACCTGAGATTTGTACTTTGCCCATAGAGCCAGCTAGGACCTCTACATAACCCTTATATGGCCCCATGGGAGTCTGGCAACAGCCAATAGAATACATGTTCTTGCACAGGAACAGGAAGCTCAAGTGCAAAGTCCAAGAGAAGATATGAAAACTCCTCACTCTCAACCCATTTTGTCAGCTGCACCAGAACCATGTGCTTGGTGGGTCCGTTCATCGTTACACCTTCTTTCCAATCAGCCTCCATGTTTCCAGTGTCTTTCTCCTAGCTTGGAACTGAACCAGATGGATATTTCTTCCCACAGTTGGAAAAAAGCATTGCAACCAACCTACTGCTCAGTGCGGAGAGCCAAATAAAAGCATCCCCCCAGGGTCCCTGGTGCTCTCTGAGCTCGGTTGCTTTCTTGCAGACACTTCATTACCAAACTAGGTAACAACGATGGTGTACTGATGATGTTACCTAGCTTGGTAACGAAACATCTGCAAATCCCAAAGGTGCTTTTTCCAAAGGCAACTGGACTTCCTTTGTTTTTCCTGGAAGATGTTTTGCTTCTCATCAGTTTGAAGTGAAGAAGCTTCTTGGGTGAGAAGTGAAACTCTTCCAGGATAAACAAAGAAAGTCCAGTTGCCTTTTGAAAAAAAAGCATCTTTGGAACAACCATGACCTGGATGACTGAGAATCTCCATAAACATGAAACATCTGCAAGAAGAAGAAAAAATCAAGCTCAGAGAGCACCAAGGACCCCACAATTCAACCTTGAGCTACAAATATTCTTTTCTATTGAAAGCATCCTTGACAGGGAACTCGTCTCTTCCTTCCTTCATTGGTTCCACTGTAGAATTGTATTTAATGTTATTTTTTTTTCCCCTTTCTGCCTTTCTATAACTTCATTATTCCGCCTTTTGCCTTCAGGAATGATAAAGTGGACTTGACTTTCTTCTCGATGACCTCCTGGTCTTCTCTTCTCAAGGCTAAACATTTCTCTTCATAAGATTTCTTTTCTACTCCCCTGATGATTCTTATTGACCTTTGCTGAACCTCATTTTTTCTCACTAAAACCTTCTTAAGAATGCCCAGAACTGAACACATGACTCAAAAAGGAGGGGTATGTGTATGAAGGGCTGACCTTCTCAGCAGGAGCTCAGATATACATATCCACCCCCTGAAGCTGTCCAATTTATTCAAAAGGCTTTTTGTGCAACAATTTAAGTTTTCTCTTTAATAAGCTTATCCTCAAGGGGGAAAAATGTCGATTTTCAAACAGCCATCTGCATTCTTTGAGTGCATGAATGCCTCAGTGGAGGCATCTCGTCAACTGGCTGGGGTTATGAGCCAAGGAGAGGACAGAAAGCTGAACTTAAAAAAAAAAAAGTGGCTTTTTAAAAAAAAACAGAGTAAAAAATACGACCATTAACAAATAAGTAAGGATAAGACCACCGTAAAAAATAAAACTGTCTAAGGGATTCCCCCCACCCCCAAGATCAGACCAAAAGCTGATTTCATCCAGTCTCAAATGTCTACAATGGTCAACCAGAATTTGGTGGAAACACCAGCAAGAGACAAAGACAATAAATTATATCTCAGTCATGCATCACTGCAACTATCAATGTTACCACAGCAACCTGTGTGACACATAACTTCCAATTTAATATGATGGATTCCAGTCAGAAAAATCACTTGTTTGGTCGTTGGCTTGATTATTTGAACCACAAAGAGGATGAGGGGACTGGAGGCTAAAACATATGAAGAATGGTTGCAGGAAATGAGTATGTCTAGTTTAAGGAAAAGAAGGACTAAGGGAGACATGATAGCAGTGTTCCAATATCTCAGGGGCTGCCACAAAGAAGAGGGAGTCAAGCTATTCTCCAAAGCACCTGAGAGTAGGACAAGAAGCAATGTGTGGAAACTAATGAAGGAGAGATTCAACCTGGAAATAAGGAAAAATTTCCTGATAGTTAGAACAATTAATCAGTGGAACAACTTGCCTCCAGAAGTTGTAAATGCTCCAACACTGGAAGTTTTTAAGAAGATGTTGGATAATCATTTGTCTGAAGTGATGTATAGTTTCCTGCCTAAGCAGGGGGTTGGACTAGAAGACCTCCAAGGTCCCTTCCAACTCTGCTATTCTATTCTATTCAACAACCATTTTGTCAGGTATGCCTCCTTTCAGTACTCAAGAAAAAAAAACCCTGACTCCATTTTTGTAGAGAAAGGTACTTTTACTGAGTATCAACTGAATGCAACCAAAGAAAAGCAAGGTCTAAGGCAATAGGCACAAAAATCACATACAGAAAGCATCCCCAAAACCCTCCCCCCAGGGGACCAGTCAGGATTGACCAATCCACATCCCCCCAAGGTGTCATGTGGGGTGCAGCTCCCGATGGCTCCATCCTTTTGGTATGCCAGGACGGTTGACCTTGACTGGTTATCAGCACGCCTTCCAGCTGCAGAGAAAGCGCTGAGGAAAACTTTCTCCAATCCGCTCCCTGTTACGAGACATCTCCACCAGCTCACTTCCACACTCCCAAATACCCAGACAGGTCCCCCCTCCCCCCATTACAATGGCAGCCATAGCAAGCAAGCAATATAAAAGTGGAGGCTGACACATTTGTCCAGGATGGTGTCAGATCTCCTTCCTTGGGCAGAGAGTTGGACTAGAAGATCTCCAACTG
The DNA here is from genome assembly GCF_059756535.1 of Pantherophis guttatus. Lineage (NCBI taxonomy): Eukaryota > Metazoa > Chordata > Lepidosauria > Squamata > Colubridae > Pantherophis > Pantherophis guttatus. The sequence continues at coordinate 334,473,443 of NC_142063.1, read as the reverse complement.
TGTGATTCTATGATTCTAAGATGGCTCTCAGCATTCCAGCTTTAGTTCTAGAGCAGTGTTTATCAACCTTGGTAGCTTAAAGATGAGTGGACTTCAACTCCCAGAATCCCCCAGCCAGCAGCGCTAGCTGAGGGATTCTGGGAGTTGAAGTCCACCCATCTTCAAGCTTCCAAGGTTGAGAAACACTGTTCTAGAGTTTCTCTGAATAATCAGAACAAAAATTATCAAGTCCTGGGTCTTTTTAATATGAAAGTTAAGGGGAAGTCTTTCCCCCAATTTCTAGGCACTTTTAAAATCTTCCAAACTGGTGCACATTGGGGGCTTTTGAAGAGCAACATGACTTCACGCAACCATCATCCCACAACCCCACTCTCCAAACCCAACCCTCCAAAGCCTGAAAAAGTCCATCTAGTGCATCATCAATGATAAGTCATTATCACTTGAGGCTCAAAGTCAAAACAAACAAGTCCTTTATAATTCCCCAGAAGGAGAACAGGCTTAGAGCTAATTCGCTGAGCAAAATTGAAGAGGGAAGCCAATTTTATCAAAACAGAAAAAGGGGATGAAAATCAGGGGACTTTTGTATAAAAGCATCGACGGATGAAAGTTCTCTGCCATTCCTATTTAAGCCAGAATTTGATCCAAAAAAGAAAAATTACTGCCAATTGTTATCACAGCGCTGCTGCTCCTTTCCAGGGAGGCTGGGAGAATTAGATAGGATGAAATTGGCTGAATGCAACCGAAAAAGAAGATGACCACATGTTTCCTACTCTGCTCAGAATAAATTTGTTATCAAGCTCCAGAATGGAAGACAAAGACTTTACAAGGCATATACCCATTTCAGAGTCCTATTTTTTTTAAAAAAATATAAAACAGTTTTATATAATACACTCATTGCAACTCTGTCTGGCAATTAGTGAAGAAATATCGATACATTTCATCAACTTGAGCAAATGTCTAATTTTGGAATTCAATCTAACACTATTCTGAAATATTGTATTTTTTGGAGTATAGGATGTTCCGGATTATAAAACGCACTTACCTTTTTTTGGGGAGGAAAACAAGAAAAAAAAAATCTGCTTCTGCCTCTGTCTCCCAGCAATTTGCCTCCTTGCAGCAAACAACAGTCTGTTTCAGTTTCAGTTTCATTGTCAGCACAGCCTGATTAGCACAAGAAAAAAAAATCTGCTTCTGCCTCTGCCTCCCAGCAATTTGCCTCCTTGCAGCAAACAGAAAACAGCTGAGGCCAAAAATGCAGCGTGCGGTGGCAGCAATAGACAATGGCAATCCCTGCAGCCAGAAACAGCTGATGGTCGGGAGGCCGATCCAACCGACTATCAGCTGCTTGTGCTAAGAAGGCTGTGCTGAAGCTGAAACTGAAATGGGCTGTTTGCTGCAAGGAGGCAAATTGCTGGGAGGCAGAGGCCAAAGGATGGGGCCAGCGGGTGGGCGGGGCTACATTCGGTGTATAAGATGCACCCAAATTTTCACCCTCTTTTGGGAGGGGGAGAAAGTGCATCTTATACTCCAAAAAATTCAGTATTTGCTCATTTCCTGTTCAACTCAAGAGTAACCACCATCTTCCCAACCTTGGTTCTGAACATGGTAGAGACAGAGCCTGCAACTTTTGGCATGTTAACCTGGTCCTTTACACTAAGCTACAGTCTTTTCTTAAAATAAAAAGACTGTTTCCAACTAACTGGAAATAATTTGGCTTCATCCATGCCAAATGTCTCCATGAGCAGCTAATTCATCTGACTTCAGCAGACGTAATATTTTGAGACCTCTTCCAATAGCTGTTGTGACCATTGCATTGGTTTCTTTGCTCAGTAATACATACTTTATCATTGGTTACTTCAAACAGCATTTTTCTTTGATTTCTCCTGCCCCTGAATTTGTGTATTTAGTATTGTTATTGGTACAGGTAGTCCTCAACATATAACAATAGCATTTAGACTTATATACTGCTGCACAGTGCTTTGCAGCCCTCTCTAATTATTTTTTGGAGTCAGCATATTGCCCTCAACAATCTGGATTCTTATTTTACTGACCTCGGAAGGATGGAAGGCTGAGTCAACCTTGAGCTGGTGAGAATTGAACTATCAAACTGCTGGCAGTCGGCAGTCAGCAGAAGTAGCCTGCAGTACTGCATTCTAGCCACTGCGCCACCACGGCTCTGATATGACCAATCACTTCTTAACCTTTCAAAGTTATGATGGGCCCCTCACAAGAGCTACTTATGATCTGATTTCAAAGTTACAATGGCCTCTCACACACAAATTGTTTTGGTCACATGATCATATGTTGGGTGCTTGGCAACCAGCTCACCTTTAGAGTCATTTGCAGCATCCTGTGGTCATGTGATCACAATTTTCAATGGTTTTTTTTCTTTTTTGCTGGTTTCTAATGTTTATTTCTCATTTCTGGCAAAAAAAAATGCCCACTGTATAAAATGAATTCACTTAAAAACTGTGGTATTTGCTTAAGGACTTGCCACAAAAAAATGTTGTAAAATTGGATCTGGTCATGTGGTGATCCGCTGAATGACCGCAATGACTTACAATCACAATTCAACACTCAGTTATGGTCATTAGTTGAGTCTACCTATCTGTGTTTGTGTATGTACGCGTGTATATATGTGCAAAGCAGTGGTGGGTTCCTCCTGGTTCCGCCCGGTTCCGCCAAGCCGGTAGCGGTGATGATATGACATCACCGAACCGTTTCTGCCCCCCTGCCCCCCCCGCTCCCCCCACGTTATTCTTACCTTTTATTTGGCCCCACCCCCAATCTATTGCTGCCTCCTAAGTCCCAGCTGATCGGCTAGGAGGAAAAACGCTGTTTAAACTCTTGCGGTGGAGCTTCAAAGGGCCGCCCTACAGCTGATCAGTGTTAAAAGGCAGTGTGCTGGTAGACCAGTGCTTCCAAAAACAAATGAGTAGACCAGTGCCTGCAAAAATAAATGGGTAGACCGATGCCTCCAAAAACAAATGAGTAGACCGATACAGTTCTGCAAGCAGTTAAAAGCCTGGTAGACCAGTTCCTTTGCTAAATCCTAAAGAATTGTCACATGACCATCAAGCCACGCCCACAAAATAAGCCACACACACAGAACCGGTAGTAAAAAAATTTAGAACCCACCCCTGGTGTAAAGATAGATGGAGATGGATAGAGGGAGGGAGGGAGGGAAGGAGAGAGAGAGAGAGAGAGAGAGGGAGGGATGGAGGGATGGAGGGAGAGAGACAGAGACAGAGAAGGAGGTGCAGTCCCCAAGCTTTGCAGCTTGGTAGCCTGACTGGGGGTGGAAAGAGGGGAAATGGGCTGCATGAACAGCGGGCCAGTGCACACACACAGCACATGCGTGAGTGAGGGTTGGCACGCACACATACAACTCAATTTACACAAGAGGCAGGCCAGCACACACAGGTGCAACTGCCCAGCAGCTTGCCATTTGCACAAGTTAGCCAGCCACTCACGCAGCCCAGTAGTTGGAGATCCCTGCAGGAGAAGACACACTTTGTCACACAAAAATGACGCCGTGTGTTAGATTCACTGGCTCAAAATTAGCTAGCCTCCATGGCTGAGGTGAGAGTAAAATCTGTTAGAATGCAACACCTTAATTATTATACTTAAATTAGCTTTAAAATCTCGATCTGTGTAGTTTTACTAATAATTATTTTTCTACTTGTTTTGTAATTGGTAAGCCACCCAGAGCCACGCTAAAGGAGAGTTAGGTTGCATAAAAGTTTAATAAATAAATAAATACCACAGTGATTTAGAAGTATAGATTATTTTCCATGGTTTATTTTATTTATATATTGATCTAATTTAAGCTCAACCCTTCCAAGACTGAGTGGCTGTGGCTCCCGGCATCCCGATATAGTCAGTTGACTCCATCACTGACTATTGGGGGCGAGTCATTGGCCCCCACAGAGAGGGCTCGCAATCTGGGAGTCCTCCTGGATATGCAGCTGTCCTTGGAGGAACATCTGACGGCTGTAACCAGGGGGACCTTTTGTCAGGTTCGCCTGATTCGCCAGTTGCGGCCCTTTCTTGATCGGGATTCCCTGTGCACAGTCACTCACGCCCTCGTCACCTCTCGCCTTGACTATTGCAACGCTCTCTACATGGGGCTCCCCTTGAGGAGCACCCGGAGGCTCCAGCTGGTCCAGAACGCAGCAGCGCGGGTAGTGACGGGAGCAGCATGGCGCTCCCATGTAACACCGCTCCTGCGCGAGCTGCACTGGCTCCCAGTTGTCTTCCGGGTGCGCTTCAAGGTGTTGGTTATCACCTTTAAAGCGCTCCATGGCATAGGGCCTAGCTATCTCCGAGACCGCCTGCTGCTACCAACGACCTCCCATCGACCCGTGCGCTCCCACAGAGAGGGCCTCCTCGGGGTGCCATCAGCCAGACAATGTAGGCTGGTGACCCCCAGGGGGAGAGCCTTCTCTGTGGGGGCACCTACCCTCTGGAATCAGCTCCCCCCAGAGATAAGGAGAATCCAAGACCTCAGTGCCTTCCGTCGCGCCCTTAAAACCCATTTATTTAAACAAGCCGGGCTGGCTTAAGATGAAATTTTTAACTGTTTTTAAATGTTTTAAACGTTTTTAATTGGTAAATGAGTTTTAATTGGGCCAAATTTATATATCTTTTAATTGTTTTTAATATTTGTTCTGCATGTTTTTTTAATCTGGCTGTACACCGCCCTGAGTCCTTAGGGAGAAGGGCGGTATAGAAATCCAATATAAAATAAAATAAAAATAAATAAAATGGAGCCGCCCATATCACGAAGAAATGACTCTGGATAGCACTCAACAAAACATATAACTACGTAACATCCCTCCATGCATCTGAATCCTGTGATGGCGCAGTGGTTTCGAATGCACTATTATAGGCTAACTCTGCAATTTCATTGCCAGGAGTTCGATCCTGACCAGCTCAAAGTTGATTCAGCCTTCCATTCATCCGAGGTCGGTAAAATGAGGACCCAGATTATTGGGGGCAAGAAGCTGACTCTGTAAACCGCTGAGAGAGCTATAAAAGCACTATGAAGCAGTGTATAAATTTAAGCGCTATTACTATGGCTAATATAATATAATATTGCTTAATGCATTGTAAGCCACCCTGAGTCTCCGGAGAAGGGTGGCATATAAAAATGAATAAAAAAATAATAATAATAATATCTTGAAATATTTATAACAGAACAGAATCTCATTTAGATAAACCATTCTATTCTTTTTCACTATGGATCAAAGGCAACATTTCCACTAGTCTAGAAATGCAACAGGCCTCAATACGTTCATGGTGTACCTTATAATTGCAGCTGGGAATTTACCTCCATTTGATGATTTCTGTTGGGTGCACAACATCCCAACCCATTAAAGCAATTGTCTGGAACGATTTATCAAAGTCACGGCATGAGTTTCTTGCTCAAGTATGAATTGTGCTACAGCTATTTTCAGGGGGCAAAATCAAACAGGTTGGATGAGACAAAAAACGAAAGTTCCTAGAATAAAGGCCCATTTCCCCAAGAATTTTTGTTCATGTAATATGGAATGAAACCCTCCTATTGATTTATTTCAATACACAGAGGATCAAGGGGTGAAGAGAAAAGACCAGATTGGATCATGGTACTTTCAGCAGTTTTAAAGCAATTTTAACAACTGGTTCTGTACTTGAACATGAAATTCTCCATTTTATTCCCCAACTGTGAAGTAAAAAAGTCATTCAATTCTTCTGTTCCCTCAAGCCATCTTCTGCAAAGCAAAACTAACTCTTTTTCAGACTAGAGCACAGCAAGAAAGATGTTGTTTCATCAATAAAAAGGTAAAAGGTAAAAGTTCCCCTCGCACATATGTGCTAGTCGTTCCCGACTCTAGGGGGCGGTGCTCATCTCCATTTCAAAGCTGAAGAGCCAGCGCTGCCCAAAGACGTCTCCGTGGTCATGTGGCCGGCATGACTAAACACCAAAGGCGCACGGAACGCTGTTACCTTCCCACCAAAGGTGGTCCCTACTTTTTCTACTTGCATTTTTTACGTGCTTTCAAACTGCTAGGTTGGCAGAAGCTGGGACAAGTAACGGGAGCTCACCCCGTTATGCGGCACTAGGGATTCGAACCGCTGAACTGCCGACCTTTCAATCGACAAGCTCAGCGTCTTAGCCACTGAGCCATCGCGTCACTGTTTCATCAATAGCTCATCTCTAATTCAGCATCTTTTATTTTAATTTATACATTGATTGAGGAAACCAGGCCATCAAAGAACAAGATTGCCGAACACCATCAAAACGGACATCAGCCGGAACACAGAAGAACTCAAAGAAGTTGTGCAAGATTGGAAGCTATAGGGATATCTGGCCCATAGAATTGCCAAGAGTCGGACATGACTGAATGGATACCATCATCATCATCATCTTGTTTAATTAAATTTATATGTTGCCCATATCTCACAGTCACATGACTCTATGGACTTTATGGATGATGTTGCACCTTATCACTTCCTGGCATTAGAACCATTATTCAGAACATGTATTCTTCTCATGACTAGCTTGGAGTTACCGGTATTTAAAATATTTACAGCCAGGGGTGGGCTGCTGGGGGTTCGCAGGGGTTTGGGAGAACCTCTAGCTAAGATTCTGTGCAGTTCAGAGAACCCCCAAATCCTACTCCTGACTGGCCCCACCCATCCCACCTTTCCCAGGAGTCCCCATGTGGCCCATTTTGGATGCAGGTAAGTGCAGGGCACGCACGGAGGCTCGGGGAGGGCAATAAATGGGCCTACCGGAAGTTCGGGAAGACTGGAAATGGGCCAGTTTCCGTCCTCCAGATGGCCTCCGGAGCATGGGGAGACCGTTTTCACCCTCCCGGAGGCTTGAGAAAAGTCTCTGGAGCCTGGGGAGGGCAAAACATCCTGTTCCCCTCCCCCCGTGGTGCAGGAGGCTGACTAGGCCACACCCACCATGGCCACACCCACCCAGCAACCTGGCAGAGAACCCCTTGCTAAAATTTTTGAAGCCCACCCCTGCTTACAGCTATCAGTTCTAGTCTACAAAATTGGATAAGCATTAGATGGCAGCAACGTTTTTTTTTTCCTGTATACTTTTTTTTTGGCTGCCACCACATGAAATTTTGTCCCCAAAATCTCATAAGACTAGACATTTTGCTAATCAGGCATTGTGCCTCTAGCTCTGGATCACCATATGATGTCATTTTTTGAGTGGGGCACTCTCTTTAGTAAAGTCCTAAGAGGAATTATAATATTATTATTAAATAATTTAATTTCGTAGTCCTTCCACAAAGATCAAGACCAAGTCTCTTTCTTCTCCAAGGTCTTAGTCAGCTGAGGTTCAGCCTTACTATAAGAAGGGTGAACTAAGTTTGAAGAATCAAGGCTGTAATTCAAGCTCCTACCCTCCTGAAGGACCAGATGACAGATGTCACCAGAGAGATGGGAATATCTGGCCATCTTGCGATGTTGAGGACATTTTCCAAGGGGAAAAAACATGCCAATGTTACAATCACTCCATCTAAGCAAAATAGAACCAAATGAACAAACAAATCGCACAGCCAACTTTGAGTTTTGGCAGTACAATCACAGGATGCTTGGAGAGCCATCAATGGGGTGTTATGAGATCACGTTGACCTTGTATCTACCCCTGTACTAATGTCATATGATTATTTCAGCACACATGAATTTTGGAATTCCTGGTGCTCTCTGATCTTGGTTGATTGTTTGCAAACATTTAGTCAACTAATGAAGTACAGATAGTCCTCAGCTTACAACAGCTCATTTAGTGACCACTAAAGTTATTAACGTCACTGAAAATAAAAGTGGCTTATGACCATCTTTCACACTTACGACCGTTGCAGCATCCCCGTGCTCACATGATCAAACTTCACACAGTCAGCAAGAGACTCGTATTTACGACAGGTACAGTGTCCCCAGGGTGATGTGATCACCTTTTGTGATCTTCTGACAAGCAAAGTCAATGGGGAAGCCCGGTTCACTTAACAACTGCAGTGATTCACTTAACAACAGTGGCAAGAAAAGTTGTAAAATTTATTTATTAGTTCGATTTATATGCCGCCCTTCTCCGGAGACTCAGGGCGGCTTACAACGTGTTAAGCAATAGCCTTCATACTTTTGTATATACCTGCTTAGTAGGGCTTTCGGGCCCCCCATAAGCGGTGTTCTTTTTTATATAAAGTCAGCTTATTGCCCCCACAATCCGGGTCCTCATTTTACCTATCTCGGAAGGATGGAAGGCTGAGTCAACCTTGAGCCTGGTGAAATTCAAACTTGCAGTAATTGCAGGCAGCTGGTGCTATTTAACAGCACTTTAGTCTGCTATGCCACCAAGGCTGTTAAAAATGGGGGCCAAACTCACTTAACAAATGTCTTAAGCAACATAAATTTTGGGCTCAATTGTAGTCATAAATCGAGGGTTACCTGTAACATCCTGAGGCGTCAGATGTTGAGTAATGAAACATCTTAAGCAAACAACCACGTTCAAAGTACACCAAGACTTCCACGGTTCAGCTTTGAGATATTTTCTTCTATTGGAACAAATTAAATTCTCCAGTAGTTCAAGAGGAATTCATAATAAATTATTCCTCCCACAAGGCTTTGATTTCCCAAATTTTCTTGCCTCCTGTCCTGGTAAATCAGTACCTCATCTTGTCAGATTAGTGGCAATGTACTAGAAGCGTCTTAACATTTCAGAATGTTTTTTTTTTATGAATATAAACATTTTGGTTTCTTTGTGTTCCTGTGTCTGGAATGCATTGCTCTAACTTCTGTTGCATTGGTTTTTCTTTCAACATGGAATAAGGCTCATTGAGTTCACAACAGTAACCTTACTACATCTGTTATGGAGAAGCTTAACCAGTGGTGACATTACATTTTTTTCCCTACCAGTTCTGTGGGTGTGGCTTGGTGAGGGGGTGTTTCCTGTGACTGAATGGGCGTGGCCAACTCAATGTCATTCATGCCCACACCCATTCAGTTACACGACCCCTCCCACCAAGCCACACCCACAGAACTCGGTTCTGTAGGAAAAAATGTGTGTATGAACACCAGAAGGGCTCATAGTGAATGCTGTGGCAGAGAGAATCTGAATTTTTCTCCCTCCATTCACAGCAGAGCTGCTGCTCCCTTTATGCCCCCGCCCCCGGGTCCCTCCCTCCCGGGAGTCGAAGTACCTTAAAGTACCTTAAAGGGACAGGCTGCAGCAGCTCCGCTGTGAATGGAGGGAGAAAAGTTCAGATTCTCTCTGCTGCATCATTTAACATTGAATGGGGCGAGTGGCCGGAAGGGGCGAGTGAGCGGCCGGAAGGGGTGAGCGGCAACTGGGCGAGCGGGTGAGTGGGCGGGCATGGGAGGGGCCAACCAGGGGTGGTTTTTACCAGTTCGGTGAACCGATTCAAATCGTCCCTACCGGTTCGACTGAACCGGTCCAAACTGGTCGAATTTCACTCCTGAGCTTAACACAACTTTGGGTTAAGAAGCACCTGTATAATTTGTATAATTTGTATACATAAGCATGTATACTGTAGAAGCACCTGTATCTCAAAATAGGATCCGTTTCATACCTGAAGCCCAGAGGTTATAATGCACCAGACTTCCAAACCACTGCCAGCTGCAATCTGAGCCTTAAATTCCAAACACAATGGTCCAAATAAACCTACTCTGGAGCAAGAGAGAAAATTAGCTCCTGCTGGCAACAAGCAGAAGAGCTGTCTAACATTCCTGCAACTGCTTTTAGAATATAAATCTGAATTTCCCTAAATAACAAAATCCGTAGCAAACCTCCACACCTTTCCTTGCACGAAAACCCAGGGGATCTGATTTTGAACTGACAAAAAGATGCTTATATATATAGTCAGGGAAAAAGAAAAAAAATAAGCACAGTGACTCATGTATTATACATCACAAACAGGCTGTACTCCTCTGTATTCATTACATTATTCCCAGTCATTCTCACTTGTACTGAAGTTCGATCGAGCCTCAGATGGGGCCCGTGCAACCTTCATTTATAAACTGATATGGGAGGGGATGCCAGGGAGCTAAGTTATAATTATGCAGTATTGTTCCTGACTGTATCTATGTCCATGGCTAAGAGAGTGGATTCGTTGTATTTTCTACATGGGAAAGAGGCTGCAGAGAAGCCAAGAATTACAGGAAGTCCTCAACTTTTATGTTGTGGCCTGTCGGCCGCTGGCCCCTCCAGCAGCTGAATCAGATGAGGAGGAGGAGGCGTGGGAGTCAGGGCCAGCATCAAGGCAACCTGAGAGCTTCGAGGGGGAAGAGGGAGTGGAGCTGGCAGAGAGAGAGAGAGACAGAGGCAGAGCCTGGGCCATCCATCAGCCCTCAGAAGGAGAGTCAACAGCCCCCAGGTCTGGAAGTGGCTGATGAGGAAGAGGAGGAACAGCTGGGTCCAGTGCCTGATACACTGATGCGCAGAAGGCAGAGGAGAGGAGAGCAATGGAAATCCATGGGCTGATCCTGGGGAAGGAAGAGCCACTGCTGCTAGTGAAGCCCCACTCTAGCTCTGGGGATAAAAGGCAAGGGGCGAAGATGAATAGATGTGGCAGACAACTATTCATCCTCTGGACAGACGGATGGACTTGTTAGCCTGCAGTGAGAGAGAAACTTTTTGCCAGGGCTGCTGCTGGTGCTCCGAATAAAGGAATCTTTGAGTTAACTTCAGAGGGTTTGTCATGCTTGGGGAGTTGGGTCAGAACATTATGACAATAATTGAGCCCAGAATTATGGTTGTTAATTCATTGTGGTGGTAAATCGAGACATCACATGACTGGATAGAATTTTCTGCTTATTTTTCAGGGGTTGTTAAGTGAACCCTGTGGTTGTTAAGCAAATCCATTTTACCCAATGGGCTTTTTTTTTTTTTTTGCCAGAAACCAGAAATAAATATCAGAAACTGTCCAAAAAAAATGTTGAAAATCATGGTCATGTGATCACAGGACACTGCAAACAGCCATAACAGATAAGTCAGTTTGCCAAGTGTCCAAAATAAAATTACGTGATTGGGGAGAGATGCAGCTTTCATAATGCTGAAATCGAGTCTTAAGTAGTTTTTAGTCTTAAGTCTTTTCAAGGATTTTTTTTTTTGTAACTTTGAATGGTCACTAAGCAACTGGTCATAAATTGAGGACTACCTGTATTGCTGCTTCTTTTCCTAAAAGTGAGTGTGAGGTTCTTAGATTCATGGATTACTTCTTATAGCTCAGAAAACTCAAGTGTGGTTTCATTTTTTCAACTTCCCCTTTAGAAGTGTTTGTTGGAAAGACTACTTACAAAATATGAACTTTTCAATACAAATGAATATAAATATATGGACACAGCTGGGATGCAGGATTTTGCTGAAGGACTGATCTTTAAAAGTTAAGCTGGTTTTGAGTGATTTATTTTTGGATTGGAGACTACTGGGAGCTCCTAGAACTTGGACGGGAGATCACCTGAAATCTAGATTGAAAACTAAGAATAGATGTACATCAGAGGTGGGTTTCAGCAGGTTCTGACCAGTTCTGGAGAATTGGTAGTGGAAATTTTGAGTAGTTCGGAGAACCAGTAGTAAAAATTCTGACTGGCCCCACCCCCATCTATTCTCTGCCTCCCAAGTCCCAGCTGATCGGGAGGAAATGGAGATTTTGCAGTATCCTTCCCCTGCCACACCCACCAAGCCACGCCCACCAAGCCATGCCACACCCACCAAGCCACACCCACAGAACAGGTAGTAAAAAACCCACCACTGATGTAGATGCAAATATATATATATACACACACACACAACCATACACACAAAATGGAAGAAGTAAATGACAAACCACATCCATATTGTTGTCAAAGATTATATAGACATATGTATGATTTCAAAGTTCCAACGGGGCTCAAAGAGATTCCTTCATATACCAATATCAATGTCTATTATTCTTTAGCAGAATAACAGAATTGGAAGGGTCCTTGAAGATCTTCTAGTCCAACCCCCTGTTCAAGCAGGAAACCCTATACTATTTCAGACCACTGGTTGTACAATCTCTTCTTAAAAGCCTCCAGTGTTGGCACATCCACAACTTCTAGAGGCAAGCCATTCCAATGATTAATTGTTCTCACTGTAAGGAAATTTCTCTTTAGATTTGAGTTGCTTCTCTCCTTAATTAGTTTCCATCCATTGCTTTTTGTCCTGCCTCCAGGTTCTTTGGAGAATAGGTTGACCCCCTCTTCTTTGTGGCAACCCCTGAGATATTGGAACACTGCTATCATGTCTCCCCTAGTCCTTCTTTTCATTAAACTAGACATACCCAGTTCCTGCAACCGTTCTTCATCTGTTTTAGCCTCCAGTCCCCTAATCCTCTTTGTTGCTCTTCTCTGTACTCCTTCTAGAGTCTCAACTTCTTATTTACATTGTGGCAACCAAAACTGGATGCAGTATTTCAAGTGTGGCCTTACCAAGGCATTATAAAGTGATATTAACACCTCACATGATTTTAATTCTATCCCTCTGTTAATGCAGCCTAGGACTGTGTTGGCTGTTTTGGCAAGCTGCAACAAACTTCTGGCTCATATTTAAGTGACTGTTCGCTTGGACTTTCTTTGAAACTAAAGGAAGCACTCTACAGATTATTAAAAAATGGGCTTTCCCCAATTGTTACATAGAATAGGGCTCCGTTACAAGTGTTATTACTTGTATTACTTATTACTTAAAGTAAGCTGCAGTTTCAGCTGTAGTTATTATAAGCCATCTCGAGGACAACCATGTCTAAATCTTTGTAATGTAGTTTATATCTCACTTGGATGGGACCAGTATGTAAAGACCAGTGGGAGATGAAATGTTAAACACAACTTTAAGACATGTTTTATGTATATTGTAGCACTACTACCATCATACCATATCTATTTCCATCTTATTATACAGTGTGAGCTCTCAAAAGATTTCATGAGGAAATTTAAGCTTATTGCATCTCGCAAAATGGAGGAAAAAATGATAATGTTGCCTTATTTTCCGATAAAAATGCCACAAGTTATTTATCCAATCCCCGGTATTATGCATGCATGGGCTCGGCAAAGAAGTAAATCTTTCAAAAAGGGGGACCAGAGAAAGAGGAGAGCGTGCATGCATGGAACAAAAGTAGATTAATTGAATCCTGAGAATGGGGAGCCTCATTTCAAGCCTTATTTACTATGCTAGCATAATAAATTGGGAGGTAATGTTAGCTCATCTGTCAGCATTTGTTTGTTGAAAAAGCTAAGGCCTCGCTGTTCTAAAGGGGATTGGCTGGCAAACATTTCAAAATCCGGGAAGATTTTGGTACCTTCTCTGCAAGAGACTCAATAAAACTCTGCCCATAATTTGGTGACAAAACTGCCCATTTTTAACAGTGCAATTAGTAAAACACACACACACACACACACACACACACACAGAAACAGACACAGACACACATGGGGGGGGAGAGAGAGAGACAGAGAGAGAGAGAGAGAGAGAGAGAGAGAGAGAGAGAGAGAGAGAGAGAGAGAGAGATTTCTACTGGAAGAAAAGGAGAAAAGGAGAGGGGGGAAAGGAGATGGAAAGGGAAATGGGAGAGGCAGGGGGAAAGGGACGATAAAGAGGGAATAGGAAAGGGAAGATGGAGAGGGAGGGAAAAGGAGAGGGAGAAGGAAAAGGAAAGGAACAGAAGCTTTAGAAATATATTTTAAAGCTTTCTACTGCATTTGAATTATAGATGATGAGGCTTAGGTACTCCAATGAAAAATGGGGAAGAATGTGATTGCTTAGAAGGAAGGAAGGAAGGAAGGAAGGAAGGAAGGAAGGAAGGAAGGGAGGGAGGGAGGAAGGGAGGGAGGAAGGAAGGATTTCTAAAGGTTAGATGGATGGCGGCTGTTTGAATTGCCAGCAAGAAAGTGTTCCACAAGGGTAGGGACAGCCACAGAAAAAGCACACTTCCAAGTCCCACTAGATAACAAGATTTTAGTGAGAGGACCTAGTCCATGCCCAGTCTATTTGATCGAGTGGATCGAGTGGATATTCTTAGGGAAATGAAGTCCCACAAATAAACAGGTCCCATGTCACATAGGACTTTAAAGGTGATAGCCACCACCTTGAATTGCACCTGGAAAAAAACCTGCAGATTGCATAACCAGAGTATAACATGGGTGAACCTATTGGCACCCAATACTGCCCATGCTACTGCATCCTGGACCACTTGTAACTTCTGAGTAGTCTTCAAGGGCAGCCCCATGTAAAGCACATTGCAACAATCCAGCAATCCACAATCTCATCATTTTCAGCTTGGTGCCTTAACCACTATAGTAGAAGCCCTCAACCTTTTGGGTACCAAGGATCGATTCAGCAAAGAGCGATTTTTTTCACGGACCTGGGGGAGCATAGTTTCGCTCACTGCCTGCATCCTGTGTGTGTGCAGATGGGACTTTGCTCACTTGCATGGCCCAGTTCCTGGTAGGTCATGGACCGGTGCCAGTCTACGGACCAGGGGATGGGGACCCCTGCACTACAGTAAACTGGCTTTTCGAAGGCTGTAGGATAAAGTTTCTCAAACTTGTGGACTTCAACTCCCAGAATTCCCCAGCCAGCTTAGAAACCCCTAAGAAGGCAGCAAATTCCCAGCTTTTCTTACTGCAACCTGAACAGTTCTTGGGCAGGGTTCAGAAATGCTTCTAATTAGATGGATGTTTGCCTCTGCATGGGAAGCCTCTCAGAAATGTAACCAGTGTGCTAGCCGTATGTGTGCACTCATATGGGACTTTTACTTAGCATGGCTCGAAATTCCTTCCCTCTTAATTTCCCTCTAGGTTTAGTGGTGCTGCTTGACTTCGGCATGATCGTGAGGCTGCAGAAACACATTTGCTCGCTGCCATCATTACCAATTTAAGTTTCCCCGGTTTTATAAAGCACCTGACAACAACGGATATCAGTTGTGTTTCAGGATCTCACTTGAAATGTCTGTTTATCATCCTGGAATTCCCCAATGAAATTCTCGGTAGGTCATGGGCTCTAAAACAATTTTTCTTCCAACTTCAGCTATGAAATGTAAAAGTAAGGAAAGGTGGGGGGGAGTGGTTTGGGGGGAGGCTATTTTTGTGCCCATGAAGGTGAAAAAAAGAGGGATGCCTTTAACTGGAAATTAAAGCTATGTACGAACAGGAGCTGGAAGCAGGCAGATTTTATTAAGAAAACTTGCAAGAACTAATGCAGGCAGTGACCAGGCATCAAAAACATGACTAGGGGAAAGGAAGGAAGGAAGGAAGGAAGGAAGGAAGGAAGGAAGGAAGGAAGGAAGGAAGGAGAAAGAAGGAAGGAAGGAAAGAAGGAAAGGAAGGAGGGAAGCAAGAAAGGAGAGAAAGAAAGAAAGAAAGAAAGAAAGAAAGAAAGAAAGGGAGAGAAAGAAGGAAAGGAGAGAAAGAAAAAAAGGAAGGAAGGAAGGAAGGAAGGAAGAAGAAAAGGAGAGAGAAAGGAAGGAAGGAAGGAAAGAGAAAGAAGGAAGGAAGGAAAGGAAGGAAGGAAGGGGGAGAGAAAGAAAGAAAGGAGAGAGAAAGAAAGAAAGGAGAGAGAAAGGAAGGAAGGAAAGAAAGAGAAAGAAGGAACAAAGGAAGGAAAGAAAGAAGGAAGAAAGGAAGGAAAGAAAGAAAGGAGAAAGAAAGAAAGAAAGAAAGGAGAGAGAAAGGAAGGAAGGAAGGAAAGAAAGAAGGAAGGAAGGAAGGAAAGAAAGAAAGAAAAAGAAGGAACAAAGGAAGGAAAGAAAGAAAGAAAGGGGGAGAGAAAGAAAGAAAGGAGAGAGAACGAAAGGAAGGAAGGAAGGAAGGAAGGAAGGAAAGAATGAAGGAAAGAAAGAAAGAAAGAAAGGAAAGAAAGAAAGAAAGAAAGAAAGAAAGAAAGAAAGAAAGAAAGAGAAAGAAAGAAAGAAAGAAAGAAAGAAAGAAAGAGAGAGAGAGAGGGAGGGAGGGAGGGAGGGATTGACTTGCGGGGCGATGTACAATAAGTTCACATTGTGCAATAGGACTGAGTGTTTGTTAGTAGGATTCACTGGGTAGGGATTGTCTTTCACTGTGAGTTGTATTGTGTTGGGGGGGGGCGTGTACGAAGGGAGGCTCAGCCAATCTCATTGTATACATCTTGTACTCTGACAATAAAGGTTTGAATTGGAATTGGAATTGGAATTGGGAGGAAGGAAGGAAGGAAGGAAGGAAGGAAGGAAGGAAGGAAGGAAGGAAGGAAGGAACGAAGGAAGGAACGAAGGAAGGAAGGAAGGAAGATGATTTGGAAAAGGTGATGAAGTTTCTTTTGAATAAATGAACCCCAATCTCAACTTTAACCGAATGTAAAGGAATTGAGAGCCAAGCTTGGTTGAGGCATGAAAGCTTCTTTAGGGAGGAAGGAGGGAAGGAAGGAAGGAACCATTAAGGAAAGACTTGGAAAAGAGTTTACAGATAGACCTCAACTTACAAACAGTCACATAGGGACTGTTTGAAGTTACGACAGACACCTACCCCCTTCCCAAAGATTTTTATTTTATTTTACTTTATGCACGGCTGGCTCAGGAATTCTGGGAGTTGAAGACTACAGGTCATAACGGGGCTGTAGCTGACCCTCCCTGCACAGAAAGTCAAGACTAAACTCCTTGTTTTCCCTGGATGAACCTCGGGAAAATAGTAAAACACGATTCCATTCCTGTTTTATATATTTATTTTCCCCCATCTACTGAAATCTACGTTCATCTCCCGACAATCATGCTGGTAATTATTATTATTTTTAAAAGGCCATGCCAAAGTGAACTGCAGACTGACGGAAGACAATTGTCTCAGTAATAACACACCAACAGCAATAATAAAAACAATAAGAAATATGGTAAGCCTATTCTTGGGGAAAAAAAACACAGATGTTTTGTCTTCTGACTTTTTTAAAAAAAGGCTCATATCAGACTACTTGATAGATATGTCTGCACAATTTGCATCATGTTTTGATTTAGCTTTTCTTCTAAAGTGGGAAAAAAACCCCAACCATTGTAATTCACAGAACATCTTCATCATTCACAAAATAATAATAATAATAAAAGCTTTAAGTATGGCTGGAATCTTATAGAACAGTGAGATCCTCGGTGCTCTGTGAGCTTGGCTGTTTCCTTCCAGACATTTCAAGAAAACAGCCAAGCTCAGAGAGAATTGAGGACTCCAGATTTCAACCCTGAGCTACAAATATTCTCTTCTATTGATATCTTATAGGACGGTAATGGCAAATTTATGACACGCATGCCCAAAGTGGCACATGGAGCCATGTCACCCTGCACGCACGGCATCACCTGTTCCTCATGCGGGTTTTTGGCATGCATGTACGTGCGACAATCAGCTAGTCTTTTTGCACGCGGCAGTGCTGGAAACTGGAAGAGCTGGTCTTCCATTTTCCATCCGTGAGCATGCGCACCGGCCAGCTGATCGTCACGTGCGCATGCGCGCCATAAACCCGGAAGAGTAGCTGGCTGAAACCAGAAGTTCATTTTCGGGCACGTACATGAGCTCTGGGCAGCTCTTCTTCCGGGTTGTGGCCCAGATGCACGTGTGCTCCAGAGGTGGGTTTCAGCAGGATCTGACCAGTTCTGGAGAACCAGTAGTGGAAATTTTGAGTAGTTTGAAGAATTCTGACTGGTCCTACCCCCATCTATTCTCTGCCTCCCAAGTCCCAACTGATCAGGAGGAAATGGAGATTTTACAGTATCCTTCCACTGCAACGCCCATCAAGCCATGCCACGCCCACCAAGCCATGCCACGCCCACAGGTTTGCCATCATTGTTATAGAACAGTGAATATTGTCCTGTCTTGTGTATGTCCTTTTTTTTTTTAAACCAAGCACAAAGTTCAACTGAATGGAAGTCTTAAGGGCTATTCACTTCTACGTCCCCTCCCTCCCCATTCTAATACCAGAACTGCACACATGTAGATGGCAATATCATTAACACATTTTCTTATTTCATCCAGATTCTTCCTCCTTTCTCCCTTTTCTTTTGGCTTTGATGTTCGCAAACCCTTCCAGGCTCAGTTGGAACAAGTCATTCTGAGACTAGTAAAACTCTGGCCAAGCATCTGCTTTCTGAGTTTCGATATTTGTATGCCAGGACTTGTGTAATATTGATTGCAATCTGGCTTTTCTCCCATAGCCCCTTTACATACATGAATTATGAGCCCTTTTTTTTTCCAGACAGTTATATGCAGTGGCATAATTCAGGAGGAAAGGATGCTAAGATTAGAAGGGGGGATTGCTCCCTTTGGTGTCACTTGTCTTATTTTTGCACCTTCCCATCATAAAGCTGGCAACTACCAATGTCTCCATGGACTTCACTCTTGATCTCCAACAAGATTCCTGCCCCAACTGGCCCTATAAAGGAAATATTTTAATTTTTAGCTTCATATTTGTGTGCTGATAATTTATTTATAAACCTTCTATCTATCACTCCTTGGAAAGACTTATAGGTGAATATATTTTATCTGGAACCCAGATATTTGTTAAAACTTTAAACAAACACTTAATGAAATAACATAAATTGCTAGATAACAGGCCAGTATAATCTAAAAAATAATCTAATCTACTATCCAGATTCCTAAATGTTTCTGGACAAACCCCAGGCAGGGCATCAAGACAAAAACACTCCCTTCTTCAGCTTCAGAATAGTGGTTAAGCTCCAAGACTAGAAACCAGGAGGCTCTGAGTTCTAATCTAACCTTAGGTACGAAAGCCAACTGGGTGTCTTTGGGCCAGTCCTTTTCTCTCGGTTCAACCCACATAAGGAAAGAGCAATATGTAAGTTCCCTGCCCTACGTTACTTATAAAATAATAAAAGTGGGATTTTTAAAAAAAATAAAATCAAAGAAAGAAAGAAATCTGGTATTAGCAGACACGGTGTCTCTATTATTGGAGATAATGTATACTCTGCATGTCTGGTAGCCATCAATGTCTCCATAAATTTGGCCTTGTAAATCTGTCTTAACTCCCTTGTGACACCATTCCATTTGGAGCCATAAACTAAGTAACAGGCTAGCCAAATTTTAGGGTGAAGCTCAATTACTCAGGGTGATGAAAACCAGAAACAATGGTGAAGAACTTTTCAAAGATGTCTTTAAGAAGCCAATGGCTTAAAAAGGTTAGATAATTGGTCACCCATTGTTTCAGATGTTAGTGGGTTTTGATTACAAGAAAAAGATTGGCTTCAACAGCAGAATTGTTTTAGGTTACAAGCAGCTGGGCAGCTGCCATCTTTGAGTGATTGTGGACTCTCTACTGAAGATCATTAAGCCTCCATTTTCTCAATGTGAAGGTCCAGTTAAATTGATTTGTGGCTACTCATGCCTATGCACAGGAATATTCTCAAGTAACAGTTAGCACCTGCTTGAGTTAGAATGGAATGGAATGGAATGGAATGGAATGGAATGGAATGGAATGGGATGGGATGGGATGGGATGGGATGGGATGGGATGGGATGGGATGGGATGGGATGGGATGGGATGGAATGGAATGGAATAGGATAGGATAGGATAGGATAGGATAGGATAGAATAGAATAGAATAGAATAGAATAGAATAGAATAGAATAGAATAGAATAGAATAGAATAGAATAGAATAGAATAGAATAACAGAGTTGGAAGGGACCTTGGAGGTCTTCTAATCCAACCCCCTGCTTAGGCAGGAAACCCTACACCACTTCAGACAAATGGTTATCCAACATCTTCTTAAAAACTTCCAGTGTTGGAACATTTACAACTTCTAGAGGCAAGTTGTTCCACTGATTAACTGTTCTAACTGTCAGGAAATTTCTCCTTAGTTCTAAGTTGCTTCTCTCCTTATTAGTTTCCACCCATTGCGTCTTGTTCCACCCTCAGGTGCTTTGAAGAATAGTTTGACTCCCTCTTCTTTGTGGCAGCCCCTGAGATATTGGAACATTGCTATCATGTCTCACCTAGTCCTTCTTTTCATTAGACTAGACATACCCAGTTCCTGCAACCGTTCTTCATATGTTTTAGCTTCCAGTCCCCTAATCAGCTTCGTTGCTCTTCTCTGCACTCTTTCTCAACATCTTTTTTACATCGTGGCAACCAAAATTGAATGCAGTATTCCAAGTGTGGCCTTACCAAGGCATTATAAAGTAGTATTAACACTTCACGTGATCTTGATTCTATCCCTCTGTTTATGCAGCCTAGAACTGTGTTGGCTTTTTTGGCAGCTGCTGCACACTGTTGGCTCATATTTAAATGGTTATCCACTAGGACTTCAAGATCCCTCTCAGTTAGATAAGGGTCAATAGAATTCAAGGACAGTTGGATCTCTTTCACTTGTGGCTATGTAAGGATTCTAGGCTGATCCCTCGTTTGACACTGTCCCTTGATTCTGCCACTCCTTCCCCTACACGTTCAATATCATTAAGCATGGAATGGATGATCACCTATCATTTTAACAAAGCAAGATCTGGTAATCTTTGAGTTTTCTTCCAACTTTGCAAATCAGCAAATAAGCAAGTTTCATACTGATGGTCTCTAAGTCCTTTTGGTTTTCTTCCCTGATCAGAACTTATTATCCCACTTTCAAATCTAGTTATTTTTATCCCAGGGATCAAATAAGTCGTTCTCCAACCCCCCACCTCAAGTTCACTTTTTTCGTGAAGCATTACTGTTTCATTTGATTCTGGGCAATTCGCCCCAGGAGAGAGAGAGAGGCTGTCTGTTCCTTCACTCAAAGAGAGCAGACTGTACGGACAGCAAGCAGATGGAATGTCTTTCAAATATACCATGCCTGTCTGGGGAGTTATTCTTCTATTTTCCACTATGACGATTCAGACTGAAAAACCCAATTCTGCTCTGTGATATTATCTTGTCTCCTTCCAAGCTATGGCTTCATAGATTTTATTTCATCTCTCTTCCTGCACTTTGATGATAGTTCTACTGGGCTTCTGATCTAGTTCCAGTGACTTTTTTGGAGGTCACTTCAGGTCAAGTTGGACATCTTTGCAACAATTTGCACAAGGCAATGATCAGTAACCTCTTTTTCTACATTTGTATATTGTTCCTGTGCTGTGGCATTTATTGGCACAGGTGTTAAAGATTTTGTAGGTGGAAATTAGAGGACAGGAAAATGATGGTCTACTTAGAAATGAGGTGCCCAACATCAATCTTTAGGAGCAGATGTAGAATGTCACTTAAAAGCAAAGTTTCCTTCGGGTAAACAAGATGTAATGATGTAAAAAAAGGTGTTGAGACTCTAGAAGATCAACAAAGATGATCAGTGGACTGGACATTAAACCTATAAAGAATGGTTCCTGAAATTGGGTGTGTCTAGTTTAAGAAAAAAAGGATTAGGGATGACATGGTAACACTGTTCCAATATTTAAAGGGTTGCCATAAAGAAGAGGGAGTCAACCTATTCTCCAAAGCACTTGAAGGCAGGACAAGAAGCAGTGGATGGAAACTAATCAAGGAAAGAAGCAACCTAGATGGAAGGAGAAGTTTCCTGACAGAACAATTTAATCAGTGAAGTTGTGGGCGCTCCAACACTGGAAGTTTTAAAGAAGAGATTGGACAATCATTTGTCAGAAATGTAGGGTTTCCTGTCTGAGCAGAGGGTTGGACTAGAAGATCTCCAAGGTCTCTTCCAGATGTGTTAGCTGTGGTGGTGCAGGGGTTAGAATCCAGTACTGCAGGCTACTTCTGCTGCCTGCTGCCTGCCAGCAGTTTGGCAATTTGGGTCTCACCAGCTCAAGGTTGACGTAGCCTTCCATCCTTCCGAGATCAGTAAAACGAGGACCCAGATTGTTGGGGGCAATATGCTGACTCTGTAAACCTCTTAGAGAGGGCTGTAAAGCAGGGGTGGGTTCTACTTAGCTTTACTACCGGTTCACAACGGGGCTGCGCACACAGAAGCTTCCTCGTGATGTTGGGGTCGGTGGGCGGAGCCTCCCGCCGGTTTTACTACCGGTTCTATAAAACCGGTCCAAACCGGGGGCAACCCACCACTGGTGTAGAGCACTGTGAAGCAGTATATAAGTCTAAGTGCTATTGCTATTCTGTTATGCTGCTAATTTACTTTCAGCTTCTGATGGCTTTATGGACAACCTTTCAAGGTCAACCAGACAAGGAAACTAAAGTTATGAATGTTAATGCTACTTTTATTATAAAATTACAGTAATAGAACCTTGCAAGTCTGAATGCATGTCTTCCCTCTCTCCATCCCTTTATCTACAAGAGAACTAGGGAAGGTCAACCTTGAAACATTTTCTCAAATTACATTTCTGCCTCGGACTTAAATTTTTTTCCTCTATCCATTGTCTTGGTTGCAGCTCTTCCTTCAGTCCCTAAAAGTATTCTTTGTGCCCATTAACCCTATGCGGTTTTATTAGTAACAGCACAGAGTGGTTTGCCAATCTCTTTTTCAGGCATAAAATGGTTCCCAACTTTCTATTTTTCTTTTTAATCTTATAGAAAAGGCATATGACATAAAGGACCAGAGAAAAACAGCAACTACAAAATAAGCAGCAGGTGAAGCTAAGCAGAATCACATCAGATACCTGTTCAATTAGTACACGAGTCCTCCCCCACAAGGCTGTGTGCTCTCCCTACTTCTCTTCTCTCTGTATACCAATGACTGCATCTCTAACGATCCATCTGTTAAACTACTGAAGTTCGCAGATGACACAACAGTGATCGGTCTCATTCAAGACAATTATGAATACGCATATAGACGGGAGGTTGAACAACTAGCCTCATGGTGCGACTGGAACAATCTGGAACTGAACACACTCAAAACTGTAGAAATGGTGGTAGACTTTAGGAGAAACCCTTCCATACTTCCACCTCTCACAATACTAGATAACACAGTATCAACAGTAGAGACCTTCAAATTTCTAGGTTCTACCATATCTCAAGATCTAAAATGGACAGCTAACATCAAAAACGTCATCAAAAAAGCACAAACAAAGAATGTTCTTTCTGCGCCAACTCAGAAAGTTCAAACTGCCCAAGGAGCTGCTGATCCAGTTCTACAGAGGAATTATTGAGTCTGTCATCTGTACCTCTATAACTGTCTGGTTTGGCTCTGCAACCCAACAAGACAGACACAGGCTTCAGAGGATAATTAGAACTGCAGAAAAAATAATTGCTACCAGCCTGCCTTCCATTGAGGACCTGTATACCTCACGAGTCAAAAAGAGGGCTGTGAAAATATTTACAGACCCCTCGCATCCTGGACATAAATTGTTTCAACTCCTACCCTCAAAATGACTCTATAGAGCTCTGTACACCAGAACAACTAGATACAAGAACAGTTTTTTCCCGAATGCCATCACTCTGCTAAACAAATAATTCCCTCAACACTGTCAAACTATTTACTAAGTCTGCACTACTATTAATCTTCTCATCGTTCCCACCACCCATCTCCTCCCACTTATGACTGCATGACTAATTTTGTTGCTTGTATCCTTATGATTTATATTGATATTGTTTGGGGTTTCTTAGGATGGTGGATATTTTTCAGTTTGTGCAGAAAAAAAAAATATCCACCATCCTAAGAAACTCCAAAGACAAAATTGATTTAGAAAATCAAGGAGTATATGAAATCCCATGCACCGCCTGCCCCATCACATACATCGGACAAACCAACAGAAGAATAAATGCACGCATTGAAGAACACAAGAACTCAGTCAGAAAAGAGGATCCAACTTCTTCCCTGGTCCAACACCTTAAAGCCACAGGACATGAAATTGACTTTAAAAAGACCAGAACTATTGCCAAAAACTGAACACTTTAACAACAGAATAATCAGAGAAGCCATCGAGATAGAAAAACGCCCACACAGCATGAATAAACGAGATGATACCTCCCGCCTACTAGCCATTTGGAAACCCGCCCTTATTGACAAACGAGTTCCTAACACAAAGAATGACACCAGACCCACACTCACGAAAACCACACAGGATGTCACCACCACACATCCACGCAAAAAGCAAACCCACACCGATGATGAGGCATGACCACAAACCAGAAGCCAGACCACAGCTGCATTATTAGCCACTTTAAACCTCTCCAATCCATACATGAAGCAAACTGATACCCACCATGAAGATGTGGCACAACCACGAACGTGAAGCTAAACAACAGCAACGCAGCTCACCAGCTCAAATCCCCCTGCAACTCAGACTAACCCGAGCACAACCAAGCCCCCACCCAAACAGAACACACCCCATCCAATCAGAGCACAGCCAAGCCCCCAACCTATCAGAACACACCTCCACCCAATCAGAACACAGCCAAGCTCCCACCCAATCAGTTCACACCCCCACTGGCAGTTAAAAGGAAGAAACAGCTGCGATCACACATTGCTCCCAGAAGCACGAAGCCGAAAACACCAGCCTGAAGATGACAAATGAGACTTCATCGAAACGTCGCCAAGACACTTCCAATTTCACGTGGGAGAAAACCCGAATAACCAAAGACCTACATACAAACACCCACAAAAACCTCAGAAAACACACACACACATATATATAGTATATGTATATTAATAAATGAATAAGAATTCAACAGGAATGAGAAAGAGTGGTGTGGTATGGTGGCCTAGAGATGGAGCTCTTGCCTAATAATCAAAAGACTGTGAGTTCTATCCTAGGTAGTGGCACATACTTCTCTCTCTGGGCACAAAGAGAAAATATCTGCTGTGAGCTCCATGTAGGTGTCAGGAAGGGCATCCTGCCAGTAAATGCTCAGCTCCATTCAGTCACCCCAGTGCCACCTCGATGCAAGGGATAACAGGGTTGTTAAGCGAAAACAAAAAGGCAAGATATAGACAATCTTTTTGGACTGCTGTGTATCTTGAGAATTTTGAGAGAAATCCACAAACACTATGACACATCACCTGCAATGGTGATTTGTAAGGAGGCATGGAACATCATTTCTTAAAATACAACATGGTGATGGTTGGTTTTCTGTCTTTATTTCTAGCCTTCTTATTTCTTTGATTCCCTGTTTGTTTGGTCTGCTTTCTGGGGAAAAGTGGGAATACTTTCCCACCATAGGCCTCAGTTGCCCACCATCTTCTATTTTTTAAATATATCTATGGGAGTATGTAGGGTCTCTAGAGGCATTCTTGTAATTAATTTCTTTTTCTTTTTATGTTGGAGAAAAATCAGACAAAAAAATGGGAGAATATTGTAGAGTTAAAAGTGATCCAATTAGCTTCTAAGCTAAGATTTGGGTTTTTTAAAAAATAAAGTAGGCTTAAAGACAAGGAGGAAGAGGTAGTTTTGATGATTAGTGGGGACATAAAGTCTACACTGAGCGGTGGCAGTTCAGCGGTTTGAATCCCTAGTGTCGCGTAATGGGGTGAGCTCCCGTTACTTGTCCCAGCTTCTGCCAACCTAGCAGTTCGAAAGCACGTAAAAAATGCCAGTAGAAAAATAGGGACCATTTTTGGTGGGAAGGTAACAGTGTTCCGTGCACCTTTGGCATTTAGTCATGCCGGCCACATGACCACGGAGACGTCTTCAGACAGCGCTGGCTCTTCGGCTTTGAAACAAAGATGAGCACCGCCTAGAGTCGGGAACGACTAGTACATATGTGCGAAGGGAACCTTTACCTTTACCTAAAGTCTACTTAGAACCAACACCATGTTGCTCACCCCTTTTATAAGAAAAGCCATCCAATAAATGCAATAAGAACAATTAAGAAAAGAAAAACTGGTGTCTCTTCTAGATATTTTTGTTTGTTTGTTTCCAGTCAACAGTTCAAAATTCTGCTCACTCAGAGCTTGGTTCAGAAGGAGAAGCTTTTAATATGATAAATTGGCCAAGTTCTAATATTAACATCAGGTTAAGATGTTGATTTATGTGATATTATATTCCACTCTGAAAAAGAAAACACTGTGAATACCTTAACAACTTGCAATTCAGAACCAACCTGATAGGTAAGGAAGGATCTCCTGCATCCCACCAATCCTTTGGCGGACTAATATACATGCACCACAGCTCCCAGCTGTATCCGTGGGCTGAATTTTCATAGCGCTGCACCTCAAAGGTGTCCTGCTTGATATTGTCAATTGATGGGAGGATGACCCTTTTCCGGTTCTCCTGGATTCTTGAAAGAACTGGCTCTGCCCTGGAAGAGAAAACCAAACCATTAGTTTGGAAAGATGCTAGGCAATTACATTCCAAGAAGCACACCATTGATTAGATTGGTTTTCATCATTGTGGTATGTGCAATCTTTTTTATCAGGAATCAAAATTCTAGTCCACCTACCTACCTAATACCATACATTCTATACTATTATGGTTGGTTGCACAGTTAGCCAGATGTTGAGACTGAATTTGGTATTTTTAATCCACCTATCAAGTTCCCAACGATTTGAGATAGGTAGCTGATGTTGTTAACGGTACATCACAGATGTAAGCTGTTCCAATTAAAGCTGCCTTCTGCAATTGACTGATGATGTTTTTGTCAATGCCAATAGCGTTCAAGTGGTGCTTCAATTGTTTCAGAATTGCACCCAAGAAGCCTATTACTATTGCTATTATTTTTGCTTTCTTTTCTATCATCATCATCAAAATCATCATCATCATCAACAACAACAACAACAACAATTTATATCCTAACTTTTCATTGGAGTCCTAATGCAACTTTCAAATATTTTCATTCATTGTATGCTCACAGCAACAATGCAGAGCATTGGATTGAGGGAGAGCGACTCATCCAAAGATACCTGTGTTGAGGGTAGACCTGAACCTGGTTCTTCTCTATCTTATTCTAGCACCTTAACCATTAGACCTCATTGTCCCTCTATTCTATTCCATTCCTGAGTGGAAGAAACTAGGGATTGAAATCAGGATCCAGCTTCTACTGTAACATTTAACTATTGGTTATTTCAATATGGAAGGGACGCGGTGGCTTAGTGGGTAAGACGCTGAGCTTGTCGATTGAAAGGTTGGCAGTTCAGCGGTTCGAACCCTGAGTGCCACGTAATAGGGTGAGCTCCCATTACTTGTCCCAGCTTCTGCCAACCTAGCAGTCCGAAAGCACGTAAAAAATGCAAGTAGAAAAATAGGGACCACCTTTGGTGGGAAGGTAACAGCGTTCCGTGCGCCTTTGGCATTGAGTTATGCTGATCACGGAGACATCTTCGGACAGCACTGTCTTTGAAACGGAGATGAGCACCACCCCCTAGAGTCGGGAACGACTAGCACATATGTGCAAGGAGAACCTTTACCTATTTCAATATATTTCCCAGAGATAGAAAGCAAGAATCTTTAATGGGGATGCTGAGAGCTTTGTGCATGGAAATCACTGGCCTTTATAATAATAAAATGGAGTTAAAGCCCAATAAAATAAACCACTCAAGAAAACAGTATATGGATATTTATTCAGTCTTGGCTTATGTTAAGTCAATAAATCCTTTAACAATTGCACCGGCTTAGACAGCATCAAGGAACTTCGCCTTAAACATCTTGTGAAAAGAGCACGCGATGGTGAGGCAGCTATCTCAAGGTTATTCAAGTACATCTTTCCTTATCCCCATTCAAAATGCAGGAAAGATTTCACACAGGCTGACAACAAAGATTGTGGAAGGGAGGGAGATCAATTGAATCCATCAACGGGGACTTTAGGCTGCAATTCGAGGTAGATGCCTGAAGGTAAGTTTCCATTTAAACTCTGTAGGGCTTGCCTTTCAGTAGACCTGGTAAGAAATTAACTGTACATTTGCCAATCTGTATTCCCACTTCTGACGCAGGTTGACTAAAACATCGCCTGAATGAGAAATTAGCACTGCGAGTGACACAGTTCCAATGTCATGCAAGCTTTCCAAATTTGGAGGCTTCTCCTGAGATTTAAATGCAAACACTAATCACGGTCCCTTTATATTCCCATCAGAATCGAGTATAATACGAGATTAGGAGTTTCTCTTTGAATCTCTAACATGCCAGCTTCCAAATGTGGCAATACAATGCTTCATTTGCTTGTCTTAGAAGGGGGAAGAAACATTTCCCTCAAAAGAAAGAAAGAAAGAAAGAAAGAAAGAAAGAAAGAAAGAAAGAAAGAAAGAAAGAAAGAAAGAAAGAAAGAAAGAAAGAAAGAAATTCACAGCACTGTTATAGCAATAGGATAGCAATAGCATAGCAATTTAGGGTTATATACCACCCCATACTGCTTTACAGCACTATCTGAGTGATTTAAAATGTAGAAGCATTATTTGCATAGTGCATATTGCAATTTACTGCATATTGCATTTTACTGATCTCAGAAGGATGGAAGGCGGAGTCAACCTTGATCTGGTTAGGATCGAACTCCAGGCTGTGGGCAGAGTTTGCCCGCAATACTGCACTTTAACCACTGCGCCACCAAGATTATGTGAGTAACACACTTATCTCTATCCATTGTGCTCAATCTCTATCCATTGAGCCACGCTGGTGGAGTGGTTAGAGTGCAGTACTGCAGGCTATTTCTGCTGACTGCCAGCTGCCTGCAATTTGGCAGTTCAAATCTCACCTGGCTCAAGGTTGACTCCGCCTTCCATCCTTCCGAGGTGGGTAAAATGAGGACCCAAATTGTTGGGGGCAATATGCTGACTCTGTAAACCGCTTAGAGAGGGCTATAAAGCACTGTAAAGCGGTATATAAATCTAAGTGCTATTGCTATTGTGCTTCTCTATCACCTCCCACAATCCCACCTTCTTTGGTCAAAAGTCTGCCTGTGCCTAAATTCAATGTGTCTCATTTATTTATTTATTTATTTATTTATTTATTTATTTATTTATTTATTATTTTCCAAATTTTTATACCACCCATCACACTTGCGTGCCTCTGGGCAATTTGCAGATAAAACAGTAAAATGAAATAAATGCTATTGTTAAAAAAACATGTTAAAAGCTCGATTAAAACAAAGTTAAAAGGGACAATTGTAAAGTTAAAAGCCAGAAGGAGCCTGTTCGGCCCTCCAATCAACCCCAGGGGTGCAAAGCATTCTGGGATTCTGAGGCCAGTCAGCAGAGCCAGGACTTAATGCTCTTCCAGAAGCCCAAGATGGTGAGAGCCTTTTGCCTCTGGGGACAAGCAGAAAGCAAGTCACTGTGCAACAGAAAGAAATCTTTCTTCCTAGACCCCACCAATCAAAGCTCTTTAACCAATGGGTTCTGTAATGTGCCCTCCCTGCCTGTTGAGGTACGATGGGTAGATGAAATTGCCTTAGCCATAAAAGCTGGCTGGTGACTTTGGGCCAATTACCAGGAGACTGTAAGTTCTAGTTCCACCTTCAGCATGAAAGCTGGCTGGTGATTTTGGGTCAATCACCAGGAGACTGTGAGTTCTAGTCCCACCTACGGCATGAAAGCTGACTGGTAACTTTGGGCCAATCACCAGGAGACTGTGAGTTCTAGTACCACCTACGGCATGAAAGCTGACTGGTAACTTTGGGCCAATCATCAGGAGACTGTGAGTTCTAGTCCCACCTACGGCATGAAAGCTGACTGGTAACTTTGGGCCAATCACCAGGAGACTGTGAGTTCTAGTACCACCTACGGCATGAAAGCTGACTGGTAACTTTGGGCCAATCACCAGGAGACTGTGAGTTCTAGTCCCACCTACGGCATGAAAGCTGACTGGTAACTTTGGGCCAATCACCAGGAGACTGTGAGTTCTAATCAGTGGTGAAATCCAAATTTTTTTACTACAGGTTCTGTGGGCGTGGCGTGTGGTGCCATGCCCACCACACCACACCACACTTCCAGGGGAAGGATACTGCAAAATCCCCATTTCCTGCCCACTCCTAGGGGAAGGATATTGCAAAATCTCCATTCCCACCCCACTCTGGGGCCAGCCAGAGGTGGTATTTGCCGGTTCTCCGAACTACTCAAAATTTCCACTACCGATTCTCCAGAACCTGTCAGAACCTGCTGGATTTCACCCCTGGTTCTAATCCTTCTTTAGGCATGAAAGCCGGCTGGGTGACTTTGGGCCGGTCATTCTCTCTCAGCCCAACCCACCTCAAATGGTTCTTGATGTGTAGGATATAGAAGGATGAGGAAGGTGTGTTGGGTATATTCCCAGCCTTGAGTTATTTGTAAAAATAACAAAGATGGAATTCATATAAAATAAAATAATAATAATTTTTAAAAAATGGGATGAGAGGGTTCCTTAGATAACCTGGTCCCATGCCATAAAGGACTTTAAAAGCGTGACCAACACCTTAAATTGCACCCATAAGCAAATTGGCACTCAATGTTCCAAAGGTGTTACATATGCAACCCTAAGGGCACCCAAACTGCTTATGCCACCTCATTCTGCACCAGCTGCAGCTTCTGAATATTGTTGTGACCCAGGCCCAAGTAGTTAGTATTAAATGCAAACAGTTTGAAAACAGACTTTATTAGAACAGCTGAGAATTAACTCATTCTCAGTGTAGTCCAAACTAAATTAAAACAAATTATTCAGAACACCATTCCTCAGTTTATCACCGACCTTGGTATAATTAGGCAAACTGCCAAAGGCTTTTCTTGGCAAAAGTTCAGAAGCAGAAGACACCGACAAGAAATGAATACAGTGAAACAAGAAAAATTCTCTCAACGTTGTTTTCCGGCAAAGAGGCCAAGAGCTGTTGCTGGTCTTTTAAGCCTTATGGGAGGGGCCAATCATTTCTTGGCCCTACTCCCGAATCGTCCTCTCTGCTTTAGCTGCTCCTGCCTTCTGGCAGCTCTTCTCATGAGCGCACTAGGAACAGGCTCCTCCTGTTCCTCTGCCTCTCTACTGTCAGCCTCTGGAGGCTCCGAAGTCCGCACATCACTCCCCCATGGCCCTGGCCCCATCTCTGCCTCTGACGCAGAGCCCTCATCCGGGCCTTCCCCAGCCTCCAGGACTGGCCCATGTTCTTCCTCAGCCTCATCACTGTCCGACTCTGCTGCCAGCTCCGCAGGCTGCTGGCGGACCGGAACAAATATTCTTTCAAGGCTAACCCTATATAAAGTGCATTTCAGTACAGGTGGTCCTCAACGTATGACCACAACTGAGCCCAAAATTTCTTTTGTTAAACAAGATAGCTGTTAGATGAGTTTTGCCCCATTTTACAATTTTTCTTGCTGCAGTTGTTAAGCAAACCGCTATGGCTGTTAAGTTAGTAATGCAGTTGTTAAGTGAATCCGGCTTCCTGGCTGATTTTGATGGTCAGAAAGTTACAAAAGATGATCACATGACCCCAGGACACTGCAACCGTCATAAATATGAGTCAGTTATCAAGTATTTGAATTTTGATCACTTAACTATGGGGATGCTGAGTGGTGCAGTGGCCTAGAGGTAGAGCTTTCACCTTACAATCAGGAGGCTGTGAGTTTGATCCTAGGTAGAGGCAGATATTTCTCTCTGGGCACGATGAGAATATATTTGCTGAATACAACTCTGCATTGGCGACAGGAAGGTCATCCAACCAGTAAACACTCAGCTCCATTCAGTTGCCCAGGCTCCACCCTGCAAGGGATTATGGGGTCATTAAAAGAAGGTGATGAACTATCGGGATGCTGCAAAGGTTGTAAGTATGAAAAACGATCATAAATTACATTTTTCAATGATGTTGTAACTTTGAATGGTCACTAAATGAAGGATTGTAAATTGAGGATATGGGGGATGCCCAGAATGTGGGATGTGGATTGTTTATATCTTTGGTTACTCTGACATGAATTCAGTTTGATACAGTTTGGAGCTGATTGAAGGGGGGAGAGCTGAGGAGGATGGAGTCTTTAGCCAAAATAACATAGCTACCGTGTTTCCCCGAAAATAAGACCCTGTCTTATATTTTTTTGAACCCCAAAATAAGCGCTTGGCCTTATTTTTGGGGAGGTCTTATTATTTTGGGGCATGTAGAGCAAGATGGGGCTCCTCTTGCAATCTTACCTGATTTCCAGCTCTGTATTTAAATATTTTCAGGGAGGGCTTATTTTCGGGGGGGCTTATATTAGTACATGCACTCAAAAAGCCTAATTGGGCTTATTATCAGGGGATGTCTTATTTTCAGGGAAA
Organism: Pantherophis guttatus; assembly: GCF_059756535.1. Classification (NCBI taxonomy): domain Eukaryota; kingdom Metazoa; phylum Chordata; class Lepidosauria; order Squamata; family Colubridae; genus Pantherophis; species Pantherophis guttatus. The sequence continues at coordinate 334,441,392 of NC_142063.1, read as the reverse complement.
TAGGGTAGTCAATGAGTCAAGTACATTGCAACGGCTGGCTGGCCAGAGGAGGAGAAGTCGCCAAGCAACCATCTCTCATCTTGGTTGGACAATGTGACAGGTTGTTTTGGAAAATTGAGAAACTTCTACTTATACTGGGGTGGAAAGTGTGGGAACTTTCAGTACTGGCTTTCCACCAGCTCGTGCCAAGATGATGTATCTAAATAAATTTGTTCTTTGAGGAAATGAAATGCCTCGGAGTTCGATTTGTGGTAGGTACATTACTTGGAACCTGGCATGAGTTTGACTGAAAGAAGAGTTAATGCTATGAAATCATCCACATAATGTGATCCTGGTACCAACCTGCTTTCTTAAACAACAGGCTCTCAGCCTAGTCAAAAGCAGAGATAACTGCTTAATACCTCCTCTGGTGAAGGTCTTTTTCAGATGACCTTTTAGTAAACAGCAGCTTTTTCTGCTGCGTATATAACACCCAGCTTTGAAGAATGAGCAACCCGAGAGGGATAAGAGCATTTAAGCTCGACCTATAGATGCCAGGGTTGAAAAGATGCCTTTGAAACGTATCTTTGGGGTTCATTGTTCAAAAGGAAACACCCATAAACCCATTTGAAATCCATTCTCTCCCCCCCCCCACCCATCTGTTTTGCAGATATTCTACAATTTTCCTCCTGGGAGCAATAGCTTCTTCTTTCTGTGGCACAGGATGAATTGTGCATGAAGCTCTCCTGTCACATCTATATCAAGCAGAAAGCGGAAGAGAAATGATCTTTATTTCTAAAAAAATAAAATCGAGTTTACCAGGGGAGGAGGAAGAAATGGAAAAACCCATTAATTTTTAGCCCTTTCACAGAATAGAATTTAACTCTACCGATACTCTTCAATAGATATCTCTGGCATAAAAGTAGCTTTTAAGAAGAGGGAGTTTAAAGTGGTTTTGTTAAAAGTAATTATGGTTAATTGGTTTCCTCCTGCGTGTAGGGTTGGCAAAAATAAAATTCAAGGCCCCACTCAGCCAACTTTTGGGGTGACCTAGACCCGATCCATCTATTCCAGGCCAGGCTGCTTCACAAGGAAAAGTAAGAAGGAGAAATGTTGAATTCTTGGAAGAGTGGAAGGATGGAAGCGTAACAGATAAATAAATGGCAAAATGAAGTCTAATTGTACTTTAAAGCATCAAGAGTGCTCTGTAAGATCCACATCAGTCTTGCTACCTCACTACAGAATGTCTTTCAAATGACGTTAATAAAAATGAAAAGCATTTATTACGGTCTCAGGAGAAAGGAAGAGATGCCTGCATGACTGTATGTGTTGTTGTTAGTTGCAAAGTCATGTCCAACACATCGTGACCCCATAGACAACGTTCCTCCAGGCCTTCCTGTCCTCTACCATCCTATGGAGTCCATTTAAGCTCATGCCGACTGCTTTGGTGAATCCATCCAGCCACCTCATTCTCTGTTGTCCCCTTCTTCTTTTGCCCTCAATCTTTCCCAGCATTAGGCTCTTCTCCAGTGAGTCCTTCCTTCTCATTAGATGACCAAAGTATTTGAGTTTCATCTTCAGGATCTGGCCTTCTAATAAGCAGTCAGAATTGATTTCCTCTAGGACTGACCGGTTTGATCGCCTTGCAGTCCAAGGGACTCGCAGGAGTCTTCTCCAGCACCATCGTTCAAAGGCCTTAATTCTTTGGCGCTCAACCTTCCTTATGGTCCAACTTTCACAGCCATACATTGCAACTGGGAAAACCATAGCCTTAACTATACGCACTTTTGTTGATAGGGTGATGTCTCTGCTTTTTAGTAACCTATCTACATTTGCCTTAGCTTTCCTATGGCAACTGTCTTTTAATTTCTTGCAGTCCCTGTATGTAACATGACTGTATGTAAGCCAATGCAAATTATTTTGTAGGGGAAGGAGTAGCAGACCATAGGGAGGAGTTAAAAGAGTGATCAGCCTAGAATCCTTATATAGCTACAAGCAAACTAAGTGCACCACCCCATACTTTTGACCCTTATTTAACCCCAAGCAGGTGTTAACTGTGAGTAATAATGATTAATGACAGGCATGAAAGATCAGGTCTACACCTGAAGGTCCAATTAAACTGATTTATTACTAATCATGCCTATGGACAAGAATCTTCTTAACTAATAGCACCTACTTCGAGTTAAACAAGGGTGAATGGAAATCAAAGGGAATTGGACTTAGTTCACTTGTGGCTATGTAGGGATTCTAGGCTAATCCCTCTTTTGACTCTGCCCCCAGGTTTTGCCTCTCCTTCTACTACACTACACTCCTTCCTTCAATGGTTGGTATTGTGGCAGGTTGTTAAACCACCTAATTAGAATATTGGCAAGAAAGCCTTTAGGTCAGTGATGGTTAACCTTTTCCGGACCAAGTGCCCAAAGTGTGTGTGCACCCCCAAAATGCAATGCGTGCATTACCCCTGTGCATGTGCCCCATCCACCACACACCCCTGTGCATGCGCATGCGCTCCACCCCATGCATTCACACACAACCCCCATGCCCCCCTGTGCATGTGTGTGCATCTCTGCATGCACCGAGCCCCCCGCATGTGCCCCACCACATTGCCCCATGCATGTGCCCTCCTGTGCATGTGCCCCACCCCCCATGCATGCGTGGCAGAGACCTGAAGACCAGCTGGCTGGCGGGAGGCATGCAGACATGCGCGGCAGAGCTGAGCTGCGGAGACGGCTCGCATACCCACAGAGAGGGCGCTGCGTGCCACCTCTGGCATGCGTGCCATAGGTTCACCATCACGGCTTTAGGTGATGTGAGAAGAAAAAACTCCATGCGACCTTGCCATCCATGCCACTCACTATAAACCTGTCCATCTCTGACCCATCAGTGAACCCCAGACAATAAAACAAAAGATTGCTTAAGACTTTCCACTGTTTCTGACACCTAGGCTGAAACTAAGCATGCCTTTAGCTAGAAAATTGGAAAACACCAGCAACTTAATTAAAATCCCCTCAAGGGATGAAAATCTTTTACACACACAATAGGCCTCCCTCAACTTCAAATCTATCACCTAAGGTCAACACCTGGGCTCACAGAAGGAAAAAGATTGCAAAACCCTGCAGGGTGAGAATTTCCTCTCTACTGGACCCAGCATATTTCGGGATGGGTGGGAACGGACTACATTCACGCATTTCTACAACAAAAGATAGAACTTTTCAGGACTAAAATACACACATGGTTGGAAAAAATGATAGAGAGACATATTGACTTTAAACCAGAGATATTTTTATTAGGGATTTACCAGAGACATATAATAAGAGAATTGCAATATTTAATTGTGAATGTTTTAACAGCGGCTAGAATTGTATTTGCTAAAAACTGGAAAGGAGAGAAGATACCTACTGATGATGAAGTTATTAAGAAGATTATGGACTGTGCTGAAATGAGTAAATTGACATTTGAAATCAGAGAACAGGAAGAAAAACAATATTATTTGATATGGGATTTGTTTTATCAATGGATAGATAACAAAATATGGAGATGAAATATGAAACATGAAATTGATGTAAAGATAAAATATGTGAGGTTCTTTTTTATGAGAAATAAGCTTTTGTTACAAATTGGTATTTTGAAGATGGGATTAAGCACAAAAGAATTTTAACTGATCGACACACTGTCTGTAATTGTTTGGAATGATGATGGTTTTATGTTTTGTTTTTGTTTTAAAATAAAAAAGTTTTTTCAAAAAAAATAAAAAGATAGAACTTTCCATAAATGTGGACCAAACTTTTGTTTCAATTTGTGGCCAGCTTCAATTGCTAAGCTGCCTTGTTTTGCTGTCAAATAAGTTTCAACTCTGCTTCAAGCAATTATCCTGTTTTGTTTGAAAACCTGGCTCAGGACGGGTCACAATTTCTTCTAATAGTTACTTACTTATTTAGTTCTGCCTTTAAATCAGTCTTCCTTATTGGTGAGTGCCTGGACAATTCTAAGCAATTTTCTTGGCAACATTTTTGGAAGTGATTGCCAAGTAGTTGTCTTTTTTTAATAATTGAGAGAGTGGGGTTGGCTCAAGTCACTAAACTGGCTTTGTGTCGAAGATCAGAATACAACTCGCAGCCTCCTGCATGCTAAAGACTGGTGCCTTTAACCACTACACCAAAACGGGCCCTCTACTATTAATTACTAGAACAATTATGGCTAACCTTTTCCGGACCGAGTGCCCAAAGTGAGCGCGCACATGCATGTGAATGCGTGCATGTGTGCCCGAACCCCCAAAATGCGATGTGTGCACTCCCCCTGCATGCTGCCCACCCCTGCACATGTGCACGCCCCTGCATGTGCCCCCCTGCACGCATGCACGGTCCCCCTCGTGTGCCCCGCCCCCCTGCACATGTGTGGCAGAGACCCAAAGACTAGCTGGTAGGTGGGAGGCACGCGCGCATGTGCGGCGGAGCCGAACTGGGGTGACAGCTCGCGTGCCCACAGAGAGGGCACTGCGTGCCACCTCTGGCACGCGTGCCATGGGTTCACCATCACAGTACTAGGAGTTACGGGTTGTTTCATTCGAACCCATAACTAAAATCTAAGCAGTTTAAATACTTCAATACTATGCATTGTATAACAAAAAGTATAAACACCAAATCAATATGTCGATCAATAGCCAATAACAGCAGCATCTTCCTCCCATCGACTAGGAAGAATATCTTCACAGTAGTAAAGTCCACCCTTGTTATAGAAAGAAAGGAAGGAAGGAAGGAAGGAAGGAAGGAAGGAAGGAAGGAAGGAAGGAAGAAAGAAAGAAAGAAAGAAAGAAAGAAAGAAAGAAAGAAAGAAAGAAAGAAAGAAAGAAAGCATTTGTAAAGCATTTGTAAATTGTGAAGCACTTAAAACTGATTTTGGAGACAGGGAGAAATGAGCAAACCATTAAAGGGAGGACTTGCAGGACCCATCCTCCTGGATCGGCTCATTACTTGAACATTGCCTATTGTTGAAGGTCCTTGTTCTTACTCAGAATACTAGCTGTGTTTAGGATACTGAGAGAGATTGAGAGAGGGTGGATGCTCATCATGGAACCCTTTATTTGTTTACTAAATTTATATGCTGCTCATATCCCTGTCCGAGGTATCGAGTGTGATCCTGAAACTGAATCTTATCCAAACTATGAACAAGGACAATAGGATTTCAAGGAATCAAGTAGAAACTAGGTTGATCCTAGTAGGCTGTTGGTCTAAGGAACTCATGAATCAAAGCAGTTTAATGTTGATGTTAGCTTACCCATCATGAACTGAAATAGACACAAGAGTCATTCAGGGCCTAAGCCAGGATGTTTCTTAAAGCTTCTCCATTCTCCTGGGAGTAGGCATTATTGGGATGTAATTTCCTCCTAGAATTTCTCTAAAAAATATTCTTTACACCATATCTAATACCACACCTTTCCTGACTGTTAGAACAATTAATCAGTGGAATGACTTGCCTCCAAAAGTTGTGGATGCTCCAACACTGGAAGCTTTTAAAAAAGAGATTGGACCAGGGGTGAAATGCTCCCGGTTCAGACCGGATCACCTGATCTGGTAGCGATGGAGGCGGGTGGTTCGGAGAACCGGTAGCAAAAATCCCTGGCCAACCCCATGCCCAGCTGAGCCACACAATCATCAGAGGCTTTTTTTTTAATTTTAAAAGCATTTTTTCTACAACCAAAAGGAAAAAAAGCCTCTGCTGATCAGGCAAGACAGCTGGGATCGTCAGAGGCTTTTAAAAGCATTTTTTTTACAACCTCTTCAGCCTAAGAGGTTGTAAAAAAAATGGTTTTAGAAGTAAAAAAAAAAAATTGGCCATGCCCACCCAGTCACATTACCCCACCACCACCAAGCCACACCCACAGAACCGGTAGTAACAAATTTTAGATTTCACCACTGGTGTATTCTGAGTCCCTTGCCCTGCCCATTATCCAGCTCTGGGCTCTGCTGTCTCTTATCTGACAACATTAGATAAGACAATGTTATCTGACAAAGTTAGTATTGGAAGAAGGAAGATTTTCGTCGGGTCCTAAAAAACTCATCTCTTTCAGTTAGCCGGTCTCTCTTGATTTTATGATTTTATGGTTGGTTTTAAATTTTGATATGGATTTTAAATTGATAAATTTTAAACTATGGGCCAAATTTAATTATTTTAAATCTATTTTTAATCGTACTTTATGTATAAATGTTTTTATTTTGGCTGTTCACCGCCCTGAGTCTGAAAGGAGAAGGGCGGTATAGAAATTCGAATAATAAATAAATAAATAAAAATAAATTTGCCTACGATTGAAGAATGGACACTAAAAGTAGCAAATTTAGCAGAGATAGCCAAAATTTCAGCATATTTGAAGGACTATTCAAATGAAAGATATATTTTGGAATGGAGAAGATGGATTGACTATATTCAAAACAAATATCGGACTAAAAAGTTTCAAATAGTTTATGAATGAAAATAGAGATTTTTAAAAAGTACTTATATTTAGTCAAGTAAAAGGGGAGTTAAAGTACAAAAGGAAGATAGGAGTCTATAGATGGTTAGCTTATGTTTGTTGAATGCTATACCCTGTATTTTGCTCTGGGAAGTCGGGGTGGGGGAGGGTTGAGGAGGGAGTGGGGAGGTGATATGGGAAAATATTTGTAAAATTCTCTAAAACTTTTCAATAAAAAAAAAGTTTTTTAAAAAGTTGGCCACGCCCACTCAGTCATATTATCCCCCCCAAGCCACGCCCACAGAACCGGTAGTAACAAATTTTACATTTCACCACTGGATTGGACAACCACTTGCCTGAAATGTTAGAGTTTCCTGCTTGAGCAGTGGGTTGGACTAGAAGACCTCCAAGTTCCCTTCCAATTCTGGTATTCTGGTATTCTGGCATCTGCCTCTTATATGCTTCTCTCTTATCTTTCTTCTTTCCAAAACAGTGAAATATAAATGTTGAGGGTCATAGGCACCTTTGGAATTTTGAGTCAAGTGTGGGTGTTCTTGCAAAGTGGTTGCCATGGTGATTGTGCCCAGGAATAGAATGATATACAAGAGGTAACCTGATGTATTTGGTGCTCTCTAAAAGCATAAGGTATCCAATTTCTCCTTGATCCCGTATTAAGTAGGAGGGCACTCTGCTGGGTGAAGATGGTTGGACCCAACCCTTGGACTTACAAACCTTTGCTTGAGAAACGAGTAAGGAGTTTTGAATCGCTCCTTCTTGTGTGCAACCTTTCCTAGAACACAGACTAGAATACAGAATTACAGAGTAGGAAGGGACTTTGGAGGTCTTCTAGTCCAACCCCTGTTTAAAACAGGAGAAGCTGTACCATTCAGAACAAATAACTATCCAATCTCTTCTTAATAACCTCCAGTGATGGATCACCCACAACTTCTGGACGCAAGTTGTTCCACTGATTAATTGTTCTTACTGTCAGGAGATGTCTCCTTAATTCTAGGTTGGATCTCTCTTTGATAAACTTCCACTTATGACTTCTAGTCTTGCCCTCAGATGCGGTGGAGAATTAGCTGGATCCCTCTTCTCTGGGACAGTCCCACAAATATTGAAAGACTGCTAGCACATCACACCTAGTTTTTCTCTTCATTAGACTAGACAGACTCAATTCCTGTAGCCATTCATTGTATGCCTTAGCCTCCAGCCTCCTAATCATCTTTGTTGCTCTTCTCTGCACTCTTTCTAGACTCTCAATATCTTTTTTTATATCATGGGGACCAAAACTGGATGGAGTGTTTCAAGTGTGGTCTTACCAGGGCAGTTTAAACAGTAGTAACATTTTGGGTGATCTTGATACTTAATATTAGACATGGTGGTGCAATTTTGGAATGACGGGATTTGTGTGAGGATGTCATCAAATGTTGTAATTTCGACAGCACTGTAGCTTGCCACAGATGCTGTGGGGCTGTTCTAATTTGAAAATTAAAAGTCCAATCTTTTCTTAAAAATCTCAAATGGTGGAGCACCCTTTTCTGTTTCATTGATTGTTATTTTATGGTAAGATGGGTGGCTAATAAAATAGGTAGGTAGGTAGAAAGGTAGGTAGGTAGGTAGGTAGGTAGGTAAGTAGGTAGGTAGGTAGAGATAGATAGATAGATAGATAGATAGATAGATAGATAGATAGATAGATAGATGATAGATGATGGATGGATGGATGGATGGATGGATGGATGATAGATAGATAGATAGATAGATAGATAGATAGATAGATAGATAGATGATAGGTAGTAGGTAGATTGATTGATGGATGGATGGATGATAGATAGATAGATAGATAGATAGATAGATAGATAGATAGACAGACAGACAGACAGACAGACAGACAGACAGACAGACAGACAGACAGTTCTCACTGTCAGGAAATTTCTCCTTAGTTCCTGATTGGCTCTTTCCTTGATAAGTTTCCATCCATTGCTTCTTGTTCTGCCCTCTGGTTTTTTGGAGAATAGGTTGGCCCCCTCTTCTCTGGGATAGCCCCTTAGATATTGGAACCCTGCTATCATGTTACCCCTAATCCAGTGGTGGGATTCAGCCAGTTCGCACCACTTCTGGAGAACCGGTTGTTAACTTTCTGAGCAGTTTGGCAAACTGGTTGTTGGAAGAAATCATTAGGGCAGAGAACCGGTTGTTAAATTACTTGAATCCCACCACTGCCCTAATCCTTCTTTTCATTAAACTAGAGACATACCCAATTCTTGCAACCATTCTTCATATGTTTTAGCCTCCAGTCCAATGAAGAGGAAACAACACGATGTTTCCAGAATAAATGGGGTTCAACATTTTCACCCTATCTATTCTTGGAAGTTGCATTTCTTTCCCCGTTCCATATGCTTCATTATAAAATTGCTATTAAAAAAAGGGTGGGGGAGGGAGTCCAACTTTATTCTGATCAATATACAATGATTTTTAGGTCAGGCACAGTGACTTGCTTCCATTTCAATTGCCGCTTCCTTCCTGTCTCCTATTCCAGTTAGCTGCACACTCTTCCTCTAACAGCTTCTCTCGCTGAAAACGTTAGGATTCTCCACTCTTGCATTAAATCCGATTTTACACATTTTATGACTTGTCATAGTGAAATAATCTAAAATAGCCAGGAAACCTAGGATAGGCTTTAGATGAAAGCTTAAGTGGGGAGAAGGGGTGAGGAAGGCTTTCTATTCAGAATCCTTGAACTACTTTGTCAATGTCACTTTTGTGCCATTTTCAAACCCTCTCATTTGATTCATCGTTAGACCAACTTTTTAAAGAAGGGGGCATTTGTGATTCTCAAAATACAGAAGAAGCTATGTCTAGCTTCAAAAGTGTAACTTTTCTTTCTTTAAGAGTCAACTTATTGACTCTGTCAATATTATTATTGGGTATGTTGTAGTTTAATGAATGGAAGGACCAGGGGTGACATGATAGCAGTCTTCCAATACCCCACAAAGAAGAATGGGTCAACCTATTCTCCAAAACACCTGAAGGCAGGACAAGAAGCAATGGGTGGAAACTAATCAAGGAGAGAAGCAACTGGAACTAAGGAGAAATTCCCTGACAGTTAGAACAATCTACCAGTGGAACGACTTGCCTCTAGAAGTTGTGGGTACTCAAATGCTGGAAGATTTTCAGAAGAGACTGAACAACCATTTGTCTGAAAGTTTCCTGCCTAAACAGAGGGTTGGACTAGAAGACCTCTGAGGTCCCTTCCAACTCTTATCTTCTTCTCTTCTCTTCTCTTCTCTTCTCTTCTCTTCTCTTCTCTTCTCTCTCTCCTCTTCCCTTCCCTTCCCTTCCCTTTTCTTTTTTTTTCTCCAATTTTTATTTATAAGTATAAACTAAACAGAACAATGAAACGTACAAAACATAAAAACATATAAACATCCATTTCAATACATGTCCAGTTTGTTGCAACTATAATATACATTTCTCTTAGTATTTTGAGTCTTCCTTATTTGGTCATTCCCTTTTATCTATCTAATATTGATCTTTGTTGACCTTCCCTTCCATTTTCTATTGTCGTGCAATTGCTCTGTAGACCAAATGCTGGATTGCTTTTATTTTCAGATCCTTTATTTTCAGATCCTTTGAAATGCACAAATGCCTATTTGCTCTTAGACTCTAGAAAGAGTCTCAACATCTTTTTTTATATTGTGATGGCCAAAATTGGATGCAGTATTCCAAGTGTGGTCTTACCAAATTTTAAACATGTGGGAGGGGGGTTATGTTGCTTTCTTTTCTCTTTTGCGCAATGTTGTCTATTCCTTGCATTGGAAAGTCTTATGAACAGAGAAGGCAAAACATAAACACAAGTAAACAGGCTGCCACAAAGAAGAGGGAGTCAAGCTATTCTCCAAAGCACCTGAGGGCAGGACAAGAAGCAATGGGTGGAAACTAATCAAGAAGAGAAGCAACTTAGAACTAAGGAGAAATTTCCTGACAGTTAGAACAATTAATCAGTGGAACAACTTGCCTCCAGAAGTTGTGAATGCTCCAACACTGGAAGTTTTTAAGATGATGTTGGATAACCATTTGTCTGAAGTGGTGTAGGGTCTCCTGCCTAAGCAGAGGGTTGGACTAGAAGACCTCCCTTCCAACTCTGTTATTCTATTCTGTTCTATTCTGTTCTATTCTATTCTATTCTATTCTATTCTATTCTATTCTATTCTATTCTATTCTATTCTATTCTACTCTACTCTACTCTACTCTACTCTACTCTATTCTATTCTATTCACACTAAGGTTGTAACCTTTTGTCAAGATATTGACTGGTCACTTTTGAAAGGTGGCCTACAATATTGTTTCCTTTTTGTCCCCTTTGATTAAATAAAAAAGAATTATGAAACTGATAAGGCACTTCTGTTGTACCAAAAGCAGCCAAGCTGAAGGCAAGATGAGTAGAAATGAGCTAAGGGTGAAGAATTAAAACAGCACATCTTACATGGTCACCTACCAGCCTGCGGTGAATTCCACATGAGCATCAAAGAAGCCCGTGATATGCCCTGAGGCCACTTTCCAGCCTTCAATGCGAGCTCGGATCAAACCTTCTCTTTTCTGGTTACGGACTACCTTCACCAGGCCTGGATATCTCTTGTTGACATATTCTTCCAGTGGTGCCTTCAATTCTTCTAGAAGGAGAAGGAAAAACAATGAGCAAATACAAGAAGCTTGGGTGCCCATTTCACAGTATGTAGCCAAAGAACATCTGCACTCCCTGACTCTGTGGTTACTTCCCCAAACCCCCAAAACTTTAACCTTAGACTGTCTACTGTCGACCTCACCCCATTCCTAAGAGGTCTGTAAGGGGTGTGCATAAGTGCACCAGCGTGTCTACCGTCCCTGTCCTACTATCCCCATTTATTCGTATCCTTATCCTGTATTCATAATCATGTTTATACATATATTTGTTATCTTATACATGTTTGACAAATAAAATAAACAAATAAATCTTTTTTTTTTTTTTGAGGTTCTCCAAATCCACTTCGATAGCAATAGCACTTAAACTTATATACCACCCCATAGTGGGCAGTATACAGAATTAGCCTGCAATACTGCATTCTAACTACTGCACCACCTTGGCTCTCGACTAATAGAAATCTGTAGGATGGCTTCCCATCCTTTTGAGAAAGGAAACAAAGGAAGATGTTGGCATATAGCACTTAGACTTATATACCGCTTCATAGTGCTTTACAACCAGTGGGTGGGATTCAAGTAATTTAACAACCGGTTCTCTGCCCTAATGATTTCTTCCAACAACCAGTTTGCCAAACTGCTCAGAAAGTTAACAACCGGTTCTCCCGAAGTGGTGCGAACTGACTGAATCCCACCACTGTTTACAACCCTCTCTAAGCAGGTTGCAGAGTCAGCATATTGCCCCCAACAATGTAGGTCTTCATTTTACTGACCTCAGAAGGATGAAAGGATGAGTCAACCTTGAGCATATCAGGATCGAACTCCTGGCAGTGGGCAGAATTAATCTGCAATACTGCATTCTAACCACTGCGCCACCACAGCTCTTGAAAGAGGCAGAAATCTTTGAAAGAATCCACTCTCAGAAGGCATGGTCCAGACTTTTTTGTATCTTTGTCCCACCCTTTATGGCTCCTTGCTCTTAAAAAAATATTAAGCATAGTTTTCCAGCTAACCAAAAAAATCCTTCATCTGACATTTGGACATTGTCTCAATTGATCAACCGGTTTACACTGGCAAATAGCTTATTATCAGAATTTGCTCAAGCCAAGGTAGGCCCTGTGGTTCCCCTTGAGGAGATGGGACCAAAATGTTCAGACCTTTTGCTATTCATTTTATTGGGGGATTTTGGTGTTTGGTGATTTGGAGTTATATAGCATCTTAAGACTTGCAGAGGTCCCTAGATGTTATAGAAAAGGGATCCCCAACACTCGTTCCATGACCCAATGCCAGATCGCAGCCCCTTTGGAACTGGGCCACGGAAGTGGCGTGTGGGTGTCCATGCATGTATCAAACCCTGAAGTCCGGGGTTTGCCATGACAGGGCAGGACGGAGCACTGGTGAAGGGGGGTGTCGGAACTGCAGTGACGGAAGCAATGGAGCACTGGTGATAGGGGGCGTGTAGGAAAGACTGCAGCAGCGACGGAGGCAGCGACCGGGCTCAGCTGCAAAACAGGGAGGCATGGCGATGTGAGGGAAACTGCCAGCAGAGATCAGAAGCTCCAAGTGACAACCAACTATTCTGGCCTGAAAAGAGCCTTGGTGGCGCAGCAGACTAAAGCACTGTTAAGTAACACCAGCTGCCTGCAATTACTGCAAGTTCAAATCTCACCAGGCTCAATGTTGACTCAGCCTTCCATCCTTTCGAGGTAGATAAAATGAGGACCCGGATTGTGGGGGCAATAAACTGACTTTGTATAAAAAAGAACACCACGGGGGGGAGGGCGGGGGGGAAGCCCTACTAAGCAGGTATATACAAAAATATGAAGGCTATTGCTTAACGCATTGTAAGCCACCCTGAGTCTCTGGAGAAGGGCGGCATATAAATCAAATAAATAAATAAATAAATAAACAAACAAACAAATAAATAAATAAATAAATCAGCTGTTCTGGGGTCAAGCAGAGCCCCGCTCGCCAAACTAACACATGACTGACGATGGGCGAGCCCAGCCAGGGGGAAGAGGGCATGGCCCACCTAAGTAAAGCATGCTGGGAGGCGGAAGCTCCCAGCACTGACTTTGCATCTTTACAGACTGCTATTTTGCTGCTGCTAGAACTCAACGTGTGCCAGAGTCCGGCTGAATAAAGCCAGTTAGCCTACAAGCGTGTGCCGTTTTTGTACTGATTTAGGTCCGGAGCTCGGACTGTTGAGAGCGTGCTCACGTGTGTGAAGGCGCATTTGTGAAAATAGTGCACACGCATGTACACCCTTGCATTTATTCCCTCTCCCCACCCTACCCTGCTGCCATCACCTCCCCCGGTCCACTGAGTTGGAAAGATTAGAGACCTCTGTTATAGAAGACTCTTCAAAGTGAGGTATAGATCTTAGGAAAGATAAAGTTTGGTTAACTCCACATTTCCCATGATAAGTTAGATGAGAGGGAATTAGCTTAACTTTATGATTCATTACCAAAGTAGGTAACATTATCATTGCATTGATGATGTTACCTACTTTGGTAATGAAATGTCTGCAAGAAAACCACCAAGCTCAGAGAGCACTAAGGACACCAAAACAAATGTAGGTGTTTCCATACATATTTTTGCAAGCCAGATGTTCACCCGATTTTAAAACTATTTTTATTTTATTCAAAAAAAGTTAAAATATAAAACAAACAAAACAAAACAAACAAGACATTAAAAAGAAAAAGGTGCACTAAAAAAAAGACTAACACATATATATACACATATTGTCCTCCCTAATTAAATGCTGATTTGTATATTACAACAGGGGTGTCAAACTTGTGGCCTGTGGGCCAGATGCGTCACGCGCTGGCCATGCCCACCCCCAGTTTAGCAAAGAGGGGGAAAGTTGCAATATGTCATGTGATAACATGACATCGCGAGTTTGACACCCGTATTACAACAATATTAGCTTCCCATCCCTTGAGAAACAGGCCCAAAGAATTTTAAATGACTAAACTACTAATTCTATTTACAAATTGTTAACCTGTCATCTATATGCTATATTAATAACAAAATAATTAACAGGAAGAACAGCAGTAATAAAAAAGGACAAGATTAAAATTCCAAACCCCTCTCTCTGTTAAAGGTAAAGGTTCCCCTCTCACATATGTGCTAGTCGTTCACGACTCTAGGGGGCGGTGCTCATCTCCGTTTCAAAGCCAAAGAACCAGCACTGTCCGAAGACATCTCCGTGGTCATATGGCCGGCATGACTAAACGCCAAAGGCGCACGGAAGCTGGGACGGGAGCCCACCCTGTTACGTGGCACTAGGGATTTGAACTGCTGAAGTGCCAATCTTTTGATTGACAAGCACAGCCACTGAGCTTAGCCACTGAGCCACCGCATCCCTTCTGTTAAGTAACTCCTCTGTTAAGAAACTGCTATTGTAATCAACTCGTTAAAAATTTACCACGACTTCTTAACTATCCCAAAACATCCCCAAAATTAATCCTATTAATTTGTCCTGGATCAAATAGCCATATTTGATTCTTAATACCGTCTCTTATCAGTTGTTGTTTGATTAAATGTAATAGGTCCAATCTCCAAAGTCAATTTATCTTTCCATCAAATGGAATTCTTCTCTTTTCTATCCAGTCACCTCTCCTCCCTGTTTTTTATAATGCAACAATCTCAGGATACTGCAAGTAGTGGCCAGCAGCTACTGTCTAAAGATTTAGACAGCACTTCAAATCCAATTTAATGGCACCAAGTTCTATTTATGATTTCTAGTTCTGGTTAGTTGCCCTGTGACATGCTTTGCTGATCTTGGACATACCATAGTTTAGAGCACTAATTTGATGAGATCACAATAGCTCTACTGAAATTTCTGAAATAAATTGAAATGTCATCTTCTTACAGGATTTGAACATCAATTCAGAAACATGTGAAGGCAACGAGGTAGAGTACAGATAGCAACTTACAACACTTGGCTGGAAAAATAACATAGCAGTTGGCCAGAAAGCTAAATTAACAGATGACCTCATTTGAAACTAAGTCAAAAAGATTTAACCTACATGTATGTTGGATAAGTTAAAATTAATATATGGACTGATGATAATATATGGAGATTCCACCACACTGCACACTAATGTGGAATGTACAAACATGACGTTTCTTGAACCTATTAAAAGTGTCATTGTGTTCCAAGGTCAAGGATTTGATGAGCTGATCATAACCGATAACAAATAGCGATTTCTGGTTGACGTCGTGGCAAGAATGGCTGGAAAATAGCGGAGCTGTCGGAAGACCCTAAGGCCGTGATCGCGAACCTATAGCACGCATGCTGGAAGTGGCAAGACATCTCTCCGGACATGTGAGCTATCACCCGTTGCTCTTCCGGATTCTGGCATGCCAGCCAGCTGGTCTTCACACACATGGTAGCACCAGAAACCAGAAGAACAGCTGCCTGGTGCAAATGCATGTTCCAGGCGACTGCTGTTCTGGTTTCTGGCGCGCACATGCACACTGGCCACCTGGTCTTCAGCTTTCTGGTACACATGCATGTGAAGACCAGCTGGCCAGTGTGCATGTGCATGCCAGAAACTGGAAGATCATCTTCCCGACACGCACATGCACACTGGGTGGCTGCTCTTCTGGTTTCTAGCATGTACGCACACTCCCATTTCAGCAGTTGATGCCAGAAAGGTTCGCCAACACTGTCCTAAGGGGTCTAAGCCATCTTGGATGGGTGGTAAAGAAAGGAGAGGTGCTTCATCAACCCCGAGGAATTTCCTCGTTAGGTCCGAAGAAAGTTCTCCCAAACAGCAGCAGGAATGAAGGCCATTTTTTTGGCAAGTCACAAGCTGTGACAACCGGGACAATAACAAATAAAAAACAATAGCAATAGCACTTAGACTTATATACAGCTTCACAGTGCTTTACAGCCCCCTCTAATCAGTTTACAGAGTCAACATATACCCTGAATTGGCATCACAACAATTGAAATAAAGTTGCTACATGGACCAAAACGTGGTTTTCATTCAATAGCTTGGAAAGATGTTTCTAATTTGAGAGAGGCTATAAATCAAAGGAAGCTTTTGTTCCAGGCATTCCATTCTTTTCATTCCTTTGACTTTCTCTACATGTTGAATACTTTTTCTCATTTTTTGTTCTCCTGAAGCTACTAGTCGCAAAAGTGGTTTTTCAAAAGGCAACTGAACTTTCTTTGATTTTCCTTGAAGATGTTTTGCTTCTCATCCAAGAAGCTTCTTCAATTCTGAAGTGAAGAACTAAAGAAGCTTCTTGGATGAGAAGGGAAATATCCTCAAGGAAAAACAAAGAAAGTCCAGCTGCCTTTTGAGAAAGCACCTTTGGGACAATCATGACCTGAATGACTGAGAATCCACATAGACATGAAGCTGCTAGGAGAAGGAAGAGGGATGAAGAGGTGCAGAGGGGGAAGGGGGAAGGGAAAGGGCAAAGGAAATAAATCTTGGTTTGGCATTAAATATGTGGGCACCGTGATTTTCCTAGCCATTTCTGATCCTTGCCCAAAGGAGAAAAGAAGATCCTTAAATGTTCAGATGTAAAATATGGGAGAAATCACTACAGAATTAGTGACATTTAGATTCACATCATGGCAGACAGCCAGCTGCTATAAAGACTGTTCTGAAACATGACATAAAAAATAAAAATGAGATTATTGGAGAAAGGCCATTAGAAGGGACTTTTTTTTTTTTTTTTGATGACTCAGATCCCACTGCCATACCTGGTCAAGTTAATTTCAGTCCAGCTTTATATTCTCTTCTTCACCTTTCTTGGAATGCTAGGCTCAAGGTCAAATGTTCCTCCAAGTTAAAAAGATTGGATAGGATGGGATAGAAAACATCTCTGAGTTTCCTCTGAGAAAGAGGAAAACTCTTTCAGTTTAACATCTGAGTTTCCACACTGCTCTATGTATCATGGTTTGCTTAACCGTGGTTGATTAGTAGACATTAGAAAGACACAATCTGACTTGAATTAAACACTGTAATGGCAGAAATATTCCTTCTGAAATATCTCAAGTTTTCCCTGAAATATCTCAGGGTTTTCACTACACTATTATAACAATAAAAAAGAAATATATTGGGGTTGGTGCTATTGCCTTTCCTTTCCTTCTCCCCTTTCTCCTCCCCTTCCCCTTCCCCTTCCCCTCCTCTCTCCTCCCTTCCTCCCTTCCTTCCTTCCTGTGTTCCAATATCTCAGGAGCTGCCACATAAAAGAGGGAGTCAAGCTATTCTCCAAAGCACCTGAAGGTAGGACAAGAAGCAATGGGTGGAAACTAATCAAGCAGAGAAGCAACTTAAAACTAAGGAGAAATTTCCTGACAGTTAGAACAATCAATCAGTGGAACAACTTGCCTCCAGAAGCTGTGAATGCTCCAACATTGGAAGTTTTTAAGAAGTTGTTGGATAACCATTTGTTTGAAGTGTTGTAAGGTTTCCTGCCTACGCAGGGGGTTGAAGACCTCCAAGGTCCCTTCCAACTCTATTCTATTCAATTTCAACTCCTGGGAATTACATGGACATGTCAATGTAGTAGTCTTGGCAATAACATGGAAGTGGTTTGACATTGCCATTTTCTGATATATATTTTTATTTCTGATTTTGTCTACACCCCAAGAATTTCTTAATGGTCTTCCTTCCGAGGAAGGAAACATCCAACCCTTTTTAGCTTCTGAGCCCAAGCAGGTGGGTCAAATGCTGCTACCTGATAAAATGTAAAGAAATAATCTACGCAATGCCCCTTTTCCAATTTTCCCAGTAGTAAAGTAATGGCAGTGAGAGTTGGACTATAAGAAAGGCTGAGCACCAAATAATTTATACTTTTAAATTGTGGTGCTGGAGAAAACTCTTGAGAGTCCCTTGGACTGCAAGGAGATCAAATCAGCCAATCCTAAAGGAAATCGACCTTGACTGTTCTTTGGAAGAACAGTGTCAGGCCTGGATGCCATCTTTTTCACTGGGCCTTCAGACCTGCCACATTTACTGCTGTGGGAAACTGGGAGGGGGAGCCAGGGTGATATATAGTCATAATAACATTCCTTTCTCAGAAAGTCAAGGACATCTTGCCCTGCACCTGGAGGGATGTGACTGGGAGGCATCTCCAGTTGGGATGGTGCTTTGATTGGGCCAGGTGATGGGCTTGTGGGTGCAGGGGAAGGGACTTGAACTTTCCTTTGGGTGAGGAAAAGCTGGAAGCTTTCAGATTCGGGTTTTCCCCAGATGTGCCAATATGACATCTCTAATAAAACGGAACTTTGAGGAAACTCAAGCTTCAGAGTTTTCTTTCATTGGGGGTGTTACTTGGAACCCTGACAGACAGATCCTGAAGCTGAAACTCAAATACTTTATTTATTTATTTATTTATTTATTTATTTATTTATTTATTTATTTATTTATTTATTTATTATTTAATTTATATCCCGCCCTTCTCCCCGAAGGGACTCAGGGCGGTGAACAGCCGAGAATTAAAATAACATGCAATATAAAAGTTAAAATAATTAAAAATAAATTAAATTAAACGGCCGCCCCAATTTAAAACCCCTAGCAATACAATTAAAAACCCCTAAACCTATTCAGGCCAGGCCGGCTTGCTGAAATAAAAATGACTTCAGGGCCTTACGAAAAGTGCGGAGATCCGGAATCAGCCGTATTCCGGGAGTTAGCTCGTTCCAGAGGGCGGGTGCTCCCACAGAGAAGGCCCTCCCCCTGGGGGCCTCCAGCCGACATTGCTTGACCGACGGCACCCTGAGGAGGCCCTCTCTGTGAGAGCGTATTGGCCGGTGGGAGGTTATCGGTAGCCTAATGACCACCTAATGAGAAGAGAGGATTCATTGGAAAAGACCCTGATGTTGGGAAAGATGGAAGGCAAAAGGAGACAGAGATGGCAGAGGATGGGATGGTTAGATAGGGTCATTGACGCAATGAACATGAATTTGAGCAAACTTCAGGAAACAGTGGAGGACAATGGGGTCTGGTGTATTGTGGTCCATGGGGTCACAAAGAGTCGGACATGACTTTTAGTGACTGAACACTAACAAATATCCCTTTCCTGTTCCACTCTGTCCAAATTTGGGTGGGAGGGGGACTGATCTGCGATTCAACTTTTCAGAAAATGTATAAGCACACATCCATTGTGCCATTTCATTAAAATTCAATTAGGTTTCAGTAAAGTGGAGAAAAAGGGGAGGAAAAGAATCTTATTATAGTCGTTTTATGAGAGCCGTCGCCAATAAAAGAAATCTTATGTGCGTGTTTCAAATGAGTTTAATTGATTATTTTGTGAAACCTGAACACATTTAGAAAGGAATAAAATGATAAATATATAGCAGTTTCCTTCAGAGTTTAGGTGGAATTCTGGTCATTAAAAAGGGGGAACTTGCTTAAATAATGAGTTCTTTATTCTTCCATTCATCAGATGGAATCTACAAGCCAGAAGTGGATCAGGATTTGAACCCCCTGCTTTTGCAGGAAACCCTACACCACTTCAGACAAACGGTTATCCAACCTCTTCTTAAAAATTTCCAGTGTTGGAGCATTCACAACCTCTGGAGGCAAGTTGTTCCACTGATTAATTGTTCTGTCAGGAAATTTCTCCTTAGTTCTAAGCTGCTTCTCTCCTTCGTTAGTTTCCACCCATTGCTGCTGCTTCTTTTTTAAATAATTTTTATTGAACATTTTTTTAAACAAAAAATGAAATTTTTACTAATCCTCTTCGTTGTTCTTCTCTGCACTCTTTCTAGAATCTCCACATCTTTTTTACGTTGTGGCGACCAAAACTGAATGCAGTATTGCAAGTGTGGCCTTACCAAGGCATTATAAAGTGGTATTAACACTTCACGTGATCTTGATTCTATCCTTGTTTATGTAGCCTAGAAATATGTTGGCTTTTTTGGCAGCTGCTGCACACTGCTGGCTCATATTTAAATGGTTGTCCACTAGGACTCCAAGATCCATATCACAGTTACTACTATTGAGCAAGGTACCAGATATACTGTACCTGTGCATTTTGTTCTATTAACAGTCCAAATAGATGTTCTATTAATAATCCAAAAGAAGCTAAATGCATTTGTAAACTCACAAAATGGCGGCCATGGGAAAGTAGTCTGTCAGATGTAAATGCCTTATTCCCTAATGTGTAAATAATGTATATATGGGATATCGGGGGTTAACTTATTCTTTGTTTCCTAATGTATTCATAATTCACCACTCCCATCCTTGACTCCGCCCTTTGTATATATAAGGAGCCACCCTCACCATTTTCCTCGCTTCTATCTGTGAATATTCAGTGAATATAGAATGCCTGTTATGATTAAAGAGAAATATATACATACCTATAATCTCTATTAACTTTATTGAGTCTGATCCTAAAAACATTGCAACAAGCTGGTAGCAGAGGATGGTTAATTGACTCAATAAATACTTAAAAATGTCTAAGAAAGATAGGCCCAACACCAGGGCCTACAGCAAAGAAATAGAAACTGAACAAGAAATAATCAACGAATCCACAAACGCGATTTCGAGAGAATCCGAAGAGTACACCACAGAAGAAGAAGAACTAATAAATGAAAATAATGACCAGGAGGAAATCGAAATAGAAAATAACGAACTCAGGTCAGAAATATTGAAGCTATTAAAAAGCCAGAAGAATGATGAAAGTCTCATCGCGAATCTCCAAGAAATGCTGAAAAACAGCGGAGCAGCGAGAGAGAAAAACATCGTCAAGGAGAAACCCAAAGACCAAAAAACTGTGAGTGATATGACTACAGAGAAAGTCATTATGAAAAAGAAAAGATGTGATGCCGCACGAAATTTTGAATGGCAGCCATCTTGGTTTCAACGAGCCTCCAAAGGGAGCGAAGCAGAGCCAATCAAAATGTCCAGTTCAAAATTTCTGGCGCGAAAAACGTTATCAGACAACGAAAGTGAAAAGGAAGATTCGAATTCTCCAGAAGAACCCGAATCAGAAAGCGAAGACGATTTAACCAAATCCCAAATAAAATCAGCAATGAAGACGCTTTTTGCTGCATTTGGGCCAAAATTAAAAATTTCCAAAGTGCCAACGAAGAAGCAAGAGAACAAGATGATACCTCAAGACCTACACGCTCCCATCCTGATTTCGAGAGCGACGACGCCCGAGCCCAGAGAGCCATGCCGATTCCGCCCCACGCCGCAGACCGGATCAAATACCAACGCACACAAGAGAAAGAGAAGAACAGTCGCCGCCATCAGGACTCCTAAAACCGAGCCAGAGACCGACTCGTCTGAAGAGGAGCAGAGCGAACGAGCTGAAATGGAGAGAACCTTCCACGACGATGCCAAAGAAGAAATGAGCAACGCGCATGTGCGAAACCACGTAGACGATCCGGAAAGACTTGAACTGGCCAGAGAACCGCGCAGACTCGTTACGAGCATCCCCATGCCGTTTTGCAATTTCCTGCACTTGCGAGATCACGGACTACCTCAGGTTGTAAGTAATGGACAAAATAATGTGGGAAACTTACCCAGTGACTTCCCAAAACTTAGAGTTGATGGCATTAATTTGCAAGAGTGGTATCAACAGCTCCAGGTTGTCTTTATGAAAGAAAATTTACTATTCTTTATCACTAGTCCTCCAAGAAGACCTTGGACTTTAAAAATAGATTGTTTACACCATAGAGCATTCTTCTTAATAATATCTAGCGTATCTCCTGCAATGTATCATAGTATCAAACCAAACCTAACTGTTTCAGAAATAATTCAATGCATGTTTAATCTGTTTCACAGCGACAGTGTAGCTACCACTACAAGAATGTCTAAGGATTTCTTTTCTTCCAGAGTAAAACCAGGGGTTTCCATAAGTGAGCATTTGATATCTCTAAACAAAATAAGAGCTGAGCTGCATCTGAGGGGGGAAGTGATTTCAGATCAAACAATGAAAAGTGTTATTATCAATTCACTTGATTCATCATGGGATAATTTTATGTCACACTTAGACACCATCAATCTAGGATATTTATCCATAGAGAGTCTATCTAACAAATTGATAGCAGAAGACAATTCAAGAAAAAATCGTTCTAGCAATCACACAGAACACAAATCTTTTAGGAAGGTAGCTTTCCAAGAAAAATACAACGAAGCTTTTAAATGCCATAATTGTGGGTCCAGGGAACACAATAGAAGAGACTGTCCCAAAATATCAAAGGAGAGACATAGGCCAGAATATAGAAGCAGATACAATTATAGACAGTCTTCCACAGATAGATATAAATATAGAAGCCCACCAAATTACAGAGAAAGTAGAGGGGGTAGAGAAAATTCAAAAGAGAGAAAATCTGGTTCACTGAATGGACTAAATAAACAAGACAGCACTAAAACACAACAAAATGAGAACAATAATTGGCTTATCGATTCTGGGGCAACCAATCACACCACTAATAACAAAAATATTCTGTCTTCATTTACAGAAGATAAGTTTGTAATAAAGGTAGCTAATCAAGAAAAGGTTCAAGTATTAGGCAGAGGAAACATAACATTGCCTGGTCTAGGAAAAATAGAGGGGGTATTGTTAATTCCTGAAATACCTCATAACATACTAAGTGTCATAAAACTAAGTAGAGATTCTGACATCAATATAGTTTTCTCAAAGGGGAAAGCAACTTTAGAGAAGGACAAAACAAATGTAGGCACTGTGATGATTAAAGGAGGCCTACCATATCTGGTAACAAAAGAAAGATGGTTACATAACATTGATTCAAATATGGAAGATTGTATTGAGGCAGATGATGAAAATGTTAGTAACAGTGACAATGATGAATGTAAAATATCTCATGATCACACAAATACACACAAAGAGAAGAAACCAAGAATAGGTAAACCAATTCATGATGAGTGTGCTCACATCTTACATAGGAAGTTAGGACATGCAAGTTTTCCTGTAGTACAAAAAATGACTGAACACGCAGAAGGTGTCAAAATAAAAAATTGTGAAAATTATTTGGAATGCTCAGTATGTAAATCCACTAAACTAAAAACTAGTCCCAGGCCAAAAAAATCCAACAGATCAACTAACAAAATTTTTGACTTAGTACATATGGACTTAGTTGGTCCATTAACTCCATCAATCACTTATAGAAAACGTTACTTCCTAACAATAGTAGATGACTACAGTCGCTATGGTTTTGTTTACACATTAAAACACAAGGATGAAACCTTTCAGAAATTTAAGGAATTCTACAAACGCATAGAAACACAACATAATATCAGAATAAAACAAATTATGACAGACAGGGGATGTGAATTCATGTCTAAAGAATTCTCCCAATGGTTAAAGGATAGAGGGATGCTACATTTCACGTCTAGTCCATTTTCTGCATTCCAAAACGGGATTGCAGAGAGAAAGAATTCCACACTACAAACCATGATTAGGTGCACATTAGAGGATGCTGGTTTAGGCAAACAATTTTGGTCAGAAGCCTTACATTATTCAAATTACACTCAAAATAGAACCTGGTCCAGTATTGTGAATAAAACACCATATGAGGTGATGTATAATAGGAAACCCAAAATAGCACACATGCACATATTTGGAGTCACTGCAGACGTACACATACCTAAACAGTTGAGAAGAAAGGGAGAAAACGTATCCAGAAGATTAAGATTTATGGGATATGAAACTGGCACCAAAGGGTACAGATTTATTGATAATAGTAACAAATTTATAGTCTCCAGAACAGCTGTGTTCCATGAACAAGCCAATTGGTCTAAATTACATCTTAATGAAATATTTCCAGATAAATGCAAAGATACAAAATCTTGTGAGGAAGGAACAATAGAAAATCAAAATATCTACAAAAGTACAAACAAAACCAGAACTTGGACAAATAGTCAGCACAAAATAAAGACAGACACATTAACAAAAAAGGAAGCAAGATATTTGCATGACAACCATAGCAAACCTGAAAGAGCTATTAGAAACAATAGAAATCAAATACCAGGTAAATACAGAGATTACATAATGCATATGGATGGTGAACAAATAACACCTAATACATATGAGGAAGTATTAAAACTCCCTTATGAAGAAAAGGAAAAATGGGAACTAGCTATGAAAAAAGAGATGGAAAGTTTGCAAGGATTAAATGTATTCACACCTGCAACTGCACCTAAAGATAAAACAATCATAGGTACTAGGTGGATTTATAAAATTAAGAATCTAGAAGGAGGCAATACTCTATACAAAGCCAGGTTAGTTGCACAAGGTTATGCACAAAAGTATCCGGAGGACTATACTGACACATACTCCCCCACAGTGAGAACAGAGAGTGTTAAAACAGCTCTGGTAGTGGCATCTGCACTCAATCTTGATGTATTTCAATATGACATACAGACTGCGTACTTACACGCAAAACTAGATAAGGAAATATATGTAAGGGCACCACACAGTCAATACACTAATAAGAATGAAATCTGGCTATTGAACAAGAGTCTATACGGGTTAAAACAATCTGGCAAAAGATGGTATGATTGTTTGGTAAAAGTACTTAAGACCATGGATTTTAACGCTACCACCGCTGATAACTGCTTCTTTGTAAAAAAAAGTGATGATCACATTGAATTCGTGTTAATTTATGTAGATGATATTTTATATATAGGAAAACACAAGGAGAGAAGAGAAACCTTTGTAAATAAGCTAAACGAACATTTTTCGTTGAAATCTCTAGGTAAAGTAAACAAATACCTTGGTGTACAAATTAACAAAACTAGAAGAGGATTCAAACTTACTCAGAAAGATAAGATTATTGAACTTCTAAACAAATGCAATTTAAACAATGCTAAACCATGTGACACTCCTATGCAAACTGATTTCCTTAGAAACACTGATGAGTCTTCCCCTGAATTCAAAGATAATACATTTTATAGATCAGTCATAGGTTCACTTCTTTATATATCTAATTGGACCAGGCCAGATATTGCATTACCTCTCAATTTATTGTCCAGACATGTTAGTAAACCAACTATGTATCATTGGGAAGCTGTCAAAAGAATTCTAAGATATCTAAAAAATACATTAGACTTTTGTTTAGTATTAGAACCTAATAATGACAAAGAACCAAAACTTACTTGTTACGCAGATGCGGATTGGGCTGGAGATATATCATGCAGAAAGAGCACTTCTGGTTATATTTTTCTATTAAATAACTGTCCAGTTTACTGGTACACTGGTAAACAAGAACTGGTAGCCACTTCAACCACAGAAGCGGAATATGTTTGTTTATCCAAAGCTGCAAATAACCTTGTATGGTTTAATGATTTGATTTCAGATGTCTGGAAAAAACCTGCTTTACCTTTTGTTATGCATGAAGATAATAAAGCAGCCATTGAAATATCCAGATCCGATGCCATTGGACAAAGATCCAGGCATATAGATATAAAGTTTAAACATGTGAGACAATTGTCTCAAGATGGATTTATCAAAGCAGTGCATTGTGATACCTCTGAACAATTAGCTGACATATTAACGAAGCCTTTACCTTCTAAACAGCACAAATATTTAACTTCAAAATTATATGTCTTATATTGTCCTGAATCTGAATGTAATTGGTGTTGTATAGCGAACCGGCATTTAGAGGGGGATTTGTCAGATGTAAATGCCTTATTCCCTAATGTGTAAATAATGTATATATGGGATATCGGGGGTTAACTTATTCTTTGTTTCCTAATGTATTCATAATTCACCACTCCCATCCTTGACTCCGCCCTTTGTATATATAAGGAGCCACCCTCACCATTTTCCTCGCTTCTATCTGTGAATATTCAGTGAATATAGAATGCCTGTTATGATTAAAGAGAAATATATACATACCTATAATCTCTATTAACTTTATTGAGTCTGATCCTAAAAACATTGCAACATAGTCCATTTAGAAAATGGCTGCCTTATGGAGCTCCCTACCCCTATTGATCAGGAGACAAACATTTGATCAAAAGGATATTTCTCACCAACTGAGTAGCAGAAACATTTTGGAAGTTTTAGTTCAATGAAAAATACTTTTTTTTCTCCCTTTCACACCATTTTCCTCTTACTTTCTACCATCCCAGTGGGGTGACTTCATGGAGACCAGATACGCTGCAGGATGTTATGAAGTCTTGACAAGATGTCAGCTTCTATTTAATTTTACATGTCTTTTTTTAAAAAAAAAACAAAAACACCATGATTCAGAAAAGACTAATTCTTTGATTAGAAGAATATTAAAAAGTTAGGAGGGGAGACTGTCAATGGGTATATAGGGCACACTGCCTATCTAAAGACCTCCTGTCTTCAAACCCCATGTTTGTGCACAATGCAGTGGGTGGGCTGCTGGGGGTTTGTAGGGGATCAGGAGAAACGCTAGCTAAGATTCTGTGCAGTTTGGAGAACCCCCAAATCCCACTCCTGGCTGGCCCCACCCACCCCACTCTGCCTCTCCTAGGAGTCCCCACATAGCCCGTTTTGGATGCAGGTAAGTGCAGGGCACATGTGGAAGCTCTGGGAGAGCGAAAAATGGGCCTACTGAAGTTCAGGAAGGCCAGAAACGGGCCCATTTCCGGCCTCCAGAGGGCCTCTGGAGCCTGGGGAGGCCATTTTCGTCCTCCTGGATTGTCAAGAAAAGCCTCCGGAGCCTGAGTAGGGCAAAATCGTCAGCGGGAGGCTGACTAGGCCACTCCTACCATGGCCATGCCCACCCAGCAACCAGGCAGAGAACCCCTTGCTAAAATTTTTGAAGCCCAACCCTGAATTAAGGTCTGGTGGTGCAGTGGTTAAAATGCAATAATGCAGGCTAACTCACTACTCACTCCAGCAGTTCTATCCTGACCGGCTCAAGGTTGACTCAGCCTTCCATCCTTCCGAGGTGGGTAAAATGAGGACCCAGATTGTTGGGGGGAGGGTCAATATGCTGACTATGTAAACCGCTTAGAGTGGGCTATAAAGCACTATAAAGTGATATATAAGTCTAAGTGCTATTGTTAATGCAATGTAAATTGTAAATATTTTATCAAATTTAGATATATTTAGATGTTGCAAATATGCAACACAATGCATGTAAAGCCAAACTAGAGCTTGTTGGAGTCTATATTCTAATATGGATCCTACATTTTCCCACTCCTACTTCAAACTTCAAAGAGAAGAAATTTGTTTTCAGACTCTACAAATTTGTATGGTAATACAGGGTAGTCCTTGACTTATGACCATAATTGAGCAATTTCCATTGCTATGTAAGGCACTTGTTGAGTTGTTCCATCTTAACTACTTTTCTTGCCACAGTTGTGACATGAATCACTATTGCTAAGTTAGTAACATGGTTGTTAAGTGAATCTGGCTTCCCTACTGACTTCGCTTGTCAGATGGCAACAAAGGGTGATTATATGACTCTGGGACACTGCAGCCATCATAAATACATGCCAGTTGCCAAGTCCAAATTTTGATCGCAAGACTACAGAGATGCTGTAAGGGTGTTTTCAATGCTGTTATGACTTAGGATAGTCCCTAAATGAATGGTTGTAAGTCTAGGATTACTTGTACATTGCATCATGGAAGGAGTAAAAAATAAAAAATCTCTGAAGCCGCCTAGATTTGTGTCTGACATTTCATACGAATTAGAATTTCCATCCATAGAAAATAGAGGAAAACATTTAACCTGACTGTCAACCCTGAAGTGAACCTGGCTGAGGCCATCTTAGAGGCTTCATGGTTGTCACAAAATGGAGGGGGAGAAAGGGAAGGGGGGAGGGAAATTAGATAGCACAGCTTGGCCGTCAAAATTAAAAAATCTTTCTTGTGGGAACCAAGGTCATTCCAACGGGTGGCTGAGAAGAGGAGGAGTGGAATAACCAGGTGACCTCTAGCACCACCGTTGGACAATGTGACCTGGGGGAAAAGGGGAACTTTCACTTTTTAATTAGGTGAAAATCACGGGAACCCTCAGAGTCGGTTTTCACCAGTTGTGCCAATATGATGTATCCAATAAATCGTTCTTTGAGGAATCTATAAGCCTTGGAGTTCTGCTTTCAGTGGGTGCATTGCTTGGAACATTGACGCTGATCTTGATAGAAATGTCCTAACCATAAGTATTTCTCTGTGGAACAGTTGTGCTTCCCTGGAAATATTTTAACTGGGTTGCATCTGTTAGAGAAGTAACAATCAGCACAAGACTGGATTCAATTACTTTAGAATTCATTACTCTTTTTTCCCCGTGCGCATATGTTTAGGATTTAAGGAGCTTGGAAGATATTGGTGTTCAAAAATATTTCTGCTTTACCAAGAAGATCTAAAATAGGGTGTTAAGGTATGATCGGCCAAAAGCCCACGTAAGAAGTTATGTGTCACATTCAAAAACTGTTTTTGTAATGGTTGCTGTTTCTCAAGTATGTATCGTTTCCTAGAACTCTATTCCGATCTTTTTCTTTTTTGCTTTTTTTTGCCTGGCTCAATAGTAGTAACTACGGGAGGGATCTTGGAGTCCTAGTGGACAGTCACTTAAATATGAGCCAGCAGTGTGTGTAGCAATTGCCAAAAAAGCCAATAAAACCCTAGGTTGCATTAACAGAGGGATAGAATTAAGATCACATGAAGTGTTAATACCACTTTATAATGCCTTGGTAAGGCCATACTTGGAATATTGTGTCCAGTTATGCTCACCGTGATGTAAAAAAGATGTTGAGACTGTAAAAAGAATGCAAAGAAGAGCAGCAAAAATGATTAGAGGTCAAACCTATGAAGAACGGTTGCAAGAACTGGGTACGTTTAGTTTAATGAAAAGAAGGACTGGGGTGACATGATGGCAATGTTCCAATATCTAAGGGGCTGTTAGAAAGAAGAGGGAGTCAAGCTATTCTCCAAAGAATACTGTGGACTCACTCAAACTCTCACTGTATCATTTCATAACGTATGCCATGTCATCCTCCTTCCTCTCTCCCTTTCTTTTACACACACATCAGTGGTGGGTTTCAAATTTTTTTACTACCAGTTCTGTGGGTGTGGCTTGGTGGGTGTGGCATGGCTTGGTGGGCATGGCAGGGGAAGGATACTGTAAAATCTCCATTCCCACCCCACTCCATGGTAAGGTTACTGCAAAATCCCCATTTCCTCCCAATCAGCTGGGACTCAGGAGGCAGAGAATAGATGCGGGCGGGGCCAGTCAGAATTTTTACAACCGGTTCTACAAACTACTCAAAATTTCCGCTACCGGTTCTTCAGAACTGGTCAGAACCTGTTGAAACCCACCTCTGACACACACATACACCACTGCCAACTTTAGTTAGTAAATATGTTTGCAAGAGTCATGTGCTTTTGACATAAGCAGCAAAACAGCTACAAGGAAAAAAAAATAAGTGTTTTGAGGTCAGACTGAGAAAATGTCAAGTATAAAAGGCTGAATATAGCTACTGCTTCTGCTCTGTATATCTCTTCTTCAGAGCACACATCAAGTTCTCTTTGGGACAAGTCTTGTTTGCATCATATCCAAGGATAGGCGAAACGGAAAGAAAAGACAGACGAGCAAAGTCCAGGCCTTCTAAATCAAATTGGATGAATATGATGTATTTTTTTTCACTTTAGAATAGGGGTCTCCAACCTTGGCAACTTTAAGACCTGTGGACTTCAACTCCCAGAATTCCTCAGCCTTTGCTTTGCTGGCTGAGGAATTCTGGGAGTTGAAGTCCACAAGTCTTAAAGTTGCCAAGGTTGGAGACCTCTGCTTTAGAAGATCTAATTCTGACAGAGTTAGGTATGTACCTTTGAGATACATCGAAGAGATGGAGGTTTATTACATGGCAGAACTTCAAAATGCTAAGCAAGATCAAACCCGACTTCAGTGGTGGGATTCAATATTTTTAACAACCAGTTCTGTGGGCGTGGCTTAGTTGGGTGTGTGTGGCTTGGTGGTCATGTGACCGGGTGGGCGTGGCTATGTGCATAGGGACTACTCAGAGGGCTGAAAAAAGTCATTTCTGACTGGTCCTCGCATTTATGACCATCCTCACATTCGTGCCCATTGCGGCATTCTTAACAACCGTGTCAGTCATTTCACCACTACTTCTCTTCACCATGGTGACAAGATAGGGCGTAAAACGTAAAATGTGAGGACAGTCGTAAGTTCAAGGACTGGTCAAAAGTGCGAGGACCGGTCAAAAATAACTTTTTCAGTCTTCTGACTAGTCCCTATGCACATAGGGACTATTCAGAGGGCTGAAAAAAGTCATTTCTGACAGGTCTTTGCACTTTTGACCGGTCCTCACCCTTATGACTGGTCATCATTTATGCCCATTGTAACATTCTTAACAACCGTGTCACTCATTTCACAACTGCTTCTCTTCACCATGGTGACAAGATAGGGTGAAAAACGTAAAATGTGAGGACAATCGTAAGTTCGAGGACTGGTCAAAAGTGCGAGGACCAGTCAAAAATAACTTTTTCAGCCCTCTGAATAATCCATATGCACAAAAGGATACAGCAATAGAGAGGGATGAAGGAAGGAGAAGAGAGATGGAAGAAAGAAGGAGAGACAGGGAAGGAAGAGAAGGGAGGAAGGGAAGGGAAATTAGAGTAGGAGTGAGGGTAAGAGAGGGAGGAAGAGAGGAGGAGAAGAAGAGGGGGGAAGAGAAAGTAAGAAGGAAAGAAAAGAGAGAGGTGGTAGGTTTGAGGAGAAAGATTGCTGTACAGTAAAAAAGATGAAATGGAAGAAAGCCAACCCCAAACAAATATAAAGATATTAAGATAAAGAATGAATTGTTAAACTTTAAAGAATAAAAGAGAATAAATATGAATAAATAGCAGTAATTAGAAACACACATACAAACATACAATGTATTTTCTTTGAACAGAGTATTTGGCCGGTTCACAAATTTAAACAGTGTTTAGTCATTTCAATTAAATTTACAATTTCTATATTTCCTTTTTGCCATATTTATTCCTTATCTATTTTTTAAAAAAAAACAATATTACCCTTCATCCTCATCTCTAATCTTAATCAAGTTCAATTTTTCCCTTCTATTCTATATTACACCCCTTCTCATTGTCATCTACTTTTTATATCCATCCTCACATTGGTTAATTATGTAATATTACAGTTGTTTAATATAAATTCAACATTTTAATATAAATCAATTAGTTATATAACTATCTTTTTGGTATATTAATCAATATGAACATGAATATTCCAATTATTTCCATGCAATCCAATTTCTTACAAATCAATTAATTATATTTACCAATAATAATAAACCAAATAATTTCCCCCATATATTCCTCCAAACCACAACTTAACCATTTCTGCTTTCAACACAATATACAATTAATAGTATCCCAATTATTACAATTCCCTATTTAAATAGAGCTTTTTTTCTTTTGTGTTTTAAAATCTTGAACTCTCCTCTTTTTCCCTAAAGAGGAACTACCTCTTTAGGGAAAACTACCTTTCCACTAAAGATAGTTTGCACCTACCTTTTTTGGTGAGGAAAAAGAACATAAATCTGCCTGCCTAATTTTCCAACGTTGCAGCAACAGCAAAGCCAACAGCCTGCTTTACTTTCAGTTTCGTTTTTCAGCATAGATAGGGGAAAAAAAGTCTGCACTCTTTGCAAGCAAGCAGCAGAGCCCTGAGCAAAACAGCTGAGAGCAAATAAGCTGAGAGTCGGTAGGCCGATAGAATCAAGGGGCTAATTAGCCTATGCTGAAGCTCCGCGGGCCAATAAAATTACAAAAAAACACCGAACCGTTTGTTAAATTGCTGTCTCGCCTGCCCCTCGCCCACCACTATTTATTGGCAATAAATAGTGGTGCGGAGGGGCGGGGCGAGCCAGCAATTTAACAAAGGGTTCGGCCGAACCCCCTAGAACCGGCAGAATCCCACCACTGCCCGACTTTTATTCGGATGGAAGACTATTGGCAAATCTCAGAGTGGTAAACTAAAGTTGTAAACTACACTAAAGTGGTAAACTAGACTAGAACTTCAATTCTCACCAGGCTCAAGGTTGACTCAGCCTTCCATCCTTTCTAAGGTAGGTATAATGAGGACCCAGTTTGTGGGGGCAATAAGCTGACTTTGTATAAAATATACAAAAGTATGAAGGCTATTGCTTAATGCCTTGTAAGCCGCCCTGAGTCTCCATAGAAGGGCGGCATATAAATCAAAATAAATAAATTAAAAAAAAGGCAACGTCTTATGGAGATTCTCAGTCAATCAGGTCATGGTTGTCCCAAAGCTGTTTTTTCAAAAGGCAACTGGACTTTGTTTTTTCCTCAAAGACATTTTGCTTCTCATCCAAGAAGCTTCTTCAGTTCTGACTGAATAGTGGAGGATGGAAGGATTTATATTCCTTACAGTCGTCTGGTCGTTAGCACTCTTTCTGAGAGTCGCGGAGGCCACTTGGAGGTTTATCTGTACCCTCGGGGATCACCTGAACAGTGCAAATAGGTGTGGAGCAGGGGTGGGTTCTAAATTTTTTTACTACCGGTTCTGTGGGCGTGGCTTATTTTGTGGGCATAGCTTGATGGTCATGTGACAATTCTTTAGGATTTAGCAGAGGTATTGGTCTACCAGGCTTTTAACTGCTTGCAGAGCTGTATCGATCTACCCATTTGTTTTTGCAGGCACTGGTCTACCCATTTATTTTTGCAGGCACTGATCTACTCATGTATTTTTGCAGGCACTGATCTACTCATGTATTTTTGCAGGCACTGGTCTACCCATTTATTTTTGCAGGCACCGGTCTACT
Organism: Pantherophis guttatus; assembly: GCF_059756535.1. Taxonomy (NCBI): domain Eukaryota; kingdom Metazoa; phylum Chordata; class Lepidosauria; order Squamata; family Colubridae; genus Pantherophis; species Pantherophis guttatus. The sequence continues at coordinate 334,408,558 of NC_142063.1, read as the reverse complement.
CTTTTGTTTTCTTTTAACACTGATCAGCTGTAGGGTAGCCCTTTGAAGCCCCGCGGCAAGAGTTTAAACAGTTTTTCCCCTCTAGCTATCAGCTGGGACTCAGGAGGCAGCAATAGATTGGGGGTGGGGCCAAATAAAAGGTAAAAATAATGTGGGGGAGGCGGGAGGCAGGGGGCAGAACCGGTACGGTGACGTCATATCATCACCGCTACCGGCTCGGTGGAACCGGGCCGAACGGGGAGGAACCTACCACTGGTGTGGAGCCTTCTTGGAACTGCTGAAAGGACTGTGTTGTAAACAGGAAATAGGGGGTATCATTGCCTGAGAAGGCAATGACAAATCTCTTCCACAGCTACCAATAAAACGAACCATGAAGTCATCAAATATCATCTCAGCCAGACCACTGCTCAACCTTTCATTCTCATTAAGCTGTTGCTGGTTTCCTATTGATATAAGACAATCCCTATAATGTTTGACAGAGCAGGCATGTAGGAGAGGCTGAAGCACTGGTGTGCTGATAAATATTTAACAGCTTTGCCCCCTCTGTGGATGCCGCAGTGCTAGCTGCCAAACAACTGATCATGTGCTATGCGTTTGCAGCTCAACTCTGCTTTTGGCTGCTCAAAAATTTCCAAAAATTTAACACTTGGTTCACACCAGCTGATTCCATCGCACCATTGGGCTGCAGACTCCAGTGGCTTCTAAAACATTAATTTGCCTTCCTCAAGAAACAAGGAGAACATCTACAACTGCAGAGACCAGAGCAAATATATATATATATATATAGCAGCTACCTATCAAGCAGGAAGTAGCTTTGGCTGTTATCTTATCACAGTTGACTGTTTTTCATTCAAGCTTTTCCAAGCATTAAAGTCAAGTGATTGGAAACTCTCCTCTAGAGCATCAAGAAGCTGCAAAGAGGGGAAATGGGTGGCATAAAAATTTAATAAATACTTACATAAGAATATAACAGGAATGAAAAAAACTAAAACCAAGTGAAGCATAGTCCCTTATCTATTCCAAGTAAGACTACACTTGGAATACTGCATCAAGGTTTGGTCACTACAATGTAAAAAAGATGTTAAGACTCTGAAAAGAATGTAGAGATGACCAACAAGGATGATTAAGGGGTTGGAGGCTAAAACATAAAGAACAGTTACAGGAATTAGATATGTCTAGTCTGATGAAAAGCAGGATTGGGGAGACATGATAGCAGTGTCCCAATATTCTTACAAAGACGAGGAGCTCAAACTTCTTTCCAAAAAGAAAGATAAGAAACAATGGATGGAAACTGACCAAAGAGAGAAGCAACCTAGAACTTAGGAGAAAATTCCTAATGGTGAGAGCAGTCAATCAATGGAATAGCTTCCCTTCAGAAGTTGTAGGTGCTCCATCACTGGAGGCTTGAGCAGGGGGTTGGACTAGAAGACCTCCAAGGTCCCTTCCGACTCTATTATTCTATGTTATATGTTCTTTCTGATTCCTTCTGCTTCCTGGCAAAAATAAAAAAAAAAACAGCTTAGGCTGATGCAAAGCTTTCATTCAAAGGTTTAATTTGAAGGCAATTTAATTGTCCTTTCCAATGGAATCTCGTCATCTGAAATGCCTTAATTGATTCAATGCATTGAGCAATACTAGTTGCCAAGAAATGTTCTCAAAGGCTCAATGCTTGCGCTGAATTGAGGCTTTCAATAGAATCAGTTTAAAGTGTTCAAAGCAAAGACTCGGATTACTATAATTATAATTTAAATCATGATAATTTTTCCATTCTTTCCTTGAAGGTGGTGGGACCAATTTCTCTGTCAAATTGAACAAGAATAGCAAAAGCAAGAAATGTTGTGTGCTGCTTCATCTAGAGAAGATCTATTGAGAATTGTTCTTCAGGAGAACATGGAAATAGACTAGAGACAGAATCGAGTTCACATAAAGTAGTAGTAGTACCATTTTATAAACCCTTAATAAGGCCACACTCGGAATACTGCATCCAGTTTTGGTCACCATATTATAGAAAAGATGTTGAGATTCTAGAAAGAGTGCTGTTGTGGACCATGAGCAGCCTCCAGAGCTGGCAATGGAGTCAGACAGTGAGGAGGCTGGGGAGGAACATGGGCCAGTCCTGGAGTCTGTGGAAGGCCTGGATGAGGACTCTGCGTTGGAGGCAGAGGTGGGGTCAGGGTCATCTGAGTGTGATGCACAGACTCCAGAGCCCCCAGAGTCGAACAGCAGAGAGGCAGAGGAACAGGAGAAGCCTGTTCCTAGTGCACGCATGCGCTGAACTGCCAGAAGGCAAGAGCAGCTAAAGCAAAAGGGACAACTCAGGAGTAAGGTCAAGTGATGATTGGCCCCTCCCATAAGGCTTAAAAAAGAAACAAAGACACTTGGGCCTTTAGCAGGAAAGCAACATTGCTAACTCTGTTTCCAGTTGGCGTCTCTTGTTTGTTTCTGAACTTCGTGGGGCTTTGCCAAGTAAGGCCTTTGGCAGGGTGTCAAAGAAGATAAAGGTTGGTGATTATCCTGAAGGATTTCTTCCAAAGGACTTGTTTTGCAACTAATTGGGACTCAGCTGGGAATGAACATAATTCTCAGCTGTTACAATAAAATAGGTTTTTTGGGGACTAATTGTGCAATGTAAGTATTCAGTAAGCCTAGGTCACAACTAGTGCAGAAAAGAACAACAAAGATGATTAGGGGACTGGAGGCTAAAACATATGAATATGAGGGTTACAGGAACTGGGCATGGCTAGCCTAGTGAAAAAAAGGACTAGCAGTGTTCCAATATTTAAGGGGCTGCCACAAAGAAGAGGAAGTCAACCTATTTTCCAAAGCACCAAAAGGCAAGATAAGAAGCAATGGATGGAAATTAATCAAAGAGAGTAGCAACCTAGAACTAAGGAGAAATTTCCTAACCATGAGAACAGTTAACCAGTGGATGCTCCATCACTGGAGACTTTCAAGAAAAGATTGGACAGCCACTTTTTGGCTGTGACAGCCTCCTGCAGCCCTCTGCCAGCAAAAATGGAGCCCGGGGGGGGGGGTGCACGTGGCCTCCCTGAGCTCTGTTTTTGCTGGCAGAGGGCTGCAGGAGGCTGTCAGAGCTGAAAACAGAGCCTGGGAGGGCCCTGTGTGCCCCCCCCAGCTCTGTTTTCGCTGGCAGAGGCACTGTGGGCTGGTCTTTCACTGTTTGTAGGGCGGCCCCACGGGTCAGATCTAAGCACCAAGTACCAAGAGCCTTGGTACTACAGGGGTTTAAGGCACCCTGTTATTAAGCTTATTAAGACCAGCTGCCTGCAATTACTGCAGGGTTCGAATCTCGCCAAGGCTCAAGGTTGACTCAGCCTTCCATCCTTTCTAAGGTAGGTGAAATGAGGACCCAGTTTGTGGGGGCAATAAGCTGACTTTGTATAAATATACAAAAGGATGAAGGCTATTGCTGAGCACATTGTAAGCCGCCCTGAGTCTCCGGAGAAGGGCGGCATATAAATCAAATTAAAAAAAAAAAAAAAAAAAAAGCAGGACCAGATCCAGCCCCCGGGCCTTGAGTGTGATGCCCCTGGTATAGGGTCTCCTGCTTAAGCAGGGGGTTAGACTAGAAGACCTCCAAGGTCCCTTCCAACTCTGTTATTCTGTTATCTGTTGTTATTACTTTCTCTGTGGTGGCTCACTCACATCATGAAACACATTTCCTGCAGAGAAAGGTGCTCAAAACCCTCCTTACATCCCACGAGCAAGTAAAATTAGTGCAATCCCACCCTGCTTTTGGTATTAGTTTTACTGTGGGTATTTAGCACAGGAAGTTTGATTGTAGTACTCCAACAAGCTAAAGATATTGTTCCAATAAATAAATATTGAATATTTCGTAAGTCTCCTGCCTGCTTGGTCTTCCCCTCCCCTAGAAATTGAGCTCCATACCTTCATCGCTGTTGTCATCGACGAGGATGATCTCTTTCAAGAGGTGAGCTGGAGTGTGATTTACAGCGCTGTGAACTGAACGCAGGATGACGGAAAGCGCCTCATTGACAAAGATAAAAATAATAGAAATCTGTGGGAGATCCTTTGCGTATTTAAGCTCTTTACACCTAGAGAGACAGAGAGAAGAAGAAAGATTAGTTGAAAAGTTACAAAAAGTACAAAAACAAAGAAATATGACCAGTGGTGGGTTTCTACTGGTTTGCCCCAGTTCGGGCAAACCAGTAGCGGCGGCAATGGGAGGCTCCACCCACCTTTCCTGATGTCATCACGGATGCTCTGCGCGCTCACAGTTTCGAACCGGTAGCAAAGGTAAGTGAAACCTACTACTGAGTATGACCCATGGAGCATACCTGCCTCACCTGAAGAGGAGGAGGAGGAAGAAGAGGAGGAGGAGGAAGAAGAGGAGGAGGAGGAAGAGGGGGAGGAGGAGGAGGGGGGAGGAGGAGGAGAGGACTGAACTGAAACACAAGTAGTCCTTGATTTAGAGCAATTCATTTAGCGCTCATTTGAAGTTACAACAGGACTGGGAAAAAAAATGACTTATTACCATTTTTCCCACTTACAACCGCTGCAGCATCCCCATGATCATGTCATCATAATTCAGGTACTTGTCACCTGACTCGTATTTATGACGCTTGCAATGTGATTCGCCTTTTGCAACCTTCTGACAAGCAAAGTCAATGAGGAAGCCGGATTCACTTAACATGTCAACGTGTTACTAACCGATCAACTGCAGTTATTACGAAAATATCGTAAAATGAGGTAAAACTCCCTTAACAAATGTCTCTTCTTCTTATAGCAGCAGAACTTTTGAGCTAATTGTGGTTGTAAGTCGAGGACTGCCTGTAATTCATAAGACAATAAGCAGCCATCCAGCAATTCTGACATCCTATCCACCATGAATTTGTCTGGTCCCTTTCAAAACCAGTTCAATTGGAGCCAATAATGTCTTCGTTTTAAAACAGCGATAGCAAAAATCCTATTGTTTACTCCTGGACTGAATTCTCTGCAGTCTATTTTATTTCCATATTAATTTCCATCAGGGGAAAAAAAAAACCACTTTGATGGAAGTCTAGAAAACATTTTAAAAGCATTTTCCTTTTAAGGTATGCACTTTTAAAATGCATTTCGCTGCTCTTGTTTCAACCAAGAGTGGCATCAAAATATCCAAGTGTGAAAAGCCCAATGGAGAACTAAGTTTCTTTCCGCACATTAATCCATGAAGAACAGATCAGGACAATTCACGCTGGAATTCGCATTATATGTTATTCTTCAAGCATCTTTCTTTCACACTTTAGTGGCAAGAAACAAAGAAATCTACTCAGCCAACTGATATTTTATTTATTTTTCTGAACCGCGAGCCAAGGTGAGCTTGTTAGATTGCAATCGCAAAAGAAGTTCTTGGATCCAAATGTAGATACAGTTATATCCACTCTATCATTCCTGCTCCTTTGGAATAAACAAGAATAGCCATAAGCCAAGACCAGGAATTTATCTATACAGCATTCTAAAGCAGGGATGGGTAATCCACAGAAGACCATTTATGGCGTCCAACTGACTTTACACGGGAATAAACCAAATTTAGAATGGCATGGTCTAGGTCTAGGGAACTGGGAAGATGAGCTTGGAGAATTTATTCAGAAACCAGGTCAAAAGCAAAGACAAAATATGCAGAACCATGTTATAAGATGAGGGAGAAGGGAAAATAATACTAGATCTTCCCTGATTCCCTGGGATATGAGAGGAAGGGATGGAAAAACACAACCAGGTTTGCAAGGTTCTGTTATTATAGACAATATCAATGAAATCTAGTTGTTGTGGTCCGCCAGCAGCCTGCAGAGGTGGCAGCGGAGTCGGACAGTGAGGAGGCTGGGGAGGACAATGGGCCAGTCCTGGAGGCAGGGGAAGGCCCGGACGAGGGCTCTGCGTCAGAGGCAGAGATGGGGCCAGGGGCATCGGGGAGCGATGTGTGGACTCCGGAGCCTCCAGAGGCAGATAGCAGAGAGGCAGAGGAACAGGAGGAGCCTGTTCCTAGTGCATGCATGTGAAGAGCTGCCAGAAGGCAAGAGCAGCTGAAGCAGAAAGGACAACTCGAGAGTAAGGCCAGAAGATAATTGGCCACTCCCATAAGGCTTAAAAGAGCAGCCACGAGCTGTTGGGTTCTTTGTAGAAAAGCAATGTTGATTCCAGTGCTTCTTGTCAGCGTCTCTTGAACTTTGTGGGGGTTTTGCCAAGAAAATCTTTTGGCAGGTTATGAAAAATTTGTTTTGGACTAAGCTGAGAATGAATTAATTCTCAACTGTTTTAATAAAATAAGTTTGTTGAGGACTGAATTGTGTTTGGTAATCACTACGTGGGCCTCAGTCACAACACTAGTTTCCATTTTCTTGAGAAGTCTGTTTTCTGATCTGGATAGGCTGACATGAGTAGTGAATCTGAGAGGCTGACATGAGTAGTGAAAGTTTGCTTTAAGCTTGCAGAGACATTCTATTCATTAAACACACATACACACACACACACACACACACACACACACACACACAGTATATACAAACACTAACACCAAATAGCAATAGCAGATTTATATACTGCTTCATAGTGCTTGCAACCCTCTCCAAGCAGTTTACAGAGTCAGCATATTGGCCCCAACCATCTGGTTCTCATTTTACCAACCTCGGAAGGATGGAAGGCTGAGTCTACTTTGAGCCAATCAGGATAAAACTCCTGGCAGTGGGCAGAATTAGCCTACAATAGCAATAGCACTTAGACTTATATATCACTTTACAGTTCTTTACAGCCCTCTCTAAGCGGTTTACAGAGTCAGAATATTGCCCCCAACAATTTGGGTCCTCATTTTAACCACCTCAGAAGGACGGAAGGCTGAGTCAACATTGAGCCTTGTGAGATTCGATCTGCCAAATTGCTGGCAGACAGCAGGCAGCAGAAGTAGCCTGCAGTACTGCACTCTAACCACTCTGCCAATCAGGCAATTCAGCTTGGATCGTCAGAGGCATTTAAAAGAAAAAAGCCTCTGCCGATCAGGCAACTCATCTGGGATCGTCAGAGCCTTTTGAAAGCATTTTTTTACAACCTCTTTGCCGAAGAGGTTGTAGAAAAAATGGTTTTAAAAGTAAAAAAAAAGAATTGGCCACGCCCACCCAGTCACATTATCCCCCCCCACCAAGCCACGCCCACAGAACCGGTAGTAACAATTTTAGATTTCACCACTGCTTTCCTTGCTAATCACTTTCATAAATCATCTATCAAATGCTTTAAAGAAGTTAGACAATTGCAAATTGACAAGGGTAAGTGGCTGCCTTTGGTCCTGGATGTAGGAAAATGAAGGTGTATCTACAAAACAATTATGTATGTAAAGTAATAGCACAAAGCAAGACAAAGTTCTGGCTACAGAAAGTTTTAAACAAATGAATGGCTCAGGAAAATACTAAAATATTGGGTGAGATATTGAACATCTCTGAGCATGAGATGGATGGTATCTAAAGTTGATAAATAATTTTGAATATGAAGTCTTTGAAATTAATCTTAAAGAACAAATGGATTTTTGTTGGAAAGAAAAACAGTTTTTTGATACTGGAGACATAAGAAGATAAGCAATTTATAATGGCATTGTAAGACATTTTTGAGGAACTGCACTGGGATTTTGAATCAATAATGTCAGCTGTGTTCCCGGAAGAGATTGTTGCAGAAAAAGTGTATCGGAGAGCAACATAAAAAAGAATTTAAACAAGAATTTGTCATTAGACATAAAAAAAAAATGGATGAGGTTTTAAAGATTGAGAAGGAAATAAAAAATGACAATTGCAGACAGCAATTGGAATAATTTCTTCTTGCTGGATTTACTGAAGAGGCTGTTTAAGTTTTGGGGGGGAAATGAAGCAAGGATCAGCAATCATCTGAACAGATTAAGAGCAAGATTGTTTTACATCAAAAGAAGAAGCACAAAACTGATTTATGCGATTAGGGTAAAAATGGAATGTTATTTGAAGTGGTTTCTTTCTGGTTTAGCTGACATCTGGCCTGGAAAAAAATGTATACTGGATTTGCTTACAATTAACATTGTGTTTACTCTAGATATCCTAATCTGATAGCATTGTAGCATGGCTTTGTATCTAATTAAGTCTTTCCACTTAAAATAAGAGATATTGGTCAGCTTGTTCTCTTGAAAGGAGGAAATGTCCTTCTGTCATATTGCATTTAATCTTTTATTCATGCTAGGATACTGGAACCACTTTCTGCCTTCTAATTGTGGATTTGCTTAGACTGTAGTTAAGAGTTGAAATGTGGAATGCCGAGCTTTATCTCTGTTAATTAGTGCTATTATTTTAGGGCTCTGTCTGGACTTTTTGCTGACACCTGGACTAGAGGAAGATGCTGCTGATTGGATTTGCCTACAGTTAAGAGATGAGTTAAGGGATCAAGAGCTTAATATCTGTTAATTAAGAGGCAATAAAGAGATAGTGAAATTGTTTATATTTGTTGCAATGACTAGTAGTTGCTTTCTTGGGGTTTTTTCCTCTGATTTTGTTTTCTAGTGCCTTTTTAGTTCTTTTGTTACTTAGTTTGCATTATCTTTTATTATTTAATGAAAAATTTAAATAGAAATATTTTTTTTAAAGGTTGTATATTACAAGGTGACTCTAGGGTTCTGTCTGTCTGCCTGCCTATCTGTCTATCTTATCTATCTATATCAGAAGTTGGACAATTAATCTTCTGGCCAGTAGTTGTCATAATACAATTAATCTGAATTAGTTTAGTTTTTAGTCTTATTTTTTATGGGAATTAATGAATTGAATCAGAGAATCTGCATAATTCCCTAGGTGTCAGCAACATGCAGCTCCGGAGCCGCATGTGGCTCTATGGGCCCTCTGCTGTGGCTTCCTGTTGGGTGATCCCACCACTGGCTGGGCCCGCCCCTCGCCCTCTCTTCCCAGTCACCCCTTGCCTGGCCTGAAAAGATAAGGGTGACAGCAGGTGATGGAGAAGCAGCTGCGGCAGAGACAGAGAAATACAGAGAGGGGGGGAGATAGAAACAGAGAGGGAGTCATGTGACTGGTGGAAGTGAGTGATGTTGAGTTGGCCACACCTATCCAGGTTTTGTGGCTCCCTGTGTTTTCTTTTCTGTGGGAAACAGGTCAGGGGAAGAGACGGGTAACTCCTACGGCAGAGGATCACTAGTATTGTTAGTATAGAGTGTATCTAAGGCAGTAGATGGTGTACTGTCACATGATCTATCTATATTTGTAAAATATACTCCTCTTCTATGTGTATTTTAATTTGGTCTTTGACCACAATAAAAGCTTACTTACTTACTTACTTTACAAATACCAGGCCACAGGCAATCCATGTCCTGAAGGTCAGAAATATACCCAAAGTGACAATAACAATCACAGAATCTTCTTAAAATGAAAAAAGAAATTGTTTAGATGTCAGGAAGAAGAAAGCTGAAGCTCTCTTTGATGTCTTTACATCTTTGATAGCCCTTTACCTGGGAAGAGGGAAGAATTAATGTTTGGGTCAATGGTGGGATTCAAAATTTTTTACTACTGATTCTGTGGGCGTGGCTTGGTGGGCGTGGCTTGGCTTGGTGGGACTGGCTTGGTGGGCATGGCAGAGGAAGGATTCCCACCCCACTCCAGGGAAGGATACTGCAAAATCCCCATTTCCTCCTGATCAGCTGGGACTCAGGAAGCAGAGAATAGATGGGGGCGGGGCAAGTCAGAGGTGAGATTTACCGGTTCTTCAAACTACTCAAAATTTCCGCTACCAGTTCTCCACAACTGGTCAGAACTTGCTGAAACCCACCTCTGGTTTGGATATTTGAATATATGGCAGAGAGAAGGTTGATAAGAAATATTGTATTTTTCACTAGCCAACACTACCCTAGTTCCATTAAAGAATCCTAGAGGGGACTCAGCCTGGAAAACGGGTCAGGTACTAGAAAATAAGACACAGTCCATACCAGTGGTCTTCAAACTTGGCAGCTTTAAGACTTGTTTTAAGTCTTGGCAGCTTTAAGACTTGTCTTAAAGCTTTAAGACTTAAAGCTTTAAGACTTTAAGCATAGCTGTCTGGAGAATTCTGGTAGTTGAAGTCCACAAGTCTTAAAGCTGCCAAGTTTGAAGACCTCTGGTCCATACAAATAAATCATCATTCTATAGGGGGTAGTGTTTTTCCTAGGTGAACCGAAATGTTATAATAATTATGAAGGGTTGGATTCTTCAAGACTCTGCATCTGGCTAGATATTATAAAAAGCAAGAAAAGAAGGACATTTTAAAACGTTGAAGCTAAGCATGTCCCAACTTTGAAACCTCAAAGGAACACGAGACCATTTCAAGAAACGCAGACTGATAAATTGGTCCAAAGTGGATATAGACAGGTTTGACAATCTGAAGTTATGAATAACCAGAATTGCAAACTGTAATTCATTCTTCAACGGAATACAACACACAAACATGGCAAATGTAACTACAAAGAAGAAGGCCATTTTATTTAAAAGCAAGAAAAATAAGCAAAAAAAGAAGAAGTAATAATCAGGAACGTCCCTAATAAATAGGCAAACATGATGTAGATAACACAATCATACATCATTTTTTTTTCCACACATTTTTTTCAGCAGTTTTGCTTTGTAACCTGACAGCTTCAATATTTGGCTAATGAATGATGATAACTGCTGAAATCTCAGCGACAATAATGTTCCATCAATGCTTTCTCCTTGACGCTCGGCACATTTCAAGAACTTGTGGGCTTAAATTTCAAAACAACTTGTCTTCCTCTGAAAAGCAACAAAGATGGTTAGGGGACTGGAGGCTAAAACATATTAAAAAATTGGTTGCTGGAATTGGGTATGTCGAGTTTGATGAAAAGAAGGACTAGGGGTGACATGATAGTAGTGTTCCAATATCTCAGGAGCTGCCATAAAGAAGCGTGGAGCAACCTATTCTTCAAAGTATCTGAAGGCAGGACAAGAAACAACAGATGGAAACTAATCAAGGAGAGAAGCAACCTAGAAAGAAGAAATTTCCTGACAGTGAGAACAATTGATCAGTGGAATGACTTGCCTCTAGAAGTTGTGGATGCTCCAACACTGGAGGTTTTTAAGAAGAGATTGGACAACTGGTTGTCTGAAATGGTACTGGGCTCCCTTCCTGAGCAGGGGGTTGGACTAGAAGACCTCCAAAGTCCCTTCCAACTCTGTTATTCTGCTAAAGAATAACAGACATTGATATTTGTATATGAAGGAAACTCCTTTGAGCCCAGTTGGAACCCTGAAATCATAGACGTGTCTGTATAATCTTTGACAACAATGTGGTTTGTCATTTTCTTCTTCCATTTGTGTGTGTGTGGTTTTGTGTGTGTATATATTTGTATATATATCTATTCTTAGTTTTCAATCCAGATTTCAGGTGAACTCCCATCCAAGTTCTAGGATCTCCCAGTAGTCTTCAATCCAAAAATAAATCACTCAGAACAGTGGTGAAATGTAAAATTTGTTACTACCGGTTCGGTGGGCGTGGCTTGGTGGGAGGGGTTAATATGACAGTGGGTGTGGCCAACTTTTTTTTTTTAACTTTTAAAACCATTTTTTCTACAACCTCTTCGGCTGAAGAGGTTGTAAAAAATGCTTTTAAAGCCTCTGACAATCCCAGCTGACTTGCCTGATCGGCAGAGGCTATCTTTCTTTTTTTTAAAAGCCTCTGATGACCGCAGCTGAGCCGCGCGATCATCGGAGGCTTTTTTTTTTCACTTTTAAAAGCATTTTTTCGGCCAAAGAGGTTATGGAAAAAATGCTTTTAAAAAAAAAAGCCTCTGATGATTGCGCGGCTCAGCTGGGCAATGGGGGGGGCAGGGATTTTTGCTACCGGTTCTCTGAACCATCCGCTTCCATCGCTACCGGATTGGGCGATCCGGTCCGAACTGGGAGCATTTCACCCCTGACTCAGAACCAGCTTCCTGCCTGAGCAGGGGGTTGGACTAGAAGATCTCCAAGGTCCCGTCAAACTCTGTTATTCTGGCCCCAGAGATAGGTGCAGGGCAGGCCTGAACTGGGTCTCTTTTCAAAATGGTTTTGTTAGGGTTCCAAGTAACCGCCCCCCCAACCAAGTAAGACCCCAAGGCAGGCAATTCCTCAAAGATCCTTAAAAAAAAACAATTTTTATTTTTTTTCAGACACACAAACATAAAATACATAATTTCTGAATAGAGTATTGACCGAGTCAAAATTCATACAGCTCATTTTCTCCATATTTACTATATATACTCCAATTTCTGCCAATATTCTACTTTCCCCCTTTTATCTATTTTTTTAATAAAATATATAATCAATATTACCATCCGCCCTCGCCTCCTTATCTTCACCTATCACAATTTTTTAATCTATTGAAACCCTTTACTTTAAGCACAGTCATTCAAACATTTAATTTTTCACAATTATTTCTTTAGCGTCAATTTTTCCCAAAGATGGACCAAATTTTATCCTATCTTACTACTTTATCCGTTATTTGACCCTTTTAAGTATATATTCCTTTATATTTGTTTTACATCATCTTTATCATTAATCATTTTACCATTTTACCCAAAACAATACAATTCCTCCCATTTACTTTTATAACCTCCCTTTTTAAGTAAACTTAACTTCTATTTCAAATTCATTCCAACTTTCCCCTTCAAATAATTCCTTTTTTATAATTCAATTTTTACAGTCCCAGTATCAATACAATTTCTTTACACTTTCAGGGTTACAAAATATACTTCATCTTATTCAAATACTATAATCATCAATATTACTTCTATCGTAATTATTTAGATCCATTTTATCAGAGATGTCATATTGGCACATCTGGGAAAACCCGAATCTGAAAGTTCCCAGGTTTTCCCCATCCAAAAGAAAGTCAAAATCCCTTCTCCTGAACCCACATCTCCATCACATGGCCCAATCAATCCACAGTCCCAACTGGAGATGCGTCCCAGTCACACCTCTCCAGGTGCAGGCTGAACGTCCTTGACTCTCAGAGAAAAAATGTTGTTACGGCTAAATAACTCTACCAACTCCACGCAAACCTCCTCCCACTTTCCCACAGCACTAAGTGTGGCAGCCCTGATGATCCAAAGAAAAAGATGGCCTCCAGGGCTGACAGGTTTAAGCTGATGGAAAGACACTAGAGCAGTTATGTGCTGAGGCTTCCCTCCCCTCCACTTCCACTAAAATGAGCCAGGCTGTTTCACCCCCAATGGCAGCGGCAGAGACAGCTCTGCTTTAGTAAGTTAATAAATTTCTTTAATGCCTCCCTCTTGCAGTGCTCTCTGGTAGTAACATTGAGGGGGGTGAAGGGCACAAATGCCTGAGCTGAGAATTCTTAAGTACTTGCCATTTGAAGAGAGAGGTGTTTTACTGTCTTAACTCCCTAACTTCCTTCCCGCAAGTGGCTTAGAAAAGAGAGGAAGCACTGAGGGATGTTCCCTTTTTATTAATACAGGTAATCCTCAACTTACGACCACAACTGAAGTTGAGACTGTCAATTTCAAAAGAGTGATTTTGCTGTCGCAGCCGCTGCCGCTTTTCAGCTTGCCGCAACAATAAGGGGGGAGGGAGAGCCACCCCTGGAATGCCAATTCCAGACGGCGGCAAGAAACTGTGGGAACCAAAGTCATCTAACATCTAAAGACTTAGACAGTTTCCATAACAATACCTGGCCGTCTAATTGGACAATGTGACCTGTGCTAATAGGAAGAGGGAGAGTCTATTCTTTAATTATATGAAAACCGTGGGAATTAGTTAGAGTTGGTTTTGCTTTCAATCTGTGCCCATATGATGTACTCAATAAAGTTTTGCATTCAGAGGTGATAAGCCACCTGGGAAAGCCAAGGGAAATATAAAAAAGCGAAAGTTAAAATATTTTGGACATGTGATACGACACCTGGAAAAATACAGCCTAATTCACTTAATCCTCCAAGGAAAGATTGAAGGCAAATGAGGTCCAGGCAGAAGAAGAACATCATGGCTTCAAAACCTAAGGGACGGGTTTGGACAAAACTCAACAGCACTTTTTTGTGTGGCTGTTGCTAAAAATAGGACCAACATGATCGCCAGCATCCGATGACGGATATGGCACAAGAAGAAGAATAATTCAGAGAGCAGAACGTCTCAACAGTGCTTGCTTGCTTGGGTTCATCAGTCGGAACCTTGACACAGACATTTCTGTTGCTAAATGCAACATTTAGTTTTGCCTCATTTCACGACTTCTATCGCCACAAGTGTTAAGTGAATCACTGCAGTTGTTAAGTTGATAACATGGTTGTTAAGTGAATCTGGCTTCCCCATGGATTTTGCTTGTCAGAAGATCGCATATAGTGATCGCATGATCCTCGGCCAGTCGCTGCCGCAAAACGGTTCTCAAAGGGAGGGCGGGGTTAGATAGGTGGAAATTACAAAAATTTTCCTACCTTTTCCTGTGGCTGTGGCTAGGTGGGGGGGACATGTGACTGAGTGGGTGGGTGTTGTGGCCCGTACACGGCCTGTGCAGCTAGTAGCTGATTCCGACAGCAAGGAAGCTGGTGTGGTGCTGCGCCAACAGCCTGTGCAGCTGGCACTCGAGTCAGACAATGAGGAGGCTGGAGAAGATGTGGTGCCAGAGGCGGGGATTCAGCCAGGGCCTTCAGAACCTCCAGAAGCTCCCTTAAGTGAAGAGGACGAAGAGGAGGAGCCTCTTCTTGATGCACGGGTGCGCAGAGCTGCCAAAAGGCAGGAGTGGCTCCTCAGGAGGAGGTCCCCTCAAGAGTAAGGCTTGGGGCTAATTGGCCACTCCCTTAGCCTATTTAAGGAGGAATGCCGACTGAAGCAATTTGCAGGGAACAACTTCGTTCACATACCTTCCTGTCTTGTCTTGTTTATCTTATCAGCTTCCTGCAAATTGCTTCTGGGCATTCTGCCAACCACAGTAAGCTTTCAGTTATTATTCTTTGAATTCTTGGAGGCTGTTAATGTAGTTAATTAACAGCCATTGTTGTAAAAGACTGATTTATTTAGTAAACCAAGGTTTGAACGGACTTTGTGTGTGCTGCGTTCTTTGGGGTCCGTAGCTGGGACAGAACAGCGTGGGCATAAGTGACGTCAAGTTGGCCACATGCCCCCCACCTAGCCACGACCATCAAACCGGTAGCAAAAATTTTTGAAACCCACCACTGCCTATAATGTTGATTATTCATTCGTCCACAGAGATATCTGCCTTACAATCATTGCAAGGATATCCCCCTTTTTATAATGCCAACCTCATCGTAATAAAATTTTCAGTGTCATGCTTGGTGATGAGCTTGCTTTGCATTTGGACTGCTAATTCTGCCCATGTGGAGCTTTCTCTGCAATCTTTTTCTTCAGAAGATCAACGTATTGGGACATCGAGAAAGGCTTGAAGTGGGGGTCAATGCACAACCATAACATTTTCTTTTTTAATTCAGAATGTCCGGTCCACAATTGGATGCCATTCTATATTCTAGCTTACTGGTAGAACATATGCCTTCAGAGCTAAAGTTAACAGAGTAACTGAATTGAAAGGGATTCTACTAATCCAATCCCTTTGTCAGCATTCCTGAACAACCCAACTCCAATCAAAAACTCCGAGAGAGGCATCATCTCAAATCTTCCATTTATTAGAGTAGGTATACTGGCACATCTGGGAAAACCCCAATCTGAGAGTTCTGGGTTTTCCCTCAATAAATCAAAACCCCAAATCCATCCCCTGCACCTATCAGTCCATCACATGGCCCAATCACCCTCCGTCCCAACTTGAGCCACTACTGCAAACAGTCCTCCTCCAGATGCAGGAACACCATGACCTTGACTGCAAAAAAGAATGCTATTATGTCTAACTACAATCTTTCTATTAAATCCCCCCTTCCTACTTTCCCAAGCGCAAGAAGGTAGCAGCGTGGAAGCTTCTGGCGTTAATATGCAGTGGTGAAATCCAATTTTTTTTACTACCGGTTCTGTGGATGTGCCTTGGTGGGTGTGGTGTGGTGTGGCTTGGTGGGCATGGCAGGGGAAGGATACTGCAAAATCTCCATTCGCACCCCACTCTGACACCCTGGCTGACACCCTGGCTCAAGCAGGAGACCCTATACCATTTCAGACAAACGGCTGTCCAATTTCTTCTTAACAGACAGTGATGGATGTCTATGGAGATTCTCAGTCATCCAGGTCATAGTTGTCCCAAAAGTTCTTTTTCAAGAGGCAACTGAACTTTCTGGTTTTTCTTTGAAGACGTTTCGCTTCTCATCCAAGAACCTTCTTGAATGAGAAGTGAAACATTGTCAAAGAAAAAAACAGAAAGTCCAGTTGCCTCTTGAAAAAGTACCGTTGGGGATCCAGTGATGGAGCATTCACAACTTCTGAAAGCAAGCCATTCCACTGGTTAGTTGTTCTAACTCCTCAAGAAATCTCTCCTTAGTTCTAGATTGCTTCTCTCCTTGGTTAGTTTCCATCCATTGCTTTTTGTCCTGCTTTCAATTGCTTTGGAGAATAAGTTGACCCCCCCTCTCTTCTTTGTGGCAGCCTCTCAAATATTTAATAGTTCAATTTCTACAGCTCATGTAACATTGGGAAAGGCCCAATTTAAACTTTTGAGTCAGAACTGACAACATCAAGATTCCTGTCAAGGTCAATAGTTTAGAGCTATGTGACCCATTTAATTCTGGTATTTCTCTTTAACTAACTTCTTATTTAGAACATGAAGACTAGAATCTTGTTTTGTCCTCTGGGTAGAAAAGCAAAAGATTATAAGCAGGAAAAAAAAAAATCTACCTGGCACTGCCCATCAGAGACCTGATCTGGAACTGTCATACAAATATAGGTTAGCAGCATAAACTAGGAGTGAGGAATCAATTGTTAAGCCTTGGTACTACAGTGGTTTAAAGCACCCTGTTATTAACACAGCTGCCTGCAATTTACTGCTGGTTCGAATCTCTCCAAGGCTCAAGGTTGACTCAGCCTTCCATCCTTTCTAAGGTAGGTAAATTGAGGACCCAGTTTGTGGGGGCAATAAGCTGACTTTGTATAAATATACAAAAGGATGAAGGCTATTGCTTAACGCACTGTAAGCTGCCCTGAGTCTCCGGAGAAGGGCGGCATATAAATCAAATTAAAAAAAAAATTGTTAAGTTATATAGTTTTTCTGTAGTTTTCACTTTAAAATAGTGGAATTGGAAATGGTTGATGACAGTTGTGGTTAAACAGGGGTCAAAAAGCCTCAGAAACAGAACTTGCAGTTTGCATGGAGCCCTGAGAATATAGGTTGCCTTCCCTTAGATCAGGAGTCTGCAACCTTAAGCACTCAAAGAGCCATTTGGAACTGTTTCCCACAGAAAAGAAAACACCGGGAGCCACAAAACCTGGGTGGGCGTGGCCAACTCGATGCCACTCACTTCCACCAGTCATATGACCACCACCCCCAGCCATGCCTACCCAGCCGGTCATTAGGGCAGAGAACCAGTTGTTAAAAAACACCTGGAAATCCTGGAAATGCCAAAAATTTAAGACCTCAGACCTTCCGCACACAAGATATGTTCTACACTTCTGAAGACCTGAAGGAAGTCTGCTATAGATACCTCTGATGCAAACACATAAAAGAGGGAAATTGTGTTAGAAAAACCCAGTGTAAAATATTAAGATATTGTATAGCAAGAGTGATCCAAGAGGATGTTTCAGGACCCTGGACAGGTCCCATAAAAAAAAACCAATTGATCCCAAATGGGAACTGTTAATAGACTCCAGATGGCTCCTATCAGACAACTCGTTGTGCCCACGTGATACCCCTCCTGCACGAGCTGCACTGGCTCCCAGTGGTCTTCTGGGTGCGATTCAAGGTGTTGGTTACCACCTTTAAAGCGCTCCATGGCATTGGACCTGAATACCTTCAAGACCGTCTTCTGCCACCAGTAGCCTCCCACCGGCCAGTTCGTTCCCACAGAGAGGGTCTCCTCAGGGTGCCATCGGCCAAATTATGTTGGCTGGCGACACCCAGGGGGAGGGCCTTCTCTGTGGGAGCCCCTGCCCTTTGGAATGATCTGCCCCCAGAAATTCATAAAATGTCTGATCTCCGTGTGTTTCGCTGTGCCCTCAAAACCATATTGTTCCACCAGGCTGGGCTATCAATGTAAAGATTTTAATTGGTTTTAAATGGGATTTTAAATTTGGGGTTTTATAAATTGGGCCTATTATTTAATAATTTTAATTATTTTTAAATTTTGTCTGTCCTTGTGTTTTTAATTAGGCTGTACACCGCCCTGAGTCCTTCGGGAGAAGGGCGGTATAGAAATTAAATAAATAAATAAATAAATAAATAAATAAATAAATAAATAAATAAATAAATAAATAAATAAACTTATTTCAGATCATCATTCACTCAGTAACAAAACCTCTCTATGTAAGTTGCAAAATAATAATAATTATTTTTTTATTTTATTAATTTAATTTGTATACCGCCCTTCTCCCAAAAGGGACTCAAGGTGGTGAACAGCCAAAATTAAAATACATACAATACAAAAGTTAAGATAATTAAAAGAAATTAAATCAATCGGCCTCCCAATTTTAAAAATCTTTTAATGAGCCCTGTAACATTTGATCTACCCGTAGCTCTATACTTACATCTGATGATGTTACCTAGTTGGTAATGAAACATCTGCAAGAAAACAAACAAGCTGAAACAGCAGCAAGAACCTCACAGTTCAATCCTGAGCTACACATATACTCTTCTATCAGTACATATGTCAAACTTGTGACCTATCTCAATCAACCTCTTTGCTTCAATAACAGGAACATCATCTACACATGTGCCGAGGCTCTGTTGCAGTGGGGAGCCAAATGAAGCAGCTACTACTCTCCAATGAATCAAAGCAAGATGTGGCTTTACTTCACTTTACTGCTTCACTTTGAAGGCATGTTTTCAGTCAAAGCTCAAGTCAAGCAAAGTGCCCCTCCACAGATTTTCTGAAACTGGGGATTTCAGCCATTATGTTAGCAAATCATTGGCCTTCAGCAAATGGAAAAACTTTCTGGAGGAAAATGGAGAAAAAAAGAAAAGGGGGGGGAGAAAAAAAGGGGGGAACACAGATGTAGAGCATTCAATGGAAGGAGTAATCCATTCCCCACTATCCTGTCAGAGCTGAAGAAGCTTCTTGGATGAGAAGTGAAGCATCTTCAAAAACAACATCAACAAGAAAGTCCAGTTGCCTCCTGAAAAAGTATCTTTGGGACAGCTGTAGAGCACTTTTCTAGAGAAATATTTTCCAACACTGGAAATACTTCACAACACTGTCTCCCATAGAAGCATGCCTTAGCATGAGAAAATGCCCAAACTCGGCAACACACAAAACACACAGAACAAGAAATAGTGGTGAATATCTGTAGCTCGGGTGTAGGATGAGGGTGAAGGTTTGTTCTCCGAACTTGTGGGTTGGTTTCTGAATGTTAACAGGATAGGTAATGCCACAATCCCAAATCCTTAATCTCTACCCACACCGACACCAAACAGCACCTGTTTGATTGGAGCAACACAAAAATCATTGGCTACGCTACCACCCATCATACTCTTGAGTTCATTGAAGCCTGGCACTCCACAAGCAATTCCATCAACAGACACACTGACCTACAACCAGCCTACGAAACCCTCAGAATCCAAATCAACCACACAGCCAACCAGAGACAGCATCGACCCTCAACCAACCCACACAAACACCCCCTCCCCAACCATCACTTCACCTCCCAATGACCCTCACTGTTAAGGAATATGCATAGAGTAACCCTTGAGTAGCAAGGTTGTGCACATGAGGAATGGCTGAGAGTGATTGTGACTAAGCACTGTCAATACACAGACACACTGAGTTGTGATTTACTTTTAGGAAAAAGTAAAGCAAAGTCCAATAAACAATCCAGGTCATACACAGATAAAGATAGTTAAATTGTCAATCCAGGGATATTCCAAGAACAAAGTCTTCTTACCAGTTTTTGTAGTCATATGCAATAAAACAGTTCTTTTTGGAGTTGCAAACAGGAACAAGTACAGCAGTAAAACAATCAGTAAAACAGTAGAAAACAACAAGTAGCAATGATCAATCAGTGATCATGCAGAGAGAACAGGCAGAAAGGAGCAGAGGTAACAATAATAATGTAATAAGAAAAAATAAGCCATGATTCAAGCTTCCTCTTAAATACATTGGCTACAGAGCTAGCCAATCAGTATGATGCAATACAGCATTACAGTCTTAAAGCTATACATTACATTTTGACTGCAAACATGCATTGATGGTTTATATATATATTGCCAACCCAACCAGTTAGGCAATAGCCATTCCCTAACACTCACCTGATGTAACCTCCCTATCACAAGACCCAACACAAGACTCTCATGGAAGACTCACACCTGACCCATCACAAGACCCATCACAAGACCCTCACTTGACACACCTACATGTGATCCATCGTAAGACCTACTGACCACACAAAGCCCTTATAAATGAAAGAACACCGACACTGACATCCCCTAAAGATAAAGGTAAAGGGATTCGAACCACTGAACTGCCAACCTTTCAATCGACAAGCTCAGCTTCTTAGCCACTGAGCCACTGCGTCCCCTAAAACTGACATCCCCTAAACTCCACTAAAGATGTCACCCAACCTGGTAACAAAACATTTGGAAACCAACCCACAAACTCAAAGAATGAACCTTCACCCTCGCACAGAGCAAAGCTTTTGGTTTCTATCACTCAGTAGAAAACGACCTCTTTCAATCTTCCAATTCATCCTGAGAGTATAAGTTATTGCCCTGATTAGAGTGGATTAGTTGGAGAATGCTTGATTAGATCCCTTTGAAACAAACCCTACGATCAAGCAGAAAATTAATTGAGCTGCATGTGATTACATGGTGCTTCAGAGAAGGTATTACCAGCAACAGAGAGACAAAGACAGAGGAGATCTTGCAAGCTGCATGAATTCCATTCCTCCCTTCTGCTCCCCCAAACTTTTGAAAGAACAACAAGCTTTGATTTAGATGCGTATTTTTTTTCCCTTTGTGCTTTGCTTCCTTTTTTTTTTTCATCTGCAGTCCTTCAAAGGGATTTATCAATAGGAAGTCAGTTTATGCCTAATTTATGAAGCACAAGGCAAGCAACCTTCTGACTGAGCAAATACGTTCGTCTCTGAAAATACCTGTTCATAGAAATCTTTGATCAAGCACATATAAAGCGGAGGGTATTTCACTGTTTATGCTGGGCATTATTAATTTATTTCCCTACGTGTAGTAAAGCAGAGGGTCCAGAAGAACACAACTTTTTTAGGCAAGGCTTGTACTTGGCCTCTGACTGTTCCACACAGTCTACATCCCTCAAAGTAGGTGGGGGCGTGACCAGCCAAGAAAATGGCTGGACCGAGAACTCAGTTTGACCAATCTTTGATTCTCTTTACAGGAACCAAATCTGGATGACATTTCTTGACTTTATATATAGACACCCTTCAGATATTTGAAAACAGCTGCTACATAGTAGTAGGAGTAGAGATAGTCCTTGACTTATGATCATAATGGAGCCTATACAATATAGTCATAAGTCATAATGGTCATAAAACGTATGACCATAATGGAGCCTGTCCAACATAGTCATAAGTCATTATGGTCATAAAACAGGTCATCACAGGACTGATGTCAGGGCTCCGACGAATGCCCTAATTAACTCATGAGCCTCGAGCCAAGTTTCAAAAGAAATCCAGTTATTTATTAGGAGCAACATAACAGCAGCTTCCCAAGTATAGTCAACTCTGCTGCACGTAATTTACAGTTCACCTATGACCCTGGTTTCCCCCTCCTCTCAGGCTGTGTCATAAATCACATTCTTCAACAAGGCGCTTTTGCAGGCTGTAGAAACCACGCCTCACAAACTGGCTCTGGTAATCTGAGATCCACCCTTGAAGGAAGGTATGCATGGAATGTGCTTGTGAACGTGGCTGCTGAACTGCTCCGACAGATCTCCCCACTTTCTGCCCATGACAACTCGAGAGCAGACTAGAAATGCTTTGTGAGTTGACAACTGACATGATAATATGTTTTTTTTTGTGTGTGTGGCAGTTGTTAAATGAATTACCATGTTTTTTTAGATCTGCCATCTGTCATCATTAAGTGAAAACCATGGTCATTAATGAATCTATTGTTCGCTATGGGGCGTTTTGGCCAACAATTGGGAATAAATGTGGGTTTTAGGAAAAAGGTTGTAAATGTTGGTCATGTGACTTCAGGATGCTGCAAACAGTCATATAAGCAGGTAGGTTGTCAAGTGTCCAAAATGCAGTCACATGACCACAGGAAGGGCAGCCTTTGGAACTTTAGAACCAGTTCATAAGTACCTTTGGGAGTGAGGGTTCCACTGTAACTTCAAACAGTCATTAAGTGACCAGTCTTAAGTCAAGGACTACTATTTCCTGTCCAACTCCAGTGGATGCTGGATGGCATAGAAAACATAAAAACAGCTAAAAACATTAAATCAAATAGATAAAGGTAAAGGTTCCCCTCGCACATATGTGCTAGCCATTCCTGACTCTAGGGGGTGGTGCTCATCTCCGTGTCAAAGCCGAAGAGCCAGTGCTGTCCGAAGACGTCTCCGTGGTCATGTGGCCGGCATAACTAAGCACCAAAGGTGCTCGGAACGCTGTTACCTTCCCACCAAAGGTGGTCCCTATTTTTCTACTTGCATTTTTTACGTCTTTTCTACTGCTAGGTTGGCAGAAGGTGGGACAAGTAACAGGAGCTCACCCCATTACGCGGCACTAGGGATTCGAACTGCTGAACTGCCGACCTTTTGATCGATAAGCTCAGCATCTTAGCCACTGAGCCATCGCGTCCCTCATATCAAATAGATAGCCCAGAGTAAAATAATCTAAAAAAATAGCAACATAACAACCAAAAATATCCACCAGGGGCCATTGAAAAATTATTAATAAATATTAACCTCAGACCTGGGACTAAAGCCATTTTTCAAAGCTTTCCAGAACCCTAGGAGAAGCGCACCATCCTTATCTCTGGGGGGATATTCTTCCAGAGGGTGGGGGCCACAATACAGATTAGATTCCTAGGTCCCACAGGATGGCAATGTTTAATGGAGGGGACTTGCTGGACAAGAACAGTTGGAGACAAGCTATTTCACAGCTATCATGTCTTCCTTCAGTCTTCTGTTCTCTAGAGTAATAGTGTCCAACCTTGACAACTTTAAGCCTTGTGGACTTCAACTCCCAGAATTCCCTAGCCATGTTGATTGCCTGAAGAATTCTGGGAGTTGATGTCCACAGGTCTTAAAGTTTTATTTTATTTTATTTATTTTGTCAAGCATGTATAAGATAACAGATATAAGTATAAACATGATTATGAATACAGGAAATGGATATGAAGAAATGGGGACAGTAGGACAAGGATGATAGGCACGTTGGCGCGCTTATGCACGCCCCTTACAGACCTCTTAGGAATGGGGTGAGGTCAACAGTAGACAGTCTAAAGTTAAAGTTTTTGGGGTTTGGGGAAGAAACCACAGAGTCAGGTAGAGCATTCCAGGCATTGACCACTCTGTTGCTGAAGTCGTATTTTCTGCAATCGAGTTTGGAGTGGTTTACCTTAAGTTTGTATCTATTGTGCGCTCGTGTATTATTGCAGTTGAAGCTGAAGTAGTCATTGACAGGTAGGACATTGTAGCAGATAATTTTGTGTACTACGCTTAGGTCAGACTGAAGGTGGCGTAGTTCTAAGTTGTCTAAGCCCAAAATTTCAAGCCTGGTGGCATAAGGTATTCTGTTGCGAGCAGAGGAGTGGAGGACTCTTCTTGTGAAATATCTTTGGACTCAATTTGCCAAGGTTGGATACCCCTGTTCTAGACTAAGCATTACTCAATAGCTCTAACCATTTCTCACATCCTTATTCTGTAAGGATGTAGAGTCTTACAGACTCTAGCATGGCTGCTCTGTTTTTATTAACAATATTTTTCCTAAGTTTGGGTAGTCAGAATTGGATGCAGCCTTCTCGGTAGATCTGGTAGATGGTGAGTTCAAGTCCTGCCTTACCTATGGAAGCCACCTAGGTAACTTTGGGCCAGTCACTCTCTCTCAACCCAACCCACCTCCCAGGGTTGTTGTTGTGGGAAAAATAAGAGGAGGAAGGTGGGTTGGGTATGCTCACAGCAGTGGTGGGTTTCAAATTTTTTTACTACTGGTTCTGTGGGTGTGGCTTGGTGGGCGTGGCTTGGTGGGCATGGCAGGGGAAGGATAATATAAAATCCCCATTTCCTCCCCAATCTAGGGGAAGGTTACTGCAAAATCCCCATTTCCTCCCGCTCAGCTGGGACTTGGGAGGCAGAGACTAGATGGGGGGCGGGGCCAGTCAGAATTTTTACTACCGGTTCTCTGAACTACTCAAAATTTCTGCTACCGGTTCTCCAGAACTGGTCAGAACCTGCTGAAATCCACCTCTAACTCACAGCCTTGAGTTATTTGTAAAAATAATAAAGGCAGGATACAAATTAAAAAAATACACATTTAAAAGCCTTGAATCTGTCTGTTTGTGAATTGGCTAGTGAGCCCATTAGTCTGTTCTTTGGAGTTTTACCGAAAATAATACATACTTTAGAATTCTGGATCCCCTGCTAATTCAGCGATCCGGAACCCTATTAGACTAAATTCCTTTGACTTGTCTCCATTTTAATCAGAAGCTAAAGCACTTGAGTTAATTGTTGTCATTGCTGTTGTCTTCCGCTTCCATAAAACCCACAATCAAAATCAAAGTTGCTGTTTGCCAAATAGCAAAAGCTGGCATTCTGAAAGGTGGGCAGCAAAAGGGAGCCAACGAAATAGATTGGAAAGAAAATAAACCATTAAGCCTGCTAGAGACTTTTGCTCCCTCCGGAGGCTCCTGTAAGAGAAGGGGGTCAAAGACAGTCAAAATTATGACCGCCACTGCACTAAATCCTGTCTTTTCTTTAATGAATATTGTATGTGCAAAACGTTAATGAATATTGCATGTGCAAAATGGAAGATGTAAAAAAAAAAAAGAGGAAAGGGTGGTTTAATCATGGAATTGCAACCACCAGGTTGACTTTTTAAATCCCTCCCCCCTTCCCTTCCCCCTCCCCCCCGCATGGAATGCCTCCAACTTGAACATTGCTGTCAGATGAAGCTTCAAAGCTGGAAAGGCAGATTTTGATTAAAAGTGTTATTCAAGTTGAGGCTACAGAAACAACATTGACGATAGGCAGAGGTGGGAAAGACGCAAATGGTAGAAGGGGAAAGATCCTTAAATATGTTCCCATATCATGCTAGAGTAGGTTAAACTGGATTCAGCATGGTGTGAGAACCAGTGGTATTTGCAAAGAGGACCCAAAAGAAAGGCGAGATGACTGCACAACATTCCTATCCAAACTCCACACTTTTGATGTGTATATATGTCAGCACTCCAAACTACATTCGTTCCAGTGCTGACATAAGGAGGAGAAGAGGGGGCAGCTGGCAAGAGGACGCTTGACTTTTCACCTACTTATTTTCCCTGAAGATAATATCCCCTAGGAGATGGAATGGGAGGGGGGGACATTCCTGGGAGCCGAAGTAGTAGATATGGGGAGAGTGATTTGGAAGATGGCCAATGAGACGCAGAGAATTGGGGAACGGAAAGGGAAGGTTTGGGGTCAGGAAGTCAGTGTTGGCTACGATGGACTTGGGGACAGATTGTTGTGCTCAATAAATGAAAGATTTCATCAAAGACTATTTGCTTGGAAATGCAATTTATTTGAGACGACATCGTAACCTGACAATATACATCATAAAAAATTATGATAGCAATAGCAATAGCACTTAGACTTATATACAGTGGTGGGATTCAGCTGGTTCTCTCCGGATCAGGGAAACTGGTAGCGGCATCTGTGGGCGGTTCTACCCACCCACCCGGATGTAATGCGCACCTACTGCATGCGAGCGAAGTGAGAGAGAGCACGCACACTCTCACATTTGCAAACTGATAGGGAAGGTAAGTGAATCCCAGTGTTGCTTCACAGTGCTTTTACAGCCCTCTTTAAGCTGTTTATAGAGTCAGCCAATTGCCCTCAACAATCTGGCTCCTCATTTTACCCACCTCGGAAGGATGGAAGGCTGAGTCAACCTTGAGCCTGGTGGGATTCGATCTGTCAAATTGCAGGCAGCCGGCAGGCAGCAGAAGTAGACTGCAGTACTGCACTCTAACCACTGCGCCACCGCGGCTCAATGATGTTGCAGCCACCATCTTGCCTGGTTTGATGTTCCCCCTATGTGTCGTCAGGTACAAAGAATCAGAGCCATCCGTTAGATTGCAGCACAGATGGTCCAACTGCAACCCCTCCTGAATTCTGTTGACTGAGCCTTGGGTGCTTGGCAACCAGGCCACATTTACAGTTGTTTATAGCATCCCACAATCATGTGATTGTGTTTTAAAACTGTTTTGCCAGAAAAACAGCAGTTTCTTCCAGTTTTCAGCAAAACAACACCCAAAATGAGCCATTGGTTCACTTAAAAATCATGGTGTTTCTTTAACAACCACCACAAAAAAAAGATAGTAAAACTGGATTGGTCATTGATTTTACAACCAACACAACATATGGCCATAGGGGAGCGGTGCAATGGTCTAGAGGTGGAGCTCTCACCTCACAACCAGGAGGCTGTGAGTTTGATCCTAGGTAGAGGCAGATAATTCTCTCTCTGGGCACAATGAGAATATATCTGCTGAACAAATCTCCGCATTGGCATCAGGAAGGGCATCCGGCCAGTAAACACACTGCTAGCTCCATTCAGTTGCCCAGACTCCACCCTGCAAGGGATTATGGGATCGTTATATGAAGATGATGATGATGATGACAACAAATGGCCATAATGGGCAAGTCCCACTATGGTCATAAGTCAAGGATAATATATATTTATTTAGTCTATGTGCTGAATATACACTGAGGGAGCCTGGGTTGGAAGAAGTTGAACATGTTTTTAAAACAATGGAGAAAAAAACCATCAATATTCCGTGTTATGCTGATGACACTACTTGGTAGCTGAAAATACAAATGATCTGCAAACTCTAATAATGAAAGTCAAGGAGCACAGCGAAAAGTGTGACTGTAATTAAATATAAGGAACACCAAATTTATAACAACAGGGACAGCAACTAGAACTCATAATGAAGATCTTGAAATGATGGATAGGTTTTGCTTTGGGAGGGATCTGCTATCAACACTAAACCTGAAGTGAAGAAAGAGGCTCAAATTACCATATTTTGGAATCATGATGTAAAACCGCAGATTTCTTGAGCGGTAAGTAATGCTAGGAAAGTTAGAACATAGAATAATAGAATTGGAAGGGATGTTGGAGGTCTTCTAGTTGAACGCCCTGCTTGAGCTTAAGACCCTATACCCGTGATGGCGAACCTATGGCACACAGGTGGCACGCGTAGCCATATCAGTGGGCACGCCAGCTCAGCTCTGAGAGACAGAGAGGCTCTGGAGGCTGGGGACAGCAAAAAACATCACTTCCTGTCCCACCGGGAGTTGGGAAATGAGCCATTTCAGGCCTCCGGAGGGCCTCTGAGGGAGTGGGGAAGGCTGTTTTTGCCCTCCCCAGATGCATAGAGAGGATCTGGAGCCAGGTGAGAAAGAAAAATGGGCCTACCAGGCCATCACGTGCCAGGAGCAGGGGGGAGGGAGGGTTGTGCTCACATGCGCAGGGCAGGACGCATTGAATTATGGGTGTGGACACGCGCACATGGGAACCTCCTCTGTCCCCCCCCTCCTGGCATGCAATGGCAAAATTAGCCATCACTGCCCTATACCCATGATGGCAAACCTATGACACACGTGCCCAAAGTGGCACACGGAGCCATGTCACCCAGCAAGGTGGCCTTGCCTGTTTGACATCCCGATTTCTCGTGTGCATGTGCATGTGACTATCAGTTGTCCTTCACACACATGGCAATGCTGGAAATTGGAGTGCACATGCCCATCAGCCAACTGATTATCAGGTGCGCATGCACGCCAGAACGCAGAAGTTCGGCTTTTCCAGGCTCAGTTTAGGCCCAGTGCTCTTCAATATCTTCATCAAAGACTTGGGCGAGGGGATAGATGGGGAACTCATCAAATTTGCAGATGACACCAAGCTGGCAGGAATAGCCAACACTCCAGACAACAGGCTCAAGATACAGAAGGATATTGACAGACTTGAACATTGGGCGCGATCTAACAAAATGAAATTCAACAGTGAAAAAAGGAAGGTTCTACATTTAGGGAAGAAAAACAAAATGCACAGGTACCGTATATGTGGTATCTTGCTCAATAGTAGTAACTGTGAGAGGGATCTTGGATTCCTAGTGGACAACCATTTAGATATGAGCCAGCAGTGTGCAGCAGCTGCCAAAAAAGCCAACACAGTTCTGGGCTGCATAAACAGAGGGATAGAATGAAGGTCACGTAAGTGTTAATATCACTTTATAATGCCTTGGTAAGGCCACACTTGGAATACTGCATTCAGTTTTGGTCGCCACGATGTAAAAAAGATATTGAGACTCTAGAAAGAGTGCAGAGAAGAACAACAAAGATGTTTAGGGGATTGTAAGCTAAAACATATGAAGAACGGCTGTAGGAATTGGGTATTTAGTTTAATGAAAAGAAGGACTAGGGGAGACATGATAGCAGTGTTCCAATATCTCAGGGGTTGCCACAAACAAGAGGGAGCGAAGCTATTCTCCAAAGCACCTGAGGGCAGGACAAGAAGCAATGGGTGGAAACTAATCAAGGAGAGAAGCAATTTAGAACTAAGGAGAAATTTCCTGACAGTTAGAACAATTAATCAGTGGAACAACTTGCCTCCAGAAGTTGTGGATGCTCCAACACTGGAAATTTTTAAGAAGATGTTTGATAACCATTTGTCTGAAGTGGTGTAGGGTTTCCTGCCTGGGCAGGGGGTTGGACTAGAAGACCTCCAAGGTCCCTTCCAACTCTGTTATTCTATTCTATTCTATTCTATTCTATTCTATTCTATTCTATTCTATTCTATTCTATTCTATTCTATTCTATTCTATTCTATTCTATTCTAATTAATTGCATTCACCCACCGAAATGTCCAGGCAAGAGTCCTTCAAGGAGTTAACTGCAGTAACAGACCTTATCAGTTCCTTGCGATAATTGCATGGCTGTGAGCTCCCAGCCAAAAGGCTGCAAATTAAGTTCTGGCAAGCAGTCTTTGTGACACGAAACACAATGAGCAAAATCTTCAGAAATACGAACTGTTGTCTCCTACGACAAACACTCCCCTTTCCTTCTATTTATTCCCCAGCCAGGGAGGGGCCATTCAGCATCCACATGTGCTTTGCTTCCCGAGCTGACTCCTTGTCCTCCATTGTTCACCTTTCTTAATGCTCTGCACATACGTGCATCTGGAACAGGCCCCAGCTGTCCTTCCTACTCACTCATATCAGCCTCCAAAGGCAGCTGCCTCTCCGGTGGCTGGGAAATGTCGGACGGCCCTGCCTCTATCTCTGTGTCTGACGCAGAACATCCCCACACTACAGAACTGGCCCAAGTTCCTCCCCAACCTCCTCATTATCTGAGTCTGCCGCCAGCTCTGCTGGCAGCTGGTGGGCCACAACACTAGTCACCAAGGATCTACACTGACCTGTTGGTGCAAAATCAGTGCATCAGTCAATCAGTCTAGCTTTAATCCTTTGGTTCACATTTTGGACACATCACACTGTGAATATCAGAGACTGAGCAGCATATGTGAACAAGGCAAGAAGGTTTGATTAAGAAAATGAATATTGTTTCACATGGGGA
Organism: Pantherophis guttatus; assembly: GCF_059756535.1. Lineage (NCBI taxonomy): Eukaryota > Metazoa > Chordata > Lepidosauria > Squamata > Colubridae > Pantherophis > Pantherophis guttatus. Next base: position 334,378,722 of record NC_142063.1, on the reverse strand, counting down.
AAATATGGAAGGTGTGTTGGATATGTTCTCTTCCGTTCAGGGGTGAAATGCTCCCGGTTCGGACCGGATTGCCCGATCCGGTAGCAAGGGAGATGGGTGGGTTCGGAGAACCGGTAGCAAAAATCCCTGCCCCCTCCCCATTGCCCAGCTGAGCCGCACAATCATCAAAGGCTTTTTAAAATTTTTAAAAGCATTTTTTCTACAACCTCTTTGGCTGAAAAAATGCTTTTAAAAGTAAAAAAAAGCCTCTGAGGATCGCACGGCTCAGCTGGGATCATCAGAGGCTTTTAAAAGCATTTTTTCTACAACCTCTTCGGCCGAAGAGGTTATAGAAAAAAAAAATTAAAAGGAAAAAAAGCCTCTGCCGATCAGGCAAGTCATTTTTTTTACAACCGTTTCAGCTGAAGAGAGCTGAAAACTCTCTTTTAAAACCATTTTTTGTAGAAAAAATGGTTTTAAAAGTAAAAAAAAAGTTGGCCACGCCCACTCAGTCATATTACTCCCCCCCACCAAGCCACGCCCACAGAACTGGTAGTAACAAATTTTACATTTCACCACAGCTTCCGTTGTATTTATTTGTAAAAATAATAAAGGCAGAATACAAATAAATAAAAATGTGTTTAGAAGAAAACCCAGATCTAATTCATTTACTACTTTCTAGTATTTATTTATTAACTTTATATACCACCCATCTTGCTATCAAGCAACTATTTTATAATATTCTTCATATTCATTTTCTTTATAAAGTTATCTTCCCCATGCAATTCAGTTTCCCTGTTATAAATTGCATTGCTGCACAACTGCTTGCTTTCCTATTTGAAAACCTATTTTAACCAATTTCTTTCTCGATGAAAGAAAAGCAATGCATGTCTTCCAACTATATTGAAATTGCCAATTCGATATCTGCCAGCCACATAAGAGCAGACTGTGAATTCCACATGATTGGAATCAACGCACAGGCCCTCACACAGTGTAGAGGTGAGATGTATATCCGAAAGGGATAAAATAAAGTGGAGAGGGAGACTTTGAGACAGATAAATATATCCTTGCATATCAACAACAGGCCAATTACACCGACACAGTTGTGTGCCACACTACCTACCCAGAGAGCAATCAAGATTCAAAGACCCATTTGCTTCAAACATCTGCCTCCAAAGCAGAACTGCACTTGCTACAGTATAAGCAGGACCTGTGATGAAATGGATTATTTTTCAAGTTAGGCAATTATGCCCTTTCCTGGAAAATTTCACTATATTTCTTCCCTCCCACGGTTCATGACTCACTTTCCCCATGTTGTTGTTGTTAGTTCCGAAGTCGTGTCTGACCCATCGCATGGACCCCCCATGGACAACGTCCCTCCAGGCCTTCCTGTCCTCTACCATCCCCCGGAGTCCATTTAAGCTCACGTCGACTGTTTCAGTGACTCCATCCAGCCACCTCGTTCTCTGTCGTCCCTTTCTTCTTTTGCCCTCAATCTTTCCCAGCATTAGGCTCTTCTCCAGTGAATTCTTCCTTCTCATTAGGTGGTCAAAATATTTGAGTTTCATCTTCAGGATCTGGCCTTCTAAAGAGCAGTCAGGGTTGATCTCCTCTAGGACTGACCGGTTTGATCGCCTTGCAGTCCAAGGGACTCGCAGGAATCTTCTCCAGCACCATAGTTCAAAGGCCTCAATTCTTTGGCGCTCAGCCTTTCTTATGGTCCAACTTTCACAGCAATACATTGCAACTGGGAAAACCATAGCCTTGACTATACGCACTTTTGTTGGGACGGTGATGTCTCTGCTTTTTAGTATGCTGTCTAGCTTTGCCATAGCTTTCCTCCCCAGGAGCAAGCATCTTTTAATTTTTTCCACCATAGTCTGTTCATATACCATGATTCCTAATCACACACAATTCTCTGAGGATTGCTTTGGAGTCTCCAACGGGCATTGCTTTTCATATCTATTTTACAAATTACATTTTTTTTTTTTTACAAACCTTCAAATTCCCCCATCCTTATACACAATTGATGCCATTCGGTATGCATTACCGATGGTACTCATGTCATGAACGCTCAAAATAAAAAGAATGAGATCGGCTGCTCACAACAGCACCAATCCAAACAATGAGGTGTGTTTGTGCATTAATCTCACCTTTGGGGAGATGATCTACACGTTGAAATAAAAAAAAAAACAGACCAGAATGACAGTCACTCAAGACTCAGCTTGAATGTGAAGAGAGGCTGCCGGTGTCATTTTAAAACATTTATGAGGTTAGACAAAAGTTCTTCTTTTTCCCACTTTTGAAGAAAAGAAATTGTGATTCAAGGCCTATGTTGTTATGCTAAGATGAAATATATACAGTAGATGCCTGGAGCAAAGCACTTCTCTTGATCAATCAGCAACGCTAAGATCCACTGGTAAAGCTGTTTGACATCCTTGGATAGGTTGTTGAGGCGGGGGCTCTCCGAGGACCTCTCAACTTGCTTTTCTGTGACCCAGTAGACTCTTCCTTAAGGAGCCTTTGCCCCATTTCACTTTGAGAAAAGCTTCTGCATTACCATAAACCACACCAAAAAGCTGCTGATGCTCTTTCTGCAACTAATGACCTCTGGGACTGTCATGCCTTTGAGCCCATTGCTATAGATACTCATATGGATTTTCCAAAAAATGCACTAGATTGGGAAGCCTACAAAGCAGATGTGACTCTCTTCACTTACTTTACTGATCTGCAATACTTATATCTAGCTCTTATGCCAGGTGTCGGTTGCCCCTGATGAGAGCAGGAGAGGGGGACCTCTTTGAGTAGCAATAGCAATAGCATTTAGACTTATATACCGCTTCACAGTGCTTTTTACAGCCCTCTCTAAGTGGTTTACCGAGTCAGCCTATGGCCCCCAGCAATCTGGGTCCTCATTTTACCCACCTCAGAAGGGTGGAAGGCTTAGTCAACCATGAGCCTGATGAGATTCGATCTGCCAAATTGCAGTCAGCTGGCAGTCAGCAGAAGTAGCCTGCAGTACTGCATTCTAACCACTGCACCATGGCGGAGTAGTGTTTTCAGTAAGTAGGAGTTTCTTTGATTAATGTTACTAGTTCTTCGACATAACAATCAAGTTCTCCATGAGGAATGGAAAGTCTGATAAGAACTGGCTGAAACCTGCTAAAGACAAGGACTGTACATAGATTTGAACTCTAGTAAACTCATTATGCCTCATTATAATGTAAAAGCCACACCTACTGAATATGAGGATAGCAATAGCAATAGCAATAGACTTATATACTGCTTCACAATGCTTTACAGCCCTAAGCGGTTTACAGAGTCAGCATATTGCCTCCCAACAATTTGGGTCCTCATTTTACCCACCTCTGAAGGTTGAAAGGCTGAGTCAACCTTGAGCCTGGTGAGATTTGAACTACCAAATTGCAGGCTGTCAGAAGTCAGCAAAAGTAGCCTGTACTACTGCAGTCTAACCACAGCGTCACCGTGAGATTCGAACTGCCAAATTGCAGGCAGCTGGCAATCAGCAGAAGTAGCCTGCAGTACTGCACTCTAACCACTACGCCGCCGTGCTCAGGATGAGCATTAATAAGATCATACTAAGAGTATTATGGGATGTTATGAAATGCTACATGATACATATAATGTTACTGATGCATTATATGATGCAAGCTTTATCACAGATGAGTCAGAAGATACTAAACAATAAAAGAGCTCATTCTAAACCCAGTATGTCTGAACTGTATACAAAGCGATTCTGTATCTTTCTAAGTTGCTTCCAACATCTTCCAACCTCCAATTCAAATCCTATTTGGGCAAGGCACACTAAAAGATCTTGCTGACATTTATGGCTAACATCCCCCAAGAACCAGGAAAGACGTCGAGTTACTCCTGAGCAGTTTCCTTTATTGTTCCACACCTTTAGACAGAATCTTGCCAAATCAAAGCAACTATTAGCATAACTATAGATGTACTCTGAGAATTGCTGGGAAGGAGCCCAGCAATTAGGTTAAAGCACCCTCTTTCTCCAGACCAAACTCTCCATGATTTGCTGCCTCTTTGCTCTCTGGAATTCAGCCCCTCTTGCCTGGGAATACAGACTTCATTCATCATACCAGGAGACTCTGGGCAAGTAACAAGAAGATAAATATACCATATCAAAACCAAATAAAAATAGTGAAACACCAGACACCAAAGATAGCGAAGGACCACCAGTGCACTCAATCCAGCAGCTTTTAATTTCTTTTTGAATTCTACAGTAAGTAGGGATGAACATAGCAATAGCACTTAGACTTATATACCACTTCACAGTGCTTTACAGCCCTCTCTAAGCGGTTTACAGAGTCAGCATATTGCCCCCAACAACAATCTGGGTCCTCATTTTACTCACCTCGGAAGGGTGGAAGGCTGAGTCAACCTTGAATCTGGTGAGATTTGAACCGCCAAATTGCAGGCATCCGGCAGGCAGCAGAAGTAGCCTGCAGTATTGCAATCTAACCACTGCACCACCGTGGCTACATACCATATTTCTGAGAGGATAGTCTTCCAAGTGGGGAATAGTGGCTGAAGCTCAGAAGATCTGTTGCATAGTGCATACAATTATGTCCTCACAAGGAGGGAAAACTCCCATCAGATCTTCTCCGGATGCCTAGACTTAGATTGTCTGCTGGTGGTTCCTGGGCCCAACATTTTAGAATTTTAACTAAGAGTGAACTGATATTAATGTGTCCCCAAACTTGAGGAGGAGGAGGAGGAGGAGGAGGAGGAGGAGGAGGAGGAGGAGGAGGAGGAGGAGGAGGAGGAGGAGGAGGAGGAGGAGGAGAAGAAGAAGAAGAAGAAGAAGAAGAAGAAGAAGAAGAAGAAGAAGAAGAAGAAGAAGAAGAAGAAGAAGAAGAAGAAGAAGAAGAAGAAGAAGGAGAAGAAGAAGAAGAAGAAGAAGAAATTTACCTTATATTCTTTTACCTGCTCATAATCAATATTACAGTTATCATCACCATCAGCAGTGGGTTTTCAGTATTCTTACCACCAGTTCGTGCACGCCTTCCACACATGCGCTCGGCCTTGAAAACGTGCCTAAATAGGCTGGCATAGAGCCGGGACAGCCTGAACCGGTACGAACTGGCTGAATACCACCTCTGAGCATGTTCACACTTGATGCACTGATCTTTGTACACTAACTAGAAGATTTGGCGTGGGTCCAAATCTATTATTTGGAAAACACTCAGTATATAAGCAGAAACCAGAGACCAAACCAAAATGGCATTTCAAACCAATGATTTTGCATGTAGACCTTGTTGCAGGGGGGAAAAATTAAGATATTCCACATATCAAGCCAATGAGGAGGGCAATCAGCTCTTCTCTTGTATCTCTCTTCAAGTATCTGCAGGTCATCAAGACTTTGCAGATCACATAAAGTGACTCTATCACTGAAACCAATTTGCTTTTAAGGGACCTGGATCAGGAAGCAGGCAACTCTTGTCCTTCAATATGGTCCACCTTATCCCAATATCTGTTAACTAGAAACAACTGCCCCACTATTCCAAATAGTAGAACTGTTTCTCCTCTCTGGTTTGAAAATCTCCGACTTACTTAGTTGGACGATAATCTGGTATGGTGCGATCCAAGGATATTTTCTCGCTGAGATAGGAATTGTAGCCATATTTTTCGTGGGGTCCCTTGGCTTTTTCTTCCTCCTCTGGAGAAAGAGTGGCAGGCAAGCCACCTTTGCCACGACCACCGTAGCCTTCAATAAGCCCCAAGGATTTTGACAGACCTAGTAGAAAAATAAAACAAAGAAGAGACACACAAGAGTCAGTCTTGAAAGCAGACATTAGAAGCTATGATACCCATTTTCCCTTGAATCACATCAACAGGTATACAAAATCACCATCAACGTATCCTGGCTGTCCTGCTAGTGTATCCAACAAGGAAGGAAAGGGATAACTAGTCTATCCATCTTTTGAATGAACAAACAGAATATTGAAGATGGAATACTATTGGAAGGGACCTTGAAGGTCTTCTAATCCACCCCTCTGCTCAAACATGAAACCCTTTACACTTCCAGATAAATGGCTGTCCAAGCTCTTCCTGAAAACCTCCAGTGATGGAGCACCCACAACTTCTGGAGATAAGCAATTCCACTGATTAATTGTTCTCACTGTTGGGAAATTTCTCCTTAGTTCTAGGTTGGATCTCTCTTTAATGATCTTTCACCTGTTACTTCCTGTCCTGCCTTCAGATGCTGACCAATTATATATGGTCTTTATTTCTGGCTCTAATCTTCCTGACCATATAATTTTTACATAGTGTTTGCTTTCTATTGCCACTGAAAAAATTCTCTACAAACAAACAACCACAGGAAGAGGAAAGTCTCTCTTAGCTTTGCTTCTAAGACTAGAGTAGAGTAGAGTAGAGTAGAGTAGAGTAGAGTAGAGTAGAGTAGAGTAGAATAGAATAGAATAGAATAGAATAGAATAGAATAGAATAGAATAGAATAGAATAGAATAGAATAGTTGGAAGGGACCGTGGAGATCTTCTAGTCCAACCTCCTTCTTAGGCAGGAAATCCTACATCACTTCAGACAAATGGTTATCCAATATCTTCTTAAAAACTTGCAGTGTTGGAGAATTGACAGCTTCTGAAGGCAATTGTTCCACTGATTAATTGTTCTAACTGTCAGGAAATTTCTCCTTAGTTCTAGGTTGCTTCTCTCCTTGATTAGTTTCCACCCATTGCTTCTTGTCCTGCCCTCAGATGCTTTGAAGAATAGCTTGACTCCCTCTTCTTTGTGGCCACCCCTGAGATTTTGGAACACTGCTATCATGTCTCCCCAAATAATAAGTTTACTTGGAAATTGTAAGAATTAAACAAGGGACCTTTATCTATGCATTATTAAACTATATTCCTGCCCAGTGATATTCAGGGGACATTGAAAGTCTAAGGCTAACATAACATCTCAAGATGGCACAGAGGAAAGAATTTATTATATGAATCATTAATAAGCCTAATTCCTCTGTTCAATCTTGTGTCTGAGTCACAGGTAAGCCGAATTTTATTTAGCCTCTGAATCATAGCCAGTCAAATTTTCCACTACACCCTACCATTTGAATCATAGTAAGGCAAATTCCATCTAGGCCGACTCACAAATAAGTCAAATTCCCACCTAAACTCTCCATCATTAGCAGGCCAAATTGCCCATTCCCATCTAGCTACTCGATCATGGACCTGCCATATCCTGCTCCCTTGCCAACAGCAGGCCAATTGACTTTTTTTTATTCTAAAAAAAAAAAAAAAGTAGATAGCTGCCAAGTAAATATCCATTTTCTCAATCTGAACGGTGAATAAGCTAAATTGAATGCCGATTTAAAGGCCAATTTCGGTCTCCATTAAAGCACATGTGCACATTGAGGCACAGTGCTAGGTCTGGAAATAAAACTGAATTTTCCTTTCACCTCTTAAAAGCCAAGCCGCAAGAGTGAATGAATACCCCCCCCATCCAGAATATGGAGGGAGAAAAAAAATTCTTAATCCAAGCATGTCAGGAAAAGAGAGACAAAGTAATATTTTATGGCATGCTTCACTGTGCATTATAGAAAGCTGTAGCACCTGACGTTTTTACATTTATTTTTAGGAGAGATTCACACCTCTCTCATTGTCAGGCGCTACTGAGCGCCTTGATGGATGATTTTTATTCCTAGCCGTGATATTTATTTTCCCACCTTTATGGTTCAAGAGATTCAGACCCCCCCACCCTCACCCCAAGGCAGGTCTTTTGTGGGATGCTTTATTTGAGTAGACAGTGACCAAGAAACAAAAGAGCTTGACAATCAAAACAGCTTAATTTGATGAGCCCTCGGTTCCATGTTCCCAAATCCAGTTCCCAAAGCTTCTCTTCTCCATCTAGATATGGATTGGAAACCATTCAAACCAGAAGTGGGTTTCAGCAGGTTCTGACCAGTTCTGGAGAACCGGTAGCGGAAGTTTTGAGTTTTGAGTTTGGAGAACCAATAGTAAAAATTCTGACTGGCCCCGCTCCCATCTACAGTATTCTCTGCCTCCCAAGTCCCAGCTGATCAGGAGGCAATGGAGATTTTACAGTATCCTTCCTTTGTCACGTCCACCAAGCCACGCCCACCAAGCCATGCCACACCCACAGAACCAGTAGTAAAAAATTTTGAAACCCACCACTGGAAGGAGGAGAGGAAGGCTGGGCTGGCAGCAATGCTACTCCATCTGGGCAATGGTAAGACGGGGGGACTTCAACTCCCAGAATTCCACAGCCAGTTACAGTGTACACCCATTTTAAAGCATGCTGGCTGGGGATTCTGGGAGTGGAAGTCCACCCATCTTAAAACATGCTGGCTGTGGGATTCTGGGAGTTGGAGTCCACCCCTCTTAAAGGATGATGGCTGTGGGATTCTGGGAGTTGGAGTCCACCCCTCTTAAAGTATGCTGGCTGGGGGATTCTGGGAGTTGGAGTCCACCCATCTTAAAGCATGCTGGCTGGGGGATTCTGGGAGTTGGAGTCCACCCCTCTTAAAGCATGCTGGCTGGGGGATTCTGGGAGTTGGAGTCCACCCCTCTTAAAGCATGCTGGCTGGGGGATTCTGGGAGTTGGAGTCCATCCCTCTTAAAGCATGCTGGCTGGGGAATTCTGGGAGTTGGTGGGAATGGAGATTTTACAGCATCCTTCCCCTGCCACACCCACCAAGCCACGCACACCAAGCTATGCTACATCCACCAAACCACACCCACAGAACCGGTAGTAAAAATTTTGAAACCCACCACCAATTCAAACCATCCTCCAGGGAGACAGGTGAGACTTCCTAATGACGCTCACACAGAAAGACAAGGGAGCTTCTAAATAAAAGGCAAGTTGGAGAGTTAGAGTTTTAACAGATGGAGAGAAATATTCCTTAACAATTTAGTTTGTGCCTATCACAGGTTCTACTAAAAGACGTCAAGGATACGGTGTCCTTGAGGAACCAAATGGAGAAAAGAGTCCATTAAAGGAGAATATTTATACAGTAGTGGCCAAAATTGTGGAAGTGTCAGATGTGCCTCCGTTCAAAACTCAAGAAAGAAAAAACCCAACTCCATGTTTGTAGAGAAAGGTACTTTTACTGAGTATGAACTGAATGCAGCGAAAGAAAAGCAAAGTCTGAGGCAAGTCCGCGGCCTCCCTGAGCTCCATTTTTGCTGACAGAGGGCTGCAGGAGGCTGTCGTGGTCAAAAATGGAGCCCGGGCAGGCTGCACATGGCCTCCCCGAGTTCTGTTTTCCTGGTAGAGGGCTGCAGGAGGCCATTGCGCCTGAAAATGGAGTCTCAATGAGTGACATTGAGCTGGCCACGCCCACTGGTCACCCACCCCACCCACCCAGGTCAAACACAACCCTGATGCGGCCCTCAATGAAATTGAGATTGACGCCCCTGGTATAGGTTTCCTGCCTGAGCAGGAGGTTGGACTAGAAGACCTCCAAGGTCCCTTCCAACTCTGTTATTCTGTTACAAACAAAACAAGGAACAGTTAAGTTTAATAATTTACAAAAGAATCTTCTGGAAGTGAGTAAAAAAAGGGAAAAAAGGTTCCAGCAGGGTGGATGAAATTAAAAATGGGAATGATAATGATATTTTGACGATTAGAATGGAAATGAATGCCATAAATAGTAATGTTTTTTTTTTAAAAAAAATATGAAATGGAAGTCACAGATGCAGTGAGAAAGTTGGAAAATGGTAGGACCACCATGTAGAAGTTGAAACTGGGGAAATATTAAAATATAAATGTGGTTTCATATGGAGACTGTACGGCTTGCTTATAATATCAGCATGAAAATGGCATCTTTGTTAGACAATCGAAAGAATGCCACTATTTTCTCTCTATGAAAGGGAGAAGATTAAAAGAAGGTGAATATGAAAACCAAAGAAGTTTTGGTTCTGGGAAGACCGTCACAACTGTGATTGAAACAATATGAAAGTGACAATGAACAAAATTTGGGAAATAAAGCTTTATGCTAGGCAGGGTGTGGGTGGACCCCATTTTTTTCCCTCTTCATTTGGTCCCTGGGAAATGTATAAATCCGAGAAACAATTTGTTCATCTTTGATTTAAAGGAAGCATATAATAAAGTGAATAGGTATGAATCACAGGGTGTTTTACATGCAGATTGATGTGTCTGATGAAAATAATATGCTGTAAGAAATCCTGTAGAAAAATAAGGAAACTCTTAGTCAACGGTTACATTTCGGGCAGGGAATAACAGAATAACAGAGTTGGAAGGGACCTTGGAGGTCTTCTAGTCCAACCCCCTGCTCATGCAAGAGACCCTATAGCTGTGATAGCAAACCTATGGCACGTGTGCCACAGGTGGCACGCGGAGCCATATCTGTGGGCACGCAAGCGTTGCCCTAGCTCAGCTCCAGCCCGCATGCGTGCGTGCGCTGGCCAGGTGATTTTTGGGCCTTTTGGGCCTACCGGAAGTCGGGAAACAGGCCTTTTCTGGCCTCCAGAGGGCCTCCTGGGGGGGTGGGGAAGGTCGTTTTTGCCCTCCCCAGGCTCTTAGAAAGCCTCTGGTGCCTGGGGAGGGCAAAAAATGGGCCTACCAGGCCCACCGGGCCATGACATGCCAAAAGCGCGGGTCGCGTGGGGGAGGTCGCACTTGCATGCATGGGGGGGCAGGGTGCATCAAATTATGGGTGTGGGCACATGCAAGCTCAACCCCCCCCATGCTCCCCACCCCCGCTTTTGGCACGTGACAGCAAAACGGTTAGTCATCACTGCCCTTATACCATTCCAGACAACTGGTGATCCAGTCTCTTCTTAAAAGCCTCCAGTGAAGCTAAGAAATGTAATATTCCCTTAGAAAGCCAGTGGGTGTAGTGGTTCAAGGTGTTAAGAGTAGAAGCTGGAAGATTATAAACTTCAATTTTTTCTTTAACTTAGAGGCCTTAGTTAAGTGATTTTGAACCAGTGGTAAAATCCCAATTTTTTTTACTACTGGTTCTGTGGGAGTGCTTGGTGGGCATGGTGTGGCTAGGTGGGTGTGGCTTGGTGGGCATGGCAGGGAAAGGATACTGCGAAATCTCCATTCCCACCCCACTCCAGGGGAAGGATACTGCAAAATCCCCATTCCCTCCCCACTCTGGGGCCAACCAGAGGTGGTATTTGCCGGTTCTCTGAACTACTTAAAATTTCCGCTACCACTTTTCAAGAACCTGTCAGAACCTGCTGGATTTCACCTGTTTTGGACCAGTGACTCTCAGGACAGTTGCCTTTTGGGAAAAGTGTATTTTTGAGGTTTGATGGCTAATAACATCACTTTTTTTTTGAAGTTTCAAGATATTCCACTACAATATTCCACTACTGGAATGGCCTGGGAATAGCCCAGACCTTAACCCAATTGAAAATCTATGGAGCCGACTAAAGAAACTTGTTAGTCAGAAGCGACCTAGCAATAAAATCCAGTTAATAGAATCAATCATTCAATCTTGGTTCCACATTAGAACAGCTGCTGAACTAAAAGACTTGGTTCACTCCATGGGAAGATTCTGTAAGGCTGTAATTCATGCTAAAGGTTACCCAACTAAGTATTAACTGACATGGTGATAATTTTTGTATATCTCATTTTTTTTCTATGGTGATCATTTTTGTAGATCTCGCTTTTTCTAGGTATTTCACTTTTCTTCTTTATACTGCTATTCTAATGGCAAATCCTTCATAAAAATTATTGCATTACATTCTTGATTAAATTATCTTTCCATTGATATATAATTTTATGGTACTACTCCAAAAAAAAGTGGTGTTATTAGCTAGTTTTTGAAAATACACTTTTCCCAAAAAGTTTCCACAATTTTGGCCACTACTGTACTGTATTGTTATATGTGTGGTAAAAGAAGAAGAGGTCAGTTTAAAAAATTGTATAGTTACTCAACGAATATGGACTGAACCCAAAAAGATGGATTCGGTCCGCTTAAGTAGTTTAGTCTTATAGAATTTAGCAGGAAAAGGCACCCTCCATGCAGATGAGAGCTGCATTCACTAGCTATGAGATTTCCCCCTCCCCATATAGAGATCAGCCTCCCCACAAGTGAATTAAATAATGACAGCATGATGGACTAGGGAACTAGATGACTGGAGCCACCAGGTTGTCTGCTGCAAAGGAACTGGATGTCGATGCCGGGTGGGGCAGAGGGGTGTGTCCTGCCTACATAAAGCCCTGGGAGGAAGTAGCTCCCAGTGCTGACTTTACACTGAACTGCTACGGTTAAAGATTCATTTTGTCCCAGGCCTCAGGCCTGAATAAACCCTGATTCTACAGTTCCAGAGTGCGGTTGCTTCTGTATTGCCAGGCCAGGAGAACTGGACATTTGAAACACGCAGGAAAATGGAAGACCAGCTCTTCCAGTTTCTGTTGTGACCCCGACTCCCGAGCCTGTCCTAACAGAGGAAGAGGACTCAGAAGGTGATGGGGAGGAACTGACAAGGCCTCCCTCTCCAGGACCCTCCTCTCTGGCAATGCCTCAGGTTTCATCCCAAGCCCAAGAGGAATAGCCTAGGATATGCCAGGAGGAAAGCATATCAGAACAACAACAGATAGGGAGCGAGGATGATGAATCCTGACTTGATCCCAGGCAGCATCGGAGGGAGAAGCGTGCACAGCAACGAAAGAGGCGTCGGAGGGCCAGAGATTGAGCTGAGTCACTGAGCCACACCCCACAAGGAATAAAAGTGGGTGTGATTGCTCTTCAGGCTTTGTGACAGTCAAAGTTAAAAACCTGAGAGTCACATCGCGTTACCTGGAATCTGACTTGTACATATTTGGATTGGACCTTGGCTAACTCTTGCTTCGTGGATTACTTTTTGCTACTGGACCGGACTGAGGATAAACTCTCTCTTGCTTACTGTGAGTGAAAACTGACTTGGCAGGCATTACGCAGTTTACTGCCAAAACTCTTATCTGCAATGGTTTCTAGTCTGATTGCTTAATAAAAACTTGGCAGGTGTGCCTGGTTGCATGTTTGCCTGTGTGGGGAAGGGGGACAGAACAAGTTTCTGTCACTGCTGCACGCAAAAAGGCCAGCTGATCATCACGCGCGCGCATGCATGCGAGAAACCCGGAATAGGAATGGTTGATGCTGCGCATGCCAAGTGACATGGCTCCACATGCCACTTTGAGCATCCATGCCATAGGTTCGCTATCAGGGCTTTAGGGTTTGACTGCAACAAAAGAAATAATAAATGAGAGTCAAACTTCAAAATCAGCTTATGAAGGAAGAGTGAATGTGTCCAGAGGAACTTGAAAATTAAGAAAACCATAGCTGATTAGATTCTGAGTAGAATCTGACAAAGAGATGAAAAACTGACAGAACAAAAAGTCCACACACGAAGCAAAGAAGGGATGCAAGTAAACAGGGATGATTTACAACAGGGGTGTCAAACTCAATTTCATTGACGGCTGCATCAGGGTTGTGTTTGACCTCAGAGGCGGGGGGCTGGGGGAAGTATGGCCAGGGTAGGAATGGCCAGCTTGACATCACTCGTGTCAGGAGCACCTGTGGTGACCTGGGTGGGGATGGGGGGGATACGACAGCTTCCTGCAGTCCTCTGCCAACAAAAATGGAACTTGGCCCTCCCAAGCTCCGTTTTCGCTGACAGAGGCATCGCGTGCATGTCCTTCACTGTTTCCAGGGCAGCCCTGTGGGCTAGATCTAAGCATCACGCAGGCCGGATTCAGCCCATGGATCTTGTGCTTGACACCCCTGGTTTACAAGGAAAAAAAGATCTGAACAAATATAATGAATAGTGATGGACAGTGTTTGTAAACACTGTCATTATATTTGTTTCCTTTTTTCTTATCTCATGCCTTTAATCAGTGGTGGAATTCAATTTTTTTTACTACCAGTTCTATGGGCATGGCTTGGTTGGCGTGGCAGGGGATCTCTATTCCCACCCCACTCTGAGGCCAGCCAGAGGTGGTATTTGCCGGTTCTCCGAACTACTCAAAATTTCTGCTATGGGTTCTCCAGAACCTGTCAGAACCTGCTGAATAGCACCTCTGCCTTTAATGTATTTGGCTTATTGTTTTTTTACATTTTAATGCATTTGGTATAATATTCTTTGCCCCAAAAGAGAGTAGTAGGATGAGAAGGTAAGAATGTAAAATTGTTTGCTTGTAGAGGACTTTGGAAATTTGACCAAGGTCAGAATTCAGCCCTAACAACACTGGTTGCCTTCACCATCCTATGGATTATTGTGTGTGAGTTGGGAGGCCATATAAATTTAACAAGTAAAATAAAATAAATCAGTATTTGGGCCCATTCATCCATCGTCCTCCTTTACCTCTGTAACTTTTTTTTCCATAGCCTACTTTACATTTGTTCAAATAATGAAGCCATCTACTAACTTTTGAAGTACGTGCTGTAAATTCAATAAATCATGCTAAGCGAATAATCTCGCTTTAGAGGAAACAGCCCGCAGTGCATCACATATGATGCAGTGATGTGCATCACATGTGCACTCAAAGGAAGCATATCATAAAGCGGTCCCTTTAAAGAGGGCCCCCCCTCCCCTTCTTTCTCTCTCTCCCCCACCCCACCCCCATTATCTCCACGTCACCTAAAGCGATTGTCATAAAAATGAAAGCTATCTCATGCACGATGTGACAACTTAGCTTGACGAATTTCCATTCTTTGCAGCCCCTCTTCGTTTCTTTGCAGGTCTCTTAACTCAACTCACCGCTAGCGCAGCTTGTCAGAAAGGATTTGCCAAGACTGCAAAGTAAGGATAGTACATTTAACTGCCCAACTTTAAGTTTGACTGAAGTAAAAAAAAAAAAAACAGGCTTGAAACCAACTGACAAGTTGCCTTTGCAGAACCAGCCTTGGAGAAGGAGAACTGATCATTAAGGCTGGCCCGGAGGAAAATATCTGAAGCACCAGTAACTTCACCCCGTTCAGGTGCGAAGTCGTGTTGAACTCCTTTCCTTTCGCTTCCTGGAATGATCTGAAAAATCTAGGGAGGCTTTTAAGAATATTTTTGAAACCCCCTTCAGCACACAGAAGGAAATAAGGCCAAGGTGGGTGGCTTGATAATAGATGCTGTCTTCTTCTACCAAAATAAAAGGAAAGAGAGAGTTTTGCAAAGAGAACAGGCAGACCAACCAAACAGAATGAACTCTGCTAAAAAAAACCCAGCACAGTGGGAAAGTGTTGTTTTTATTGAGTTGCTTATTATAAGCATTGTGGGGGGTTAACATTCTTCAGAAGTGGAGTGCCATTAATAGTTTCTTCCTAGAGCTGAGATGGAAGGATGGCTCAAAGTCACCTACAATACCTGGCACTTTTGTGGGTAACATTCTTCAGAAGTAATTTGCCATTAATGCTCCAACGCTGGAAATTTTGAAGAAGAGATTGGATAACCATTTGTCTGAAGTGATATAGGGTTTCCTGCTAAGCAGGGGATTGGACTAGAAGACCTCTATTTCTTCCTAGAGTTGTGACAGAATTGTGGCCCAAAATCACCTACCTGGCTTTATACCTAATAACAATAGCAATAGCACTTAGACTTATATACCACTTCACAGTGCTTTCCAGCCCTCTCTAAGCGGCTTACAGAGTCAGCCTATTGCCCCCAACAATCTGGATCCTCATTTTACCAACCTCAGAAGGATGGAAGTCAACTGAGTCAACCTTGAGCCGGTGAGATTTGAACTGCTGAACTGCAACTAGCAGTCAGATGAAGTAGCCTGCAGTACTGCACTCTAACTACTGCGCCACCTCGGCTCTAAGGCAGGACCAGAACTCACAACCTCTCCACTTGTAGTCCAGCACCTTGATCACTAAACCAAATTAACAATCATAATTTTTGGTTTTGTTCCTCCAGTCAGTGTTGACTGCTAGTAACTGCCTAGACAACTCCTTGAAGTTTTCTTAGCAAGTTTTAGAAGTGGTTTACCATTACCTCTTTCCTAGGGCTGAGAGAGAGAGGGAGAGAGAGAGAGTGATTGGTCCAAAGCCATCCAGATGGCGTCATGCCTACGGCACACTCTAGAATTCACATTCTCCCAGCTTCCCTGCCCACAGCACCAAACTGTCTCTCGGGATTCTAATATACTACATAAAATATTTTAATGACAAATTAAATAGAAAATAAAGAAGTGGACATTTTGGATTCAAAGGCAAAAAGCTGCTTCACACATAGTTGTTTCTGTGGAACATACCTGGGTGTTTTGCAGGGGTGGGTTCTAAATGTTTTTACGACCGGTTGGGTGTGGCTTATTTTGTGGGTGTGGCTTGATGGTCACGTGACAATTCTTTAGGATTTAGCAGAGGTACTGGTCTACCAGGCTTTTAACTGCTTGCAGAGCTGTACCCGTCTACTCATTTGTTTTTGGAGGCACCGGTCTACCCATTTGTTTTTGGAGGCACTGGTCTACTCATTCGTTTTTGGAGGCACCAGTCTACTCATTCATTTTTGTAGGCACCGGTCTACCCATTTGTTTTTGTAGGCACCGATCTACTCATTCGTTTTTGTAGGCACCGGTCTACCCATTTGTTTTTGGAGGCACCGGTCTACCACCACACTGCCTTTTAACACTGATCAGCTGTAGGGCGGCCCTTTGAAGTCCTGCGGCAAGAGTTTAAACAGGTTTTTTCCTTCTAGCCGATTGGGGGTGGGGCCAAATAAAAGATAAGAATAACGTGGGGGGCGGGAGGCAGGAGGGCCCAGCTCCCAAACAAAAAGAACCAGTTCAGTGACGTCATATCGTCACCGCTACTGGCTCGGCTGAACCAGGCCGAACCAGGAGGAACCCACGACTGGTGTTTTGTGGCCCGAAACTCAATAAAGCTGCAGTGCCTTTCCTGAGTTTATGTCAAATAACCTCAAAAATGATACACCTGCTTTAATGAGTTGCCAACAAGTGTGAACTTTATGAGTGCTCTGAAACACCATTTTCCCTTTAAGTACAAAATTTTGAACAAACCTAAGAGAAAACATTTGGGAGGAATAAAGAATCGCAATATATGAGTACCTTGTCTTGGTGAATTGTTATTCTTTTTTTTCCTAAAAGAAAATAATTCATTTTGGGCTTTGCCTTTAAAGCCGTCTGTTTCCACCCCTATTTTTTTTTTCAGAAACAAAGCAGCAAGTAAAATTCTTGGAAAACAAAATATTTTTTTTGTTTTTTCCAGAAGAAAAAAATAGGAGCCACCTACAACCTACAGTGTAAGGACTGTAACAGCCACTATGTAGGACAAACATACAAAGATTAAGACTAGACCAACAATTGAGAAGTTAAGAAATTGTTCAGTTAAGAAATTACCAATGCAGACAAACAAGGTAACAATAAAAACAACTTAATCAAGAAACCACCAAGAACACTCCCACCAACTCCCACCAACTCTGAAAGGGCAAGGCACTAGTGTATAAAAATTAGAGCAAACCCTGCTCCTTTCTAACACTGATGATATTACCTAGTCAGGTAATGAAATGCCTGCAAAAAAAACCACCAAGCTCAGAGAACTTCAAGGGCCTCACAAAATATTTATTTTTCTTTTTATATTGCCAGTTTTTATGTATCGAATTTTCACACCTCCACACTGCCACTGATTCATAGAAAATGCTCTCTTTACTGTGGTGGGATTCAGCCGGTTCGGGGCAATTCAGGTGAAGCAGTAGTTAAATTTCTGGCTGGTCTGGCCCCTCCTCTCCCTGCCCCTTCCAGGAGTCTCCACTCTCCCCATTTTGGCTCCCAGGTAAGTGCAGGGAGGCCTCTTAGGCCCAAAATGGGGTGTGACACCCCCCCACTGCCCGTTTTTGCTCTCAGGAGGCTTCAGGGAGGCCTCTTAGGCCCAAAATGGGGTGCGCCCCCCACACACTGCCCGTTTTCGCTACCAGGAGGCTTCAGGGAGGCCTTCTAGGCCCAAAATGGGGTTTTTTTACTCCCAGGAGGCCGCAGGGAGGCTTACTAGACCCAAAACAGGGGTGGGGGCGGTTTGTCCCTCCCACGACCCATTTTTGCTCCCAGGGGGGTGCAGGAGTCCATGTGCTGCCTGTCACAGACCATGGCCATGCCCACCCAGCTGGTCATTAGGGCAGAGAACCGGTTGTTAAAATTATTTTAATCCCACCACTGTCTCTTTAGTAACGCTGACCAACATCTATTTTAACCTGCCGAGACATTCTTCAGCCTCTTTTATCCTGCAATGCACGTTAAGATGTACCCATCCTTGAACCCCTTAAGCCAAGAACGTTTGCAGAGGAGCTTAGGCCAAAAGTACCCTGGCTTTCCAGCCTGCACACGTTAGCTCATAAAATGCTGATCGAGTCAGTTCAGCTACCAAATGTGGATTGAATCAAGTCCTCAGGCATCTACCCATCGCTTGTGGATGAACTGTGGATGAACTGTGGCGAAATGGGAAGCTGGGAGGCTGTGTTTATTTCAACAAGGGCTAATTGCAAGGATCTGAAAAACTGCTGGAAGTGAAAAAGAGATTTTTTTATTTATATATAAAAAGCAAATGTATGTTTTCCAACAGCTGAACTGCCACCAGGGAAATGTAAATTAAAAAGAAACCATCTACCTTGCCCTGTTATTTTGGGCCAAAAAAAAAAAAAAAGAAGAAGGCTTCAAACTGCAATATCTAAAGTCTGGTTTTATATTTCCCAGGGTTAAAAAAAAAAAAAAAAAAGCTGGGAGTTCTTTTGAAACCAAACAATCAAGGTAGGAACAGTTTCTCTCCAAAAGCTTTTTAGCAACAATGCTTGAAAGGTTCTTTGCAAATATACAGCTCATACAGTAGGACGCACACGCGAAGAGCTTTGGGAGAACGGAGCACGTATTGCTTACCCCCCTATTATGAAAAGTGCACAAGATAAGCTTTGGAAAGAAGCATTTAAATTTTGTTCTGTCAGTGCACTGACCTACCGAAGCTATTGCGAAAGGGAAATGGAATAGTGCATTGAGTTGGATGAATGTCAGCACCTAGTCGAAGGCATTTGAGAATCAGCAAAAGGTGAAGCGAGAGCATTCATAGGAAGGACCAGAGACAAAATTGGATTCTGAGCATCTACATCAAGTATTACACTTTGGGTCAAGCAAGGTTAATGTTGTATTGAACTTTTCATTTGCATTTTACCCTCTTTTTTTTTTTTTTTTGCCAGTTCCATGGAAAAGATTTTTTTTAAAAAAAAGAGAGAATTCTGTTGAAATTTTCAGGTTGTTCTTCCATTTCTTGAAGTATAAAGTGACCAGAGACTTCATAATACGCAAATATGCTTTCCCCCTATAAAAAAAACTCTCTCCAGCATTCTGCAGCTTTTCTGGTTTCCCATAAATCCATAACTGGGAAGCTATAATACTTTCTGGAAGCTAGAAAGATTTTCTTTTTAAATCTCCAAAAGAAATCTAATGGATGAAAGAGAGAAACAGAATGCATTTTCCAAGAAAACTCCAGAGAAATTGAAGAGCTACTCAGGGACTCTTACAAGATAATTGTCAGCCCACCCACCCCCCAACCAAGAAGGACGCATAGTGAATCTTCCAAATAGTTCCAAGTTCCTTTATTGTTTCAAACGTATAGACAGAATCTTGCCTCAAGCAAGACTCAAGAAAACTACTGCCCACATTAAGCCTAGACTCTGGGAACTATTAGGGAGGAGATGCCTTCATCCTCTTTCTCTCACATAAACTCTCTGAACTGAATTGTCACTCCTCTGGAATGCAGCCCCTCCCTCCTGGGAATCTACCTCCTTACTACTGTCCACCACATAATATACAGAACCAACACTTATGCTTCTGATCTTGAATGCTCTCTACGTCCTTCTCCCATTTATCCTTCCATTTTTATGTTTTTTTAAATGCTTGATGAAGAGCTTTACTTTTGCAGCTGAAGAGACAAATTTGCCCAAGGCATTCATGTGTATATTTGTGTGCACATACACGCACCTAATATTGTTTCCATGTGTTGCCTTTAAAGACTTCATGTGAATTTAACCATCTCTGGAGTATAGGTAAAACACTCTCCTTTTTCAAGGTGGCTGCATTTCCTTATTTACTGTTTTCTTAAAGAGATAATCTTGTAGTTGTGAAATTAATTAAGGCTGATTGTCTTTGAAAGCTATTATCTAATGCGGTGTTTCTCAACCTCAGCAATTTTAAGATGTGTGGATTTCCACCACTCGGAGCATTTGGAAGAACTGCAATGTCTGACATGAATGAGCATCTGGAAGAGTAAAGACATCAGTCTCACAACCCAATGCAATAATTTTCCCAATTGCTACTTATGGCAGTGAAAACTGGACTCTGAAAAAGGCAGATAGGTGTTGTGGCCTGCCAGCGGCCTGCGCGGATCGTGACTGATCCCAACGACGAGGAAGCTGGTGTGGTGTCGCGCCAGCAGCCTGCGCAGCTGGCGCTCGCGTTGGACAGCGAGGAGGCTGAAGAGGATGTGGTGCCAGAGGCAGAGACTCAGCCAGGGCCTTCAGAACCTCCAGAGGCTCCTTTAAGTGGAGAGAGCGAAGTGGAGGAGCCTCTCCTCAATGCTCGAGCACGCAGGGCTGCCAAAAGGCAGGAGTGGCTACTCAGGAGGAGGAGGCCTCCTCGAGAGTAAGGCTTGAGGATAATTGGCCATTCCCTTAGCCTATTTAAGTCACATGCAGTTAGTAAGTTTCTTGCTGGAAAGAACTTGTAATTATCATCAGAGCATTTTTGGAAAAGTCTTATCATATTTTGTTTTCTGGGCTGGTTGCCAACCTTTGCCGGACTTTGGTTTATTCTTGCTACTTAATAAATTTGATAAGGACCGTTGGTATGTGTCAATATCCTCGGAAATCCGGAGCTGGGGCAGAACAATAGGAGGAGGTTGGACGGCTTTGAAGGTGCTGGAGGTGACTATTATGCATCCCAAGGACAAAAAGATTGTAGTGACTCTCAGTCATCCAGGACATGGTTGTCCCAAAGGTGGTTTTTCAGGAGGCAACTGGACTTTCTTGTTTTTCTTGGAAGCTGTTTTCCTTCTCATCCAAGAAGCTTCTGATGAATTGGATCCTCACCATCCAGTCAAAGCTGAAGAAGCTTCTTGGATGAGAAGCAAAGGTGGTATTCAGCTGTTTCGGACTGGTTCGCCTGAACCGGTAGTGGAAATCCTATTTAGGCAAGGTTTTGAGGCCGGGTACATGCACACGTGAGCAAAGCCATGTGCGGAAAGCCAGGCACACGAGCAAAGTGTATGGGCAGAAGGCCAGGTGCATGCACAGAAGGCATGTGCATGCGCGGAAGGCAGGCCTGTGTGTGAACTGGGCACACGTGCACAAAGCGAGCATGCATGCGCGTGGTGAACCGGTAGTAAGATAATCCAAAACCCACCACTGAAGAGAAGCGAAACATCTTCAAAGAAAAGCGAGAAAGTCCAGTTGCCCCCTGAAAAACCACCTTTAGGACATCCCATGGACAACAAAAATAATGAAGAAGTCCTAGACGGAACCCAAGATCACCAAACAGAGGCTGTCATATATGTCATGAGAGCTGACTCTACAAAGAACATTTAAAGTTTATAGCAAGGTTGACTCAGCCTTCCATCCTTTCGAGGTAGGTAAAATGAGGACCCGGATTGTGGGGGCAATAAGCTGACTTTGTATAAAAAAAGAACACCGCTTAGGGGGGGCCGAAAGCCCTACTAAGCAGATATATACAAAAGTATGAAGGCTATTGCTTAACGCACTGTAAGCCGCCCTGAGTCTCCGGAGAAGGGCGGCATATAAATTGAACCAATAAATAAATAAATAAATAAATAAATCTTCTTTATAGCAGTGGTGGCACAGTGGTTAGAATGCAGTATTGCAGGCTAATTCTGCCCACATTGCCAGGAGTTCGGTTTCTTCAATCCAGACCGGCTCAAGGTTGACTCAACCTTCCATCCTTCTGAAGTCAGTTAAACGAGGACTCAGATTGTTCTGGACAATATGCTGCTAAGTAAGCTGCTTAGAGGGGGCTGTAAAGCACTGTGAAGCAGTATATACTGTAAGTCTAAGTGCTATTATAGCAGAGACTTCTATACTACTTCAGTTCTTTACAGCCCTCTTTAAGCAGTTTACAGAGTCAGCATATTGCCCCCAACAATCTGGGTCCTCATTTTAGCCACCTCGGAAGGATGGAAGGCTGAGTCAACCTTGAGCCTGGTGAGATTCGATCTGCCAAATTGCAGGCAGCCGGCAGGCAGCAGAAGTAGCCTGCAGTACTGCACTCTAACCACTGTGCCACCGCAGCTCCTTGCTATTGCTATAATCTGCTTGCTGTTTACCAAATTTATATTTCTTCCTTTGTGCACAAAACTCAGGATGACATTCTCCTCCACAATAAAGCACTGGGAAGCGACTAAGTGCTATTGCTATTGCTTTTAGTAAAGTAGAAGATGACTCTAGGCATTGTGAACATAAACAGATGAACAACATTAAAAACGAACTTTATTTTATTTTATGCAAGCAAAAGTAGGTGAACTCTATTCAGTCAGCACAAACAAGATCTGGCACTGACTGCTGCTCAGAATATGAGGTTTTCCTTCCAAAATAGTAATTTAAAGGAAAGAAATAAAAATTACCAGCCTAACAAAATACAGCCTCAGCATTATTTCATATGATTATGTGGTGAAGTAAATAATAGATTTAATGGGTTAGATTTGATAAATGGAGTGCTTAAAGAACCCTGGTATAAAATGTGTGACAATATTAAAAGAAGACGCAAACAAAAAATATCCCCAAATGCAAAGAACAGAAGAAAGCAAAATGTTTCTTTGCTGATCTGTTGAAAATAATGAAAAACACTGAAAAGTAGAAGGCAACAGAGCCTGAGGAAAAATTGCCAATTAAATACTGAATTTTAGAAAAATAGCAAGAAAAGGAACACTATCTGAATAAAGAACATAAAGATAACAGTGACACTAACAGAAAGATGACAGAAAGGACAAAGAGATTTATTTAGGAAATTTATGGACATCAAGGGTGAGTAGCGTGGTGGCCTAGAGGACAGGTGGAGCTCTCCCCTCACAATCGGGAGGGTGTGAGTTTGATCCTAGGTATGGGTAAATATTTCTCTCTCTGGGAGCAATGAGTAATTGTCTGCTGTGAACTCCCTGTAGGCGGCAGGAAGGGCATTTGGCCGGTAAACACTCGGCTCCATTCAGTCATCCCAACTCCACCTCAATGAAGGGATTACAGAATTGTTAAAAGAAAAAAAAATAGAAATCAAGGGTGTGAAGAAGGGTATTATAAATGTTAAACAAGGCAAAGGAGCCCCAGACAAGGAAGATAGATAGATAGATAGATAGATAGATAGATAGATAGATAGATAGATAGATAGATAGATAGACAGACAGACAGACAGACAGACAGACAGACAGACAGACAGACAGACAGATGGAAATGGAGATGGAGATGGAGATGGAGATGGAGATGGAGATGGAGATGGAAATGGAAATGGAAATGGAAATGGAGATGGAGGAGATAGAGAAGATCTGTATGTGAAAAACCCCGAAATTCCTGATAGGTATGAAGCAGGGGTGAAATACTCTGAAGTCTTCTACTGGTTCACTTCACTACCACTTCGTGGCACGTGCACATGCACGGTGCACACCAAATGTGTTCTTCACGCACAGGCGCACCACAGACACTATCGCACAGCACAGTAAAAGGAGGATTAAGAAGCCTTTTCTAAGGTAAGTAGAACACTGAGGGGAGGAACAGCTGTGCCACGCAATTTAGATTCACTAGAAAGCAGGATTTCCTGCTTTCTAGCAAATATAAATTGCGCGGCATAGCTGATCATCAGAAATACTGGTTCTTCCAAACTGGTAGCATTTGTTTACTACCGGTTCGCCCGAACTAGTAGCTTTTATTACTACCGGTTCGGGCGAACCAGTAGCATGATATGAAGGCTTGCTCATGGAACTAGAGTCGGAAAGTGGATCATGTCAAGGCTGTAGTTTTTCCAGTTGTAACAGAGGAATGTGAAAGCTGAATAATCAAAAGGATGAGAAAAAAAACTACAAGGCTTTGAATTGTGGCAGTAGAGAAAATTGCTGAGACATCCTTAAACTGCTAGAAGAACCAGTCATTCAGTGCTAGAGGAAGTAAAATCACTGGAGCTACTAATAAAACAAAAGCTAAGATATTTTGGACACTTAATCAAAGGGTGAGTGTGATCAGAGATGATCTTGGTGTTTGAAAAATATCAAAGGCAATCAAAAAAAGGAAGCTAACAGAAGATAAAGGTAAAGGTTTCCCACATATGTGCTAGTCGTTCCCACCTCTAGGGGGTGGTGCTCATCTCTGTTTCAAAGCCGAAGAGCCAGCGCTGTCTGAAGATGTCTTCATGCTCATGTGGCTGGCATGACTAAACGCCAAAGGCGCATGGAATGCTGTTACCTTCCCACCAAAGGTGGTTCCTATTTTTCTACTTGAACTTTTTATGTGCTTTTGAACTGCTAGGTTGGCAGAAGCTGGGACAAGTAATGGGAGCTCACCCCATTACGTGGCACTAGGGATTCAAACCACAAAACTGCCGATCTTTTGATTGACAAGCTCAGCGTCTTAGCCACTGAGTCACCGCGTCCCATCAACAGAAGATAGCAAGATCCTAACTAACGATTCAGGCAAGAGTTTACAAGGATTCAGTTACTGATCAGTGGTCAAGATGATGCTCATCAGATCAAAGAGATTTCGAAGTCCTTAAATGTCTGAACAAAAATAATGGCAACCACAACAGTGAAGGGGTTATCCAGATTTGGTGCCCCAGTAGGTAGGTTTAGTTCAGGAACTAAAGGTACTTCACTGAAAAAGATATCATGTGCAATTCAGTGGATCATCAGAAGACAGAGCTGGAACAGGAAGCCCTCTTGACATTTTCTATCCAGATGTTTCTATTTATTAATGTCAAGGCTGACTCGCAAAGCACATCTTTCTGCTTGCAACTTGACAAAGAAGCTAAGGGGGGGGGAGGATGAGGATGATTGAGATTGAGATGCGTGGGGAGCTGGGAGGGAGAAAATGAATTTATGTGAGCCATTTGTAGCCTGAAAAAATCTTGCAACTTCAAGGTCATACGCTGACGACTTTCAAAAGGCAAAGACTGTTTTCCCAAAACAAAATATTTAACCTGGATTGGTGGACAGTGGACAATGGGCGGCCCGGGGGCAGGAAAAGTGTTGTTGTTTTTGTTGCTTTTTACTATGCTGCATTTCGTGCCAAATCTTTAGAACTGGCATTGCTTCTTCTGTGCCTATATGGATCTGTCAGCAAAGTTTTACTCTTGGTAACAAAAAATGTCACAGGAGTTTCTTTTGCTGTACATGCCAACGGGATGGTTGACAATTAAAATCAGAGGAAAATTGACCACAGCAGATCCTGAAGGGAGCATTAAGGACTGCACTATTTAGAATGGGTGACATTTCTTCCATTCTGCTTTAACTCTGAAGTGTCAAGAAACTCTTAAACATTAAAGGAAATGGAAAACACTTTACTTACCTCTTGGAATTTAGAAATTCCCATCTGAGCCTCTATGGACTTTTCCTCTCCTAGACAGAGTGTATTGATTGATTGATTGATTTTTCCTCCCCTAAGTAAATGTTATTTCCTTCCTTCTTTCCTTCCTTCCTTCCTTCCTTCCTTCCTTCCTTCCTTCCTTCCTTCCGCACTATTATTAATTTTCTCATCGTTCCCATCACCCATCTCCTTCCACTTATGACTGTATAACTGTAACTTTGTTGCTTGTATCCTTACAATTTATATTGATATTATTTCCTGATTGCTTATTTGTATCCTATGACTATCATTAAGTGCTGTACCTTATGAATAAAAAATTCTATTCTATTCTATTCTATTCTATTCTATTCTATTCTATTCTATTCTATTCTATTCTATTCTATTCTATTCCATTCCATTCCATTCCATTCCATTCCATTTCCTTCCTTCCTTCCTTCCTTCCTTCCTTCCTTCCTTCCTTCCTTCCTTCCTTCCTTCCTTATTTTTTACTTACTTACTTGTATCCTAGAGCCACAGTGATTAGAATGCAGCACTGCAGGTTACTTCTACTGACTGCTGGCGGCCTGCAATTTGGCAGTTCGAATCTCACCAGGCTCAAGGTTCTCAGCTTTCCATCCTTCTGAGGTTGGTAAAATGGGGACCCAGATTGTTGGGGACAATATGCTGCTTCAGTAAACCGCTTAGAGAGGGCTGTAAAGCATTGTGAAGTGGTATATACAGGAAGTCTAAATGCTATTGCTATTGTTATCCTGCCTTTATTATTTTTACAAATAACTCAAGGTGGCAAACTTATCCAACACACCTTTCTCCTTCTGTGTTCCCCACTACAACTCTGTGAGGTGAGTCGGGCTGTGAGATAGAAGGAATGCCCCAAAAATCACCCATCTGGCTTTCCTGACTAAAGCTGGACTTGAACTCACAGTCTCCCACTTTCTAGCACGGTGCCTTAACCACTAGACCAAACTAGCTCTAAATCTTATTTCCTGTTGCATTCATCCATCAAAGACCCTCATGGGAGGAAAACGTCAATATCTGCTCCCACCAGAGTTTGTCGTCCATGTCTTTTTCACCCTGATTGGGTTTCATTTCACTTTCAACCCAGGAACTTTTTTGATACTCTTTGCAAAAGCCACTAAATGCATGAAGGTGACTTTTGCAAAGGTTATTTGGAAATTATTGCAATTCAACCTAAGCCACCAAAAAGCAGAAAGAGAGAGAGAGAGATTTAATCATTCAATGAACTGGAGTAGTCATTCCCCAGATGATGCAAGCTCTCTCCTCTTAAACCACACTTCTGAAAGACAGCCTGATCACTAGAGGTTAAAGAAATAAATAAAACTATCGCCAATCAATCAATCTGCTCCTAACGCTGTTTTACCCACCCAGTTCTTTTCTCTCCACTGGCTGTAACAAATCAATTCATAGGAAAAGAATCTCAATCTCCTTTAAGACAAAGAAAAGACCTGCTGTTCACTGAATGAACAGGCTTTGAAGCAGTGAATCTACCACTTTCAAAAAAAGGAGCTCTGCCAGGATAAGAGCTGTGGTAGCACAGTAGTTAGAGTGCACTACTGCAGGTTATTTCTGCTGACTGCAATTTGGCAGTTCGAATCTCACCAGGCTCAAGGTTGACTCAGCCTTCCATCCTTCTGAAGTGGGTAAAATGAAGACCCAGATTATTGGGGGCAATATGTTGATTCTGTAAATCGCTTAGAGAGAGCTGTAAAGCTGTATATACCATGTTTCCCTAAAAATAAGCCCTCCTCCAAAAATAAACCCTGTCCTGAAAATAAGATTTCCCCCAAAAATAAGCCCTTGCTGAAAATATTTAAATGCACGTGCAGCCGGTCCCCGCCATTTCCTTTGGTTAGGGTTAGGGAGTCAGAGCTGGAAATCAGATAAGACAGCAAGAGGATCCTCGTCTTGCTCCATGAGCCCCAAAATAATAAGACCTCCCCCAAAAATAAGGCCAAGCACTTATTTTGGGGTTCAAAAAATATAAGACAGGGTCTTACTTTGGGGGAAACATGGTAAGTGTAAGTGCTATTGCTATATACATGTGCAATGCCTTGATAAAAGGGCCCTGGTGGCACAGTGGTTAGAATGCAATATTACAGGCTGACTCTGCCCACAGCCAGAAGTTCAGTTCTGACCAGCTCAAGGTTGACTCAACCTTACATCCTTCCGAGGTTGGTTAAATGTGGACCCAGATTGTTGGAGGCGATAGGCTGACTCTATAAACTGCTATGAAGCGGCATATAAGTTTTAAGTACTATTTCTATATTCTGCTTGCCTTTTACCAAAATTATATTTCTTCCTTCAGGCACAAAGTTCAGGATGACATTCTCCTTTGCCCCTTTGATTCTCAGAATACCCCTGTAATTTAGGTTGGGCTGAAAAATCATGACTGGACCTGGACCTCCTGGGGAGCTTCATAATTCATGAAGGGTTATCAAGATTGTACATGGAGTGAATTGACCCAGACAATGTACTGTTCACCAAGTATCTTGAAGGAAAATTTTTTTAAAAAAATAATTCATGGAGGATCTAACTCCAGAGAGGTGGACAATGCACATGTGGCTCCCAGCCATTTTTGTGACCACAATTTCCCTTCCAGTGCATCAAATTGCATCTGTTCAAATTTTGCATTAGTTTTTGCAAAGCTATTTTTCCCAGGGTTTGGTCATGCTCACTCCTTCTAAAAAAATTATGTGTCTTTCTCTAGTGTCATTGAGTCACTGGTAACATTCTGGGATGGGCTGTGAGAATGCAGATAAAAGGAGATAGCCAGAAGGAAGAACCACAGCCTAGGCAATAGTCAGAGAAGAGCTATCTCAGCTCACAAATGACAACAAATCTCAGCAAGGACTCTCCCTAGCTCTTTGGGATGTAAAGGTAAGGGAGAAGGGAAGAGCTTTCAGGCAATGCAAGATTCTCTTACTGTAATGTTATGATAAAGGTAACATTAGTACTTATGGTTTGGGTTTCATGATGTGGACTACCAAAATGAGACATCCCTTGATAATAAACCCAATTGGGCTTTTGAGTACATGGCAATAAGGCCAAGCGCTTATTTCAGGGTTCAAAAAAGTATAAGACAGGGTCTTATTTTCGGGAAAACATGGTAGAAAGGCCAAGACACTCCTTATGATTCCTGGGGGTCTATGACAATTCACCATGGTCAACTCACCATGGCCAACTCACCATAGCTGACTTGCCATGGCCAACTCATTGCAGGACAACTCACCATGGCCATCTTGCCACAGGACCAAGGGTGGGCTCCTGGGGGTTCAGCAGGGTTCGGGCGATCATCTAGCCAAGAATCACCAGGGTTCGGCAAACCCCCAAATGTCACCCCTGGCTGGCCACACCCACCCCACCCCTCCCAGGAGACTCCACGCGGCCCATTCATCATTCCAGATAAGTGCAGGGGTCACACAGAGGGTTTGGGAGGGAAAAAACGGGCCTACCGGAGGTTCCGGAAGTCTGGAAACTGGCCTGTTTCTGGCTTCCAGAGGGCCTCTGGACCCCGGGGAAGCTCTTTTCGCTCCCCCAGAGGCTTGAGGAAAGGCTCTGGTGCTTGGGGAGGGCGAAAAAAGAGCCTGGATAGCTCTGCAGACTAAAGCACTGTAATTTAACATCAGCTGTCTGCAATTAAAGTAAGTTCGAATCTTGCCAGGCTCAAGGTTGACTCAGCCTTCCATCCTTTCTAAGGTAGGTTAAATGAGGACCCAGTTTGTGGGGGCAATAAGCTGACTTTGTATAAAATTTACAAAAGTATGAAGGCTATTGCTTAACGCACTGTAAGCCGCCCTGAGAAGTCCTTCTCTGGAGAAGTCCTTCTCTGGAGAAGTCAGGAGTAGGGCGGTATAGAAATTTAAATAAATAAATAATATAAATCAAATTAAAAAAACAAAAAAACAAAAAAAACACCCCCCATACACCATGATGCAGGCAGCCGACTAGGCCACGCCCACCATGGCCACGCCCACCCAGAAACAGGGCAGCGAACTCGTTGCTAAAGGATCTGAAGCCCACCCACATACAGGACAACTCACTGTGGGACAAGAATTGTACTAATATCAAAGAAATGGTAGAATAGAATCATTACAGAAAAGATGCAAAAGAAGGGACAGAATGAAATATGAATGGCAAAAATTAAAATAATTTTTAATTGCTTAAAATTAGGTTCTGTTGAGAGAGATTTTTCCACGGACTGGAGGGCGCGTGGTTTCACATGCTGCCTGCATCCCGTAGATGGGACTTTGCTTGTTTGGTGGCTTGGTCCATGCCATGGACCCCAGTGCCAGACCACAGCCTACAGGTTGGGGACTCCTGTATTATAGCTTCTGGTTCCCATCTTGTTTGCTACAGTTGCATCACCCAGTTTAAATGAAATGTTATGCATATAAAATAGAAAACACTTTTATCCTATTGTGAAAAAGCAGAAATGGGTAAAAATGAGAAGGCTCCTTCATGCACACATTTAATCAATTCCTTTTTTTAAAAAAAAAATCCCCACCCAAAATAATGTATTTATTTATTTATTTATTGGTTCGATTTATATGCCGCCCTTTCTCCGGAGACTCAGGGCGGCTTACAATGCGTTAAGCAATAGCCTTCATATTTTTGTATATACCTGCTTAGTAGGGCTTTCGGGGGCCCCCAAGCGGTGTTCTTTTTTATACAAAGTCAGTTTATTGCCCCCACAATCCAGGTCCTCATTTTACCTACCTCGAAAGGATGGAAGGCTGAGTCAACCTTGAGCCTGGTGAGATTTGAACTTGCAGTAATTGCAGGCAGCTGATGCTACTTAACAGCACTTTAGTCTGCTGCGCCACCAAGGCTGTTAAGGAGTACATTCAATCACATAAGCTTTTAGGACAGACGGATCTGACCTCTAATTTCAAACCATTTTGATGTGTTTCTGTGGCTCTCTTATTTTGTTTAACTCACTCACATCTGCTCTTTGTATATTCGTACTTTGATCCTAAACGGTTCTTTTAAGTTGCATGTAAGCAATATTCCTCTGAAATTTCACTCCGAAGCTTCTGCTGATTTCTCTTGGCCACTGACTCCTTTTAATTACACAGCAGACGTTTCTCGAATTAAAAGTCATTGATCTTGCCAATGTCTATATCCATTCAACAGCAGGGAAATGAGATTGGGATGGGAGCATTTTCTGATTCCAGCAAGAATTATGGGAGAGTTTTTTGCAAATTTGAGTCTACTGCAGTCCTTGGCATAAATTCCTCTGGCTCATTAACCATGGTTACAACCTATTGTTTTGGAACTGGCAGGTAACGCTAACAGGGTTTTTTTAAAAAAAAACCCAGTATATGAAGGAACATAAAATCCTTCTCACTTCTTTTTTTTTCTTTTTAAATAATTTTATTAAACAGATTTTTTTAAAAAAAACAACAGATTAACATCTTCGCATCAGTAATCCATATTTATACATTTTCTCTTTCTTATCTTAATATATCTTTTATACATATATTTCTAGTACATCATATATATACCGTTATAATATATTCTCTTAATCTAAATATTTTATTTACATTTAACATAAACAGGTACCTAATTTCCTTTCCACAGTTTTTATATCTTCCCATTTGTTTCCCTATTCCTCCACCTAATTTAACCATTGTTTAGTTTTCTTTTGTGTCCCCCCCCCCTTTTTCCCCCTTTCTCCTCCAACCATTTATACCATTTCTCCCAGACTAAGTAATATTCTGTTTCATCTTTTTCTTGTAGCTCCTTTGTGATCTTATCCATTTCCGCACACTCCATAATTTTTCTAATCACCTTGTCTTCTGATGGTATGTCATTGTTTTTCCAGTTTTTCCTTCTTAAAAATCCTTCTCACTTCTTTTAAGTCCTTCCTAGTATCCCATGATGCCTTGTGCTTGAAGATTATTGGTGAGGCTTTATTACATCAATGGCCCTGTGTTGAAGGGAAAACATCAACCTTCTTATAAGTAAGCCCTAGCTCCTGAGAGCACAGAAGTCTGATCTCAGGGCTGCTAAGCTCAAAAGCTGGTCTTTTGAGAGGGTAGATGTGAAGGCTGGAGAAGAAGGTGGAGTGAGATGATAGAGAGCTCAATGACCAGGTGAAGCCTGAAGAGGAAGCACCAGCTAGAAGTTACAAGGCGTTACCTTGTACACCCTTACAAGGCCTGTATAAACAGACACTCCCCATCCTTCTGGAATGTTTATCCAGGACCCAGTTCATCTTTCAGGCCCAGAATAGAGCAGGTCCTTCATACTGGAAAGCCTAATTTAGAAGTAAAGAAAGAAATAGAGACTTCCCAAATAGGGCATTGCCTTTATGCCAAGGCTGGAACATCCATTGAATCTCTTGACGCAAAGGGAGAATAACAAATCTCAGGTTGCTCTGCTGCTAATCCCATTTTCTCCCTTGGTGTTTTGAGTTCTTGGTTTGGACCGCTGACACTCTCAAGAGTCTTTGAGTTCAACTCTTGACCCTGAATTCTGAAGAGTCTGGAGAGAATAAACTACATCAGGTTTTCTATATATATTTTAGGGTCCAGTGTTTGTTTGTTTTTATTATTCCCAAGTCAGCTCCCCAGCTCTCTGTCTAGAAGGGACTTTGCCACACTGGTGTCAGAAGTGAGCTGAAGAAGAGGCGTAGTTAGTGCAAGCAACTGACCGTTGAAAAGAATGCCAGAGAGGATCCCTCAGGGTGCTAAATTAAGACATTGTGTGCTAGGTGCCCAACCCAAGCTTACTCTACATTAGTTCAGCAACAGCACCTTGCCATGAGGGAGGAGATGGACAGAGAAGATGTAGCAGTTAACTCAAATCAGGATGAAGTCTCCTCAGATGAGCCAACCCAAGGTCCACTTTTAAAGGAGTCGCCACCTATAGACCAGGCTACAGGCAAAGTAGATCCCATCACAGCCATTCTGCAAGCCCTGATGTACCAGAAACAAGCTCTGATTGATGCAGAACAGCACTGGCAGGAGCAATCATGCCAAGATCGGCTGGGAAGGGAAAGTTCTGCCCGAGACGAAGGGGACCACCATGAGCAAAGATATCCAAAGGAGATGTCAGTTAGTTCAGAGCTCTGCAGATGGGATGCTTCTTCCTTAACCCTTCCTACTGTTCCTCTTCCACAGCACCGCAGAGAAATAAAGCTAGTGAAGATGGGGGAGGATGAGGATGTGAGCTCTTATTTAACAAAGTTTGAAAGAGTAGCTACTGCATGCCACTGGCCAAAAGAAGAATGGGTGTCACGGCTGGTTCCCTGTCTGACTGGGAAGGCCTTGAAAGCTTTGAAACATCTTTCACCCCGAGAGTCTACTAACTATAAACTGGTTCAGGCTGCAATCCAACAGCGGTTTGAACTCCATTCTGAGGCCTACTGGCAACTGTTTCGAACGTATAAATTCAAAGAAGAGGAAGGACCTCGAGAAGCCTTGAATCAGCTCAGAGAGTTTGCCAGGAGGTGGCTGTCTCCTGAAATGAGGGCCTCCCAAGAAGTGTTTGAGTGTGTAGTTTTAGAGCAATTTGTTACCATCCTTCCAGAAGCGGTAAAGCACTGGGTTCTAGAACATCAACCAGACAACTGTAATCAAGCTTTAGAACTGGCAGAGAACTATTTATTGGCTCACCACACTTCTGTTTCCAGATACCCTGAAACTAGGAAAAGATACAACGGCTCCCCAAAAGAGGAAGCCCCACTTGAGAAGATAGCCGGTTACTGGCTAAAAAGTAATCAGAAAGCCCAGCCAACCAGAATTACCAAATGCCATCCCGGTGGTAAGGAGGGGCCCTGGGCCATAAACTGTACAACCTGGTCGACCAAGGGCCTTCCTAAAAGTAGTACAGAGAACGATATCAGTGGTCAGATTGCTGAAGGTGACACTAAAAGCAGTAGTCCAAGAGTAGGAAAGCCACAGGAGTGTTCTCATTGTCATACAGGAGGACATCAGACTAATCAGTGTCCCCTAGCCACATATGAGGTTGTGGAGGAGATGCCTGGAATTACCATAACTAAACTACAGCTGACAACTGCAGTGGTCAATGGCCAACCACTAAAAGCACTCCTTGATACAGGATGTTCCCACAGTTTGATTAAAAGTGCACATGTATCCTCCCAGATGTATATCCCAAATCAACAACTTCTCGTTTTGGGGGCTGATGGTGAATCCAGACCTCATGCTGTGGCTAAGGTCCCAGTAGAAGTTGGGGGGCGAGCTTTTTCTCTCCAAGTGGGAGTGAATCCTACATTACCTTATGACATGATCCTGGGGCAAGACCTCCCAAACCTGAGGGAACTCTTGGAGGCAAACCCTGTTATCATCACTCAGGCTCAATCCCAAATGCAACAGTTGTGGGAAAGGCTACCTGATCCCCAGGGAACCCTGAGTGAGGCCCCAGGGAAAACTAAGAAACCTAAAGCCCAAAAGAAGAAGAAGAGGAAGAAGAAGAAGAAAGAGGAGAGTTTGTACATGGAGATCCAAGTCAACAATCCTAACGAAAGAACAGAATCTGAGTGGGAACTCCCTGAAAATGTAGGACAACTCCAGGCATCCGATCCTTCCCTACGGAAGGTACTTTCACAACTGGGGAACCTATTGCCAGGTGGTAAAAAGGTCACCCAAAAGAATGACATCCTGTATGTCACTGACAAATGTGGTTCTAGATTAGTTGTGCCCATGGCATGCAGATCTCTAATCATGAGAATCAGCCACACTATACCCGGGACAGGACACCAGGAGCATCAGCCTACTTATGCCAGAATTGCACGTGTCTTTTGGTGGCCAGGAATGTATGCTGATACTCGCCAGTTTTGTGCATGTTGTAAAGAATGCCAAAAATCAGATCTCCTCAAGGAT
Organism: Pantherophis guttatus; assembly: GCF_059756535.1. NCBI lineage: Eukaryota > Metazoa > Chordata > Lepidosauria > Squamata > Colubridae > Pantherophis > Pantherophis guttatus. Next base: position 334,344,349 of record NC_142063.1, on the reverse strand, counting down.
CCAAAGAAGAGTCCATTATTCCCTCTTCCCATGGTGGGTATTCCCTTCCGTACGATAGCTATGGACATAATAGGTCTGTTAACAAAAAGTCAACGAGGCTATAGATTTATCCTTGTAGTGTGTGACTATGCCACAAGTTATCCTGAAGCGTTTGCCCTCAGAACAAATACCAGCCAGGAGATTGCCTCAACCTTAGTAGACTTGTTCTCTAGAATCGGAATCCCTGGTGAGATAGTTACAGATTATGAGAAAAACATTACAAGCCAAACTATGAATCTCCTTTACAAAAAATTGGGAATGAAGAGAATCAAAATTTCCCCTTATCACCCTCAGTTTGATAGTCTAGTGGAACGATTCAACCAAACCCTTAAACAAATGCTGAGAAAATACATTTCAGAGACAGGTTCTGACTGGGACAGGTGGCTCCAGATCTTATTGTTTGCTTATCGGGAGCAATCTCAGACTTCTATGGAGTTCTCTCCTTATGAGTTGCTATGTGGTCCAACAGTCAGAAGACCCCTTCAAATGGTTAGGGAAATTTGGGAGGGAAAGGCCAAGTCTCTTTCAAGAAACATTAGCTATATCCTGCAAATGGGGGACAAGCTAAACCAGATAAGGGAGCTGGCTTTAGACAACATTAGGCACGCTCAAGTGCATAAAAAATTATACTATGACCGGCGTACTAACTTGCGAGAATTTCATCCAGGACAGAGAGTGTTACTGTTGCTCCCTTCCACTGCAAACAAATCGCTAGCTCAGTGGCAAGGGCCTTTTTCAGTGCTTCGACGCATAGGACCAGTCAGTTATGAAATCCTGATGCCTGGACACCGCCCCTCAAAGCAAACCTGGCATACCAATCTACTTAAAAAATGGGTGGAGCCTGCAAGTCAACCTGGTTTCAGTTTGATGACTCATCAGATTCATGAGCGGGTCGAAGAGGATGATGGAGTGCTCTTTATTCCTTCAGGAGCAGGTGATCAGTTGACACCGCTGAAAAAAATGTATTCTTCTCCAACACAAGCTAAAAGCAAGCCAGATGTTGGACAAGAGACTTCCCCCAAGTCACCTCGTTTACTCCAAGCAGGAGATGAAGTGATCCAAGCAACCAAAAAACAAGTATGGACGATGCCTGCCTACCCATGGAAGATCTGAAGCCCAGGAAAGCCCATCCAAAAAGGCTACCTGAAGCCCAAGTAGGGTGAAATATGGTGAAGGGAAAACACCAGCATCCTCATCACTAAGCCACAGCTGCTGACTGGCAGTGCCTGTGGATACAGGGCTGGCTAAGCTTAAAGGTTTCTCTTTTGAAAGAGCAGATGTGGGGGTTGGAGAAGAATGTGGAGGAGGGAGATGACGGAGAGGAGAAAATAATGGCCAAGTGAAGCCTGTGAAGGAAACACTAGCTGAAATTACTCTTAATATGCCGTGTATAAAAACATTCCTCACCCTTCCTTGATGTTTTGCTGGAACCCAGGTTGTCTTTCGGGCCCATAAACAGATCCCTCATATTGGAGAGCCATATTAGAAAAAAAAGAAAAAGCCAGAGATTTCCCAAGAAGGGAATTGCATTTATGCTGAGGCTGGAATACCCATGGAGTCTCCTTGTACAGAGGGGATAACACAACCCTCAAACTGCTGCCGCCTGCCCTATTTTCTCCCTTGGTTTAGCATTGTTCTGTATTTTGAGAAATTACTTTTGAGTTCTTTGTTTGGACTGCTGACCCTCCAAAGCATCTTTGTGTTCAACCTCTGAAGGCTTAAGGGTCTGGAGGGAATAAACTACAGCAGTTTTTTTTCATATATTTCAGATTCAGTGTTTCTTTTCTATTGCTCCCAAGTCAGCTCCCCATCTCTTGGTCCACAAGGGACTTTGCCATAGGCCCCTTCTGTATCATTTAGACATGCATCAGTTGGCATAGTGTAGGATGTACAGCCGATAAGTGTTTGGGTAGCGTATTCTCTATTGCTTCACCTTGGAAGCGAGTACGGTAATCAATTTTTTTGCATTTTCAACCACCCTGTGCCTCTGTCTCATTTTCTTAAAGAACTGACTAGATAAGATTTGGAAACTACACCATTGTTTGGACAACATGGACAAGTAGAGAGGAGTAATTTGACTTAAAAGGTAAAGGTAAAGGTTCCCCTCGCACATATGTGCTAGTCGTTCCCAACTCTAAGAGGCGGTGCTCATCTCTGTTTCAAAGCCAAAGAGCCAGCATTGTTCGAAGACATCTCTGCGCTCATATGGCCAGCATGACTAAATGCCAAAGGCGCACGGAACGCTGTTACCTTCCCACCAAAGGTGGTCCCTATTTTTCTACTTGCATTTTTTACGTGCTTTCGAATTCCTAGTTTGGCAGAAGCTGGGACAAGTAGCGGGAGCTCGCCCCATTACGCAGGACTAGGGATTCGAACTGCTGAACTGCCGACCTTTCAATCGACAAGCTCAGCATCTTAGCCACTGAGCCATCGTGTCCCGATAATTTGTCCTTCAATAGCCGTGGTATCATTTTGGATTAGTGGATTCACAAAACAGACTGGGCCAGTTAAGTAATCCAATGAATTGTGCTCTATGAATTCATCAATAAGTACTTGATATACACAAGAAATGATTTCCTCAGATTTCCTTAATCTTGGGATAAAGATAAGAATGAACTTCTTGAATCCAAAGAACCAAATTCTGGCCCTGATTCCTACTGAAAGCCTTACTTTCAGATGGGAGGGCTTCATTTCCCAGAATTCCTAGCTATCAGAGCCATTGCTGAGATTTCTGGATAGTAAAGACACATGAAAAGCATTGAAAGACCATTATTAGCTATTTCATTGTAACCTTCCAATAGCCCCTTGTCCTGATTGGGCTACTTCATGGTGAGTGGGCTTAGGTGAAACTTCAGCTTTTTTGTGTGTATAAATGCCTGTGCCAAAAAAATTAATAGATGTTAGAACTATGTTTGTGACAGTAATATCATGAAATTTCACCATTACTGAATACACTTCTATGCCCTTAGAATCTGACTCTTGGTTCCTAACAGATTTCTTCTTCTCCTACACTTCAAAGTGATGCAAAGTTGTGCTATAAAAACATCATCATTAGCACTTTCTGTCATCTCCAACCATGATGTCAAAAACATGAATCCAGAAAAGCCAGGATTAAGTGACAGGACTTTGAAAACGGAATCCTCTTTCATGGGATCATAGAGTTGGAAGGGACCTATGTATATACTCACAGATATTGTCATGCCCCTGTCGGAGTCTGACTCTGAGATAGAAGAGGACAGAGAGCGAGAGAGTGGCTCCGTTGGCTGTGGAGGAAACTGGGGAAGGGCAAAGTCAGGCTGGGCAGAGCAGGGGAGAGGTAGAACAAGGGAGAGGGGGTTCCGATGAAGACCAAGGCCCACCCCCTCCTCATCCTAGGCCATGCAGGGAAGAATGGAGAAGAGAGCAACGTAGGTTGCATGGCTTACAAGGGAGGAAAGGGCCTCGATCCCCTTCACAAGATACACCTGGAGCTGGAGTTTAAAGGGGAGGCAAATGGGAAGGGCAGTTGTCAGGAACAAACACTGAATTCGTGTTAGCTGCTTTATCTGAGTTCCTGGCATCCTCCCAACTGGTTTGATTTACTGCCGTGCTACTTCAAGTCTGGACTTCTTATCTTGCATGCCCTGCCAGATTAATTACCTTATCTTGCCCCGTGGGATTTATAGTTGGAAGTTTTGTCTGCTTACAGGTTTGTGGAAGAGTTTTTCTCCAGACCGGAGAGTAAAGGGACGTTGGGGACAAAGTTTGGAGCTAATAAAGGGACCTGTACTTATTCTCTGGCTGTGTTGCCTTTGTGCCACGCCCCGGGTCATCACAGATATGCTCATCCATAGATAGATGCTTCTGAATGTGTTTCCCCCTCCCTTCTTCGTCTTAAAAACTAAAGAAAGTCATGTCTGTGATGCTTTCTGAAATTACATTTCTGCCCTGGACTCAGATTTCATTTATCTGATCATTTGCCCTGATTGCAGCTCTTCCTCCTTTCCTCAAAGCCGTCCCTATTGTCCATTACAGATACAGGGGTATCTTGGCACTCAACTGGTTTCAAACTCATCAAATTTGGTACTCAACACATTTATAACAGAATAACAGAGTTGGAAGAGACCTTGGAGGTTTTCTAGCTTAGTCCAGTTCTAAGATAAGAGAGGAAACATACAAATTACAAGTGTTTGCAGATGATTTGGTATTTATTATAGAAGAACCACTAGAGACAATTCCAAAACTATTACAAGAGATAGAGGAGTTTGAGAGGTAGCAGGACTGAAAATAAACAGAGAAAAAAACTAGTTACAGTTAAAAACCTTACACACACACATAAAAAAAAAAGAAAATCTGGCAGAAAAAGTGGACTTTCAAACAGTTAAGAAAGTTAAATGTTTGGGAATATACTTAACAGCAAGATGTGCAACGATAAAAGAAGACAATTATATAAAATTACTGAAGCAAATAAAATTAGATTTGGAAAAATAGAAACACCTACATTTATCAATGTTAGGAAGGATTGCCACGATAAAAATGAATATCCTACCAAAACTGCTTTTCCTGCTCCAAACAGTACCTATAAAAATTGAAAAGAAATTCTTTGATGACTTGAACAAATTGACTCTGAAATTTATTTGGCAAGGCAAAAAACCGAGACTAAAATTGAAAATGCTACAATCTCTTTGCATTTTGATGTGAAAAAATATGTCCTGGGACTCATCATTTGTTTAGTACTTAACACACAAGCTAGAACATGTCGGTGTCGGCTTCCTTGTGACTCACTACATTATTCCTTATGGGAAAAAACTGGTACTCATCATTTTTGGTATCCATCACACCTCCTGGAATCAATTAATGAGTACCAAGATACCAAGGGGGCACCAAACAGGCATAAAGTTATTTCTTAAATACTGTGGTTATTAATATTTTGTTTTGGGTTGTTGAGTGCTGGACGTTGGTCATGTTTCAGTCCTAGTTGAAACAATATGAGAAGAAGAGAAGGCTTTTTAAAACCAATAGATGGCATTTTGTGAGACTGGAGGTTCGTTCTCTGAGCTTGTGGGTTGTTTTCTGAATGTTTCGTTACTAAGCTAGTTAACAACTTCAGCAGAATTTAGAGAATTTCAGTATTGGTGTTTTTCTGCTTATAAGGGCTCCATGTGAATCAGTAGCTCTAGTGATGGGACAGTCACATCAAGTGAGGGTCAGAGGTGGGTTTCAGCAGGTTCTGACCAGTTCTGGAGAACCTGTAGTGGAAATTTTGAGTAGTTCGGAGAACCGGTAGTAAAAATTCTGACTGGCCCCGCCCCCATCTATTCTCTGCCTCCCAAGTCTCAGCTGATCGGGAGGAAATGGGGATTTTGCAGTAACCTTCCCCTGGATTGGGGAGGTAATGGAGATTTTGCAGTAGCCTTCCTCTGCCACGCCCACCAAGCCACACCATGCCCACCAAGCCACGGCGACAGAACTGGTAGTAAAAAAATTTGAAACCCACCACTGGTGAGAGTGTAGTGATAGGTCTTGTGATGGCATTTTCTCTAAATATATCTCAAATGATGGAAGCGCCATTGTTATTCTAGTAAAAAAAAAACCACTCTCATTGCGTAAACTGAAGCCATAGGAGGTAGCAGCTTAAGAAAACTTTACTGACGGTTCTTGATGGATGCCAAATTCAGATCACTTTGTTGAATTGTCTGTTATGCAAACATTTCAATCAGTAGACAGAAGCAAAGCACTTTATATTTTCTGAATATGGCTCCTTGTGGCTTCTGTCTTATTCTGTTTCACTGAGCTGTTGCAGATGATGCCCCGAGGTTAAGAAAATCCATTTGACTAGATTTTATCCAGCATATCATTTAATTGTTTTGTTTTGTCTCCTTCAGAGGCATCCTCTGATTATGAAATTGGATGTTTTACACTACTGGAAACCTAAACAACATATGTTGTACATTTGATGGCAAGGAAGATACATGGAACACACTGGATAATATTTTCAATTATTTCTCCCACTCTCATTTTGGTTGTCTTTACACCCTATGAGGCAAACACTATGAGGTTTTGAACTTGGTGTGTTCAGGTTGTCCTTCAGTTATGACCGTAATGGTCCATGCCCAACAGGGTCATAACTCATGACAGTCATAAAACAAGATGGGTCATGTGACCAATTCAAAATTTATCGCCTTTTTTGAAGTGTTCATTAAGCAAATCACCAGGGTTATTAAGGAAACCCACAATCATTAAATGAACCAATGGTTTGCTATCAGTGTGGTTTGCCAAAAACCAGAAGTCAATGCTAGTTTTTTTGCAAAACTGTTGTAAAACAAAGGTGGGTTGGATATGTTCATCACTTTGAGTGATTTGTAAAAATAATAATGATGGGATACAAATAAATCAATAGATAAAGCAGTTACCTGACCATGGGACCAGTGGTGGGCTGCTGCATGGTCGCGCGGGTTCGGGCGAACCCTTAGCTGTGATCACTGATTGTGCTATGCTTTTCATATATAACTAACTTTCTGGCTCATTCCCCCCGCCCATGCTACCCAGCTGAGTTCCACGGCATCCCTGCTGTACTCACTGGAGCTGCCTGAGTTGATTAGCGGCATGTTTGAAGCTCCATTTCAGTCCCAAAAGGGGCACATGTTAGCGAAGTGAGCATACATGCATACACGCACTTACAACCAGCGAACCGGTTGTGAACATAAGTGCAGCCCACCTTTGCATGGGACACTGTGAATATCCATAAATGCATTTATGTATCATCACCTTGATAAGTTGGTAAGTGCTCAAAAGGCAGTCACGTGACCATGAGTGAGGAGAACAATTCTCAGAACTTCAAATCCTGGTTATAAGTACCCCTGATAAGTCTGTCAGAACCTCAAATGGTCACTAAGCAACTGGTTGTAAGTTGAGACTACCTGTAATATGAACCCAGCCAACATATTTTATAAATCATGGGATAAGTCTTAATGCTGGACGTAAGAATGTATGAATCCAAAATCTTTGTGGCTTCTTTGATAACCAAGGATTAAATAAACCAAGATATATAAACTCAGAACCTCTAAGCTTTTATATAGGTTGTGAAAATATTCTTTCTAAATACATACATATATATTTTTAGAAAGAATATTTTCTTTCTAAATACATATATATATATTCATATATATATATGAATTTATCCATTGGTATTTCATAAACAGATTAAGACTAACTCACCCTCACCCTCCAGTAATTGGGAATTTAATATTTTTGGGATGGTGAAGGTCACAGAGGACAGAGCGCAATTGGATGGGAAAATAATACAAAGCAGGCAACTTCAAGATATTCATTGCTCCTTCGGCCTTCTGTATTTCTATCCTATCTTGGCTCAATATGCCTTCAGACAGAGGGCCTTCATCTCTCTATAGAGCTCAGCCTTTCATCCATTTCTCCTTTTTTGATGTTGGTAAAGGTAAAGGTTCCCCTTGCACTTATGTGCAGTCGTTCCCATCTCTAGGGGGTGGTGCTCATCTCCGTTTCAAAGCCAAAGAGCCAGCGCTGTCCGAAGACGTCTCCATGGTCATGTGGCTGGCATGACTAAACGCCAAAGGCTCATGGAATGCTGTTACCTTCCCACCAAAGGTGGTCCCTATTTTTCTACTTGCATTTTTAACGTGCTTTCAAACTGCTAGGTTGGCACAAACTGGGACAAGTAACGGGAGCTCATCCCGTTATGCGGCACTAGGGATTCGAACCGCTGAACTGCCGACCTTTCGATCGACAAGCTCAGCAACTTAGCTACTGAGCCACTGCGTCCCCCTTTTTGATGTTAGGACACCACATAATATGGCTATTGTTTCTACATTCCTCCAGTTTCTATTATGACTGCATAGACAGGTCAGAAAGACAAACTAGAACACAATTTGTGATTTTCTTCCTATTCATTTGCTGAGAAGATACCGACTTCTGCTGCCACCTTGTTACTGTAGCTTCTCTGATGTTTCTAATCAAAGAGAATGTCTGATGAGCAGAAGAAAGCAGCCAAGTTGTGGTGGTAAGCAGTAGCACTATCAGCAAGAGACAACCTTCTCTCTCCTTTCTCTTTATTTTATTAGGAAAGTTCTTTGAAAGAACATCAGTTCATAAGGAATTTGAAATAATGGCATCCCCTCGTCAAACAAGTCAGGCAGTACCTAAAAATTGCACAAGTGGTAACAAATGTGAATTAACCAAGAATGTTCCAATTCCCCCCTTTTGGCCTAAGAATTTGGCCTACGTGAAATTTCCACTTGAAGATTTAGGTGGAAGATGACCCAGCTGAACCATTCCTTTGAGTCAAGTCTTTGATGACTTCATTCAGCTCAGTTGCCTTTGAAATGATCCAACAATTTGATGGACTTCCAACATGAATGTGGTAGCTCCTTTGTATGGAGTTAGGGAGTTGACTTGGCTTGATTTGTCAAATCAGGTATTTGAATTGGATCTTCAAGGATCCTCACAGCCATCCTGAGAATATGATATATTTATTTATCTGCCGTACGAATGTATGAAGATAGTTAGCCTTTTAAGTACTGTATTTTTTGGAGTATAAGACGCACCTTAGTTTTTGGGAAGGAAAATAAAACTGATTGGCAGGTGAATCAGCCTCCCGGAATACCCCCAATCAGCTGTTTCCAGAGGTGAATTTTAGCAACAGGTTCCTTGGTTGTGAGCTCTGTGCCTTGCTTTTTTTTTTTTTTTTTTTTTGCTTTTTTTTTTTTTCCTCTGGAACTTCTGAAACTCTGTTTCAGAAAAAACTTTTTTTCCTGCCTCTGAAAGTCTCCCAAACAGAGCTTCAGAAAAAAAAGCCTCTGAAGCTCTGTTTGGGGGCTTCTTTTCTGAAGCTCTGTTTGGGGGCTTCTTTTCTGATGCTTTTTTCAGCCTCTGAAACCTCTGTTTGAGAAGCCAGGTGGGGCTACATTCGGAGTATAAGACGCACCCAGATTTTCACCCTGTTTTTTGGGAGGAAAAGATGCGTCTTATACTCCGAAAAATACGATAGGTGACATCTTCAACAGACCAAGTCTCAACAGCAGATGGCCAAGAGAACCTTGGCAAAGAAGTTTATAGGAGACCACTAAGGAATACTAACTGGAAGTCAAAACATAGTCCAGAAGAAGGCAATGGAAAACCTTCTATTTTTTGACAAGAAAACTGTAAGGATAGGTTCCTAAGTTGAGCTTACCCTTTATCTCAACAGAGAAAAAAAATGTGCTCCTATTTTTATCTGAAAAAATATGACTTGGCTTTTGAGTCATATGCCTTTAGGGTGAAGCTGTAGGAAAGAAACTTGGATCTAAGTGAACACTGATTTAATTAAAAATGAATGGATTGAGCGTATTTAATGTAGTTAGTGACTGTGAGTTGAATACTTTGCACTGACATACAACTTTTCAATAACTTGTTCTGTGTGCCATATTCAAACACAAGAACACTGGCTAGAGGTCACTGCCACAAAGAAGAGGGCGGGCAGGGGGGTCAACCTATTCTCCAAAGCACCTGAGGGCAGGTCAAGAAGCAATGGATGGAAACTAATCAAGGAGAGAAGCAACCTGGAATTAAGGAGAAACTTCCTAACAGTGAGAACAATTAACCAGTGGAACGTCTTGCCTTTAGAAGTTGTGGGTGCTTCATCACTGGAGGCTTTTAAGAAAAGACTGGGCAGCCACTTGTCTGGAATGGTATAGGTTTCCCTGCTTGAGCAGGTCATTGGACTAGAAGACCTCTGAGTTCCCGTCTAACTCTGTTATTCTGTGAAGGTCTTAATTTGTGAATCGCTGCAATTGAGTCCTGTTTTTCAGTATCATTTCAGATAGATTATCTATCCTCTATAAACTATCTAGATATTCCAAGGACTATGAGCCATGGTGGCGCAGTGGTTAGCGGGCAGTACTGCAGGCTATTTTTGCTGCCTGCCGGCTGCTCGCAATGTGGCAGTTCAAATCTCACCAGGCTCAAGGTTGACTCAGCCTTCCATCCTTCCGAGGTCGGTTAAAATGAGGGCCCAGATTGTTGGGGCAATATGCTGACTCTGTAAACTGCTTAGAGAGGGCTGTAAAGCGGTATATAAGTCTAAGTGCTATTGCTATTTGGACCAGGCACAAGGATTTATAGAGGCAGATCATGGCAGAATTCATAAAGAAACTGAGAAAATCTATATTGCATTGTTTCTTAAGAACTCCAAGTCTTCTGTCAACTTTCCAGGTTTTTTGGACTCCCTGAACAATCTGACTGTCAAATAATTTGGGCAAAATTCCCTGAGTTATTTGTCTGCTACAGGGATGACAGATCCAACAAAGAGGGCATGTTGCCAGTACCATTTTTGAACGAAATTCAATCAGGAGAGAGAGAGAGAAGTTCTCTGGTGATGGGCACCATCACAACCCCAAAAGCTTGGAAGAATAAACCTTTGGTCCCAGTGACTGACTCTGATTGGATCCTGCAACATTATCCTAGGACCGTGATGGTGACCTATGGCACGCGTGCCACATGTGGCACGCAGAGCCCTTTCTGCAGGCATGCCAGCCGTCGCCCCAGCACAGCTTCACTGCACAAGCGCGCACACCTCCCACCGGCCAGCTTGTCTTTGGGTCTCTGCCGTACATGAGCAGGGGGTGGAACCCATGTGCCGATGACGCTCGCATTGCATTTGGAGGGTTTGCGCATTCCCCCATGGCCTGTTTTGGGCCTGAAAGACCTCCTGCACCAACCTGGAAGCCAAAACGGGGTACGGGGGATGCGTACGCATTTGTTGGGCACATGTGTGGGGGGTGCGCACATTGAATTTTGGGGGTTTGGGCACGTGTGAGTGAATTTGTGCGCACATGCACGCGCTTTGGGCACTCGGCACCCAAAAGGTTAACAATCACTGACCTAGGACAGGTATATTTGCCTTCATTCACAGTGTTGATGTCTCCCCTGAAGTGAGATTGACCCTGAGAGTCTGAAGCAGAGATGAAATGTAAAATTTGTTACTACCGGTTCTGGGGGCGTGGCTTGGGGGGAATAATATGACTGAGTGGGTGTGGCCAACTTTTTTTTTTTTTTTTACTTTTAAAACCATTTTTTCTACAACCTCTTCGGCTGAAAAATGCTTTTAAAGCCTCTGACGATTCCAGCTGACTTGCCATATCGGCAGAGGCTTTTTTCCTTTTAAAAACATTTTTTCTATAACCTCTTCGGCCAAAGAGGTTGTAGAAAAAAATGTTTTTAAAAGCCTCTGATGATCCCAGCTGAGCCACGCGATCATCAGAGGCTTTTTTTTTTTTTTTTACTTTTAAAAGCATTTTTTCGGCCAAAGAGGTTGTAGAAAAAATGCTTTTAAAAATTAAAAAAAAGCCTCTGATGTTTGCGCGGCTCAGCTGAGCAATGGGGGGGGACAGGGATTTTTGCTACCGGTTTTCCGAACCACCCGCCTCCATCGCTACCGGATCGGGCGATCCGGTCCGAACTGGGAGCATTTCACCCCTGGTCTGAGGACATGTGTTTGCCATGTTACTTGGATACAGTGAAGTTGTCAGAGATCCTGCTAACTGGTTATACAGTTAAGAAAATCCTACAGATTTATATTTTTATGGTTTTGTGCTTGTGTTTTTAAGATTTTGTGGCTTATATTAGCAGTAGCAATAGCACTTAGACCAGGGGTGATATTCACTTACGTTCCCTACTGGTTTGCAAATGTGAGTGGGCGCGACCTCTGAGCATGTGCAGAGCCTTCCGCATATGTGCAGAGCATCAAAAACGGGATGTGATGATATCCGGGTTGGTGGCAAGAGCCTCCCGCAGCCGCCGCTACCAGTTCACCTGAACCGGATAGAACCGGATGAATACCACCACTGACTTAGACTTATATACCACTTCACAGTACTTTACACCCTTCTCTAAGCAATTTACAGAGTCAGTATATTATCCTGAACAATCTGGGTCCTTGTTTTACCGACCTCGGAAGGATGGAAGACTGAGTCAACCTTGAGCCGGTCAGGATCGAACTCCTAGCAGTGGGCAGAGTTAGCCTGCAATACCGCATTCTAACCACTGTGCCACCACGGCTCTCTGATTCTAGCCAGATTCTAATCCTAATCAGATTCTACTTACATTGGAAAGTTGAGTCAACCTTGAGCCGTGAGAATCGAACTGCTGGCAGTTGGCAGAATGAGCCTGCAATACTGCATTGTAACTACTGAGCCACCACGGCTCTTCCTTGTTTTATTGTCCTTAATTCATTTTTGTGGATATATTTTGGGGGGGCTGTTTTTGGAGTTTTTTTTTTTTTTTCAGATTTTGAATTTTGTAAGCCACCCAGAGTCACAATAAGTCTCCTTGGTGGTGGCCCCTTCTCTATGAAACGTCATTTCCCCTTAGGTACAATTGGGCCCCAACCTGTTGCTTTCCCGAAAGATCATCGTAAGTGGAAGGCTACTTGCAATGGAGTGGATTTGAATGCAGTGATCCAACCCCGAGCCTTGGGTCACCCCATCAGCACACTGAAAAAGGATAAGAGAGATACCCAAGGCGTTGAGTCAAATTTATTATATAAGCTTAACGTTCAGCAACTTCTGTAAGCAGTGATTTTGCTGTCAAGAGAGCTCTTAACACATCCCCAGCTTGCCTGCATCCAAAGAATATTCAATTTGAGCGAATAACAGGACATTCTGTAATAGTGTTAACATGTAGCTCTACTTTCCCAGAAACGCTATTTATTAAAACCTCCTCTAATCTACAAAATGCCCACTAGTCGCATTTTATTTCATAAAATGATCCACCACTCCAACAACATTTGATTTATAAATCACAGTGGTTTTGCTGCCTAAATCCGGGATAAACTTTGTCGCTGCATTCCTCAGAATCCCATCCTCACTCTCCAACTGTAAAATGTTAAAGAGCCTGTAGTACAGTGGACTAAAGCACTGTTATTAACATCAGCTGCCTGCAATTACTGCAAGTTCAAATCTCACCAGGCTCAAGGTTGACTCAGCCTTCCATTCTTTCAAAGGTAGGTGAAATGAGAACCCAGATTGTGGGGGCAATAAGCTGACTTTGTATAAATATACAAAAGTATGAAGGCTATTGCTTAACACATTGTAAGGCGCCCTGAGTCTCCGGAGAAGGGCAGCATTTAAATTAAAGCAAAAAATAAAATAAAATAAGGTTGCAGTTTTTAGAGTGGAATAGAATAGAGCTGGAAGGAACCTTGGAGATCTAGTCCAGCCTCTTGCTCAAGCAGGAGAACCTCTACCATTTCAGATAAGTGACTCTCTAAACCAAGGGTGTCAAACTCAAGTCCCTGGGGGCCGGATCTGGCCCACGGGGTGCTTAGATCTGGCCCATGGGGCCGCCCTGGAAACAGCGAAGGACCAGCCCGTGGTGCATCTGCCAGTGAAAACAGAGCTCGGGAGGGCTGCGTGTGGCCCCCCGAGTTCCGTTTTCACTCACAGACCACTGCAGGAGGCCCCTGCAGGCGTCCCTGACACAAGTGATATTGAGCTGGTCATGCCCACCCTGGCCACGCCCACCAAGCCCCCACGCCCGAGGTCAAACACAACCCTGATGAGACCCTCAATGAAACTGAGTTTGACACCCCTGGTCTAGACTCTTCTTAAAAAAAGAATGATGGAGTGCCCACGATTTCTGGTGGCAAGCTGTTCCACTGGTTAATTGTCCTCACTGTTAGGAAGTTTCTCCTTAATTCCAGATTGCTTCTCTCCTTGATTAGTTTCCAGCCATTATTTCTTGTCCTGCCTTCTGGTGCTTTGGAGAATAAATTGACTCCCTCCTCTTTGTGGCAGCCCCTCAAATACTGGAATACTGCTATCAACCCTGGCCCTGCCCCCATCTATTCTCTGCTTCCCGAGTCCCAGTTGATTGGGAGGAAATGGAGATTTTGCAGTAACCTTCCCCTGGAGAGGGGAGGGAGTGGAGATTTTACAGTATCCTTCCCCTGCCACATCCACCAAGCCATGCCACGCCACGCCACACCACGCTCACCAAGCCACACCCACAGAACCGGTAGTAAAAAATTTTGAAACCCACCACTGGAGAACATAGTATGATAGATTCAACAGAACCAAACAAATGTGGGTTTTTTGCAAGTAATATTGCAAGTAATACCCATCCTACTGAGGATGGGCTCCAGTATGCGTCCAAAAGCTCGGAAGACTAAACTTCTTGTCCTGGTAACCAACCCAGATTGATTCCTGCAATACTATCATCATCCTCTTTTAACAACCCCATAATCCCTTGTAGGGTGCAGTCTGGGCAACTGAATGGAACTGAGTGTTTCCTGGCCAGATGCCCTTCCTGTCACCAATGCAGAGTTTTGTTCAGCAGATGCATTCTCAGTGTGCCCAGAGAGAGAAATACCTGCCTCAACCTAGGATCGAACTCACAGCCTCCCGATTGTGAGGCGAGAGCTCCACCTCTAGGCCACCGCACCACTCTGATTCCTGCAATACTATCCTAGGACACAAATATATGCCTTTATTTGTAATACCATCCTACTTCTTATTTGTTATTTTTCAGTCAATCTTTTCATATATATTTTTTTTACAGCAGATGCAGTTTCATGAACAGGCTGAATAGATCATTGCTAACCTAACCCATGATCTGCCTCTGGCATACCCACAAGCAAGGTTCATCTTCCCCTTTCTAAAGACTAACATTACCTTTGAACATTGTGAAAGTCTTATAAGTATCTAGACCAACTGTCACAGAAAAAGTGATCCCTCCACAAGCATTCCTCAGAACTAAATCTGTCTTTGAGCGAGGTAATACCCTACCTAGCAATAACTTTGGAGCATTGATACCTCAGTGAATATATGCAATCCTCTTGTAAAGCCATCTACATCAATGGGCTCTGACATATTCTACTAGAAGGATTATCTCTAAAACCTGCAAATGCAAAGTGAAAGGAATGGCTGTGGCAGAACCTACTGAACTACAAACTATAAAGCCACATTATGTTCTAACCTACCATGCGGACTTGGTTCTGTTCTTTAGTTTATGACCGTGTGTTATGAGTAAGCAGAAATGGAGTAAACCAAGTAAATATGTCAAGCTGAATTTACTTACTACCAACAGCTATTTATGCAGCAGTAGGCAGTGTGCAATAGACAGAGATAAAATTATCCATAAAAGCAATCTAAAATAGAACATGTTCTTGCTGTACTTGAAATCCTCCTGTCTAAATGCCCTACAAATGAAAACGATCTCCAGTTTTCCAGCGGTAAAAGAATAAGAGCCAACTTGATCAACAACAGCTCTTGTACTTTTTGCATTGAGCTCTCCAAGGTCCTGAACCCTTCCACTCCCCATTTCCCTCTCCCCAAGCTCTTGTGCTTTTCCCCATGTTATTAAATCATAAAACCAGACAATCATAGAATTGCAGAATTGAATGAATTTCAAGAATCATCTAAGGCAGTGTTTCTCAACCTTCTGGGAGTTGAGAATTCTGGGAGCTGAAGTCCACATCTGCACCTCTATAACTGTCTGGTTTGGCTCTGCAACCCAACAAGACAGACAGTGACTTCGGAGGATAATTAGAACTGCAGAAAAAACAATTGCTATCAACCTGCCTTCCATTGAGGACCTATACTGCATTAGTCAAAAAGAGGGCTGTGAAAATATTTACAGACCCCTCACATCCTGAGCATAAATTGTTTCAATTCCTACCATCAAAATGACGCTATAGAGCACTGCACACTAGAACAACTAGACACAAGAACATTTTTTTCCTGAATGCCATCACTCTGCTAAACAAATATTTCCCTCAATACTGTCAAACTATTTACTAAGTCTGCACTACTATTAATCTTCTCATCATTCCCACCACCCATTTCCTTCCACTTATGACTATATGACTGTAATTTTGTTGCTTTTATCCTTACGATTTATATTGATAGTTTCCTGATTGCTTATTTGTACCGTATGACTATCATTAAGTGTTGTGCCTTATGATTCTTGATGAACATATCTTTTCTTTTATGTACACTGAGAGTGTATGCACCAAGGCAAATTCCTTGTGTGTCCAATCACGCTTGGCAATAAAAAATTCTATTCTATTCTATTCTATTCTATTCTATTCTATTCTATTCTATTCTATTCTATTCATTCTATTCTATTCTATTCTATTCAAGATGCCACAATTGAGAAACACTGATCCAGGCCAATCCTCTGTGATCTGTAGGAAAACCAACGAAACCTTTTAGAGGTAGTTATCCAGCTTCTCATTAAAAAATATTCAGAGATGAAGAAACCACAACTTCTGTAAGTTGACTCTTCTATCGTTGTACTAAACTTGCAATCATGACGTTTTCCTTATCTGTTTCTGGTATTTAAACAGATACGGCTAAGGGGTGTCTTTTATAATAGTATAAGACTATTTTGGAAGTTGTTCATGGCATAACTGTTCAAAGTTATGGTTGTTATGCCATAACTGCAGATTTCATTTTGATCATGGCAGTGTTCCCGGTCCCTATTACGGTGGATAAAATGTGGCTCTCAAGATATCAGTAAATTACAGCTCCCCAAATTCCCAGCAAGCCTAGCCAAGAATTAGAATTTCCCTAAGGATGTAGAACCTACAACAATAAACTTGGAGGAAATAATGCTGCACAACTACACAGTGTTGCACATCATATCTGCCTACATCAGAGAGGCTGAAATGTATTGGTCAGCTTAAATGTTTCATAATATTTATCTTCCTACACTGAAGGGAAATAAAACAGTTCATGACTGAGAGGCTGGGGATCAAGTTTCTCTCTCCAGTCAAAAAGATTAACATTATAAAAGATCTCAACCATCATGTGTTACTATAACAAAAGCACATTGCTAAACTAGTGAAGTTAGGAAACTGTCAGCATTTTTTTTTCATCACTCTTATTTTTTAAGCCAAAACAATTAGATTTGCTGGGAGTGGAAATCAGTCATGTGTGACATCCCACCAGAGAATAAATAGTGTGCTACATGCACACAAAAAGGGATGTGATGGCTGAGCTTGTTGATCGAAAGGTCGGCAGTTCAGCGGTTCGAATCCCTAGTGCCGTGTAACGGGGTGAGCTCCTGTTATTTGTTCCCACTTCTGCCAACCTAGCAGTTTGAAAGCACGTAAAAAATGCAAGTAGAAAAATAGGGACCACCTTTGGTGGGAAGGTAACAGCATTCTGTGTGCCTTTGGCATTTAGTCATGCCGGAGACGTCTTCGGGAAGCGCTAGCTCTTTGGCTTTGAAACGGAGATGAGCACCGCCCTCTAGAGTCAGGAACGACTAGCACATGTGTGTGAGGGAAACCTTTACCTTTACATGCACACAAATGCACAAGAGGACATACATGCAAAAAAAAAAAAATCCTGTGCCATAAAAAATTAAGAAAAATAAAATGAAGGTTATAATGAGTATACCCACTTTTTGAAAATACTGATTGCAATAGGAATATCACTTTTTAGTAGAGGAAATCCAGATCTTTTCATAAACTTATTCATTGTTACAATTAAAGGCCTGGAGATTAAAACATGTGAAGAACAGTTGCAGGATTTGGGTTTGGCAAGTCTAGAGTAAAGAAGGATTAGGATGGACATGATGGCAGTATTCTGGCATTTGAGGGGCTGCGATAAAGAAGAGGGGGTCAAATTATTCTCCAAAGTACCTGAAGGCAGGACAGGAAACAATGGATAGAAACTAATCAAAGAGAGAAGCAACCTGGAATTAAGGAGAAACTTCCTAACAGGGAGAACAATTAACCAGTGGAACAGCTGGCCTTCAGAAATTGTGGGTACTTCATCACTGGAGGCTTTTAAGAAGGGACTGGACAATCACTTGTCTGAAATGATATGGGGCCATGATGGTGAATCTATGGCACACGTGCCAGAGGTGGCACACAGAGCCGCATCTGTGGGCACATGTGCCATTGCCAGCTGCTCTTCTGGTTTCCAGCAAACTAGTTTTCAAGGGGGCCAGAGTACCAGAAAACAGCCTGAAAATGGCCAAAAACCAGGCCGTTTTCCAGGCTGTTTTGGTGCTTGGTGTCGAAAAGGTTTGCCATCACTGGTATAGGGTTTCCTGCTTGAGCAGGAGGCTAGACTAGAAGACCTTCAAGGTCCCTTCCAGCTCTATTCTATTTTTTTTACTTCTGTACAAGTCATTTCAACACAGGTCAGAGATGCTAAATATATTACATAGGACAATGTGATCACCATATTCTTAGAATTGAGATTAGAAATAGTCAGGAACTTCATGCTATAATTCCCACAAGCCTCAGCATGGTGATGTTATGTGAAGGAAACTGAGGAGAAGAATAACCCAGAATAACTGATGGTTCCTTAGATTACCGTATTTTTTGGAGTATAAGACGCACCGGACTATAAGATATAACTACCTTTTTCAGTGAGGAAGAGAAGAAAAAGAAATCTCCCTCTGCCTCTGAGCAATTTTGCCTCAAAACAGCCTGCATTACTTTCATTTTCAGCATAGCTTGATTAGCACAAGGAGAAAAAAAAATCTGCTCCAGCAATTTACCGCTTTGCAGCAAGCAGCAGAGCCCTGCACAAAACAGCTGAGAGCAAATCAGCTGAGAGTCGGGAGGCTGATCCAATCAACTTGTGCTAATTAGGCTGTGCTGAAGCTGAAAGGAGCTTCAGCACAGCTGTTTGCTTGCAAGGAGATAACTGCTGCGAGGCAGAGGCCAAAAGGTGGAGGCCCAGTGGGTGGGTGGGGCTACATTTGGTGTATAAGACGCACCTAAATTTTCACCCCCTTTTAGGGGGGGGAAGTGCGTCTTATACTCCGAAAAATACAGTATTTATTTATCCCCATTCCCAAATACAAAAAAACTATCACAATTAAGTTAGAGAAGAGTCACGGCTAGATGTACTATGGTGCAGAGTGAGGTATGTGTAGTCCTCGACTTACAATCACAATCGAACCCAAATTTTCTGTTGCTAAGCAAGACAGTTAAATAAGTTTAGCCCCATTTTATGACCTTTCTTGGCACCGTTGTTAAGTGAATCACTGCTGTTGTTAAGTTTGCAACACGATTGTTAAGTGAACCTGGCTTCCTTATTGACTTTGCTTGTCAGAAGGTCACAAAATGTGATCACATGAGTCGGCGACACTGCAACTGTCACAAAGGCCCTGTCACCTCCCGCCTCGACTACTGTAATGCTCTCTACATGGGGCTCCCCTTGAGGAGCACCCGGAGGCTCCAACTGGCGCAGAGTGCAGTCATGCGGGTGGTTATGGGAGCAACATGGAGCTCCCATGTAACACCTCTCCTGCGCGAGTTGCACTGGCTCCCGGTGGTCTTCCGGGTGCGCTTCAAGGTTTTGGTTACCACCTTTAGAGCGCTCCATGGCTTAGGACCTGGTTATTTACGGGACCGCCTACTACCACCAATAGCCTCCCACCGGCCAGTACGCTCTCATAAAGAGGGGCTCCTCTGGGTGCCGTCAGCCAAACAGTGTCAACTGGCGGTCCCCAAGGGGAGGGCCTTCTCTGTGGGGGCACCCACTATCTGGAACAAGCTCCCCCCAGAGATACGGAGGATCCCGGATCTGCGCACTTTCCGCCGTGCTCTTAAGACCCTCCTATTCCAGCAAGATGGCCTGGCCTAATTTTCTCCCCTTTCTTTTAAATTTTTAAACTGAAATTTTAATTTGTTTTAAATTATTGGGATTTTTAATTGTCTTGGGCTAAATTATTTAATTTGGTTTTAAATTATTTCTAACTTTTGTATTTCTGTATTTTATTCTGTGCCTGTTCACCGCCCTGAGTCCTTCGGGAGTAGGGTGGTATACAAATTTAATAAAACATAAACAAACATAAACAAACAAACAAATGAGAGCCAATCGCCAAACATTCGAATTTTGATCACATGAGCACATGAGACGAATATATCAATGACTACAGTGATTCGCTTAACATTCAGGACAGGAAAGGTCATAAAACAGAGCAAAACTCACCACTCACTTAGCAACAGAAATGTTGGGCTCAATTGTGGTCATAAATCGAGGATTACCAGTCTTTAAGAGGAAACATTCTATTTTGAGTTAAAGAAAAATAAATCAACCCCTGGGAGGCAAAGACATGAAAAGCAATATGGCTAATTCCAATTAAATGTACAGATGGTTCCAGACCAAATGTAATTTTTTAATATGAAGGCTGAGTTTGGGTATTGGGTAGACAGTGGATAATCCTAATATCAATCTAATAAATAGCTTTTTGATAGATTTAGCCATTGCTGGTAATCATTGGAACATAAAATACTAAATGGTCCAACAGTTAGCTCGAGAAGTTCTTGAAGCAATAAAACGTTTATGATCAATGTCTCTTAGACCAGGCAGTTTTAATACCAGAATTTCATAAAACGTCTTTTTTGCAGAAAATGTTTCACACCATGACTTCCCAGACAGTTTTCTTTTTCTAAAAAAAAAATCTAATTTTTGTCTCATAAAGATGATGGAGTTTTTTCTTTTTAATTAAAGAAAGCTTAAAATCTGGAGAAATATGGTGCTGTAGTCAGGAAGGAGAGGAATGTGGAGGCTTGGCATGCATGGAAAAAGACCCTTGGTTGATCTTTCTTTTTTCTTTTTTTTTTTTATTAAAAAGTTTTACAAAAGGTTTACATATTTCCCCCCCTTCCCTACCACCCCCACCCCTCCCCTCCCTTACCCCCACCAGCCCTACCCCCACCCCTTCCCCTTCCCATCCGCCCACCTCCCCCCCTTCCCAGAACAAATTACAGGGTATAACATTCAACAATCATAATCCATCCTAATCTAAATAATTATAACATTCAGCATCTCTTATTCCTTCAATTCCCTAATTATCCTGCTAACTTAATTACCTAAAAACACACCAAATATCTACATATTTATTCATAACCTATCTGCAACTTCTTATTCCGGTATTTACTTTGGATATAATCTATCCATCTTCTCCAGTCCCTTAAATATCTTTCATTTGAATGTTCCTTCAAGTACGCCAAAATTTTTGCCATCTCCGCTAGGTTTGTTACTTTCATTGTCCATTCTTGGATTGTAGGTAAATCTTGCTTCTTCCAATATTGTGCCACCAACAATCTTGCTGCAGTTATTAAATTCAAAATCAAATTAGTTTCTTTAACCGTACAGTCCGTAACTATACCCAGCAGAAACAACTGTGGTATAAATTTTAACCTCTTTTTAAGAATATTTTGTAAAATCCACCAAATTTTTATCCAGAACGCTTTAACTTTTTACATGTCCACCAAATATGAAAGTATGTAGCATCCTCACAATCACATCTCCAACATTTTGGTTGTACATTCGGATACATACGAGATAGTTTTTTGGATCTAGATGCCATCTATAAAACATTTTATAAAAGTTCTCCCTTAAGTTTTGCGCTTGTGTAAGTTTCACATTTCTTACCCATATTTCTTCCCATATTTCCATCATTATTGGTTGTTCAAAATTCTGCGCCCATTTTATCATACAATCTTTAACTAGCTCTGTTTCCGAGTCTATCTCTATCAATATATTATACAATCTTTTTATATGCATTGAACTTTGGTCTCTAGTTTGTTTTATTAAATTTTCATCGCTTTGTATAATACCAATTTTCTGGTCTTTTCTCCATCTGGCTTGTAGTTGTACATACTGAAACCAAGTTTGAATTATTTTCTCCTCTTTCAACACATTCAAAGGTTTTAATTTTAGTATACCTCCCTCCATATTAAGAATTTCTATATATGTAATTACATCCTGTCTGCTTTCTATACTCGTATTCTCTATTGCGTGCCTGGGTTCTGTCCATATAGGTATCTTTTCATTTAACTTATATTGATATTTCTTCCAGACACGCAATAAAGCATTCCTCAATATATGGCTCTTAAATGCTCTATCCACCTTTTTATCATACACTAAATAAGCATGCCAACCGTAAACCAAATCATGCCCTTCAATGTTCAGAATCCTTCCATTTGTTAAATTAATCCAATCACTAATTGCTGATAAGACAGCTGCTTCATAATATAATTTTAAATTGGGCATTTTCAGCCCCCCTCTTTCTCACATATCCTGCATTATTTTCAATTTTATCCTTGGTTTCTTACCTTGCCATACAAACTTATTAATACCTTTCTGCCATTCTTCCAGGTTGGCATCCTTTTTTAATATTGGTATCATTTGAAAGAGGAATAAAAACTTAGGTAAAACATTCATTTTTATAACTGCTATTCTACCTAACAAGGACAATTGTAATTTTTTCCATTTATCCATTTCAACTTGTATTTTATGCCATAACAACTCATAATTATATTTATACAGTTTCCCATTAGAAGGTGCAATATGAACACCTAGGTATTTAACTTTTTTAACTATTTCACATCCCGTTACCCTTTGTAACTCCTCTTTTTGATTTATTGTCATATTTTTTTTTTTTATTGCAAAAGTTTTACAATTACATTTTCACCCCTTTTTTTCACCCCCCCACCTCCCTCCCCAAACTTCCCGTCCTCCCTAACCCTCCCTAACCCTCCCCCCCCCAGACTTCCCTATTATGTACTCATAACTAATAACACTGATATATATACCTGAACCCATCCCTCCCCCTACATAATTTTCCCTCTTTGTCTCTTTATATTAAAATATTTCTAATACATTGTTTTCAAATAAAAGCTATTTGATACTTTCTAATTTGGTATTTGTTCTGAACATATTCTATCCACCTTTTCCATTCCCATTCATAAGTCTCTTGTGAACAATCTTTTAAATATGCTGAGATCTTCGCCATCTCTGCAAAACTAGCCATCTTCGAAGTCCATTCCTCGATAGTAGGCAAAGCTTCATTCTTCCAATATTTACCTATCAACAATCTTGCTGCTGTTATCATATACAATATTAATTTTGTTTCATCCCGTGTAAAACCCTTAACTATGCCCAATAAAAACAATTGTGGAGAAAATTGAATTTTTTTCTTCAAAACATTCTGCATGACCCACCATATTTTTATCCAAAAAGCCTTAACTTTCCTACAGGTCCACCAAACATGATAATACGTAGCATCCAAACATTCACATCTCCAACATTTTGGCTGAACATTAGGGTACATACATGACAACTTTTTAGGATCTAGATGCCATCTATAAAACATTTTATAAAAATTTTCCCTCAAATTCTGCGACTGTGTAAATTTAACATTCTGAACCCAAATTTTTTCCCATGTTTCCAACATCACTGGTTCTTCAAAATTTTGTGCCCACTTAATCATACAATCTTTAACTAATTCCGTTTCTGAATCCCTTTCTAGCAAAACATTGTAAAGCCTTTTAATATGCATTGGACCTTTCTCTCTTATATGTCTAACCAATTCTTCCTCATGCAACATAATACCAGTTTTTTGGTCCTCTTTCCATCTCAATTGTAATTGATTATATTGTAACCAGGTTAAATTAATCCCTTCGTCCAACAGTGTCTGCAATGTCTTCAACTGCCATCTGCCCGCATCTGTAAAAAGAACCTCTTTGTATAAAAACCCCCCGAGTGACATTATATTTGTATTCCACAAGGTATGACCAAGATCCAGCCATAGCGGTATTTTATAATCCCATTTGAGTCGGTGCTTCTTCCAAACTCTCATCAAAGAGTCTCTAAGTATATGACTTTTAAATACTTTATCAACTTTGTCATCATAAAATAGGTAAGCATGCCATCCAAATTCAAGATCAAAACTTTCTGCATTCAATATTCCAGCCTTTTTACTTCCAAACCAATCACTTGTTAAAGTTAAAGCTGCTGCATCATAGTATAACTGTAGGTTTGGAAGTTTAAGGCCTCCTCTTTCTGGAACATCTTGCATAATTTTCAATTTCACTCTCGGCTTTTTCTCGTTCCAGACAAACTTATTAAGTCCAGTTTGCCAAACTTTCAGTTGTTTATCACTTTTAAGCACCGGAATCATTTGAAACAAAAACAGAAATCTTGGCAAAATGTTCATCTTAACTGCTGCTATTCTTCCAAGTAAAGACAGTTGCAGCTTTTTCCAAGTCCCCATGTCTTTCTGAACCTCTCGCCACAACACCTCATAGTTATTTTGAAACAATTTCATGTTTGATTCTGCAACCTGAACTCCAAGATATTTTACCTTAGGTACAATTTCAAAACCTGCCCTCCTTTCAAACTCATGTTTACGATCTTGTGTCATATTTTTGACTATCATTTTAGTCTTTTTTGAGTTCACTCTGAAACCTGAAACTCTACCATAGTCTTGTATAATGTCGTTCATCAAGATTATTGATTCCATTGGTTGTGATAGGGTAACCACCAGATCATCTGCAAATGCCTTTACTCTATAATCCTCTTGCCTTATCATTATGCCTTTCAAAATTTTTGAGTCCCGTATTGTATTTAGCAAGACTTCCAATGTTAAAATAAATAAAAGTGGGGACAACGGACATCCCTGTCTTGTTCCTTTTTCAATTTTAAACTCTGTCGTCAAACTTCCATTAATAATAATCTGTGCTTTTTGCTCTTGATAAATTGCTGAAATTGCCTGTGTAAACTGGTCCCCAAAGCCCATCTTTTTTAAAGTCTTTAGTAGAAAATTCCAATCCACTCTATCAAAGGCCTTCTCCGCATCCAAAAAGACCAGCACTGCAGAAATCTGTTTATTCTTATCAAGATATTCCAATAAGTCTATTACTTGCCTTACATTGTCCTTCATGTATCTACCCTCAATAAATCCCGCTTGGTCCTCATGAATCACCTTTTGGATTACTGGCATCAACCTGTTGGCTAATACCTTCGCGTAAATTTTATAGTCTGTGTTCAAAAGAGATATTGGTCTGTAGTTCTCTGGTTTTTTAGGACCAACTTGTTCTTTTGGTATCAAAGATATATAAGCAGTTGTCCAGGATGGGGGTATTTTACCCCCTTGTTGAATATTGCAAAATAAATCTCTAAGTTGTCCCACCATTTCAGCTTGTAAAGTTTTGTAATACACTGCAGTCAAACCATCCGTGCCAGGAGCTTTGGCTGTTTTTAGCTGTTTAATTGCTGCTGTTATCTCCTCCTCTGTTATAGGATAATTCATTCTTTCCTTTTGTTGATCAGTAATTTTTGTAACTCTCTTATCCTTTAAATATTTTTCTATAAGTCCATTCTGCACCTCATCTTTGGCATATAGTTTAGTATAATAATCCACAAAAGCTTCTTTAATTAGTTTTTGTTGAAAGATTTCTTTCCCTCCAATATCAATACTATCAATAGTCCGTATACTTTGTTTTTTCCTCAATGTGTAAGCCAACCATCTGCCCGGTTTATTAGCATTGCAAAATGTATTATGCTTCGCGTATTGTAAACTTGTTGCAACTTGTTCCGCCATAAGCATTTGGAATTGGTCTTTCAAAAGTTTTATAGCACTTCGTATTCTTTCATCTGTTGGGTTTTTAATAAGTAACTGTTCTTTATTCTTTATTTCCATTTCCAACTCAGATCTTTTCTTTTGTCGGAACAGTCTATGTTTAGAATTCATGTAGATAAGTACCCCTCTCATATAAGCTTTACTTGCATCCCAAACAATTTCAACTGGGGTACCTTTATTCAAATTTATTTCAAAAAATTCTTTCAAATGCTTTTTAAGTTCTATTATATTTTTTTCATATCTAAACAGGTTCTCATTTAATCTCCAAGAACGTCTCTCAACCTTATCCATCTCGATTTCTATCCATACAGGACTATGATCAGTCAAAATTCTTGGAAAAATCTTTGTTCTTTTTGTCTTAACAAGTAGATCATTTGACAACAAGATAAAATCAATCCTAGAAAAAGATCTATGTCTATCAGAAAAAAAAGTGTAATCCAATTCATTTGGGTTATGTATTCTCCAAACATCTTTTAGTTCCATATCTTCTTTCATATCAAAAAAGGTCTGTGGTAATCTAATTCTAGACTTTGCCAAGCTCTTTTTATCTAATTTAGAATCAATTACTCCATTCCAATCTCCCTGATCTACTTCTATAACTTTTGCTGTTAATTTTTTATTTACATAAATAACCACACCATTCTTTTTCTGCGAAGTTGAAGATATATAATGTGCTCCTAGTTTTGAGTTTATCAAATATTTTTGATCTTGAGTTGTAATATGCGTTTCTTGTAAACATATTATATCATTATTAAATTGTTTCAAATATGTAAATAATTTTTTCCTTTTCTGTGCTGAATTCAACCCATTGACATTCCAAGATAAACACTTAAAGGTCATTAGCCTCTTTCTGGAGCGCGGAGCAATATGCTTGAAGTTCATCCGCGAGCTTCGATCTCGCTCCTCCCATAGCGCCAATCTCTTGTGCAGTGCTCTTAACTGCCTTCTTGTCTTGTCTTTCCTGTTGTTGTTGTTGCTTCTGTTTAAGTAGCTTGGATTGAGCTCTAGTTATACGTTGATCTTTAACTTCAGTCAACTGAATCAAATCCAAAATTGGAGAGGAATCCAGCGATGGCTCACTCAGAATACCTCCTTCTGCACCTTGCACGTTTTCTAATTCCTGCTTAGACTGTTCTTTCAATTGCCTCTCTTCACTCTCCTTAATCTCCAGAACTGTAGATGTACGTGGAGATGGTGTTCTTTCCATAAGAATAGTACTGTAAAAGTGTTGCGCCTTCTCCACGGTATTCAACCGATATCCTTCTCCCTTATATCTGAAAATTACCCCAGCTGGTGCATCCCACCGGAAGGGTATCTGTAAATTTTTCAATTCCTTAACAAGAAAACCAAATTCTTTTCTAGCTTTCAGCATTTTAGGAGGTAACTCTTTAAAAATTACAAGCCGTGAGCCCCCCACTTGTATAGAAGTGTGAAAAGATTTTTGCAGGATATCATTTCTAATTTCTCTCTCAGTAAAGTATATGACCACATCTCTGGGTAATTGTCTTTGCCTGGCCACCCAAGAGTTCACTCTGTAAATTTTATCTATTTTATGAAATACCAAATCAGGATTAACTTGTAAAATCTTAGCCAGGGCTTCAGAGCAAACTTGTCTCAAGTCCTGTCTTTCCTCCTCTCGAATTCCCCGAAGCCGTATGGCAAATTCCATCGCCTGGAATTGTATCATAACAATCTCATCTTCAATTCTCTGCATTTTATTGTCAACTTCATCAATTTTATAATCATTGTCTTTCATCCTAACATTAACTTCTGATTTAAATTCTTCAACTTTAAAATCAACTTTCCCAATAAAATCTGCCAGGCCAGACGCCACTTCTGATATTTTTTTGGTCACCATAATTTGATTCTGTTTCACCATGTCTTTAACTTCATTAATTTCCTGCAAAAATTCCTGATGTGATTTTTGAAGTTCCTGTTGTGATTCTTGAAATTTATCATCCAAAGTTTTAGAAATAAATTCTTTTAAATCTGCCACATCAAATTCTTTTTTCTGAGTTTGTAACTGTTGAGCAGGGGGAAGTTGCGTTTGCTGTTTGTGTGTGGGGGATCCCCCCCCTAATGCCTTCCCTTCCTGCTTCTTTGAAGCCATCCTGGCTCGTGATCTAGTTTTTCTAAAGAGGGAGGTTCCTTTTCCTTTCCCTCCTGCACAAAGACTTCTAAAAAAGTCCCCCAGATTTGATCAAACAAGGGTTAAAATAAAGCAAAGTCCAATATTGAAAAGGGAAAAAATTTCCCAGTTATTTCTCTTATAACAAGCGAGGCAGCTTAGTAGCAACTTGGAAACTTTGTAGCAAAACAAAGTAACTTCACCAATCCACACTCGCTGGCTCGTTAACTCTGAAGCTAGGCGCCATGTTTTTTCAAAGCACTTTCACTCATTTGCATTTTCTCAGATTGAAAAGTCAACAAAGTGCTAATACTTGCGTTTCCAAATTTCAGGATTCAGGTAGTTTCGCTGTTTATTAAAGCTAGTTCTTTCGCTTTAAGTTTCCTGCAGCCGGCTTGTTCTGCAGAAGCAGAATCGTCCCACGCCGCCCGGAGTCTCAGCAGGTTGGAAGGGAGCCGCGCCTGTTTCCTCCCCAGAAACGATTCCCTGGGGGGTTACAGGGGCTCGACCTGTGCCCTGCTATCTCTCCTCCAACAATCCTCAGGATTTTGAAGTTTTCGAGCCGCTTCTCGATCGCGAAGCGGCTCTACAGGCGGCGGGGCTGGCGGAGCTTCAAAGAGCGCCGCCGTCGCCGAAGACAAGGAAACCGGAAGTCTCGATTTATTGTCATATTTTTAACTATCATCTTTGTTTTTCCAACGTTTATTTTAAACCCAGACACTTGACCATACTGTTTAATTATATCCATCAGAACCTTTGCTGATTCCACTGGTTGAGTTAAGGTCACAACCAAATCGTCTGCAAATGCCCGTACCTTATATTCATGATCTCTAACTTTAATGAAAGAAAGCTTAAAATCTGGAGAAATATGGTGCTGTAGTCAGGAAGCAGAGGAACGTGGAGGCTTGGCTTGCATGGAAAAAGACCCTTGGTTGATCTTTCCGTAGGCCAGGCTATCAATAAAATCTGTCTTCCAATGTCTCAAAGTTTTCTTCCCCTCTGGGAAAAAAAAAGCTTTTATTTTTCTATTTTATTCAAGAGAGCCAATAGAAAAGATTTGGAGTTCAGCGTTGAATTGAGGAGCCTTTGGTACTCTCTGAGCTTGGTCAGTAGTGGAATTCATTTTTTTTTTACTATCGGTTCTGTGGCTTGGTGGGCATGGTGTGGCTTGGTGGCCGTGGCTTGGTGGGTGTGGCAGGGGAAGGATACTGCAAAATCCCCATTCCCTCCTGAGGGGGAAGGATACTGTAAAATCCCCATTCCCTCCCCACTCCTGGGGAAAGGATACTGCAAAATCCTCATTCCTTCCCCACTCTAGGGGAAGGATACTGCAAAATCCCCATTCCCTCCCCACTCCTGGGGGAAGGATACTGCAAAATCCCCATTCCTTTCCCACTCTAGGGGAAGGATACTGCAAAATCCCCATTCCCTCCCCAGGCGGAAGAATCCTGCAAAATCCACATTCCCTCCCCACTCCTGGGGGAAGGATACTATAAAATCCCCATTCCCATCCCCACTCCAGGGGGAAGGATATTGCAAAATCCACATTCCCTAAACACTCCTGGGGAAAGGATACTGCAAAATCCACATTCCCTCCCCACTCCAGGGGAAGAATACTGCAAAATCCCCATTTCCTCCCCACTCCAGGGGGAAGGATATTGCAAAATCTCCATTTCCACCCCACTCTGGGGCCAGCCAGAGATGGTATTTGCTGGTTCTCCGAACTAGTCAAAATTTCCACTAAAGGTTCTCCAGAACCTGTCAAAACCTGCTGAATAGCACCTCTGAGCTTGGTGGTTTTCTTGATTACTAAAAAAAAAATACACCGGTCAGGGAACTGCCAACTCAGGCAAACAATCAAACAATAAACAACAGCCTAATCAAAGAGCCACCAAGAACACTCCCACTAACACTGACAGAGCAAGGTACTTGTAAATAAACACAGAGCAAACCCCACTTCCTTCTAGCCTAGATGATCTCAAAATTGCTTTTTTTTTCTCAAGAGGCGACTGGACTTTCTGGTTGTTCTTTGAAGATGTTTCGCTTCTCATCCAAGAAGCTTCTTCAGCTCTGAATGGAGGGTGGGGAATGGAAGGATTTATACTCCTTGAAGACAGCTGGTCATTTGCATCCTTTTAGAGGATTGTTGAGGCCACTCGACACTGTGTCCTCAGGGTCACCTGAGTGGTACAAATGGGTGTGGAGCCTTCTTGGAGCTGCTGAAAGGACTGTGTAGTAGATTGGAGAGAGTTGATGTCGTACCCCTCCTCCTCTGTTGAGAGAGGGCTGTTCAATTTGACATAGATGGCCTCTTTGACCCCTCTTTCAAACCAGCCATCCTCTCTGTCCAAAATATGGACTTTGTTGACTTCAAAAGAGCAGCCTGTGTCATACAACACAGTCAACTGTTCCAAGAAGCCTCTACACCAATTTGCACCACTCAGATAAACAGATAAACCTCCAGGTGACCTTAATGACCTGCTAAAAGAATGCAAATGACCAGCTGTCTGCAAGGAGTAGAAATCCTTCCATTCCCCACCATCCAGTCAGAGCTGAAGAAGCTTCTCGGATGAGAAGTGAAACATCTTCAAAGAAAAACCAGAAAGTCCAGTTGCTTCTTGAAAAAAAGCACTTTTGAGACCTGGGTGATGGAGAATCTTCATAAAGACATTTAGCCTTGATGATGTTACCTAGTTGGGTAATGAAACTTCTTCAAGAAAACAATGAAGCTCAGAGAGCATCGAGGGCCCCGCTATTCTTGGAGTGCCTGAGAATTTCTTTCAATTTTCTCTTGGTGCAGAGATGGCATTTTCAGATGACTTTGTTGCCAAGGTTGATAAAAGGAGCTATAGCTGGAAATGTTCTTTTTCTGTGACATTTCATTGAATGGCTGCATTTTTTAGTCTGGAAAAAAACAATGGGAAGTGTTCCCTAATGAGCAATTCTACTGGGATGTAGGAAGCCAGCAGCTGGAAACTGCTGGGGAGAATATTGTATAATGCAAAACAAGATGTGCACATATTTACTCTGCCTTCCTGTGAAGGTGGTAGGCTTAGATGTCCCTCAGGCATTTGTTGGTTCCTGAGGATTTTCTGAGGGGGTGTGGGGAATTTCCTGTGAGGTAAGGTGGAGACATGGTATGATTGCTGAGATCTTTTGAGCTTGTGGAATCCAAAGATATATATAGGTGCTTTGAAGTATGAGCTCTGCTATTAGTAAACTTGGATCCATGTCCTAACCCTAATGAATGGCTATGAAGACATGAATTATCATTGTCAGGTCATCTGGATTCAGGTAGAGTTGTAACTAGCATACAGGTATTCCATGCCTTACAACAGTTCGCTTAGTGACCATTCGAAGTTATGACAACACTGGGAAAAAAGTGGCTTATGACCAATTTTCACACTTATAACCATTGTAACATATCCCGGTCATGTCACATGATCAAAACTCAGATGCTTCGCAACTGGCATGTAGAATAGAATAGAAAAACAGAGTTGGAAGGGACCTTGGAGGTCTTCTAGTCCAACCCCCTGCTCAGGCAGGAAGCCCTATATCATTTCAGACAAATGGTTGTCCAATCTCTTCTTAAAAATTTCCAGTGTTGGAGAATTCACAACTTCTGGAGGCAAATTGTTCCACTAGTTAATTGTTCTAACTGTCAGGAAATTTCTCCTTAGTTCTAAGTTGCTTCTCTCCTTGATTAATTTCCACCCATTGCTTCTTGTCCTGCCCTCAGGTGCTTTGGAGAATAGCCTAACTGCCTCTTCTTTGTGGCAGCCCCTGAGATATTGGAAGACTGCTATTGTGTCTCCCCTAATCCTTCTTTTCACTAAACTAGACCGGGGGAGGCAACCTTAAACACTCAAAGAGCCACAAAGGTCTTAACCGGAAGCCCCCATTCAATTCTAGAGCCGACTGGAAGTCCAGTTCCCCCACCATAGAGTCTCCTCCTAGCACGGCGTCCTTTTTCCTCTGCCGACTGGAAGTCGGTTCCCCCACCATAGAGTCTCCTCCTAGTGTGGCATCCTTTTTACTCTACCTGTTCTAACTGAAAGCCGTATCAATTGTGGAGCTGACCAGCAACAGGGAGCCGCAGCAGAGGGATGAAAGAGCCACATGTGACTCCACAGCCGCAGGTTGCTGACCCCTGAACTAGAATATCCAGTTCCTGCAACCGTTCTTCATATGTTTTAGCCTCCACTCCAGTCTCTAAGCGGTTTACAGAGTCAGCATATTGCCCCCAATAATTTGGGTCCCCTTCTGTGATCACCTTCTGTGAACTTCTGACAAGCAAAATCAATGGGGAAGCCAGATTCACTTAAGTTGTTAAGTTAATCACGCTTAACATGTGATTAACTTAACAACTGCAGTGATTCACCTTGACAAGAAAGGTCATAAAATGGGGCAAAACTCACTTAACAACTGTCTCACTTAGCAACAGAAATTTTGGGCTCAACTGTGGTCATAAATTGAGAACTACCTGTACTAGGTAAAACTCTGATACCTGGGATATGAGTTCTGAAGAACCAGTCCTTAGGAGCTGGAAGCCTTACTAGATGGATCACACCAGAAACTTAACTCTTCAAGAAAACTAAAACTACTTTTATTGATACTGGCTATTATTGCAGAATCTTGCAAGCCTGATTCTGCTGTGCCTCCCTCTCATAACTCAAAGAGGCATCTGTCTTCTGAATGTTATCTGCCTGTTTTGGACTTAAAAATGCCTGGCCAATAACTCACACATATCTCTGCCAAGGTCACCCACCTTACTCTCTTCAGGAGCAGAACTGTCATCAATCAATGCCCCCCAAGTCTGTAAGTGACTCTGAAGGATATTATGTGTGAGGGTTCCAAGTAACACACCCAACAGAATCAAAACTCCAAGGCTGGCATATTCCTCAAAGTGTAGATTTATTAGGCATGTCATATTGGCACATTTATTTATTTATTTATTTTTAAATTTGTATACCGCCCTTCTCCCTGAGGACTCAGGGCGGTGAACAGCCAAGTAAAAGCATAAACTACAAACATTAAAATACAATTAAAAAGATATATATAAATTTGGCCCCATGATTAAAAACAATAACAAACAATTAAAATGTGAGGGATCTCATGAAGAACAATGGTTCGTTGAGGGCGCTTCCAAGAAAAGGTCAGCATGCAAGGATGCAATCAAATTAAGTCTTTATTTAGAAGTAAAAGTGGAGTAAAATAAGGTCCCAGGCATGGAGGCATCCATGCCTGGATTGAGCCCATGGCTCAATCCCATAGGAGAGTAGAGCAAGAGCAGGCAAAAGGGAAAGGGTAAAAAGGGGCAAAAAAGGGGAGAGCAGCCCCTGTGCAGGGGTTCTTATAGGGGCCCCTTGGCCCCTCCCTTACAAGGTGTGTGAGGGGGCCGGAGGGCCATTAACTTTCCCCAATGGGGTTGCAGGGGCCAGAGCCCCTTGACCCACCAGTGGGATCAAAGGTGCCTCTTTGCCCCCATCTGGTGGCCTTTGAAGAGACTGCCATGGCTGGCACAAAACACCTAACATAAAAACATTTTAAAAAGTGTTAGGCCAGCCCGGCTTGCTGGAAAAAGAAGGTTTTAAGGGCACGGTGGAAGGCATCGAGGTCTTGGATTCTCCTTATCTCTCGGGGCAGCTGACATCTGGGGAAACCCAACTCTAAACCTAGTTTCTCCCTAGTTAAAAGTAAAGTTTTCCTTTCCCTGCCCATGCAGTCCATCATATGGTCCAATCAGGTGATAGTTCAAGGCCTCAGATCCCACGTCCTCCTTGCACCTGGTGGGAAAGTCCTTGGTTCTCAGAGGAAAGAATTTTATTTTGGCTACAATCCCCAGCTATCTCTACCTCCCCCCTCCAGTTCCCACAGCTCGACTCATCTCTCCTGTGGCAGCCCTGGAGGCAGGGGTGGGCTTCAAAAATTTTAGCAAGGGGTTCTCTGCCCAGTTGCTGGGTGGGCGTGGCCATGGTGGGCGTGCCCTAGTTGGCCTCCTGCATCATGGCGGGGAAGCGTTTTTGCCCTCCCCGGGCTCTGGAGCCTTTTCTCAAACCTCCGGGAGGGCGAAAATGGCCTCCCCAGGCTCCGGAAGCCCTCTGGAGGCCAGAAATGGGCCTGTTTCTGGTATTCCTAAACTTCCAGTAGGCCTGTTTTTCGCCCTCCCCGAGCCTCCATGCGCGTCCTGCACTTACCTGCATCCAAAACGGGCCGCGTGGGGACTCCTGGGAGGGGAGGGATGGGCAGGGCCAGCCAGGAGTGGGATTTGGGGGTCTTCCAAACTGCTCAGAATCTTAGCTAGAGGTTCTCCCGAACCCCTGCGAACCCCCAGCAGCCCACCCCTGCCTGGAGGTGCCGGGGAAAATGGCTCCAGGACTGACATTATGATTGATGGATGGAAAGATCCCCAAGAGAGGGGGTCTAATAGGACTGAGAAGTGCATGATCTCATCATGATAAGGCCACACTTGGAATAGTGCATTCAGTTTTTGTTGCCACAATGTAAAAAAGATGTTGAGACTCTAGAAAGAGTGCAGAGAAGAGCAACAAAGATGATCATGGGACTGGAGGCTAAAACATATGAAGAACGGTTGTAGGAACTGGGTAAGTCTAGTTTAATGAAGAGAAGGACTAGGGGAGTCACGATAGCAGTGTTCCAATATCTCAGGGGCTGCCACAAAGAAGAGGGAGTCAAGCTATTCTCCAAAGCACCTGAAGGCAGGACAAGAAGCAATGGGTGGAAACTAGTCAAGGAGAGAAGCAACTTAGAACTAAGGAGAAATTTCCTGACAATTAGAACAATTAATAAGCGGAACAACTTGCCTGCAGAAGTTGTGAATACTCCAATACTGGAAAATTTTAAGAAGGTGTTGGATAACCATTTGTCTGAAGTGGTGTAGGTTTCCTGTCTGGGCAGGGGGTTGGACTAGAAGACCTCCAAGGTCCCTTCCATCTCTGTTATTCTATTCTATTCTAATGAGGGTTCTCCCTACTTCATGGTAGAAAGTGAGCAAATAAAGACTGAGTTCCCCTCTCATATGGGCCTTTGTATGAAAGAAGTAAGGGTTTCTTCAGAGAAGTGCTTAGCATTCATCAAAGAGGACATCTGGACGCAGCGCAGCTGGCTTGAGGCCAAACCAACAATGGGGGAAATAAGCAGATATAGATGATGCATTGCTGTGAGGTTTGGTTCAGCAGGTAGCTACTGTGACCTACTTCCTGCAGAATAGGGTATCTTTTCCCCCAGATTAAAACAGAGAAGCTTGGTAAATGGAAGAGACTTCAGGCAATTAATTTTCTTCTAGGAAACATTGGTTCACTCATGTACAGCAAGCCTAGCGCCCTGCAATTCTTCTGTATTACAAGCCCGATAATATCTGTTTGTGCAGCTGCTGTATTTGGGCAGCTTCAAAAGCTGACTTTTTTGAAATAAAACAATCGGTTCTTGATTGTCGAAAGTTGACGTGGGTTCTTTCTCCGAACTGAAAGTTGGGAATTTCAGTTTAGCTTGCTGACACTCCGTTTCATCGCACGCCCATGACCACTTTTACAGAGTAATCCAATTATAGAGCCTATCTATCTCCACCTAAAACTCACATCAAAAATCTCTTTGAAATGGAAAATGTTTCCCTGCCTGTTGATGATAATGTCATGAGGTCTTGCTGTTCAAAGAGGAGAGAAAAAGGAAAATATTGTGTTGACTGGGCATCTCGCATTTGTAGTTTGGATTGGAAACGTTTAGACATGAGAATCCAGGAGCTCAGATTAATAGTTTTTATTGAAAAGAAAGTTAACTTCTTAACAAAAGCATTCCAGCAAGTACCTTACAGGTAAGTCCTCAATTTACAACCAGAATGGGAACCAGAGTTTATATTGCTAAACAAGGTAGTTATTGAGTCATCTCTAATTTTTTGTCCTTCTTTGGCATGCTTCTTAAGTGAACTACTGCAGTTTTAAATGAATTATTCAATCATTAAGTGACTCTGGCTTCCTTCCTTGACTTTGTTTGTCAGATTAGACAACTGGATAAGTCACAAATGATGAGCATATGAGCCCAGGATCTACAACCATTGTAAATACATGTCAGTTGCCAAGCTCCTGAATTTAGATCATGTGACTGTGGAAATGCTGTGATGGTCATAAGTGTAAGGACTGATTGTCAGTCACTCTTTTCAGTGCTGTTATAATTTCAAATGGTCGCCCCACAAATGGTTGTACATTGAGGATGAGATACCTTGTTGTTGTTGCTAGTTGCGAAGTCATGTCCGACCCATCGCAACCCCATGGACAATGTTCCTCCAGGCCTTCCTGTCCTCTACCATCCTCTGGAGTCCATTTAAGCTCACGCCGACTGCTTCAGTGACTCCATCCAGCCACCTCGTTCTCTGTCGTCTCCTTCTTTTGCCCTCAATCGTTCCCAGCATTAGGCTCTTCTCCAGTGAGTCCTTCCTTCTCATTAGATGGCCAAAGTATTTGAGTTTCATCTTCAGGATCTGGCCTTCTAAAGAGCAGTCAGGGTTGATCTCCTCTAGGACTGACTGGTTTGATTGCCTTGCAATCCAAGGGACTCACAGGAGTTTTCTCCAGCACCAGAGTTCAAAGGCCTCAATTGAAACCTATATATAGGAAATTAGCAGAACTCCTTTCAGTTTCATGATGTTACCTGTTATTTTTGTCTAAATAGGCAAAGAAAATGTGCAATCTGCATATTTACTGTTTTGAGAACAATCATTTCAATCAGTAGAACAGGGGTGTCCAATCTTGGCAAATTTAAGATCTGTGGACTTCAGATCCCAGAATTCCTCAGCCAGCCATGCTGACTGGGAAATTCTGGGAGTTGAAGTCCACACGTCTTTAAAGTTGCCAAGGTTGGACACCTCTGCATAGAAAAAGCTCTCATAGTTGATGTAGAAGGACACGTCATATCCAGATTAATTCTAGTGTATGAGCTAGTGCAGAAAGTTGGTTATCAATGGTGTTACCTGCTTTGTGCATACTGTAATTGATGACTGCTGGTCACTTGGTGGGACCCTGGGGGATCAGACTGGTTTGCTTGGGGCACATATTGGGGAAGAGCACTTCTTGTGCTTGCTGGCTCCATGGCTGCCTCTTCTGCCTTGACTCCTGATACACCTTGGTGTGAACTTCACTTTCCATAATTCCCAAACTAACATGGCATTTCTGAGCATTCTGGAAGTTATTCATTACTTACAGAATAACAGAGTTGGAAGGGGCCTTTGAGGTCTTCTAGTCCAACCCTCTCTGCAGGCAGGAGAACCTACAGTATACTGTTCTAGATGAATGCTTGTCTAATGTCGTCTTCACAACCTCCAGTAATGGAGCACCCATAACTTCTGAAGGCAAACCGTTCCA
The DNA here is from genome assembly GCF_059756535.1 of Pantherophis guttatus. NCBI lineage: Eukaryota > Metazoa > Chordata > Lepidosauria > Squamata > Colubridae > Pantherophis > Pantherophis guttatus. The sequence continues at coordinate 334,307,419 of NC_142063.1, read as the reverse complement.
CTGGTTAATTGTTCTCATTGTCAGGCAATTTCTCCCTAGTTCTAGCTTACAACTCTCTTTAAGCTTCCATCCATTACAGTGGTGAAATTCAATTTTTTTTACTATTGGTTATGTGGGCGTGGCTTGGTGGGTGTGGCTTGGTGGGCATGGCAGGGGAAGGATACTGCAAAATCCCCATTCTCTCCCCATTCCTGGGGGAAGGATATTGCAAAATCTCCATTCCCACCCCACTCTGGGGCCAGCCAGAAGTGGTATTTGGCGGTCCTCCAAACTACTCAAAATTTCTGCTACCGGTTCTCCAGAACCTGTCAGAACCTGCTAGATTTCATCCCTGATCCATTACTTCTTGTCCTGCCCGCAGGTGCTTTGGAGAATAAGTCAATCCCCTCTTTTCTATGACAGCCCCTCAGGTACTGGAAGACTGCTAACATATCAGCCCTGGTCCTTCTCTTTGTTAAACTAAACGTAAAGGTAAAGGTTCCCCTCACACATATGTGCTAGTCGTTCCCGACTCTAGGGGGCGGTGCTCATCTCTGTTTCAAAGCCGAAGAGCCAGCGCTGTCCAAAGACATCTCCGTGGTCATGTGGCTGGCATGACTCAACACCAAAGGCGCACAGAACGCTGTTATCTTCCCACCAAAGATGGTCCCTATTTTTCTACTTGCACTTTTTATGTGCTTTCGAACTGCTAGGTTGGCAGAAGCTGGGACAAGAAACTGGAGCTCACCCTGTTAGGCGGCACTAGGGATTTGAACCACTGAACTGCCAAACTTTCAATCGACAAGCTCAGCATCTTAGCCACCGAGCCACTGTGTCCTTTTGTTAAACTAGACATACCCAATTCCTGCAACCGTTCATCATACGGTTTGGCCTCCAGCCTCCTAATCATCTATTGTTGCTCTTCTTTGCACTCTTTCTAGAGTGTCAACAGCTTTTTTTGTATCGTGGTGACAAAACTGGATGCAGTATTAGCCTCCCATCTTATATCAAACTCTCAGCGGCTCCCAATCAAATTGCAACCCCCATAGCCATTCTGTTTCCCACCTCTTGCCAGTTCATTTGTGTCCAGGATCAGCCGTTCAGTGGTTGACTGTCCCCCAAAACAGAAACTCTATTAGACATTGCTAAATTTATCTAATTGATTTTACCGGCTGCATCAATGTTGTGAAGTTTCTTTGCTAGGGGGTGGTGTATTTTACCGTGATTATTAAAATAGGCAAACCTCCCTCTCTACCCAACACTGCAGAAATGTTGATTGTTTTGGAAGAGGAGGGAGGAAAAGTAGAAGCAGAGAGGCCCGGAGGTGGTTGTTTTGAACGTTTTATAATTCAGGCACAAGAAAGAGCAGAAAACAAAAGAGGGAAGGATGGAACACATCCCATTTCTAGCAAAATGATAGCGGGGGAAGGAATGGATTTACTCAAAACCCATTAGCGGGCCATTTATAGCACATTTTTTTTCTTCCCGTTCCTAAATGTTCAGATTGCCAGTTATTAGCAGACATTGCGGAAAGTAAACAGCAATGAGAGTAAACATATTTATTTTGGGGTAACTTTAAACCATGCCGGTCCTGCCTTCCCATCATCCACATCTTGAACATTTCCAGTGTGCAGGACCAGAAGGTTCGGGGCATTTCTCACCACTAAAAGCATCACACTGACAGATAAGTAATAATAATGACAGAATAATAAAACTAAATAGAAGCAAAATGCAATTAGGTTCAGCAGTTCAGATCAGCCCATTGACTGCTCTCACCCCTGAGATTTGCCTGTGAAATCCAGGTCACTGTTCTGACCTAGGCTCCCTTAACAAGCAGGAGGCAGGAATTACTGGCAAAACCTCTTTTATTTACACGACAGTGAATTACGTTCATTCACAGTCAGCAAGGCTTGTCCAAACAGTTTTTCAAAGCAATATTTCTCAACACACCTTATCTCGTTTGGCAAGCTGCCACGTAAATTGTTTCCAACCGCAGTACAAGGCAAAACTTGGAACAGAGTCTCTTAGAGTCACAGAATGAACAAATTGTTTCCTGCAGAAGCCCACTCCCTGTTCGCTCCTCTTTTATTTCCTATGAGAGGGGCCAATTATCTCCAAGGTATGGCCTTACTCCCAAGTCGACCCTGCTTTCTTAATTGTTCTTGTTTTCTGTTTTCTGGCAGCTCTGCGCATGCGAACACTGGGAACAGGTTCCATCTGTTCCTCCGCCTCGCTGCTGTCTATCTCCCCCCACAGAGAGGGCTTGCAATCTGGGTGTCCTCCTGGACGCACGACTGTCTTTTGAAGAGCATATGACGGCCGTGGCCAGGGGGGCCTTTTATCAGGTTCACCTGATTCGCCAGTTGCAGCCCTTTCTGGACCGGGATGCCTTGCGCACAGTCACTCATGCCCTTGTCACCTCCCGGCTGGACTATTGTAATGCTCTCTACATGGGGCTCCCTTGAAGAGCACTCAGAGGCTCCAACTGGTCCAGAATGCGGCCGCGCGGGTAATTATGGGTGCAACCCGTTGTGCCCATGTAACACCTTTCCTGCGTGAGCTGCACTGGCTCCCAGTGGTCTTCTGGGTGTGATTCAAGGTGTTGGTCACCACCTTTAAAGCGCTCCATGGCTTAGGACCGGGATACATACAAGACCGCCTTCTGCCATCAACAACCTCCCACCGGCCAGTTCGCTCCCACAGAGAGGGTCTCCTCAGGGTGCCATCGGCCAAGTTATGTCGGCTGGCGACACCCAGGGGGAGGGCCTTCTCTGTGGGAGCCCCAGCCCTGTGGAATGAACTGCCCCCGGAAGTGCGTAAGATCTCCGACCTCCGGGTATTTCGCTGTGCACTCAAGACCCTGTTATTCCGCCAGGCCAGGCTATCAAAGTAATAATTTTAAATTGGGTGTTATAAATTTCTGGGGTTTTAAATTGAGCCGAATTATTTAATAATTTTAAATTATTTTAATTGATGTTTGTCTTGTGCTTTTAATAGGCTGTACACCGCCCTGAGTCCTTCGGGAGAAGGGCGGTATAGAAATAAAATTATTATTATTATTATTATTCCCTCTCTGCCTCAGACACAGAGCCCTCGTCCGAGCTTTCCCCAGCCCCCAGGACTGGCCCAAGTTCCTCCCCAACCTCCTCACTGCCCGACTCTGCTGCCAGCTCGGCTGGCCACCAGGAGGCCACAACAATCAAGTGGACCAATGCAGAACACTTAAATGCTGATTTTGCATGTGCTTGCATGAGCTTATAATACAATGCTCCCTGAAGTCCAATTAAGAGCATGAGCTAGTATCATAGGTGAACCAATTTTCTCCTCCTTGGCCAAATATAAATCAAGATCTCTATTTTGTTTACTACTAGCGCTTCATGGTAGGGGTTTTTTCATCCCTGTTGCTGTTGTGATTGGGAAAACATACTTTCAAAAAAAAAGTGGCAGGCCTTCCGACATCAAAGGCATGATAAACGTGCCATCTGTCCCTCCAAAAAAATCAACTCCTTAATCCTATGATTGCCACTTAAAATAAGTCTCTTGACTTCCAACAGGACTTGCTCCCAGCTAAATGAAAATAGAGGCAGCTATCATGTACTAATGGAGACAGAATCATGCATCCAGGCAGGCTGGTCTAGCAACAATGATGAATGGCACTTTGTAAGATTGTCCATTCCCCCCCCCAATTTTTGGAATCTGTTTGTAAAAGATGCTTTAGATAACAAAGGGGTGCAAATATAGCATCTGCTTTAAATACATAAAGCAGCTGCATCTTCTCCTGATTTTGCACATTTTCACAGAACAAAGGCAAGGCTTTTTAAAGATGTGCTATTGCAGGAATCCTGCAATAATAGGAATCCTGCAACTCCTGAAGACTCCTGTGAGTCCCTTGGACTGCAAGGCAATCAGTCCTAGAGGAGATCAACCCTGACTGCTCTTTAGAAGGCCAGATCCTGAAGATGAAACTCAAGTACGTTGGCCACCTAATGAGAAGGAAGTACGCACTGGAGAAGAGCCTAATGCTGGGAAAGATTGAGGGCAAAAGAAGAAGGGGACGGCAGAGAACGAGGTGGCTGGATGGAGTCACTGAAGCAGTAGGCGTGAGCTTAAATGGACTCCGGGGGATGGTAGAGGACAGGAAGGCCTGAAGGAACATTGTCCATGGGGTCGCGATGGGTTAGATACAACTTTGCAACTAACAACAACAACATTGCAGGAGAAGAAATGGCAGAGCCTGCGGGTAGAATCAAGACAGATATCGGCCTAGAGCAGGGGTCTCCAAACTTGGCAACTTTAAGACTTGTGGACTTCACTTCCCAGAATTCCTCAGCCAGCAAAGCAAAGCTGGCTGAGGAATTCTGGGAGTTAAAGTCCTCAAGTCTTTTTTTTTTTTTAATTATTTTGATTTTGATTTATATGCAGCCCTTCTCCGGAGACTCAGGGCGGCTTACAATGCGTTAAGCAATAGCCTTCATACTTTTGTATATTTTATACAAAGTCAACTTATTGCCCCCACAAACCGGGTCCTCATTTTACCTACCTTAGAAAGGATGGAAGGCTGAGTCAACCTTGAGCCTGGTGAGAATTGAACTCGCAGTAATTGCAGGCAGCTGGAAGCTAAATACTACCTTTAACAGTAGCATTAGTCTGCTGCGCCACTCAGGCTCCTTTCTTAAGGTTGCCAAGTTTGGAGACCCCTGCTCTAGAGTCTCTAAATTCCCATAAGTGGTCTAAGGCCAATCCCTCTTGAATTCCATTAACCCTTATCTAGTACCAAAATTGTGCTAACGGTTAGTTGTCTAGATTCCTATGCATAAGCATGAGCATTAAATCAGTTTAATTGCAACAACCCATGGCCCTGTCTTCCACACTTGACAGGTGTGTTCCAAAACACCTTTTGGTGGCAAAAAAGAAAGCAAAAAAAGAAAGGGGAAAAAACCCCTGCAGATGAGGGTCCCTTACTATGATTGATTCCCTTACTATGGGAATCAATATGAAAGAGCCCTCAAACTGGTCCCTACCATAACACTGTTATGCAGTATTCAAATCATTCTTGATTTAAAGAGCAGTTTGGTTTAGTGGTTTAGGTATTAGCCTAGACCCCAGGAGATTGTACGTTCTAGTCCCACCTTAGGCCTAAAAGCTGGCTAGGTGGCTTTGGGCCAGTCACTCTCTCTCAGCCCAACCTACCTCCCAGGGTTATTGTTGTGGGGAAAGTAGGAGGAAGAAGGAACATTAGGTTATGCTTGCAGCCTTGAGTTATTTATAAACATAATAAAGACAGAATATAAATAAATAAAGGTCAATAAAAATCAATACAAATGTAAAATCAATTTCTTTCCAAAAAGGGCATCCATTTTTTTTTTTTACTTATTTCATTTCACCTCATTCCTGAGGCTCTAGAAACCATGAGGAGTGGGGAGGGAAAGGGGATTTTGCAGTATCCTTCCCCCAGGAGTGGGGAGGGAATGGGGATTTTGCAGTATCCTTCCCCCTCAGGAGGGAATGGAGATTTTGCAGTATCCTTCCCCTGCCATGCCCACCAAGCCACGCCCACCAGCCCATACCACGCCCACCAGGCCACTCCCACAGAACCGGTAGTAAAAAAAATTGGATTTCAGCACTGTACTATATATGTATTAGAATGTAGGTATTAGAATGAAAGATAAATTTGATACTCTAGAATATGATGGTCAGAAATAACAGTACTAGCACTGTTTAAAATAGCATATATGTTTTTTTTTAACCTTTGTTTCACAGCAAGTGGAACGCCAGGAGAATTGCACTATATTCAATATATTTATGTTTAAACAATAAATATATTTTTTTTAAAAAAAAAAAAGAAGAAAAAAAAAAGAAATGCAATCCAGAGCCACCTGACGAGCCTGGAGAGAGGAGGCAGATAACAGAAATTAGACTGCTGACTTTCTTTTGATATGAAGGGAAGTAGTATATGGGACAATTCTTTATGATACACAATATTAGTGAAAGTACCATTAGTGGAAAAGACATAAAGAAACATAGAGGTCCTGGGATAGCCATAGTAAGGTCATCCTATATTGTTATCAGCTCTTACATTTCACCTGTAAAGGTCACAGTATCATATACATTGCTTTCATCAACATTCCTATCAGTGGTGAAATCCAAATTGTTTTACTACCGGTTCTGTGGGCGTGGCTGGGTGGGCATGGCAGGGGAAGGATACTGCAAAATTTCCATTCCCACCCCACTCCAGGGGAAGGATACTGCAAAAATCCCCATTCCCTCCCGACCCCTTGGGGAAAGATATTGCAAAATCTCCATTCCCATCCCACTCTGGGACCAGCCAGAGATGGTATTTGCCAGTTTTCCAAACTACTCAAAATTTCCGCTACCGGTTCTCCAGAACCTGTCACAACCTGCTGGATTTCACCCTTGCTTCCTGTGTAACCTTTCTGGGGATATATCATCCATAATCTTGTTCATTGTAGTGGTTTTTTCCCATTCTTATGGCCAAGAACCCCATAATCACAGTAGTTGTGCATGCCAATAATAGCTACTTCATATTATCTGTTTCCAAACAACTTCGGTTTCTTATTTAAAGTGGGCACTTTCCCAGAACATGTGCGAAAGCCAAGGCAAGTTAATAAAAACAAGCATAAGATAACAACAGCAATTATATCTGCAAGGAAGGGCAAATGATAATAGCACAGATCTTCTTCTAGTTTCTTCATCACTGCAGGCCTTTTAGAAAAACCACATTTTAACTATTCATCAGAAGACTAGAAGAGCTTCATGATGTTTTCCTAGGTAGGGGGTGATTTTCAGTAAATTCCCTAATTTCTCTGAAGCAAGCAGGCAGACTTGACCTAAGATAAATCATGATTCTCAACCTCAACAGTTTTAAGATAATTTTAAGACTTCAACTTCCACAATTCATGCTAGCTAAGGAATCCTAGGAGTTGGTCCACCCATCTTAAAGGTGCTAAGGTTGAGAAAGACTGAGATTAGATGAGCTATAAGCTATCCAAGCCACAAGTTACTTGTCAGGGTTCCAAGTAACACCCCCCAATGAAAAAAGGCTTGAAGTTCCTCAAAGTTCCATTTTATTAGAGATGTCATATTGGCACATCTGGGAAAACCCGAATCTGAAAGCTTCCAGGTTTTCCCCACCCAAAGGAAAGTCCAAGTCCCTGTCCAGCACCCACATGTCCATCACATGGTCCAATCAAAGCACCATCCCAACTGGAGATGCCTCCTAGTCACACCCTCCCAGGTGCAGGGCAAGATGTCCTTGACTCTCTGAGAAAGGAATGTTATTATGACTAGTCCCAGGGTTTTATAGACAACAATCAGCATTTTGAATGGCACTTGGAAACAAACCAAAGTAATGCTATCTTCATTGTCCAAGAAAGACTCGTTTTACATCCACTTGAAAATTTTAAGGACAGTGGTGTTGTAACTCTGAATGGTCACTAAATGAACTGTTGTAGGTGGGGGACTACCTGTATAACCGGGGTGAAATCCAGCAGGTTCTGACAGGTTCTGGAGAACCGGTAGCGGAAATTTTGAGTAGTTCGGAGAACCAGCAAATACCACCTCTGGCTGGCCCCCCGAGTGAGGTGGGAATGGAGATTTTGCAATATCCTTCCCCTGGAGTGGGATGGGAATGGAGATTTTGCAGTATCCTTCCCCTGCCACACCCACCAAGCCACGCCCACCAAGCCACACCACGCCCTCCAAGCCATGCCCACAGAACCGGTAGTATAAAAATTTGAATTTCACCACTGCTGTATAAGTATTATTAAAGCCAAGATTGGGTGACATATACATTTAATAAGAATGAATGAATGAATGAATGATTCAATGAATGAATGAATGAATGAATGAATGAATGATAAATAAATAAATAAATAAATAAATAAATAAATAAATAAATAAATAAATAAATAAATAATACACACAGATAAGAACCCTGGAGCCTTGGGATAGAATTGTGAGTCATCTGAAACCCCGAGGTTCATATTTAGCGAAGTGGTAGTGATACTACCTGCAGCAACTGGGATTAAACTACCTTCTATTTTATTTCTGACAATGTCCTTATGCATTTTTAAAGCTACTCGCATTACCTTTAAAATATGCATACCTTAGAGAGCAATGATAATAAAAGTGGTAGCAACAGCATTAAAAACATAATAACGGAAGCATTTATTTAAGCAATATAAATGCAGATTACTCCTGTCCATGTGTACTGTCCATATGAGTAAAACTACAGTATATTTTGAACCGTTCTTCCCGATTTAAATGCAGACTTGGAAAAAAAAAACTAAAAAAAAATCCATATCCATTTTCACTCATAAATATCCCTGACTTTTTAAATACCTTTTGTATTAATATATGTGGATTAAAAATAACTTGTCCTGTGACTTTATTTCCTTCCTTTCTTTGCATTCTCTTATATATGGCTCAGTGCAGGGTTTTGCAAAGAATAACCCCTAACCTTGACCCATGCATGAAGACACAGATCCATGGAGTTTTGGTAACAATAACTACCAGTGGTGGGATTTAAATTTTTTTACTACCGGTTCTGTGGGCGTGGCTTGGTGGGCGTGGCTTGGTGGGAGTGGCAGGGGAAGGATACTGTAAAATCTCCATTCCCTCCCCACTCCAGGTGATGTTATGGTCCGCCAGCAGCCTGGGTAGCTGGCAGCGGAGTCGGACAGTGAGGAGGATGGGGAGGAACGTGGGCCAGTCCTGGAGTTTGGGGAAGGCTCGGATGAGGGCTCTGCGTCGGAAGCATAGATGGGCCAGGGCCATCTGGGAGTGATGCCCAGATTCCGGAGCCCCCAGAGTCGAACAGCAGAGAGGCAGAGGAACAGGACGAGCCTGTTCCTAGTGCATGCATGCGCAGAGCTGCCAGAAGGCAAGAGCAGTTAAAGCAAAAGGGATGACTCAGGAGTAAGGCCAGGAGATGATTGACCCCTCCCATAAGGCTTAAAAGAGAAACAAAGGCCTTTTGCAGGAAAGTAACGTTGCTAACTCTGTTTCCAGTCGGCATCTCTTGTTTGTTTCTGAACTTCATGGGGCTTTGCCAAGTAAGGCCTTTGGCAGGGTATCAAAGAAGATAAAGGTTGGTGATTATGCTGAAGGACTTCTTCTGAAGGACTTATTTTGCAACTAATTGGGACTCAGCTGGGAATGAACGTAATTCTCAGCTGTTACAATAAAATAGGTTTGTTTGGGACTAATTGTGTATTGTAATGACTCAGTAAGCCTAGGTCACAACAGGGGAAGGATACCGCAAAATCCCCATTTCCTCCCGATCAGCTGAGACTTGGGAGGCAGAGAATAGATGGGGGCGGGGCCAGTCAGAGGTGGTATTTACCGGTTCTCCGAACTACTCAAAATTTCCGCTACCGGTTCTCCAGAACTGGTCAGAACCTGCTGAAACCCACCTCTGATAACTACTCATTTTTGCATGGAGCTGCCCTTAACCTTTTTAAGCGATGTAAAATGAGTGTTTCCTGGATAACAAATTTCTGTCGCTAAGTGAGACAGTTCAGTAAATTTTGCTCCATTTTGCAACCTTTCTTGCCATAGTTCTTAAGCGAATCACTGCAGTTGTTAAATTAGTAACATGGCTGTTAAGTGAATCTGACTTCCCCACTGACTTTGTCAGAAGGTCACAAAAAGTGAAGCCGTGATCGGGGACAAAGCAAAGGTCATAAATACGAGTCATCTAAAGTTTGATCATGTGACCATGGGGATGCTGCAATGGTTGTAAGTGTGAAAAATGCTCAAAATTGATTGTCTCACCTAGCGACAGAAATTTTGGGCTCAAATTTTGGGAGAAGGGGGAGGGGAGGGAGGTGGGGCTCAAAACTTGGTTAAAATGTTTGTAAAAACTTTTCAATTAAAAAAAAAGAAATTTTGGGCTCAGTTGTGGTCGTAAATCAAGGACTACCCATAGGCATATCCATCTCTGGACACAAAATGCCTGTCCATTGGTCCTTCCTTCCATCTTATTGCCATAAGATTTATCCAGATGGCAAAAGCTGATGAATGGATTAGAATGGCCATCATTCCATATTAGATCCATTATGAATGAAATAGTGCATTTATTTATAGTACATTTACAGAGCATTATTTATGGCATGTGTAAATAGACAGATTTATATAGGCTATTCAATCTGCAGGCTAGATCTGACATTCCAGGGAGAGAGAAATTTCATTGGCCCCTGATTACCCCATCCCAATTCAATCCTTATTCTGGAGTGTTATTTAAACAAAACTAGAGTGTTGAATATTTAAAAAAAAGAATTCCCACTGTATCGTTTTTCTTTTAAGGAACGGATTCATTTTATATAATTCGGTATATATATTTCTTTTCTCTGTTCTTTGATTGAGAATTCAGTACAGATAGTCCTCGATATACAACCACAATTGGGAGCAGAGTTTCTGCTGCTAAGAAGATGGTTGTTAAGTGAGCCATGCCCGATTTTATGCCATCGTTGTTAAGTGAATCAATTGAATTGCTGTTAAGATGATCACTTAAATATGAGCCAGCCATGTGAGGCAGCAGCCAAAAATTTTAATACAATCCTTGGTTGTATAAACAGAGGCATAGAATCAAAATCACATTAAGTATTAATATCGCTTTGTAAAGCCTTAGTAAGGCCAGACCTGGAATACTTTTTTTTTTTTTTTAATTTGATTTATATGCCGCCCTTCTCCGGAGACTCAGGGCGGCTTACAATACTGCATCCAGCTTTGGTTACCACATTACAAGAAAGATGTTGAGACTTCGGAAAAAGTTCAGAGAAGAGCAACTAAGACAATTAAAGGTCTGGGGACTAAAACATATGAACCGTTGCAAGAATTGGGTATGGCTAGTCTACAGAAAAGGACTTGGGTTGACATGATAGCAGTATTCCAGTAGTTGAGGGGCTGCCACAAAGAAGAGGGGGTAAAACTATTTTCCAAAGCACCAGAGGGCAGGACAAGAAACAATATGTCAGCCTCCGCTCTTTCATTGCTTACTTGCTCGGCTGCCATGAAACGGGGGGAGGGGGGAGCTATTGGAATTCTTGGGAGGCGGGAAGTGAGCTGGAGGAGAAGGAAGAAAGAAAACTTTGCTGTAGCGTTTTCTTTGAAGCTGATAACGTCTCAAGGTCAACGGTCGTGGCATAGCAGGTGGATGACACTCCCAGACGTTTGCACCCACATGACCCCTGGAGAAAATGTGGATTGGATGATTTACGCTGGACAGTTGGGTGGGATGCTTTCTATCTGTGATTTTCGCGCCTTTGCTTCAGACCTTGCTTTTCTTTGGTTGCATTCAGTTCTCACTCAGTAAAAGTACCTTTCTCTATGAAAATGGAGTCGGGGTTTTCCTTTCTTGAGTGTTGAAAGGAGGCATGCCTGACACAATAGTTGGAAACTAATCAAGGAGAGAAACAACCTGGAATTAAGGAGAAACTTCCTAACAGTGAGGACAATAAACCAGTGGAACAGCTTGCCTTCAGAAGTTGCAGATGTTCCATTCCTGGAGGTTTTTAAGAGACTGGACAGCCACTGTCCAGTCCAGTGGATTGGAAGGTCTCCAAGGTCCCTTCCAACTCTCTTCTAATTGATTGGTTGAATCATTGCAGTTGTTAAGTAAATCGTGAAGCTATTAAAATAATCTGACTTCCCCCATTGGCTTCACTTGTTGGAAGCCAGCTGGAAAGGTCACAACTACTGATTATATGACCCCAGGACACTGCAACTCTTCTAAATACATGCTGGTTGCCAAGTGCATCAATTTTGACCACGTGACCATGGGAATGCTGAAGGGGTTGTAAGTGCAAGGACCGGTCACAAGTTACTTTTTTCCAGTGCCATTGTAACTCTGAATGGCCAGTAAGTGAATGGTTGTAAACAGTGGTGAAATGTAAAATTTGTTATTACCGGTTCTGTGGGCGTGGCTTGGTGGTGGTGGTGGGTAATATGACTGAGTGGGCGTGCCCAACTTTGTTTTTTTACTTTTAAAACCATTTTTTCTACAACCTCTTCGGCTGAAGAGGTTGTAGAAAAAATGCTTTTAAAAGCCTCTGATGATCCCAGCTGAGCTGCACTATCATCAGAGGCTTTTTTTTTTACTTTTAAAAGCATTTTTTCAGCCAAAGAGGTTATAGAAAAAATGCTTTTAAAAATATAAAAAAAAGCCTCTGATGATTGCGCGGTTCAGCTGGGCATGGGGGGGGGCAGGGATTTTTGCTACCAGTTCTCCGAACCACCCACCTCCATGGCTACCAGATCGGGTGATCCGATCCAAACCAGGAGCATTTCACCCCTGGTTGTAAATGAAAGACTAGCTTGTAGAGTCTCTCACTGCAATGCAGGTAGGCTTCCTTTCATTTTTACTCTGCTGGTTAGTCAACAGTTTAGAATTTTTCTAAAGGAATTCAGTACCTAGTGAATGTACTATGTCTAGTACATTCAGTACTATTCAGTACTATGTCTTCCCGACATAGTTCACAATGTCGGGAAGAATTACTACCATGTTTCCCTGAAAATATGACCCTGTCTTATATTTTTTGAACCCTAAAATAAGCACTTGGCCTTATTTTTGGGGAGGTCTTATTATTTTGGGGCGTGTGGAGCAAGATGGGGCTCCTCTTGACATCTTATCTGATTTCCAGCTCTGTCTCCCTAACCCTAACCCGAGGAAATGGCGGAGACCGCTTGCACATGCGTTTAAATATTTTTGGGGAGGGTTTATTTTTGGGGGGGGTATTTTAGCGCATGCGCTCAAAAGCCCAATTGGGCTTATAATCAGGGGATGTCTTATTTTCGGGGAAACAGGGTATTTCTGAGTCTTCTACAAGTAGTGGAAATAAGGCTGGTCATTTGTATGAGGAGGTAGAAAAATGTGATATTCCTTGTTCAAGATACTTATGACCACTTGTTCGGGTGTGGCTTATCCTGTGGTCTCCCAAGAAAAATTCCAATCGTTAGATTGAGTCTGACACCACCCATCATGGACATCTCCTGTCCATAGTCGTGTCCCCCGTATCTTGCCACATGTCCAAGTGGCAGTAAAGGGCTATGATTTAGGAATAGAGTGGAGTGGAGTGGAGGGGAGGGGAGGGGAGGGGAGGGGAGGGGAATGGAGGGGAAGGGAAGGGAAGGGAAGGGAAGGGAAGGGAAGGGAAGGGAAGAGAAGAGAAGAGAAGAGAAGAGAAGAGAAGAGAAGAGAAGAGAAGAGAAGAGAAGAGAAGAGAAGAGAAGAGAAGAAGAGAAAAGAAAAGAATCTGGAAGGGATCTTGGAGGTCTTCTAGTCCTTTTCAAGCAGGAGACCCTATACTATTTCAGACAAGTGGCTGTCCAGTCTCTTCTTAAAAACCTCCAGTGATGAAGCATCCACAACTTCTGAAGGGAAGCTGTTCCACTGGTTAATTGTCCTCACTTGTTAGGAAGTTTCTCCTTAATTCCAGGTTGCTTCTCTGCTTGATTAGTTCCCAACCATTGTTTCTTGTCCTGTCCTCTGGTGCTTTGTAGAATAATTTGACCACACCCCCCCCACCTTTTCTTTGGGGCAACAATTCATTTCTAGCATTCAACAAGTTGGGGCTGGAGTGCTACTTTCACAATTGGACAGGGACAAAGGAGTTTAAATTATAGTTCTCCACCCTGAGTTCCAGACCCTCCAGGGTTCCAGCTTTGTCTCAAGTAATATGTTTCTCTCCCTTGCTGTCTACATTAGTCAGCTATGAGTTTGGGTATTGTGCTCTGTCCTGGACATCCTCACCTCAAGAAGAACACAGACGAACTGGAACAGCTTCAAGGACAACAAGGAAGATGAAAATAAAGTAAGGGAAAGAGAATGAAATAATTGGACGTTTTTAACGTTGGGAAGCTAAGACTGATGGGGAGATGACAGCACTTGTCAATACCTGACAGTAAATGACACAGAAGAAGGTCGGGACCTGTTCTCCTTTGTGACAAACCACGGGACGCAAAATAATGAATGTGAGCTATAGAAGTCAGATTCTGATTGAACCTTAGAAAAGCCTTCCTAATAATAACAGCTGTTCATCTGTGGAACCCGTTACCCATTGTGACGCTGTTTCTCCTTCACTCTATTCAAAGAAAAGCTTGGACAGCCATGGAACCACAAATGTTTTTAATTTGGTTTCCTGCATGGAAGGCGACTGGACTCAGTAGCCTATAGGGTTCTTTCCAACTTAAAGATTCTCTGCTACACACATCAAAAGAACCAGCTACAGTTGCATAAATCCATTGAAGGCGACACGCTTAACCAGCAAAGGTCAGAATGGGAGACGTCGTTCACATTATTATAGGATGCCGATGGCTTATTTTCTTGTTCAACTTGGCACAACGTTATTCAATGATGCTTTTATGCCAAAACGGTGCCAGTAAATCAAGGTATATTTTTTTTTCTGCTAGTGCCAGGAGGCTGTTCTTCTTTACCACCTGGAAGAAGGGATCAAATGGCAGAGCGGAAAAAAAGACTAATATCGCTCAGAGGCTTATCCTACAATGCGGCCCAGAGCCGAGCGTTCAGCCCAGTGATTTGAGGCACTCACTGTTTTTCCTTCGCTCCCGCTGCATCCGCCTACCAGCTTCGTCAAAATTGCTCTCCTTTGCATCAAAGAGGTCACGGCGTTCATATTTTTGTTAAAAGGGAAACATGAAAAATGTCCAACCCAACAGTGCCCTCAATCTGCAATGCTTAATTAATAATGTGGAGGAGAGGAAAACTTTAAAGGGAATTAAATTGAGGCCAAACTGAGGCTGGGGATGGGGAGGGGGAGTGCAGCTATTCAGATGCTGCCATTAAACATTAAAAATAATGTAAAGGAAGCTATATATACTCAGCTAAGCTCTGAGACATGAAAAGGTCCCAATACATCCTCGAGGAACCTGGCGTGCTGTGTTTAATATGTCAAAGATTGACGGATGAATTTAAAACATTCATCTGCATAATTTGGAGTGCGGGGGAGCCTCCTTGTTTATTTAGAAAGGTTGCAAAAATTCCCCTGGAAGTATCTGTGCCCAGACCAGTTCAGCTGATGAAGAGCCATAAATTTTGGACTCAGTAGATACCAATAGCAGAGCTCTTCTTTGCTGTGTATTTCTTACCACAGGGTTTCTGGGTTGATAAACCCAGAAGTATCATGCTGCGCCGGTTGGAGGGATTGGGAGTGGGAGGCATTGTCTTACGGTGGTTCTCCTCCTATCTCTCCGACCGGTCGCAGTCCGTGTTGGCTGGAGGGCAGAGGTCGACCTCAAGGCACCTGGTTTGTGGGGTGCCACAAGGGTCGGTCCTCTCGCCTCTCCTGTTCAACATTTATGTGAAGCCGCTGGGCGAGATCATCCATGGTTTTGGGATGCAGTGCCATCTGTACGCTGATGACACCCAGCTGTACATCTCCACCCCAGACCACCCCAACGATGCCCTTGAAGTGATGTCCCGGTGCCTGGAGGCCATGCGGGTCTGGATGGGGAGGAACAGGCTCCGACTCAACCCCTCCAAGACTGAGTGGCTGTGGCTGCCGGCGTCCCGATATAGTCAGCTGGTGCCATCGCTGACTATTGGGGGCGAGACATTGGCCCCCACTGAGAGGGTGCGTAATTTGGGTGTCCTCCTAGACACATGGCTGTCTTTAGAAGAGCATATGACGGCAGTGGCCAGGGGGGCTTTCTATCAGGTTCGCCTGATACGCCAGTTGCGCCCCTTTCTGGATCGGGACTCCTTATGCACGGTCACCCATGCCCTCGTCACTTCCTGCCTGGACTACTGCAATGCTTCCTACATGGGGCTCCCCTTGAGGAGCACTCGGAGGCTCCAACTGGTGCAGAATGCGGCTGCACGGGTACTTATGGGGGCGACATGGCGCTCCCACATGACACCTCTCCTGCACGAGCTGCATTGGCTTCCAGTGGTCTTCCGGGTGCACTTCAAGGTATTGGTTCTCATCTTCAAAGCGCTCCATGGCTTAGGGCCCGGTTATTTACAAGACCACCTTCTGCCACCGATAACCTCCCACCGGCCAATACGCTCCCACAGAGAGGGCCTCCTCAGGGTGCCGTCGGTCAGGCAATGTCGGCTGGCAACCCCTGGGGAAGAGCCTTCTCTGTGGGGGTACCCGCCCTCTGGAATGAGCTACCCCCAGGGATACGACTGATCCTGGACCTCCGTACCTTCCGCGAGGCTCTGAAGACTTTTATTTCAGCAAGCTGGGCTGGGTTAAAAATCTTTTAATTGGGGAATTTTATGGGTAAGGAGTTTTAAATTGAGGAAGCCAAAGATAAATTTAATTTCGTTTTAAAGTATTTTAATATTTGTATTGTGTGTTTTTAATTTTGGCTGTTCACTGCCCCGAGTCCTTCGGGAGAGGGGCGGTATAAAAATTTAATAAATAAATAAATAAATAAATAAATAAACTATCCACCTGGAACTGTTTGGCTTACAAACCTTGTACTCTTAACAAGATCCACCTGGAACTATCCATGGTGCTGAATGAAGTTGAGCTCTAAGCTTTGATCTTTCTGCCACCTCGTTGGGACCATCATCTAAAATAGCAATAGTAATAGCACTTAGATTTATATACAGCTTATAGTGCATTACTGCCCTCTCTAAGCTGTTTATGGAGTCAGCATATTGCCTCCAACAATCATTTTACCAACCTCGGAAGGACGGAAGGCTAAGTCAACCTTGAGCTGAAGAAGCTTCTGGGATGAGAAGCGAAACGTCTTGAAAGAAAAACCAGAAAGTCCAGCTGCCTTTTGAAAAAGCACTTTTGAGACAACCATGACCTGGATGACTGAGAATCTCCATAGACATTCAATTTTGAGCTGCTCAGGATCAAACTGCTGTTTCTGGTGTAGTTCCTACTGCTCAGTATTGTTATTGAGATTAGTGAGCTGGTGATAAAAACATATCTACCATGCTGAGTTTTTAAAATTAAAAATAGAATAAAACAATGTCAACATATTCAGGGAGTCTGCCTGTCTGTCTGTCTATCTGTCTGTCTGTCTGTCTACCTACCTACCTACTGATATCTATATCTTCCTATCTATCTATCTATCTATCTATCTATCTATCTATCTATCTATCTACCTATCTACCTACTTATCTATATCTATATCTATATCATCTATATCTATCTATCTATCTATCTATCTATCTATCTATCTATCTATCTATCTACCTACCTACCTACCTACCTATATCTATATCTATCTATCTATCTATCTATCTATCTATCTATCTATCTATCTACTTATCTATATCTATATCTACAGTATATCTATCTATCT
Source organism: Pantherophis guttatus (assembly GCF_059756535.1). Classification (NCBI taxonomy): domain Eukaryota; kingdom Metazoa; phylum Chordata; class Lepidosauria; order Squamata; family Colubridae; genus Pantherophis; species Pantherophis guttatus. The sequence goes on along the minus strand of NC_142063.1, from coordinate 334,290,133 downwards.
ACCTACCTACCTATCTACTTACCTATATCTATCTATCTATCTATCTATCTACCTACCTACCTACCTACTTATCTATATCTATATCTACAGTATATCTATCTACCTACCTACCTATCTACTTACCTATATCTATATCTTTCTATCTATCTATCTACCTATCTACCTATCTACCTATCTACCTATCTACCTACCTACCTACCTACCTATATCTATATCTACAGTAGATCTATCTACCTACCTACCTATCTACTTAGCTATATCTATATCTATCTATCTATCTATCTATCTATCTATCTATCTATCTATCTATCTATCTATCTACTGTATCTCTACCTATCTACCTATCTCTGTCTGTCTAATCTCATCTCATCTATCTAAATGAAACCCCAACATGTTTACTCCTTGTATGGTCCCAGGGTCTTCATTATCTTTCATATCTGAGATACAGTATTTGGGGAAAACATAACTGAATTATTTCATCAATATCAACAGCCACCACTTGATCAAATAAATTTAGCAAATATAAAATTAGCACAAGAGGAACTGTGTTCATTTGGATTTGTCCTCTTTTGATTTCCACCCAGAGTACTTCAGAAAAAGGGTCAGGAAGAGCAACCTGGATTAGCATAGATCTTTAAACAAATAAGTCGTTCAACTTTTATGTAGGTTGCCTGGCTGTGATAATCAGTCTTCTTTTCAAAAGTGACTTAGTTTTGTTCCTTCCTTTATTACCTTAAGGCTAGACAAATGTACAAATATCCCATTAAGGTGTTATAGATGTGGAGTAACCTAAAATTTTGAAATATATAGGTTAAGTTTTGTTTATTAATTTATGAAAGGAGTTTTGTTTTAATTAGTGCCATAGCACATCTTGCAATTAGAGCAAAAATTACACTGAAATAGAATCACAGAGATGGACCCACAGCATGGGTCATATAATCCAATCCTCTGCAATGTGCCGTAAAACAAACCACTCTAGCTGAGAGTCCAGTTGTTTGCTGTGGATCTTCACACAATTTTTTTTTTTTAAAAAACCCTCCAGTGATGAAGAATTCACAACCATCAGTAGAGTATTTCACTGTTGCTACCATCAGGAATGCTTTTCCTTTAATTGAAATCAAGGTAGCTGTAGCTACAATTATATCTCCTCTCTCACAGTCTACAGGAGTAGATTTCTCCCTGTGTTGTCATCTCTTCCTTCCCAGATTTCAGACTTTTGATTCACTTCACAGGTGTGAGGAGCTTACTTGGAATTTTGAGAGATGCTGTGGACCTTCTCACAAACTGCCTACCATGTGAGCTTCCTCATGGCAGCCACAAGGGACACCAAACTAATCACAAACCCTGATTTGCATGGTTGTTCTCTTCCAGTCTATTTTTTCTCCTCACTTGAATCTGTGTCTTCCAAAACAAAGACAGGAGAAATTCAGATTTACAGATTAACAGAGTTGGAAGGGATCTTGTAGGTCATCTAGTCCAACTCCCCCTGTCCAAGCAGGAGACCCTACATCATTTCTGACAAATGGCAGTCCAATCTCTTCTTGAAAGCCTCCAGTGATGAAGCTCCCACAAACTTCCAAAGGCAACTTCTGTTCCATGGGTTGATTGTTCTCACTCTCTCACTCACCCACTCACAATTCAATTTAAAAAAAAAAACTTTTTTTTTATTGAAAAGTTTTGAAAAATTTTTACATACATATCCCGCCTCCCTCCTCCCTCCCCAACCCTTCCCCACCACCCCACCACCCCTCCCACCTCCCACCTCCCTTACCCTTTCCCTCCCCCCTCCCCCCACTCTATTTCCCAGAACAAAATACAGGGTATATTATTCAACAATCATAATCCAACATAATCTAATTAACTATAGCATTTTACTACTCTCTAGTACTTTAATTCCCCATTCATCGTACTAAATTTAATTACATAATAACATTTTTATATTTATTCATAACCTATCTGCAATTTTTTAATGCGATATTTGCTTTGAATATAATCTATCCATCTTCTCCACTCCCTCACATATTTTTCATTTGAATGGTCCTTCAAATATGCCGAAATTTTCGCCATCTCTGCTAAGTTTGTTACTTTTAATGTCCATTCTTGAATAGTAGGTATGTCTTGTTTCTTCCAATATTGCGCCACCAGTAGTCTTGCTGCGGTTATTAACTTCAAAATCAAATTAGTCTCTATAACCGTACAGTCCGCAACTATACCCAACAAGAACAACTGTGGTGTAAATTTTATCCTCTTTTTAAAAATATTTTGTAAAATCCACCAAATTTTTATCCAAAATGCTTTAATCTTTTTACATGTCCACAATATATGAAAATAAGGTAGCATCCTCACAATCACATCTCCAACATTTAGTAAAAAAAAAAACTTTATTGTCAGAGTACATGTGTACAATGAGATTGGCTGAGCCTCCCTTCATGCCTTCCCACAACACAATACAACTCCCAGTGAAAGATAAAAAAAATCCCTAGCTGAGTGAATCCTACTAACAAACAACAAACCAGATTGTAGCCACCCATCCATCATTTTACTTCCAAGAACAGCCTTAAGGGATCTCTTGGACTTTCAAAACTATAAAGACAAGGCTAAAAGCCAGAATCTTGCATCCCTGGACAGCCTCCCAATTTTTAAAAATTAAAATGATTTTTTTTAATGTGAAAAGATTCACAAAGAGCGTTAGGAGGAAGCAAGGTGGCTGAGGGAATAGTGCTGTCTATGATTGATATATTGAAATCCAACTTCTTTTTTTGTTTTGTTTTTTACAAAAAGCATGAGAAGCAGGATTAGTCCGTGAGAAAAAGCAAAACACACATTAGCTTTATGGGATGGATCTAAATGTGACAACGTGAACAAAATTTCAAGATCTCCTGAGGTTTTTATCAGGCCAGAGCAGAGTTTCTCAGCCTTGGCAAATGTAAGAGGTGTGAATTTGAACTCCCAGAATTCCCTAGCCGGCATGAGAAAATGGTGGGCTAGAGACTAAAGAAAAAGAGAGGGGAAAACAGGGAGCTGTAGGCTTCAATTCCACATGGATGTATTGGGAGATACGGCTCCAGGAATTCAAAGGGATGAATTTCCAAGGTGACATATACAGGTTGTAACTGGAGAGTGGCTTTAAAACGAAAAATATATTTTATGAGAAGAGACTGTCTGGTGGATATCACATTAAGCCGTAATAAAGAGTTCATTTTGGGGTTAGTTTAACATGGTGAGTGAGAACCAGAAATTTACAGATTAAAAGGCTGTACGGAAGCATCCAATTGAAATGTATTTCATAAACCACATTTGTAAAAGCCACGGCTTGACACCGTGAGTGAACCCATAGCATTTTATGCAAAATTCAGTCCTGTAGATGCATTTCTAAGTCTGAGTAGATGTAGCCCAGAAGATTTAAAAGGGATCCTTTTAAAAGTGGTTTAAAAGTAGTTTTTATGGGATTCCACTTTCCCTTTAATGGGCAAAGCTGAATGGCGCTAAAGAATATGAAATAATATTTACTAGCAAGCAGAAGAAATCCATTACGAAAAAGAATGACAAGGAACATCATAAGAAAAATAGTAATTAAAATGCAGATTTAGCTTGTTTTTAAGTCCTGGGTGTTGTAAAGCAAAGACGATAGTGCTTTAGACAGACAATAGTGCTTAAAAAAGACGGTTTGTAAGCAGACTGTGAATGAAACTAAGATAGGCGTGTATAAATATGATTTCAAGACATGAGCATTCAGAATTGGTTTTTAGAATAAGAGTCGGAAGGGACCTTGGAGGTCTTCTAGTCCAACCCCCTGCTTAGGCAGGAAACAATATACCACTTCAGACAAATGGTTATCCAATCTCCTCCCAAAAACATCTTGTGTGCCTATGAGATCTATAAGAGAATTCAATCCTTTCCTTCTGGTAGATCTGGGTTGCCATTTTCAAGTGCCCTCAAAAGAAGGAAATGGACCAAAAAAGGAGATGAGAGGAAAATTAAAAAATTCCATACATTTGACTGTATGTAGTGATGGGTGCAGATGTAAAAATGATCGCGATAATGCAGTGGTCAGCAATCCTTTTTGTCTTCCGGCAGGCCTGGGGCCATTGATCTTGCTCCTGCGATCCGGCGAGATCCGGCCATGAATGGTATGAATGAGTTTTAATGTTTTTAATGTTTTTAATTTTTAAATGTTTTTATTAGGATTTTAAATGTATTGTGAGCTGCTCTGAATCTTCGGAGAGGGGTGACATATAAATTGAATTAAATTGAAATTGAAATTGAAATTTATCAAACAATGGTGGCTCAGCAGACTGAAAGCATTGTGATTGCAGCTGTCTGCAATTACTGTAAGTTTGAATCTCACCAGGCTCAAGGTTGACTCAGCCTTCCATCCTTTCTAAGGTAGGTAAATTGAGGACCCAGTTTGTGGGGGCAATAAGCTGACTTTGTATAAATATACAAAAAGTATGAAGGCTGTTGCTTAACGCATTGTAAGCCGCCCTGAGTCTCTGGAGAAGGGCGGCATATAAATCAAAGTAAAAAAAAAAATCACCCTCAATGGCCAAATATGCCACCTCTCTTCCACAAGCTATGCGTAAAAAAGATGTGGAGACTCTAGAAAGAGTGCAGAGAACAGCAACAAAGATGATTAGGGCACTGGAGGCTAAAACAGATGAAGAACGGTTGCTGGAACTGGGTATGTCTAGTTTAATGAAGAGAAGGACTAGGGGAGACATGATAGCAGTGTTCCAATATCTCAGGGGTTGCCACAAAGAAGAGGGAATCAAACTATTCTCCAAAGCACCTGAAGGTAGAACAAAAAATAATGGGTGGAAACTAATCAAGGAGAGAAGCAACCTATAACTGAGAAGAAATTTCCTGATAGTTAGAAGAATTAATTGGTAGAACAACTTGCCTCCAGAAGTTGTGAATGCTCCAACACTGAAAGTTTTTAAGAAGAGATTGGATAATCATTTGTCTGAAATGGTGTAGGTTTCCTGCCTAAGCAGGGGGTTGGACTAGAAGATCTCCAAGGTCCCTTCCAACTCTGTTATCCTATCCTATCCTATCCTATCCTATCCTATCCTATCCTATCCTATCCTATCCTATCCTATCCTCTCACCAAAGAGCATGGACTTTCAATGCTCACCTCTTTTATGCAATTGCAAAACCACTCAAAAAATGTAGCATTTAATAACTTTGCAATTTCACATAAATTACAGAAAGACACCCTTGTGTTTGACACTTGGTGACAGTGTAGTGGAAATGGCTGGCTTCCTTTCTGTTAAGATTTTTATTATCTATATTATTTTCCACTCTGGTCAATCAGTCCTATAATCTTACATGATCTTCATCCTAAAACTAATGAGGTCTTGGTCCACTAAGCTTCTGAGATCAGTCAAGGCTGGTTAAGTAGTACCATCTATCGAGGCAAAAACTACTTATAGGTAGTCCTCAATTTACAACGGCAATTGAGATCAGAATTTCCATTGCTAAGTGATGCAATTGTAACATGAGGGAATGCAAGAGGCACTAGTCAATAAGGGAATTCCAAGGACCACCATTCAGTGGCATCATAACATCAAATGGTTTGCTGGTTTGGTTATAAATCTACCTGCATTTAAGGTCAGTTTGGAAAGGACTACAGTCATCATTTTGGGCTATAAGAAATGCCATGTTGTGAACCCTTGCTATTGTCTAAACCCATGATGGCGAACCTGTGGCATGCGTGCCACATGTGGCACGTGTAGCCATATCAATGGACACATGAGCTCAGCTCAGCTGATTTTCAGACCTTCTGGGCCCACCAGAAGTAGGAAAACAGGCTGTTTCCTACCTCCGGAGAGCCTGGGGGAGGGAGGTGGGAGGCCCATTTTTTGCTGTTCTAGGAGTCTGGGGCCTTTCTAGGAGTCTGGGGAGGGCAAAACGGCCTTTCCCACCCACCTACCCCCGAGGCCCTCTGGAGGCCGGAAACGGACCGTTTGCCAATTTCTGGTGGGACCGGGAAGCCTCCGGAGGGCCTCCGGGGAGGGTGGGGAAGGCCATTTTCACCCTCCCCAGACTCCTAGAAAGGCTCTGGAGCCTGGGGAGAGAGAACAAGAGGCTTACTGGGTCATTGCGTGCCAGGAGCAGAGGGGAGTGGGGGGGGGGTCACGCATGCATGCGTGGGGGCAAGGCGCATAGAATTATGGGGTGTGGGCACGTGCGCGTGTGACACACACACACACACCGCACTCCCCCGTTCCTGGCATGCAATGGCAAAAAGGTTAGCCATCACTGATCTAAACAGAAATGGAAAACAATATCAACACAAAAACGTATGAGCATGTCTCACAAGTTCAGTGTCCCATCCAGGTACAAAGGCTTCTCATTCCATTCCTCAAGAAGATTAAGACTTTGGCATTTCCTTCAAAGGAAAAGAGACATTCAAAGAAATTCTTAGAAATGGAAATGAAGGCAACGTTGTCTTTCTAGCCTAAATTACAAAGGGCCAAGGGATTTGTATGAAAGTTGACTCTTTCACTACATAAGCCTCTCTCCAGGGATTTGCAAACAGACTGCCTGGCTTCCTATATTTCCACTAAATTCCCAGAGAAAACCTTTGGTCAGGAGACAAATCCTCTCACAACACTTTTTCAGTAGCAATACTGATCTCACTTCCAAGAGGGAAGACTCTTTTTTGAGAAATTGCCGAAGAATTCCACCTTTCCCCTGAAATTGAGAAAAAAAACATCCCCTTAACATCTCTTCTTTCTTTTCTTTTTCTTTTTGCATTTTTAAATTTATGTGTCTGAAACAGAGTGCAGGTAGTCCTCAACGTACGACCACAATTGAGCCCAACCTTTCGGTTGTTAAGTCAGACATTTGTTAAGTGAGTTTTGTCCCATTTTACGACCTTTCTTGCCACGGTTATTTATTTATTTATTTATTTGTTTGTTTCCATTTCTATACCGCCCTTCTCCAAACAGGACTCAGGGCGGTGAACAGCCAAAGTAAAAAACAGAACATACAAAATTTAAAAACAGTTTAAAATAATTAAATATTTTGGCCGTAAATTAAAACAACCCAATTTAAAATCAATTTAAAATTTAACTGTTAAACAACTGTTATGTAGCACTTAGCTGCCAGCTGCCTGCAATTAGTGCGAGTTCAAATCTCACCGGGCTCAAGGTTGACTCAGCCTTCCATCCTTCCGAGGTAGGTAAAATGAGGACCCGGATTGTGGGGGCAATAAGCTGACTTTGTAGAAACACCGTTTATGGGGGGCCAAAAACCCTAATAAGCAGGTATATACAAAAGAATGAAGGCTATTGCTATAAGTGCATTGTAAGCCACCCTGAGTCTTCGGAGAAGGGCAGCATATAAATTGAACTAATAAATAAATAAATAATAAAATGGATCCCACTTCATAAAAAGGGTCCACAAAAGAGACCTAAAACAAGATGGATCAATGACATCAGCAAGTATTGCTGGCCAAATTGGCAAAAGAAAGCTCAGGACTGTATGGTTTGGAAACATGAGGAAGACGCCTTCATCCTGCAATGGATAGACAACGGCTAAAATGATGGCTAAAATTGTCAGAATATTCATGACTGGAAAAACATGGTAACAAGGTCAGCCAATTGGGAGCTGGGACAGACTGGAGCCAGGGCGTGTCTTAGACTGCAGCTTCTGATTCTGTGCAGAGAATTGAAACTGAAACTATTCAGAGTGAGAGTGTTAAGCTCTGTGTGTATGAACACGTTCTGCTGATCTGAGCTGAAGAATCAACTGTTGGTATTGTAAATACTTCATATGTTATTATGAATATAAAGAAGTTAATGAATCAGTTTGTCTCTGTGTCCTTCTGGATTTGATCTTTGCAAGAAGCGCTGACAGAAATGGCTAAAATGATGATACATATTGTATAAAAGTCTGCATAGTTTAATAAATAAAGAACCCCAGAGAACCAAAGCAAGGGTGGGGGGGGGGGGAAATCATGCTAAGCTTTCCTAAAGAAGGGAAAAGGAAAACATAAAAGGACCAGCTCTCTAAAAGCAAAACGAAATAGGACAACTAAACAAAATTAGCTCAAAAAAGAATAAAACCAATCCCATGACTACATTATATCTACGGGCAGCCCTTGACTTACAACTACTTGAACATCTAATGACCTTTGAAGCTTTAATGGCCTCAGAAAGGATGCTTTATGGCCTATAAAGCAGTCATGATAAAATGTCATGCTATCCCCCTGTGGTCGCATGACCGGATTTCAGGTGCTTGGCAACCTAGTATTTACAACTGGTTGCAGCGTCCCATGGCCTCATGACTGTGATTTGCAATGACTGTAGTCGGTTTCCCGAGGGTTTTTTTTTTTTTTTTTTTTTTGGTCAGTTCAGGAGAATGGATTTGTTTATTGATCATATGATTCACACTTACAACCACATGATTTGCTCAGTGGTGGGATTCAAATAATTTAACAACCGGTTCTCTGCCCTAATGACCAGCTGGGTGGCCAGGGGGTGTGACAGGCAGCACTCAGCCTCCTACACCTCCCTGGGAACAAAAACAGGCTGTGGGGAGGGGAGGGGACACGCCGCCCCCATCGTGCCCCGTTTTGGGCCTAGGAGCAGTGGTGGGATTCAGCCAGTTCACACCTATTCGGGAGAACCGGTTGTTAACTTTCTAAGCAGTTCGGAGAACCGGGTGTTGGAAGAAAGAAATCTTATTTTGTTTTTTTCCCACTTTACAGGGCTAATTCTGTAAGGAAGGCAGGAAGGAAACATTCTGGTGTTGTTTCTAGCCTAATCTTTATTGCCCTGCTTACAGAAACTGCCTCTCTGGTTAACCCTTATTACATTGTAACAGCTAAGGCAAAGCACCCATCAACGTGAATGATGTTGAGTTGGCCACGCCCACACGGTCACGTGACCACCGAGCCAAGCCTACCCAGCTGGTCATTAGTGCAGAGAACTGGTTGTTAAATTATTTGAATCCCACCACTGCCTCGAAGGCCTCCCTGAAGCCTCCTGGGAGCGAAAATGGGCCTAGGAGGCCTCCCTGCACTTACCTGGGAGCCAAAATGGACCTAGGAGGCCTTCCTGAACTTACCTGGGAGCCAAAATGGGGTGCATGGGGAGTCCTGGAAGGGGCAGGGCAGGAAGGGGTGGGGCCAGCCAGCAATTTAACTACCAGTTCACCCGAACCGGCCCGAACCGTCTGAATCCCACCACTGGATTTGCTTAACTATTACCGTAAAAAGGTTGAAAAAATCAGGTCCAGTGACAAGGGTGCCTTGATCTACAACCACAACAACTGATGACTGAAATTCTGGTCCTAATTGTGGTCAATTGAAGATTACCTGTAGTTCCGTTTATCTCAATTTCTTAAAATAGTACAGCTATCTTCATTTGCAACGTTATTTTTAAACAAAGAATCAAACCAGGGCCCACACAGACTCATGCTGTCTAGTCTGGCCTCTCACTTAGCACAAAGCTAATTCAAAGAGTCAACTTGTCTGCAGAATGATTTCAAATGGCTACTCGTAACCAACTCTGATTTTTAAGCTGGATTGTCCCTTCAGGTTGCAAACTGCCCCCGGGTACCGAAGACGACATCTGAGACTGTTTGGCTGCAGAGTTTCTGCAATAGCCTTGAAGTATCATTTTAAATTACCTCAAATGTCTGGGGAGCAATATTATGGCAGCATCTTTATCATACCGTCAGGAAGCTCCCTCTGTAGATTCCAATAATAAACACAACAGGTGGACTTCTTCAGCAGGTTCAGAGACAGTATGGGAGAAAGAAAGGCTTAGGAAACTAAAAGAGCTTAGCACAGCACGATTCGATTCCCTTACAATGGACAGCAATTTGTTCAGTCGGAAATTCTTTTTCCTAGTTCTTTTTTTTTTTTTCTCCATGGCTTCATTATTCTCACCCGTAAGAATCTCGCATGAAAGATTTTGAATCCTTGGACACAGAGTTTTGTTTTTTTTTTTTTTTTTGGAGAGGCCTGATTATTGCTGAGAACAAATTTGCACTTCTCCGAAATTGTTGGCAAATCTGGAATGCCCTTTCCCGGGATAATAATCTGCAAAATGACACTTCCTCACCTCTCCAGTTGTGATCAGAGGGAAGAATTTTGTGAAGGGCTATATAGAGAACTATAGAATAGAATAGAATAGAATAGAATAGAATAGAATAGAATAGAATGGAATGGAATGGAATGGAATGGAATGGAATGGAATGGAATGGAGTGGAGTGGAGTGGAGTGGAGTGGAGTGGAGTGGAGTGGAGTGGAGTGGAGTGGAGTGGAGTGGAGTGGAGTGGAATGGAGTGGAGTAGAGTAGAGTAGAGTGGAATGGAATGGAATGGAGTGGAGTGGAGTGGAGTGGAGTGGAGTGGAGTGGAGTGGAGTGGAGTGGAGTGGAGTAGAGTGGAATGGAGTGGAGTAGAGTAGAGTAGAGTGGAATGGAATGGAATGGAGTGGAGTGGAGTGGAGTGGAGTGGAGTGGAGTAGAGTGGAATGGAGTGGAGTAGAGTAGAGTAGAGTGGAATGGAATGGAATGGAGTGGAGTGGAGTGGAGTGGAGTGGAGTAGAGTGGAGTAGAGTGGAATAGAATAGAATAGAATAGAATAGAATAGAATAGAATAGAATAGAATAGAATAGAATAGAATAGAACAGAGTTGGAAGGGACCTTGGAGGTCTTCTAGTCCAGCCCCCTGCTTAGGCAGGAAACCCTATACCACTTCAGACAAATGGTTATCCAACATCTTCTATATTAGAAAGATATTAGAAAGACAGATAGACAGACGTAGTTCTCAACTTACAACAATTCATTTAGTGATTTTCTATTTTGTAAATATTTTCTATTTTCTAAAGCACCTGTAGGCCAGACAAGGATTAATGGATGGAAACTGAACAAGGAGAGATTTAACCTGGAAATAAGGAGAAATTTTCTGACAGGGAGAACAATCAAAACATCTAAGTAGAATTATATAGCGTTTTTAGGAACGGAGGCTTATTTTTTTAAGTTTTTACCAAAGTTTCAGTCACCACAATACAAAAAAAGATGTCGAGATTCAAGGAAGAGTGCAGAGAAGAGAAACAAAGATGATTAGGAGATCGGAAGCTAAAACATATGAAAAATATTTGCAGGAATTAGGTACATTTAACGTCTAATGAAGAGGACTAGGAGTGACATTATATTAGTCTTCCAGTATCTGAGGGGTTGCTATGAAGAAGAAGGGATCAACCTATTTTCTAAAGCACCTGAAGGCAGAACAAGAAGCAATGGATGGAAACTTTTTTCCCCTTCGCTAAACCGGGAATGGCCAATGCGTGACATATCTGTCCCGCAGGGCACAAGTTTGACACCTCTGACTTAGAGGTGAATAGAATAGAATAGAATAGAATAGAATAGAATAGAATAGAATAGAATAGAATAGAATAGAATAGAATAGAATAGAATAGAATAGAATAGAATAGAATAGAAAATGGTTGTCCAGTCTCTTCTTAAAACCTTCCAGTGTTGGAGCATTTACAACTTCTGGAGGCAAGTTGTTCCACTGATTAATTGCTCTAACTGTCAGGAAATTTCTCCTTAGTTCTAAATTGCTTCTCTCCTTGAGTAGTTTCCACCCATTGCTTATTGTCCTGCCCTCAGGTGCTTTGGAGAATAGCTTGGCTCTCTCTTCTTTGTGGCAGCCCCTGAAATATTGGAACACCTCTATCATGTCACTCCAAGTCCTTCTTTTCATCAGACTAGACATACCCAGTTCGTTGCCCATCCCACTGCAAATAGTAACAGTAACAGAGTTGGAAGGGACCTTGGAGGTCATCTAGTCCAACCCCCTGCTCACACAGGAGACCTATAATAGGGATTCGAACCGCCGAACTCCTGACCTTTCTGATCGACAAGCTCAGCGCCTAAGCCACTGAGCCACCTAGCCAGGCTAAGTACGTGAGGACCACTTGTACTGAGTTTCAGCAGTAATGCACACCTGTACAGACATTTCCAGAGCTCACAGACTTTTTTTAAAATAAGGCATCAGTTCTGAGATATCATTATGTTGATAATAATGTTCCTGTTCCTATTACAGTGCTCTATTCTTGAGAGCAGTTTTGCTTCAAGATAATTTGAAATAGTTTTCAAAAAACCGTAACCTGCAGTGGAATTCGTCTCAAATCAACCCAGGGCTTTCATTCAAGGCACAAATGATCAGGCTCAAATTATCCTACATATTATATAAAGACCCAGCTCTCTGGAGAAGGCTCTAACGCTGAGATAAATGAAGAAGAAGAGAATGACTAGGAACAAAGTGGAAACTGGAGCACCCTTGAAAGACCTGAAGGGCCAGACTAGGGCAGATGGTCATAGGGAAGGTCAACCTATGTGGCCCGTAAGAGTCATCACCAACTTGATGGCACATAATCATTCAGTGTAAAGAAGGGGGAAGGAAGAAGGAAGACCAGCACCAAGGTGGATGGACTTGGTTACAGTGGTGATTTATATGACCAGAAGACCTCCAAGATCCCTTCCAACTCTGTTATTCTGTTCTGGTTTGTTCTGGTCTTTCAGGATTTCCAGTCAGGGGTGGACTCCTGGGGGTTTGGCAGGGTTTGGGCGATCATCTAGCCAAGGATCACTGGGGTTCAGCGAACTCCCAAATGCCACCCCTGGCTGGCCTCTCTCACCCCACCCTCCCCTCCCCTCCCAGGAGTCTCCATGCGGCCCGTTCATCATTCCAGGTAAGTGCAGGGGCCAAGCGGAGGGTCTGGGAGGGTAAAAAAATGGGCCTACCAGAGGTTCCGGAAGTCCGGAAATGGGCCTGTTTCTGGCCTCCAGAGGGCCTCCAGATCATGGGGGAAGCAATTTTCGCCCTCCCGGAGGCTTGAGGAAAGCCACGGGAGCCTGGGGAGGGCAAAAAACACCGACTAGGCCATGCCACCACGGCCACCCCCACCCAGCAACAGGGCAGCAAACCCCTTGCTAAAGGAGCTGAAGCCCACTCCTGCTTCTTGTACAACCCCATGCTCAAGCAGAAAACCCTATACCATATGAGACAAATGGCTGTCAAACTCTTAAAAAAAAACCTCTAGTGATGGAGCACCCACAACTTTCCAACAATTAACCTTTCCACCGATTAATTGTTCTTACTGTCGATGAATATTTCAGTTTTAGCTTTATTTTCTCCTTGATTAGTTTCCAACCATTGCTTCTTGCCCTGCCCTCAGATGCTTTGAAGAATAGGTTGACCCTCTCTTCTTTGTGGCAACCCCTCAAATATTGGTTGACCCTCTCTTCTTTGTGGCAACCCACGTAAACCCTAGTCCTTCCTTTCATTAAACTAGACATACCCAATTCCTGAAACCATTCCTTATGTTTTAATCTCCAGTCCCTTAGTCATACTTCTTGCTCTTCTCTGCACACTTTCTAGAATTCAAGTGAGGGTTATAAGTCTATGGAGATTCTCAGTCATCCAGGTCATGGTTGTCCCAAAGGTGCAAAGATGAACAGCCTTCAAATGGTGTGGGAGTATGAGCAGATTTCCAGGGGAAAAAAAAATACAAACTACAGGAGCCATTTGCACTACTCAGGTGACCCTGAAGACACAGATGAACCTCCAAATGCCTCAGTGACTCTCTAAAAGGATGCAAATGACCAGCTGTCTGCTAGGAATATAAACCCTTCCATTCCCCACCATCCAGTCAGAGCTGAAGAAGCTTCTTGGATGAGAAGCGAAATGTCTTCAAAGGAAAAAATAGGAAAGTCCAGTTGCCTCCTGAAAAAAACACCTTTAAGTGAGGGTTATATTGTCATGGAGAAAATCTATATGATCATTAAGAATTGACACCAGCTTGATGGCATATGATCAATCCACTGATTAATTAGTTAACTAATTGAATTGAAACTGATGAGAGCCAGTATGGTTAGTTGTCCCAGCACTGGGGAGACCCAGGTACAAATACACCCTCAGTACCAAAAACCTCTGAGGTGAGTGACTGAATAGGAAATGGGACAGAAATCAAATGAACGGTGCTTCCCTACCAGATTTGTTTGTTGGCAAGAATACAAAATGGAAAATGGAAATGTATGTATAAAAGTATGGAAGGAACAGCCCAGAAGTGTGGATCTCTATCATGCAAATGTTGAATTCGAAGACCCAACTTCCCTCACTACAGACCAATCAGCCTGGGCTGATGGGAATTGGAATAGCCCATAGAAAGGTTAGCCCTGTTCAGTGTGGGTTGCTACCAGTTCGGCCTGGATCTGGCGAACCGGTAGCGGCGGTGGCGGGAGGCTCTGCCCACCTGCCCGGACATCTCTGCGCATGCACAGAAGCTTCTGTACATGTACAGAAGTGTTGCGCGAGTGGATGAGCATGTGCGCCCCTATGAGCGAACCGGTAGCGACGGGATTTGAATCCCACTACTGGCCTTGTTGATGGGATGGCTGACCCAACTGTATTTGTAAATGTGAAGGTTGTTAGAAACAACGTGTGAAAGAAAAGATAGGCTTGGAGTTGGTTTTTTCTTGGCACCTAAATTTCAATTTCAATGATAAGCCCTTTAACAGAGGCAGAGATGACTCCTTAAAGCTTAGCCTTTCCAAATTAAACAATGACTCCAAAATGGAAAACAATCTCAATGCAAGATACTACCTGTAGAATTTTCTTGTACTAGATATCTGCAGACTTTCAATCAAGTTGGAAAGACAGCTTGTAAGGCCCAAATAGAATCCCATATAAGCCAATTTATTTCCCCAACAATTGTGTCTGTCCTTGGAGGTTTTGAAATGAAGCCAAGCAGAGCCAGCCAATTTTCCAGAAAGGGCTTCTTCGGGAGGGTCTGAGAAGCTCTTAGACAGATAACAGTCCCTGGAGGACTTTAAAAACAGTTTTTACATAGCACAATATACCCATTTGGGTTGACAAAATGCCATTGATGTAGCTATAATACATTCTGTGACTCAAAAAGTAAAATATATGACAATTTAACATGATGGCCTTGCTCACAAAATAGTGATGGCAATGAGTCGATTCCCACAACATGCTGACTAGACTAGCTAATACTATATGACTTTAGCCTAGCATGTAATACAAGCCTTTAAGTCAAGTCTAGTCTAGTTTTGCCTTGCCTTGCCTTGCCTTGCCTTGCCTCGCCTCGTCTTGCCTCGCCTCTGAGTCACCCAGTTGGCTTGTGCCGAAGGCAGGACTAGAACTCACAGTCTCCTGGTTTCTAGCCTGATGCTTTAACCACTAACCACACTTAGTTGGCTCCCAAGTGGTCTTACCACGTCTCTCAAAAACCAATCTGTACTTGCAAGAATCAGCATATGGGGAATAAAACATTCTGATACTCTGTGAAACCTTCTGGTTCTCTTCTGGAGTACATCAATCAAGCCATTCTGGAGTTGACTTGGTTGTTTCCTGGAATTGAAAATTTCCAGTAAAGGAAGAATTCCTCAGCACTACAGCCATGTTCCAACCTCAAAACCAAATGCTCTAGAACAGTGTTTTTCAAATGCATGTTGGTAGGAAATTCTGGCAGTTTAAAGTCCACAATGTTTAAAGTTGCTAAGGCTGAGAAACTCTGCTCCGGAGAATTGTCAAATGCAGGAAATTAGGAGCTCAGGAAGTTTAAATGAATATGGGTTTATGCCAGGGGTCGATGACCTTAAACACTCAGAGAGCCATTTGGACCTGTTTCCCACAGAAAAGAAAACACCGGGAGCCACAAAACTCTTCCCGTGCCTGACTATTTCCTGAGCGGCCACAAAACTAGCATATATAGTTGAATTAAAGATTCTGTTTTCTTCTGAAACTTTTCTTTTCTTGGATTTATCCATGGTTGGCCTACCGGGGGTTGAAAACCTTAATAAATTGCGTATCGGTGGGTGTCACACATTGGCAGTCGGTGACGCATATTTTGAGTGACAGTGAGCCCCAGCAGAGGGATGAAAGAGCCTCATGCGGCTCCAGAGCCATGGATTGGTACCCTGGTTTATAGTTTAATACTGTCTATAAGAATCTGAACTACTAACGGTCAAAGCGAATTGGCGGTAGATAAGAATCAACAGAACTCAAGCAGGGCTAGACTTAAAATTGGGCTTCATGTCTTGTGGGCACAAGGTGACTCAAGACTGATGATGCACTTGACCCCTCCTTCATGCTCAACCTGGTCATTGCCTATAAGAACATTGGAGTGTACCATTGAGTTTTGCACACAATTAATGGCTAATTCAGACTACCATCCTAGTCAGTCTATCTTGGAACTTCATCTTTTACAATCTATATAGTTTCCTAAGGATTTTTTTTAAAAAAGCCTTGGAACTTTGGAAACCCTTATGATATTTGCCTCCTATATAAGTGTTTACTGTTCAAGCACCAGAAATAAAAGGAAAGAACCATTCCCAACACTACAGGTATTAATTCATCCTAGATTAAAAGGAAAAAAAGCTGCCTACAAGTTATTATTCACAGTTCCAATAGAATCTTTTCAGCCAACAAAAGGTGTACTGAAGTAATCTGTGCCTAAGTAAGCCCTTCAGTTTCCTGCAGTTTCTTCCTCTGCGAAACAGAATTCTGTTTTTCTGTCTTGTTTATGAGCCTGTTTTAAAAATTCTTTAACGTGTCTTAATGCAGTAATTCAAACATATGCTAGATAGCAAAAAAGAAACATGGGGAAAAAATTAATTCTCTTCCGCTCTGTAATGGTTGTCCAGATTTTTGCAAGCAGGTATGGTAACCCTACTGGTTCTAACCATTAATTGGAGAAATCTCCTGCAAGAACCCCTGCTAAAATCATCCAAGGTACCATTTGACTTTTAATCCATGGAATTACTTCCAAATGTGCTTTTTTTTTCCCTCAAGAGGCAGCTGGACTTTCTGTTGTGGTCCGCCAGCAGCCTATGGAGCTGGCAGCGGAGTCAGACAGTGAGAAGGATGGGGAGGAACATGGGCCAGTCCTGGAGTCAGGGGAAGGCCCGGATGAGGGCTCTGTGTCAAAGGCAGAGATGGGGCCAGGGTCATCTGGAAGTGATGCGCGGACTCCGGAGCCCCCAGAGTCGGACAGCAGAGAGGCAGAGGAGCAGGAGGAGCCTGTTCCTAGTGCACGCATGTGCAGAGCTGCCAGAAGGCAAGAGCAGCTAAAGCAAAATGGATGACTCGGGAGTAAGGCCAGGAGATGATTGGCCCCTCCCATAAGGCTTAAAAGAGAAACAAAGGCACTTGGGGCCTTTTGCAGGAAAGCAACGTTGCTAACTCTGTTTCCAGTCGGCATCTCTTGCTTGTTTCTGAACTTCGTGGGGCTTTGTGAAGTAAGGCCTTTAGCAGGGTGTCAGAGAAGATAAAGGTTGGTGATTATCCTGAAGGACTTTTTCTGAAGGACTTTTTTTGCAACTAATTGGGACTCAGCTGGGAATGAACGTAATTCTCAGCTGTTACAATAAAATAGGTTTGTTTGGGACTAACTGTGTCTTGTAATGACTCAGTAAGCCTAGGTCACAACACTTTCCGGTTTTTCTTTGAAGACTTTTCGCTTCTCATCCAAAAAGCTTCTTCAGCTCTGACTGGATGGTGGAGAATGGACCTTGGGCTAGCTCCTCTTTCTCAGCCCAGGAAGAGCAAATCATTTCTGAAAATCTTGCCAAGAAACTTCAGGGACTAATCCAGGCTCTTTCCAGGAGCCAACTCTGATTCAAAAGCACATCCTCTCTCACGGACCCAAAACTTTCCTAAATCCATTGGATCTGGCAGCCTATAAATCCAAATAAGTACATAAAAAAAAAATAGAGTTGGTAATAAATGGAGTAAATAAATAAATAAAATCAATACGTTTAGCTTGGGAAGTCTGATGTGTTCCTTTTTGGCAACCCTAGGCTTCATTTTATTTTAATTGTATTTTGCTGCAGCTGTCCATTTCTTTATTCCTCTCCCCTGGATGTCATAATAAATATAACAACGTACGGAAAAATATCAAATTAGTGAACTGCAGTGCAACTGACTTCGCATGCACTGGGCCAAATTTTTACGGTGATTTGTACGATGCATTTTAATGCAAATTTGGCATCGTGGATGTAACAGCACCGACACGCCAATTAGGCAAAGGATACAAACGTCATATTTTGTGTCCTCTGCAACATGATACCATCACGCTAATGACATAAATCTGAATATGCAATACTGCCATGATTTTATGACTAGCCCCTTCTCCCACCCATCTCAAATCATCTTATAACTGGAAATGGATCCTTCTGCAGTGTTATTCTTTTCTTTGACCTTGTTGGGCAGAAAACACACAAAGCCTTGGAAAAGGAGTCTTCTATAAGAGCAGTTTTTATAGTTGCCATTTGTTGTGTTCAGACTGAAGTTTGTTAATTGTTATAAAATCCAGAAGTGATGTAAAGGTAGGTCAGAAAGTGGTTGGCATTTTATTCTACTTCACAGGGCTTTAGATACCTTCTGTCAGGTATGAAAGAATCAGGACCACATTGTTAAATGTCAGTTGAGTTGATTTATTGCTCATGCTTATACACGAGAATCTTGCAAACTAACAGAACTGAATTGGCACTAGATAAGAGTTAATGGAATGGAAGATGGCTTGGACTAGACCAAAGGTGTCAAATTCAAGGCCCGCAGGCCGGATCCAGCCTGCAGGGTGCTTAAATCTAGCCTGCGCGACCGGCCTGGAAATAGCAAAGGACCAGCCCACTGTGCCTCTGGCAGCCAAAATGGGCCCAGGGGGGCACACACGGCTCCCCCATACCCTGTTTTCGGCCTGGATGGCCTCCTGCAGCATTCTGCCAACCAAAAAGGGGCACTGGGGGCATGCACAGGCCTGCCACACCACTCTTTGGCTGGCAAAGTGCTGCAGGAAGCCCTGCAGGCTGAAAACGGGGCACGGGAGGGCCGCATGCAACCCCCCCTGTGCCCCATTTTTGCTGGCAGAGTGCTGCAAGAGGCTGTCCAGGCTGAAAACAGGATGTAGGAGGGCCACGCAGGGCCCCCTGTGCCCCCTTTTGGCTGGCAGGGTGCTGCACGAGGCAGCCATCCTATCTCCTCCCCACCCCCCAATTGGCCCACGGAGAACTACAATGCTGATCCGGCTCTAGAAGAAATCCAGTTTGACACCCCTGGACTAGACCATTTGTGGGAACACAATGACTCCAAGCTGATTTCTCTCTTGCCTCCACCTGTAGTTTCTGTCTGTCTGTCCTTCTCCTACACTTTCATCCTTCTACTACACACACAACCTGGGCCGAGTATATTCTTACTTGCCTCTCACTGTCTTTATGTTTATAGTGTTTTTGCTTCCTGATCTGAAAATAAGCAAAACATAGGGGAATTTCCCTAAGGATTCATTTGAAAAGTAGCAAAGAAAGCTGCAAATCTCTGGAGAGATCAAAGATATCTCATTACCGGGTACAAGCAAGATTTCTTTGCCCTTATTATGACTTCTTCATTTCCAGGGAAGAAGAAAGCAGAAGCCATTCGTTCCTTTTCGATTCAGTTAAAATGGTAAAAACAGAGGCAGAATTAATTTAATGCACGACATTTAGTATCATCACTTAATCCAAGACTTGACACACAGAGAACCACAATTACAACTGTTGCATCTTTCACTGGATGCATCCAAATTTAGCTCCTGCTTTTCGGGAGGGGGGGGGCTTTGAGTGAGTGTTGACTACCGACAATTGCCTGGACAAGTCCCTGCAGTTTCCTTGGCAAGATTTCAGAAGTGGTTGGCCATTGCTTGCTTCCTAAGGCTGAGAGAGAGTCTCGCCCGGTACTCTTCATGTCAAAGGCAGGAACTGAACAGAATTGCATTATGAATCTCACACCTACGTAGAGTGTGATGAACGTGCAAGAATCAGGGCTGGGGAGTGGCGGTTATGGAACAATTTATACCTGGGCAAGCCAGCAGATGCTTGTTCAGCTGCCTTGTTTGCTTGTAATCCATTTTTTATCAGTTTTCCTCCTCATCGGGAGAGAAAATATGGGATAAGATTCCATCTGTTTATGCCTTTGCCCTTTATTCAATACAGAACAGAACAGAGTCGAACAGAATGGAACAGAATAGAATAACGGAGGTGGAAGGGACTGTGGAGGCCTTCTAGTCCAACCCTCTACTCCGGCAGAAAGCTCTATACCAGTGATGGCTAATCTTTTTGCCGTTGCGTGCCAAAAGTGGAGGGAGTATGAGGGGGGGTCACGTGCGCACATGCCCACACCCATAATTCAATGCGCCCCACCCCGTTGCATGCGCACGCGACCTCTGTTTTTGGCACACAATGGCAAGGTGGGCCTGTTTTTTGCCCTCCCCAGGCTCCAGAGACTTCCTTGGAGCCTGGGGAAGGCAAAAATGGCCTTGCCCACCCCCCTGGAAGACCTCTGGAGGCCAGAAACAGCCCATTTCCTGACTTCCGGTGGGCCCTTTTTTTGGCCTCCCTAGGCTCCAGAGGCTTTCTAGGAGCCTGGGGAGGGCAAAAACAGCCTTCCCCACCCCCTGGAGGCCCTCCAGAGGCTGGAAACGGTCCGTTTCCTGACTTCCGGTGGGCCCAGAAGGCCCAAAAATCAGCTGGCCAGTGCACGCATGTGCACTGGAGCTGAGCTAGGGCAATGTTTGCATGCCCACAGATTTGGCTCTGTGTGCCACCTATGGCACACATGCCATAGGTTCGCCATCACAGCTCTATACCATTTCAGACAAACGATTGTCCAATCTCTTCTTAAAAACTTCCAGTGTTGGAGCATTCACAACTTCTACAAGCAAGTTATTCTACCGATTAATTGTTCAACTGTCAGGAAATTTCTCTTTAGTCCTAAATTGCTTCTCTCCTTGATTAGTTTCCACCCATTTCTTCTTGTCCTGCTTTCTAGAGATTGTTGACTCCTTCTTCTTTGTGGAAGCCCCTTAGATATGGGAACACTGCTATCATGTCATCCCTAGTTTTCCTTTTCATTAAACTAGACATACCCAATTCCTACAACTATTCTTTATATCTTTTAGCCTCCAGTCCCCTAATCACTTTTGTTGCTCTTCTCTGCACTCTTTCTAGGGTCTCAACATCTTTTTTACATCGTGGTGACCAAAACTGGATGCAGTATTTCAAGCGTGGCCTTACCAAGGCATTGTAGAGTGGTATTAACACTTCACATGATCTTGAACACCCCATCTCTAATTGGGTGAGACTAGACCACTCAGGGTTTTTTTCAGCCCACCTTTCCTCATAGAGTTGGGATACCTTATATGATACTTTGAAGCTCACAGAAAAAAAGATTTCATGAAGTGTTTGGCTGGTTGCTATTAAAAAAATGGAAAGCTCTTAGAAAACCTCAAAGGATGTTCTGGGAATGCATTTCTAAAGGTAATTTATGCAATGATACACCCTCGTTTAGAATACAGGATGAATGCTTCATTCTTACCTCCTCTTCTAAACTTTTCACTTACAGCCAGGAATGAATATTTTCTTTTAAAAACAATATGCAACAATTACCCACTAAAAAATCTTTGGGAAGGGGCAGGGGGTAGAATCCTATTGATTCCTGATGACTGCCTGGACTGGATCTTTGCAGTTTTCTTTGCAAGATTTCAGAAGTAGTTTGCCATTGTCTGCTTCCTAGGGCTAAGAGAAAGTGACTAGCCCAAAGTCACCCACCAGGCTTTATGCCTAAAGTACAGTGGTGGGTTGCCCCGGTTCAGACCGGTTCGCAAGAACCGGTAGTAAAACCGGCGGGAGGCTCCGCCCACTGACCCCAACGCCATCAGGAAGTTTCTGCGCATGCGAAGCAAGCACACGTGCCTGCACGGCCCCATTTCAAACTGGTAGTAAAGGTAACTAGAACCCACCCCTGCTAAGGTAGGACTAGAACTCACAGACTCCCAATTTCTAATCTGGTGCCTTAACTACTGCACCAAACTGGCTCTCACTTCTATTATAATAGGACCATTTTTCCAGTTGGGCTGAAAAAAGTGAGTAGCCCAGTCCCACCCAGTTATCTCAAGTCCAGTCATATATTCCAGTAATTGCAAGCAAGAGCAAGCTGTTCTAAAGATGCACGGAGTGAAAAACTGAAAACATTCTAACAGGCTCAAGCAAATGCCATCTTTTCTATTTTTAAATACATAATCTGAGTCCTCCGAAACCTGAGCGGGCGTATTCTATTCCCATTTGTCTAGACACTCATTTTAGAAAATACATTAAGTTCAGGGCACAGCTAGTTGACAGTCCCAACTGCTGCATTGAAGAGCTTGAAAGGCTGCTCGTTTATTTATTTCCTTCCTTCCTTCCCTCTTTCTCTCTCTCATTCTCTCTCTCTCTTAAATGAAACTAAAATGTAATTTATAGAACATTATTGCTGATAAAAAAAAATATTAAACCTCTTGGCATGCTGCCATTGTCATCTGAAAATAAAGCTCCTCCCTTCCGTTCAGTAAGGAGAATCGGAAAGTTGTGGGTTTTACGGTTGTGTTTTAGGGAGACAAAAATGGAGGCAGGGGAAGGAGTCATAAACCCAACCATACTGTAGGATTGTGAGGATGATAAAGCTGTCAAGAGTGTGTCAGGCCTGGAAGCCACCTTTTGCACTGGGCCTTCAGACCTGCCACATTTACTGCTGTGGGAAACTGGGAGGGGGGATTGTATGGAGCAGGGGTGATATGTAGTCATAATAACATTCTTTTCTCAGAGAGTCAAGGACATCTTGCCCTGCACCTGGAAGGGGTGTGACTGGGAGGCATCTCCAGTTGGGATGGTACAACGATTGGACCATGTGATGGAGATGTGGTTGCAGGGGAAGGGACTTGGACTTTCCTTTGGGTGGAGAAAACCTGGAAGCCTTCAGATTCGGGTTTTCCCAGATGTGCCAATATGACAGCTCTAATAAAAAGGAACTTTGAGGAACTTCAAGCCTCGGAGTCGTCTTTCGTTGGGGGTGTTACTTGGAACCCTGACATTGCAATTGACCAAACTCTTCTCATTTCACAATGTGGATAGAGAGGAAGAGGTGATCAGTTCCCATTGGCTATTGACGTCTGAACTTTTCTGGTGCACAGATGGTCTAGGTAGGAGATTTTGAGTTGAAGTTTCACCAAGGCGGATGCAATTTCAGATTTTAGCAGGATGGAACATCTGGATATTTGTTTGCTTCTTAAATTTACAAGCCCCCCCCCCCCCCGGTCTTACTGTTTTGAGTGACTCTGGGTGGCTTACAACAATACAAAAGCATAGATATAAAAGCATTAAAAACATTAAGTTTAAGAATAATTAAATAAGTAAAAGGTTAAAACCAAGGGCATGGAGGGTATGGGGGTGGAGGTGTACTCATATTTACCCATGCTGATGTGCTCTGAACTGATTGTAGCTTCTGGGTGGCTTTCAAAAGCAATCCATCCATAGCATATTGCAGTAACCGGGCTGGGATATGACTAATGCATGAGAAAGAGCAAGCAGACTGAAAGAGAATTCCTTGGAAGTTCAACAGGATAAAGAGTTGTCTCAAACCTCATCGGATGCAGAAATATTAGAATAGGAAGAAATATTGAAATATAAAATGAGTGTCAACTCGCAAAGCATCCCTGGCCTGCTCTTGGGTTGCCATAGGAAGGAGTGGGGGAAACTGACAGAGCAGCCCGGCAGCCACAACCAGAAGCACATTCCATGCATACCTTTCTCAAGGCTGTAATCTCTACAGCCCGCGAAAGTGCTCTGTTAGAGAATGTGATTTATGACACACCCTGGAGGAGGGGGGACACAGGGTCATAATTGGGCTGTAAATTATGTGGGGCAGAGCTGGCTTCACTTGGGTACCTGCCGACATGTTGCTCCTAATAAATGACTGGATTTCTTTTGAAGCTTACCTCGAGGCTCATGGTTTAATTAGGGATCCATTGGAACCCTGACAATGAGGAGCCAAGACGTTGACCTGGATAATGGTCAATGTTATCCAGCAAAAAGAGGTTTGTCGAAGCTTCAGAAAGCCTTTGATATGAGAGAAAAGAAAAATTGAAGAGTGTGAAAGATGGGGTCTATGGAGGGGGCGCTGGTGTGATGGACTTCAATGAAGTGGCAGCTTCCTAGGAATGAGGGAGCACATTCCCCAAAAAAAGAGCAAGACAAGAGGCGGCACAGCCCTGAACTGGATAGGAGTCAGTGGAAGAAAGTAAGCCTTATATGTATTTATAGGTAACAATTTATGATATGTACACCTTAGTAAGACCACATTTAGAATACTGCACCCATATTATAAAAAAAGATGTTGAGACTCTACAAAGAATGCAGAAAAGAGCAACAAAAATGATTAGAGCTGGAGGCTAAAAGATATGAAGAATGGTTGCAGGAATTGGGTAGTGTAGTGAAAAGAAGGAAAGGGGGAGACATGATAGCACTGTTCGAATATTTAAGGGGCTGCCACAAAGAAGAGGGGGTTTAACCTGTTCTGCTCGCTGTCTTGAGTTATTTGTAAAAATAACAAAGTTGGGATATAAATAATCAAATAAATAACAGGATAGATCCTAACTTGGGAAGAGTTAATGTGATGTGATAGGCATCATTGAAACTTGAGGGAGATGGTATTCAGGATTGAGACACAGCACTGGAAGGCTACATTTTATTCAGAAAGAACAGAAAAGGCAAGAATGCAGCACTGAATGTAAAGAAAAAATATATATTTGCTCAGAAAGAGTGCAGCTGATTACAGGCATGACAACTGGAATAAATTTCAACGAAAGAAAAGAACGAGAAAGGAAGAAAGAAAGAAAGAAAGAAAGAAAGAAAGAAAGAAAGAAAGAAAGAAAGAAAGAAAGAAAGAAAGAAAAAAGAAAAGAAAAGAACAGAACAGAACAGGCTATGTGTGGTCACAATTTCCTATCCTTGAATTAGGGATGCATTGCAGTTACTGCTCTTTGGATCAGAAGAGACTAGCTAACACTTTGAGAGTATGCGATTAAAACACAAAAAACAAAATTTGTATAAACCTGGGGCCGGGAGCATTGAGTTTCTCATGAGATAAGAATCCAGAAGACTCATTATCAAAACATAAAAACAAAAGGACATTTTGCTGCAACGTTCTCTCCTGAGTCTGATTTTTATGGTGTAGTTCTCTGAACATTTTCTGAACTAAGTACCCTGTTTCCCCCAAAATAAGACATCCCCTGATAATAAGACCAATTGGGCTTTTGAGTGCATGGCAATAAGACCAAGCACTTATTTCAGGGTTCAAAAAAATATAAAACAGGGTCTTATTTTGGGGGAAACACGGTATATTAAGATGCAACAAACAGAGGTGAAAACACCCTACATGCAGTAATAAAAAGAAATTGTACCATCATATTGTATAAAGCAATACTGTTTGGAGAAAATTGTATCTTTTCTTTCTTTCTTTTTCTTTCTTTTTCTTTCTTTTTCTCTCTCTTTCTTTTCTTTCTTTTTCTTTCTTTCTCTTTCTTTCTTTTTCTCTCTCTTTTCTTTCTTTCTTTCTTTCTTCTGTCTCTATCTATCTATCTATCTATCTATCTATCTATCTACCTACCTACCTACCTATCTATCTCTACTTACCTACTACCTATCATCTATTACTAAAGTTCTACATTAGAAAAATATTAGAGAGATTGTTTCTTTAGTAGACAAAAGAAATCTATGCAAAATCTATGCAAAAGTAATAAAATTGAAATATGGGAGCAGGGAGGAAACAAAAAAACAAGAGAAGTTAAAATCTGGCCTTGGAGTGGAGGCATGCATCCAAATATCATAGAACTGCACATAGACAAAAACTGCACTTAATTTTAGTTTAATGAGTGCAATTGCCTTTTAATCTAATACAATTAAAATAACTCTGTGTGAATTTCAGAATCCTAGTCTTTTGTTTATTCCCAGGCTTTTCCACGGAAAGATAATAATTCTGTAAAATCTGCATCCTTGTATTTTGGGTACCCATGGAATTTCCATGGATGATGTGCTTGTATTCTGGGATCTAACCTAATTGCTTGCTGCAATTGCTATGCCACTGCATGGAGAAAACTGGATTATACTTGCATCGGAATACAACAGATATATTCCTTCAATTCATCTTTAAATAACTTTGAAATTTCAGGCCTTAGGCCTTAGCGTCTATGGAGAGTCTCAGTCATCCAGGTCATGGCTGTCCATGTGCTTTTTCAAAAGGCAACTAGACTTTCTTGGTTTTCCTTGAAGAGGTTTTACTTCTCATCCAAGAAGCTTCTTCACTTCTGACAGATTGATTGTTTGGCTGGTTGGTTGGTTGATTGATTCATTGATTGAAGAGTCAGAACTGAAGAAGCTTCTTGGATGACAAGTGAAATGTCTTCAAGGAAAACCAAGAAAGCCCAGTTGCCTCTTGAAAAAAGCACCTTTGAGACTTAAACCTTAGATATTTTGCTGGCCCTTTTCAGCACTGTCCATTGCAGTGTGTCTGTGGACAGCTCCCTGGTCTTCAGTTCTCTTGCCAAGATTTTGAGCTGATCTGCAACCTAGAGCCCATGAGCTCCAATGTCCCCGAGGGACACTTCTACTGGTTCTCACTGGGACTTCTGTCTTACCTGATGTTAATATCTTTCTTTATCTTTATCTTTTATTAGATTTGTATACCGCCCTTCTCCTTTCGGACTCAGGGCGGTGAACAGCCAAAATAAAAACACTTGTACACAAAAGTTAAAATATTTTTTAAAAAAATAATTAAATGAAATTTAGCCCATAATTTAAAACATTTCAATTAAAAATCAGTATCAAACGTTAAAACCAACATGGAATCAGGCCAGCCCAGCTAACTGAAAAAAGTAAGTTTTTAGGGCCCGACGAAAAGTCCGGAGGTCTGGGATCACTCATATCTCTGGGGGTAGATCGTTCCAGAGGGTAGGTGCCACCACAGAGAAGGCTCTCCCCCTGGGGGTCGCCAGCCAACATTGTCTGACTGATGGCACCCTGAGGAGGCCCTCTCTGTGGGAGCGAACCGGCCGGTGGGAGGCAATTGGTGGCAGAAGGCGCTCCCATAAGTACCCTGGCCCTAAGCCATGGAGCGCTTTAAAGGTGGTCACCAACACCTTGAAGCGCACCCAGAAGTCCACCAGAAGGCAATGCAGCTCGTGCAGGAGAGGTGTCACGTGGGAGCGCCCCGTCACTCCCATAATCCCCCGCGCGGCCGCATTTTGCACCAGTTGGAGCCTCCATGTGCACCGCAAAGGGAGCCCCATGTAGAGAGCATTACAGTAGTCCAGACGAGTAGTTAATAGTTTTTCTTTTTTCAAGCAAAAAATCTGAAGCAAACAAAATAAGGTGGAAGCAGCCTAACATTTATTCCAGTAAGGTAGACCTCAACTTACAAGAGTTCATTTAATGACCGTTCGAAGTTTCAACACCACTGAAAAAAAGTGACTTATGACCGTTTTTCACACATATGACCATTGCAGTGTCTCCCGTGGTCACATGACCAAAATTCAGAGCCTTGGTGACTGTCTCATATTTATGACGGTAGCAGTGTCCCAGGATTATGTGATTCCCCTTTTGCAACCTTCTGCCAAGTGAAGTCAATGGGGAAGCCAGATTCACTTAACAATGGGGTTACTAGCTTATCAATTGCAGTGATTCACTTAACAACTATGGTCATAAAATGGGGCAAAACTCACTTAACAAATGTCTTACTTAACACCTGAAATTTTGGGTGCAATTGTGGTCGTAAGTTGAGGACTGCCTGTATCACATGATGACTAAAATCATCTATCTTGCTAGATCTTGGTCTATCCTAATTATTCTTAATAAGTCATCATGGGTGATTTCCCCCCCCCCCAATACACAACTGTAAACCGTAGGTTCAGTATGTAGGTATTCAGATTCACTTTACAAGCATGATAACAACTGCAGTGATTCGCTTAACAACTGTGGCAAGAAACCACATTGGGGTAAACCATATTGGGGTAAAAGTCACATAACAACTGTCTTGCTTAACAACAGAAATGTTGGGGTCAATGATGATCATAAGTTGAGGACTACCCGTAATGCATTTGAGTCCTTCGTTGGTGCCCTTAATTTTTTTTTTGTTTTATTTTTAATGATAGATGGTTGCAATACAATGTTTTGTTGGAATATATATCCATCTGCCCAAAAAAACCCCAAGAATTGTTAAGTTAAAAGGTAAAGGTAAAGGTTCCCCTCGCACATATGTGCTAGTCGTTCCCAACTTTAGGGGGCGGTACTCATCTCCGTCTCAAAGCCGAAGAGCCAGCGCTGTCCGAAGACATCTCCATGGTCATACGGCCGGCATGACTAAATGCCAAAGCCGCACGGAATGCTGTTCCCTTCCCACCAAAGGTGGTCCCTATTTTTCTACTTGCATTTTTTTACCTGCTTTCGAACTGCTAGGTTGGCAGAAGCTGGGACAAGTAACGGGAGCTCACCCTGTACGCAGCACTAGGGATTTGAACCGCTGAACTGCCAACCTTTCGATTGACAAGCTCAGCATCTTAGCCACTGAGCCACCATAACCCTTATTGTTAAGTTGGCAGACAGAATTCTGGATACAAGGGAAGAAATATGAGACAAGGGATGGATTTCCCAATTTGTCTTCTAATAAATAGCTGTGTTCTACTAGTCAAGGCAACCATGGTAACAATTTTTATAACCAGGCAAGCTATCACCTATGCTGCCCATTTTGTGAAAGCACCCCATGTTATGGTTTTGCAAATTTATGGTGTGTCAACCCACCAAAGTTTGCTGAGTTTGGATCAGGATGAAATTTATTCTGCATACCTCTCCTGTAGCTGTACAGCTCTCACTGTACCCCAACTGATCAAAGTCACTTTATAGAGATGATGAGTGGCTTAAAATTATAATCAATTAATAAACAATAGGAGCAATTTTCTGTTGCACCTATAGCTAAGCAGGGTGCAATGATAAGAAAAACCCACTATTGTAATACTCTACAGTTATCATAAAATAACAAGCTTATAAACTAAAAAAATAAATAAATAGCAAGAGCACTTACAGTTATATACCACTTCATAGTGCCTTTACAGCCCTCTCTAAGCAGTTTACAGAATTAGCACATTGCCGCCAATAATCTGGGTCCTCATTTTACCGACCTCGGAAGGATAGAAGGCTGAGTCAACCTCGAGCTGTTCAGAATCGAACTCCAGGCTGTGGGCAGAGTTGGCCTGCAATACAGCATTCTTACCACTGTACCACCACGCTGATGGATTATTGTTATTAATGAGTCCTGACAGTGAGCAGTGAATTAGGCTGCAATATTGCATACTAACCACTCCACCAGTATAGAACCAAGTGTCATTATAGACCAGGGTTGTCAAACTCCCGGCCCACAGGCCAGATGCGTCATGCACTGTCCACGCCCAGTTTAGCGAAGGGGGAAAAATCCTGATATGTCACATGACGCCAGGGGTGAAATGCTCCCGGTTCGGACCGGATCACCCGATCCGGTAGTGATGTCAGTGGGTGGTTCGGAGAACCGGTAGCAAAAATCCCTGCGCCCCCCCCTCCACCATGCCCAGCTGAGCCGCACGATCATCAGAAGCTTTTTTTTTTACTTATAAAAGCATTTTTTCTACAACCTCTTCCGACGAAAAAATGCTTTTAAAAGTAAAAAAAAAAGCCTCTGATGATCGCTGAGATTGTCTGGGATAGTCACAGGCTTTTCAAAGCATTTTTTTCTGCAACCTCTTGGCTGAAGGGGTGGTAAAAAAAAATGCTTTGAAAAGTCTCTGACAATCCCAGCTGAGTTGCCTGATCGACAGAGAGGTATTTTTTAAAAAGGCCTCTCTGACGATCTCAGCTGAGTTGCCTGATCGGCAGAGGCTTTTCAAAGCATTAGAAAAAATGCTTTGAAAAGTTTTTTAAAAAAAGTTGGCCACGCCCACCCAGTCACATTACCACCACCCCCACCAAGCTACGCCCACAGAACCAGTAGTAACAAATTTTACATTTCACCCACCCCTGCGTGACACCACTATGATGACATGAGTTTGACACCCCTGTTCTAGGCAGTCAATCCTGAAGAACCTAGAGTCAGGTTAGAAAAACAAAATTTCTCAATCATGACCTGGATATTCTCATAGGCAGGTAAATCAATCAATCCTGTCCCAGTAATTGGATCCAATGCACACAGGCTGATGAGTCACCTGCAGGTCTTTCAAATAATTGTATAAGCACTTACGGAGTACAATCCGTCAACCCCTGCAATTTATAATGGCGTCTTTCATTAATACTCAACCAATGAACGGCAATAAAGAGAGCTAAGGTAGGAGTGAAATAATCACAAGAGACATAAAATCATGGGAGTTGGAAGGGAGGTTCGAGGTCTTCCTGTCCAACCCTCTTTCCAGAAATATATGTCTATGGAGATTCTCAGCCATGGTTGTCCCAAAGGTGCTTTTTCAAGAGGCAACTGGACTTTCCTGTTATTTTTTGAAGATGTTTCGCTTTTCATCCAAGAAGTTTCTTCAGCTCTGACAGAATAGTGGGGAATGGAAGGGATGAACATCCTTTGAATGATGTGGGAGTAGGAATGGATTTCCAGAGGAAAAATTGCAGACTACAGGAACCAGGAGTACTACTCAGGTGACCCTGAAGACACAGATAAACCTCCAAGTACTTCAATGACCCTCTAAAAGGATGCAAATGTGCAGCTGTCTTCAAGGAGTATAAATCCTTCCATTCCCCACCATCCTGTCAGAGCTGAAGAAGCTTCTTGGATGAGAAGCAAAACGTCTTCAAAGAATGACAAGGAAGTCCAGTTGCCTCTTGAAAAAGCACCTTTGGGATCCCAGAGAAATGGTACCCAGCCATCGCTTGAGAATCTCCAGTGACGAAGCCTTGTGACTCTGAAAAGACCAATTGTTTCACTGCGTAATAGTTCTCATGGTCAGGAAATGTTTCCTTATTTTAATTTTGAATCCCACTTTATCAAATTTTCATCCATTGCTACTCTCAGGTTGACTAAATTTTCTTGAGATTCTTCCTGCTGTTTCTGTAGCAGTTATGATTGTTATCGGATGCTTGATGCCAAACGCCCAAGAGGATGCCCTCAAAATACATGACAAAGAACATTCACAGATGAAATGTAAATGCTGGAGATCCCTTCCTGCCCCATATTCTACATAGCATGGGAGGATCTTCTAATACCGAGGTCTTCAAACTTGACAGCTTTAAGACTTGTGGACTTCAACTCCCAGAATTCTCCAGCCAGCTATGCTGAAGTTGAAGTTGAAGTCCACAAGTCTTAAAGCTGCCAAGTTTGAAGACTTCTGTTCTAATACCAATGCTAAATTGCTACTCTCAGGAACTATGGAAAATAAATCCACTTCCTTGTCTTCGTTTTAAGTGATAAAAGACTAACATGCCTGTCCCAGCCTTCTTTAGGATAAATATATCCAGTTCTTTTCATTCTTTTTGATTTTAGCCTCCTATTAGACAGGGATCTCTAACCTAGACAGCTTTAAGACCTGTGGACTTCAGTGCTGGCTGGGGAATTCTGGGAGTTGTAGTCCACAGGTCTTAAAATTGCCAATGTTGAACACCCCTGGCCTAGACCCAGTGGTGGGTTTCAAATTTTTTTACTACTGGTTCTGTGGGTGTGGCTTTGTGGGCGTGGGGTGGCTTTGTGGGTGTGGCTTTGTGGACATGGCTTTGTGGGCATGGCAGGGGAAGGATACTGTAAAATCTCCATTCCCTCCCCAATCCAGGGGAAGGTTACTACAAAATCCCCATTTCCTCCCGATCAGCTGGGACTTGGGCAGCAGAGAATAGATGGGGGCGGGGCCAGTCAGAATTTTTACTACCGGTTCTCCGAACTGCTCAAAATTTCTGCTACTCCAGACCTGGTGAGAACCTGCTGAAACCTACCTCTGCCTAGACCATTATATAGAATTGTATTATGAATACAAAGGATAATATGAGGTAGTCAGGCCATAGGCAGTTACAACAATCCAAGCAAGACACAACCACAATGTGAACTAACTGCTTAGCTACCGTGTTTTCCCGAAAATAAGAGCGGATCTTATATTAATTTTTGCTCCAAAAGACACATTAGGGCTTATTCTCTGGTTAGGTCTTATTTGGGGGGGAAATACGGTACTAAATGCACCCATCTGGCTAACAATCTTAACTGGGGCTTATTTTGGGGGTAGGGCTTATATTACGAGCATCCTGAAAAATCATGCTAGGGCTTATTTTCCGGTTGGGTATTATTTTCGGGGAAACAGGGTATTTCAGTACTGAGGCACCAACAGATCTTACACATCTGCCTTAAATAATGGAAGTTAGATTTTGATTGTTTTTCCTATCATCAATTTAGATTCACAGGTTTCTCACATCCAAGGAACTGTGTTTCTCTTATCGTCCAGTGCTCAAACTCTATAAGTGGATACAACATTTTAAAAAAGTGAGAAAAGGCCCACAGTTTTAAAAAATGGCTCCTCCTGTTCCATTAAGCCATAAGCATTTTTCTTTCAATACCATTTCTTTCTACACTTCAACTCTCAGCAAGTCAATCATTAATTTTACATCAGGCCTGGCAACATAGCCCATCAACCTCTTGGCTGACAACTTAACTTCTTTTATCCCCAGGATCTAGACTTTCTACAACATCTACAGAATTGACTTCATCTGTCTTTGGGTTCTTTTCAGTCTGCCTTATATATTTATATATAAAAATAAAATTCTCTCCTTTCTCTCCTTCCCCACCTCCCATTCCTTACCTAATCAAAGAAAATCATAGGATTTTCTCTCCCTCTCTCTCTCATTCTGGCTTTAGTGATGACTGGATTCTCCATCCTATATTTTGAGTGTCTTTTTCCAAGTTTGCACACCATCTTTTCTGTCCTTGTAAAGATTTGTGACCTTGTCCCTCTTACACTGTTCAGGAAATTATTAACAGCATGGTGGGCTTCACATACTGTAGCAAACGGTTCTCCCAGCACTGGAAATGTGAACATGCACGAACCATCTGTGCATGTGTGCGGCATCACAAAACACGGCAATTCGCTCACGCGTGCCATCCACACATACATGCAGCATCAAAAACACAGCAATATAGGATGGGATTGCACCCGAATGGGGGTGGGGTGGGGGCAAGCCTATCTGCAGGTCGCCTCTACCAATTCGCCTGAACTGGTCCGAACCGGCTGAATACCACCTCTGGACATGGTCCTTCTCCCAAGTCTTGGAGACACTGTGATTCTGATGTTGTGGCCCACCAGCGGCCTGCGTGGATTGTTGCTGATCCCGAAGATGAGGAGGCTGGTATGGTGTGCAGCCGGCACTCGCGTCGGACAGTGAGGAGGCTGAAGAAGATGTGGTGCCAGAGGCAGGGATTCAGCCAGGGATCCAATCCAGTCCAATCCAATTCAATCTCTGAATGCAAAACTTTTTGGAATATATCATTTTGGCAAACTCACATAATAATCCCTCGGTTCGATCCTGCAAGCTGAGTGATCTTGGGCCAGTCATTCCCTCTCAGCCCAACCCACCTCACAAGGTCATTGTGGGGAAAGGAGGAAGGGGAAGGAATATCAGGTATGTTTGCCACTTTGAGCTACTTATAAAGTACCGGTAATAAAGTTTGGATAAAAACTTCATACACAATTAAAAATAAAATCACAAGGAAAAAAGAATGGATTATCAGTAAGACAAGTAAGTGAATCGTTCGGTATCATTTCCAGATTTTATTTATTTATACCAATGACATTTCATTTTTACTTATTTTTAGTTGCTTTTTAAATGAGATTGTTGTGAAGCTTTTTGGGAAAATGGTGGGATGTTGCTTATGAAGCAGCGCATCTAAACAGATGCTCTCCATGTTACGATGTTTTGATTAAAATTTAATTTGTATCATGTTTTTTTCCCCATATTTTAGTCATCCTTCTGACATATATTTATTTAGTTACCCGGTACTTGTTATACTCTTATTCTGACTCATAATTCTTAAAGGAGAGGTGTTAAAAAATAAAGAAATCTAACTCTGGTTTCAATTTAACCGGTAAGTGGCATGAATTTTTGCTCTTACTTAGAGCAGACAGAAGACAGACAATAATTAGACATCGCCATAATAGCAAGAGATGTTAAATATGTCAATTGATTCTTCCATTCATCCTCAAGAATCTAAGCTTAGCCCTTAACACACCCAAATGAACCAAGCATCCATTTTGTTTTGCTAGGCCTCATGGTTTTGCTGACTAGAAGCAGCATGAAATCTGACAGTACCTCAACCACAAGAAATAGGTTTGGGAAGCATGGAAGTAGAAAAACAAAACAATTTTCAAGATTAATATAATTGTCTCCCAGAGCATCAAGGTAACTGATCGACTTTGCTTGCTCTGATAAAAGAAAACTGGTAGAGTGTACAGGTAGTCCTCAAGTTATGATTGTAATGGAGCCTGCCTATCATGGTTGTAACTCATGACAGTCGTAAAATGGGTTGGTCATGTACAGAATAATACAGGACCTTGGAGTACTCATATCAAATGATCTAAGTGCCAAAGCCCACTGTAACAACATCACCAAAAAGGCATTAAGGGTTGTAAACCTAATCTTCCGTAGCTTCTTCTCTGGTAATATTACACTACTAATCAGAGCATACAAAACATTTGCTAGACCAATTCTCGAACACAGCTCATCTGTCTGGAACCCACACTGCATATTGGAAATTAATACAATTGAATGTGTCCAGAAATATTTCACGAGAAGAGTCCTCCACTCCTCCGCTCGCAACAAAATACCTTATGCCACCAGAATTGAAATTTGGAGCTTAGAAAATTGAGAACTACACTGCCTTCGGTATGACCTAAGCATAGCTCATAAAATCATCTGTTACAATGTTCTACCTGTGAATGATTACTTCAGCTTCAACCACAACAATACACGAGCACACAACAGATACAACTTAAAGTGAACCGCTCCAAACTCAATTGCAGAGAATATGACTTCAGCAACAGAGTGGTCAATGCCTGGAATGCACTACCTGACTCTGTGGTTTCATCCCCAAACCCCCAAAATTTTAACCTTAGACTGGCTACTATTGACCTCACCCCATTCCTAAGAGGTCTGTAAGGGGCGTGCGTAAGAGCACCAGCGTGCCTACCGTCCCTGTCCTAATGTTCCCTTTAATTGTATTCATTTTATGTATTCAATTCATGCTTATACTTATATATATTATCTAATACATACTCGACAAATCAATAAATGATAATAAAAATAGAATAATGAATAACAGAGTTATTTCTTCTTTAAAATATGCAGTGTTGGAGCATTCACAACTTCTGGAGGCCAGTTGTTCCACTGATTAATTGTTCTCACTGTCAGGAAATTTCTCCTTAGTTCTAAGCTGCTTCTCTCCTTGATTAGTTTCCATCCATGGCTTCTTGTCCTGCCTTCAGGTTCTTTGGGGACTAGGCTGACCCCCTCTTCTTTGTGGCAGCCCCTTAGACTGTGACTGAATCAATGTTATGATCTTCTTTTTTTGGCAGGCATTAAGTGAATCCAGGATCATTAAGTGAATTAAATGAACCAATGGTTTGCTATGGGTGCCGTTTTGCTGAAGAACCAGAAATAGCTGCCAGTTCTCAATAAAGGAGAATATTTATAGCTCGGGGTTGAAATGAGGGGTCCCTGGTGCTCACTGAGCTTGGTTATTTTCTTGCAGATGTTGCATTACTCAAAGTAGATAATGGCTTACAGTGATAATGACCACTAGCTTGGGTAACGAAACATCTACAAAAAAACAACCAAGCTCAAGAGACCACCAAGGAACCCCGTAACTGACAGGGTTTTATAGCAAAAACTCTGTAAAATGCAATTACGTCAGTGGTGGGTTGCCCCTGGTTCGGACTGGTTCACAAGAACCGGTAGTAAAACCGGCGGGAGGCTCCGCCCCCTGACCCAGACGTCATCATAGGTGATCTGCGCATGTGCAGAAGCTTCTGCGCAGGCACAGAAGAGTGGACGTGATGCGAACCAGTAGTAAAGGTAAGTAGAACCCACCCCTGAATCACGTGTCCATGAGACACTGCAAGTGGTCATAAATGCCAAGTACCTGAAATGTGGTCATGTGACTGCAAGCCCCCCCACCCACCCGCCCACCTCCGACCATCAGACTTATCCCATAAATAGGTTTATTGGAATTTTTCAGCAGTGCAAATTAGCCACAAGCAAGGAAGTGGAATATTTGAGGGAACATGAATATGGGTATGAGACGGGTGGCATAGCTGAAGCGACCATCCTTAAGTTGGTTAGGGCCAGCCAAAAAATAATTTAAATTTCATTTAGTTTAAATGAAATGACTTTGCCTCCTTATCTCTATTTTTAATCAGGTTTCCTTTCTGCTCTATGTAGGGGCATCTGCAAGGTATGGTCAAAAAAGTGAAGATGGTTCTCTTGACAATGTAGTCAAAGCTCCACCTGGGTTCTTTATGTGTGAAGGACATTTAAGAGAAAAGAAAAACGAGCAGAGCTTCTACCAAACTTTAGATGCCCTTCTTCACTTTTTTAACCATAGCCTATGGACATCCTTGGCTGTATCAAAAGAGAGGGAGAGAGAGCGATCAATGGCTATGTATGGAGATAGAGATGAGATAGAGATAGAGCAGTGGTCACCAACTGGTGGTCTGTGGACCACTGGTGGTCCGTGAGAAAACTTTGGTGGTCCGCAGAAAAATTATTTGCATTTTTTATATTGCACTAAAGCAGGGGTCCTCAAACTACGGCCCCTGGGCCGGATACGTGCAATGAATGTTTGTGTTGCTGCAGAGAGTTTCCCCCTTCGGGGTCTTTTTGTGCGGGTCGGAGGGAGGCGGAAATTCCGACTTGGGGTCTACTTCAGTCTCCTGGTGAGGGGTTTTGGGCGAAGGCTGGAGGGAAGTGCTGCTGGTGGCAAAGAGCCGGAGGGCCTCATTCCAGTGGGACAGCATCATGGCCTGGGACTGGCTGACCATCTTAGCCCGCTGAGCCTCCAGGCGCCAGTACCTGGCCTTGCACTCCCGCAGGTCTTCCCTCTGCTTGGAAAGCCTATGCTCGTAGTCCTCAGTGAGGTGCTTCTGCTGAGTCTCCTTCTTGGCCAGATCCAATTTGAACTGAGCTATTTTGCCAATTCTTTCTCATGGTGGCTGCTTAGCTCCAGCAACTGCTTCCTGTTGGGGCCCTAAGGAGCCCAGGCGGGGAGGCGAGGAGTGGCTGGGAGGGGAGGGAGCCCAGGCAGCAGGTGAGGAATAATGAATAGAGGCTGGCAAGGCACTCCTCAATTGAGGAGCCTGGATAGCTCAACAGACAGAGCACTGCAATTTAACACCAGCTGTCTGTAATTAAAGTAAAATCGAATCTCGCCAGGCTCAAGGTTGACTCAGCCTTCCATCCTTTCTAAGGTAGGTAAATTGAGGACCCAGTTTGTGGGGGCAATAAGCTGACTTTGTATAAATATACAAAAGTATGAAGGCTATTGCTTATTGCACTGTAAGCCGCCCTGAGTCTCCGGAGAAGGGCGACATATAAATTAATTTTTTTTAAAAAAAAATGACATTGAGGTGGCCAGTCACATGACCACCTAGCCACGCCCACCCAGCCAGTCATTAGGCATCATATTAGTGGTCCACGGGATTTAAAATTATGAATTCAGTGGTCCCTGAGGTCTGAAAGGTTGGTGACCCCTGAGATAGAGAGATGAGAGAGAGGGAGAGATAGACATAGTGACAGAGACAGAGATAGAGAAAGAAATGAGAGAGATGAGAGAGAACAAGAGGGAGAGAGGGAGGGAGGGAGAGAGAGAGAGATTCAGAGCCAACTTTAAAAAGGTCTCTGAGTGTTGAACTAACCTTTGAGCCAGTTTGGTCTAGAGCCATGATGGAGACCCTATGGCACGCGTGCCCAAAGTGGCACAAGAAGTCATGTCGCCCGGCACAAGCAGCCTTGCCTATTTGTCTCCCGGGTTTCTAGCATGCATGTATGCACAACAATCAGCTTTCCTTCATGCACACGGCAGTGCCAAAAACCGGTGTGCGCATGCACGCCGGTCAGCAGATTGTCATGTGCACATGCTCACCAGAACCTGGAAGTTCGGCTTTTCCAGAGCATGATCCCTTCACGAGCATGGCAGTGCCGAAAACCAGCCTGCGCATATGCGCCGGGCAGCTGATCGTCAGGTACACATGCATGCTTGAACCTGGAATTTCGGCTTTTCTGGAGTGTGGCTGCAATGAGTGCAAGTCCGCATGATGTTTCCGTGAGACCATTTTGGCACTCAAAAAGGTTTGCCATCACTGGTCTAGAGGTTAAGGCACTAGGCTAGAAAGCAGGAGACTGTGAGTTCAAGTCCCGTCTTAGCCATGAAAGCCAGCTGGGTGACTTTGAGCCAGTCATTCTCTCTCAGTCCAACCCACCTCACAGAGTTGTTATTGTGGGGAAAATAGGAGGAGGAAGGTGTGTTGGGTATGTTTGTCACCTCGAGTTATTTGTAAACAATGATAAAAGGCGGGATACGGACAAACATTATGCACTTTCTTGGATCTCCTTGACTCCAGGAAAATATGAGAACGAGGAAGCCAAAGAATAATCAGGATAAAGCAAGAGAAATGGTTTGCTACTTTAAGTAAAAGCCAAGCCCTGCATTTCAGGCTGAATATCTTTTATTAAATTCCTCTACTGTACATTCACCAGGTCGAACCCCCCCACCCCCTTTCGGTTCAATGGAGATTGTTCCCGGCTTTTTCCTGAAAAACGTAATTGTGACATTTTTATTAATGCTTCGCTTTGTTTGGTTGTCAGGGTTTAACAATGGCGTTCCAGAGTGCAGTATTAGATCCTTTGAATATAAAACAAATAAAAGCAAGATAGAAATATATGCAGCGGTGAAAAAACAGGGCTGGGGAGGGGTTGCCAATTTATTTTTCTTCAGGCATGTCTTGGGGTAACTCAAGTGAGTTTTTGTACTTCAGAAATAAAGCAGATGCTTTTTTATTATTATTATTAAAAAAGCAGGAGCTCAAGGCCAACCGCCCAGTGATTGAAATGGGGGAGGATTCCCTTGGAGGGGGGCAAACCAGCTATAAAGCATACAGTATAATTAAAATCAGCATAAGAAAAATAAAATACGATCAGTAATTTTAAAAGCTAAAAATTATAAAATACACCAGGTTAAAAAACATTTTAAAAACAAAAACAGATATAAATTTAAAAAAAAAATGAAAAGGAATGTTGGAAGGAATATCCAGGTCTGGTTCCTAGCTGGGAGAAAGGCACTGGAGACAAAATGGAGGCTGGAGGCTGATTGGAAAGAGGCTCCATTTATTGATGGAACAGAAGCACATGTCTGTGGTTCTGGTACAGCTGACCACATGGAGTTGAGAGTGAAGGGTTTTTATACCCTCTCTTGAGCTTTGAACTTGAGCTTCCTGTTCCTGTGCAAGAACATGTATTCTATTGGCTATTGTCAGACTCCCATGGTGCCATGTACAAACCCTAGGAGTTTGTCTGAGCTACATTTGGTTGAAGTTTGGGCTGATGCAATGAAGGGGTTTGTTGGGCAATTCCTATTGTGGCTGAGGGCTAACCCTACCTTTTTTCAGACGTTGCTGCAGGGAATTTGCTTATGAATAGAGCTATCAATCTCTTTTTCTCTTAAGTGCTGACATCTGCTGTGGGCTATTAAGAAAGGTGGGGGCTGCTTTCTCCCTTTAAAAAACATGTTTCTCAATTTCTCATCCGGGAAATATAATATTCTGCCTTTTTGTAATATTTCTCGAAATATTTCATTCTTCTATCTAGGAGAGGGGTCGGTGCTAACTTTCTACAGGAATAAAAACATTAATTAAATACAAGAACATATAAAGTTAACACATGGTTTTCTAATCTATCACAGCATAAGGCACACTTAAACAACAAATTAGATGCTTGTTAAGACTAGTTTGAGGCACAGGTCATCATCTGATGGATTTTAATTGCTGCTGTGCAGAACATGGCAAGATTGTACGTTGTAGCAGGCTTAATGTCTGCAAGCATCAGGGAGACATAACTGCCTGCCCTGAGTATTTATACATTATTGGTGAGATGAGGCTAGTATGAATATCTTTATAATACACACACTTGGAGGAACACCTGTTCGATTGGTTCTGTATGAACAGAGTCATGGGGGCATTGCCTCTCTGAGTAGGGAATTTTCGTATATCAGTCTTCAAGATCATATAGCATCCTCTTTTGGTACCACACAAACTCAAGTATTCATAACTCATGTATTTGAATGGATGGATGGGATTGATAAATGATAAGTAGATGAATTTTTGATAGAGGAGAGAGAAGAAAAGAGGAGGGGAAGGGAGGGGAGGGGAGAAGGGGCGAGAGAGGAGAGGAGAGGAGAGGAGAGGAGAGGAGAGGAGAGGAGAAGAGAAGAGAAGAGAAGAGAAGAGAAGAGAAGAGAAGAGAAGAGAAGAGAAGAGAAGAGAAGAGAAGAGAAGAGAAGAACTCTGAATGCTGGAGATAGTTAGCTAATAAGGGCATTTGAATATTCAGCCTGGGCTTCTATTAGAAGGCAATTCAACTGAAGGTCCAAGCAAGATTAATTGTTAATTTAAATCCAAACTGCCCAAATGGATATATTCAATTCAAATTGAACTTCTTCAGACTTCTTTCGGATTATCCATTTATTTTTTATAACCCAGCATAATTCATAGAATCATACTGACTTGAAGGTCCCAATCAAAACTAATTTTGAGAATCCCAGTTGAAAGAATTGGATAGTTTGGATCAAAATGAGTCCTATTAGTAATTCCACCTCTATTAAACAATTAATCAAATAGAACTGGAAGGCACCTTAGAGGTCTTCTAGTCCAACCCCCATCTTATGTTAAATCCCATCTTGATTATCTTCAATAAGAGTTTGGAAAAATAGTTTGCTTTTTTTAAAAAACAAAAAGGGTTGCCTTATAACAGTGGTGGGTTGCTACCGGTTCTACCCAGATCGGCGGATCAGTAGTGGCAGCGGGAGGCTCTGCCCACCCGCACCAGACACTTCTGCGCATGCGCAGAAGCATTGCGCGCATGCACAAGTGCACACATAAGCGAACTGGTAGCAACGGGTTTTGCAACCCACTACTGCCTTATAAGTTGCCACAATATAGGTCAACAGTCAATTGTGACTTCATTGTTTCCTGCCTTTGCAGTTCTAAGTCCATTTTAAAAGCTGCAGTAGCGCAGTGGTTAGAGTGCAGTACTGCAGGCTACTTCTGCTGACTGCCGGCTGCCTGCAATTTGGCAGTTCGAATCCCACCAGGCTCAAGGTTGATTCAGCCTTCCATCCTTCCGAGGTGGGTAAAATGAGGACCCAGATTGTTGGGGGGCAAGAGGCTGACTCTCTAAACCGCTTAGAGAGGGCTGTAAAGCACTGTAAAGCGGTATATAAGTAAGTGCTATTGCTATTGCTATTTTTCCTTTGCAAAAAGATTTTCAGAAAACAAAATTGCAAAATCAGAAGAGCCTTTCCTGAGATGCTGATTTGACTCTTTAGCCGGCCAATTCTTTCATGGTACAATCATGTATATTACCCTGTTTCCCCGAAAAGAAGACATCCCCTGATAATAAGCCCAATCAGGCTTTTGAGCGCATGCGCTAAAATAAGCCTCCCCCTGAAAATAAGCCCTCCCCGCAAGTATTTAAACACAGAGCTGGATATCAGGTAAGACAGCAAGGGGAGCCCCATCTTGCTCCATGTGCTTCAAATAATAAGACCGCCCCAAAAATAAGGCCAAGCACTTATTTCGGGGTTCAAAAAATATAAGACAGGGTCTTCTTTTCAGGGAAACACAGTATGCTCACAGGAAGTTTTTTGGAAAAAAAAGGCGCAGTCATTGGTGTTGATTGTGTAACTCAAAGCCGCACTACCTTTAAGTTCTACAAAGAAAAAGCTATCGAGAGAACATGCGGAGGTCCACACATCAATCCGCAAATCTGTTGGGAACACTTAAAAAAACATACCTTGTGCCTTTTCAAGTCAACTTTTCAATTAGAATTCTCACCCAGGGGCTTTCTGGCTTCCGACCATGCTCCAACCCAAAGGACAGATTTAAAACTCCTTCTTTACACTTCAGAAGTGTTATACTGCTTGAGATTTTAGTAGAAAATAGTAGGTGTACCAAAAAAAAAATAAAAAAAAATAAATGTGTGCTTTGAGGAGCAAGTCCGTGCCAAAAAATGCACCTCAATTCAACAGAATTTCTGAATTCGCCTCCTTGAATCAGAAATCTTGATTTACATCAAGTTGTTTACTCAAACTGAATGCCTCCAAAACAATCCAGTGATTGAATAGTCTTTGGTAGATGGAAACCGCTAGCTAGCTAGCTAGCTATTACGATGATGATGATGATGATGATGATGATGATGATTAGTCCAATTTATATGCCACCCTTCTCCGTAGACTCAGGGCGGCTTACAATGCATTATAGCAATAGCCTGCATACTTTTTTGTATATACCTGCTTATTAGGGCTTTCGGCCCCCCCTAAGCGGTATTGTTCTATACAAAGTTGGCTTATTGCCCCCACAATCCAGGTGCTCAATTTACCTACCTCGAAAGGATGGAAGGCTGAGTCAACCTTGAGCCTGGTGAGATTCGAACTTGCACTAATTGCAGGCAGCTGGCAGCTAAGTGCTAGCACTTAACAGCACTTTAGTCCGCTGCACCACTGAGGCTCTTGACAGAGAGCCTTGACAGAGCTAGCTAGACTGACATTCCTTCCTTCTCACCCCTATGGGTGG
Source organism: Pantherophis guttatus (assembly GCF_059756535.1). Taxonomy (NCBI): domain Eukaryota; kingdom Metazoa; phylum Chordata; class Lepidosauria; order Squamata; family Colubridae; genus Pantherophis; species Pantherophis guttatus. The sequence continues at coordinate 334,247,412 of NC_142063.1, read as the reverse complement.
TCTGGTCTTCCTCAATCTTGGGTTCTCTACCACAGACCTGGGAGTGAACAGTATTGGAATTCAAATTTTTTACTACCAGTTCTGTGGGCGTGGCTTGGTAGACGTGGTGTGGCTTGGTGGACATGGCTTGGTGGGCGTGACAGGGGAAGGATACTGCAAAATCCCCATTCCCTGCCCACTCCTGGGGGAAGGATATTGCAAATTCTCCATTCCCAGCCCACTCTGGGGCCAGCCAGAGATGGTATTTTCCGGTTCTCCGAACTACTCAAAATTTCTGCTACCGGTTCTCCAGATCCTGTTAGAATCTGCTGAATAGCACCCCTGAGTTTGAGGGTCCTATGCAAAACCTTAGCTGGTCCTAGCATTACATTCTCCCAGTTTAGGAGTCATAGATTCGACCACTGGAACCACTTTGGCCTTTCCACATCTTCTCTAGTTCTTCCTTCAGGCCCTAGCACTTCTCTAGCTTCTCAGACAGTTCTTGAGGCTGCTGTCACTTGACACTATTACATCTAGAACCACAGTTGTCTTCTAGTCCTTGTCTACTACCACGATGTCCAGTTGGTTGGCCAGCACCTACCTGTTTGTTTGGATCTGGAATCCCTACAGGATCTTAGCCCTATTGTTCTCCCTAACCTTCTATGGAATCTCCCATCTGGACTTAGGAAGGTTTAGCCCATATTCTATGCAGATGTTCCTGTACATCATTCAATGTTATGTATTGCTGCCTGGATCTTAAAGGTAAAGGTAAAGGTTCCCCTCGAACATAAGTGCTAGTCTTTCCCAACTCTAGGGGGCGGTGCTCATCTCCGTTTCAAAGCCGAAGAGCCAGCGCTGTCCGAAGACATCTCCGTGGTCATGTGGCCGGCATGATTAAACACCAAAGGCACATGGAACGCTCTTACCTTCCAACCAAAAGTGGTCCCTATTTTTCTACTTGCATTTTTTTACGTGCTTTCTAACTGCTAGGTTGGCAGAAGCTGGGACAAGTAACGGGAGCTCACTCCGTTACGCGACACTAGGGATTCGAACCGCTGAACTGCCGATCTTTTGATCGACAAGCTCAGCATCTTAGCCACTGACACCCCACTAATTGGTTGTGCTAAACGTGGGTGGGTGGGTGGGTGAGTGGGTTTGTGTGTGTATGTGTGTACATGTATATGTACAGGTAGTCTTCATCTTACAACCATTCATTTACTGACCATTCAAAGTTACAACAGCAGTGAAAATGTGTCTTATGACCGTTTTTCACACTTACGACCATTGCAGCATCCCCATGGTCACGTGATCAAAATTTGGACTTTGGGCAACTGGCATATATTTATGACAGTTGCAGTGACCTGTGATCTTCTGATGAGCAAAATCAATCGGGAAGCCCAATTCATTTAACAGCCATGTTACTAACTTAACAACTGTGGCAAGAAAGGTCATAAAATAGGGCAAAGAACTGTCTCATTTAGCCACAAAAATTTGGGGCTTCATTGTGATCGCAAGTAAAGGACTTCCCGTAGAGAGAGGCTTTTTTTAAATTCTCTAACTGAATTGGTTTTTCCAAATCAGATTAAGCCATTGATTTTGAAAGTCTGAATCAAATCAATTCTTTACAATCAAATCACACAAATTTGTACACCTCTAGGAATCAGCAGCTTCAAGAGTGAGACTTTGGAAGGACCAAAATCTTTCATTCACTTATTTACCAATATGTACACGGTGGCTCAGTGGCTAAGACATTGAGCTTGTCGGTCAAAAGGTCGGCAGTTCAGCAGTTTGAATCCCCAGTGCCGCGTAACGGGGTGAGCTCCCATTACTTGTCCCAGCTTCTGCCAGCCTAGCAGTTCGAAAGCACGTAAAAAATGCAAGTAGAAAAATAGAGACCACTTCTGGTGGGAAGGTAACAGCGTTCCATGCGCCTTTGGCATTTAGTCATGCCGGCCACATGACCACGGAGACGTCTTCGGACAGCGCTGGCTCTTCGGCTTTGAAACGGAGATGAGCACCGCCCCCTAGAATCAGGAACAACTAGCACATATTTGCGAAGGGAACCTTTTCCTCTGCCTTTTAGTGACTACATATGGATGAGAATGGATCCTTAGAGTATTTTTCATTCCTGCCCAAACATCTTCCTACAACAACAGTTGGGTGCACTTTTGCTATTATTGCCTCATTCTCTGGCTTAATCTTCCAAATTACTTGATCATTGAGGTCTGACTGTTCAAACCTTATTTAAACAAATAGAAACTGTAGGCTTTTGGCCATTGACTTTATAGTTATAGCTCAGCTAATTCAATGGCCTTGAGGCATCTTCCATAAAATGCAAACATCAGAAGCTTGTGAGAAGAGAAGGAGAGGGAGGGTGAAGAGAGAGACACGTCTGTCCTATGGAGAGGAGACTGCAATATGGCCCTAAAGAAATGTCCTGATGGAGAAGGTCATTTCTAAATACCACAGTAGAGTGGTGCCTGAAGTTTGCAAGACCAACTATCTATCGCAACTTTGAAACCAGATCATAAGTAACCTCAAGGTAGGCCCAGTGAACGGTCACTAAATGAACTGTTGTAAGTCGAGTACTAATGGCCTGAATAGTGGCATTACTCTCTGAGATGTCTCAAAGGTGCTTTTTCAGGAGGCAACTGGACTTTCTTGTTTTGTTTTTCTTTTGAAGATGTTTCGCTTCTCATCCAAGAAGCTTCTTCAGCTCTGACAGGATAATGGGGAATGGAAGGATTTATACTCCTTAAAGACAGCTGGTCATTTGCATTCTTTTAGAGCAGTGTTTTTCAACCTTGGCAACTTGAAGATGAGTGGACTTCAACTCCCAGAATTGGAGAATCTGGGAGTTGAAGTCCACTCATCTTCAAGTTGCCAAGGTTGAGAAACACTGTTTTAGAGGGTCGTTGAAGCACTTGGAGGTTTATCTGTGTCCTCAGGGTCACCTGAGTAGTGCTCCTGGTTCCTGTAGTCTGCAATTTTTCCTCTGGAAATCCATTCCTACTCCCAACGCCATTCCAGGGGTGTTCATCCCTTCCATTCCCCACTATCCTGAAGAAGCTTTTTGGATAAGAAGCGAAACATCTTCAAAAGAAAAAAAACAAGAAAGTCCCGTTGCCGCCTGAAAAAGCACCTTTGGGACAACGAGGACCTGGATGATTGAGAATCTTTACAGACTCTCTGAGATGGTCTCTAACAAAATGAAATTCAGTGTAGAGAAAAGTAAAGTCTTGGACTTAGGCAAGAAAAACCAAAAGCACGCATACAGACTGGGTGAAACCAGGCTTAACAGCAGTGACTGTGAGAGGGATCTTGGAGTCTTAATGGACAACCAGCAAAATATGAGCCAGCAGTGTGCAGCGGCAGCTAAAAAAGCCAATGGAATCCTAAATTGCATTAACAAAGGGATGCAATCAAAATCAAGTGAGGTACTAATATCACTCTATAAAGCCTTAGTAAGACCACACCTAGAGTACTGTGTCCAGTTTTGGACACCACACTATAAAAAAGATGTTGAGACTGTAGAAAAACTTCAGAAAAGAGCAACCAGATAATTTGGGGACTGGAGACAGAAACATATGAAGAACGGTTGCAGGAACTGGGCATGGCTAGTCTAGTGAAGAGAAGGACCAGGGGAGACATGATAGCAGTCTTCCAATATTTGAGGGGCTGCTACAGAGAGGAGGGGGTTAAGCTTTTTTCCAAAGCACCTGAAGGCCAAACAAGGAATAAGGGATGGAAACTGATCAAGGAAAGATTTAACCTGGAAATAAGGAGAAATTTTCTGACAGTGAAATCAATCAACCAGTGGAACAGAAGTTGCCTTCGGGAGTTGTAGGAGCTTCATCACTTGAGACTTTCAAGAAGAGACTGGACTGCCAATTGTCAGAATTGGTGTAGGGTCTCCTGCTTGGGTGGGGGGTTGGACTAGATGACCTACAAGGTCCCTTCCAACTCTGTTCATCTGTAAATTCACCAGATGGTTTGCCTTTCAAACTAAAAGATGAAGGTTATAGTTCAGCTCTGAAGATAGTGGTCTAAAACTCGGTGGCTTTTCCAAGTTGACCCTACACAATCTCGAGGTTTTATAGACCTTACGCCGGAACACGATGTATAGATTTAAAGCCATGCCCTGTCAATTTAATAGAGAGATCTTTATTACCGGTCTGAGGCCTATTATGATGAGTTTCTGCATCTCAAAACTGCACCACTCAGCATGCTACATAATTTAGGTAAATGCAGTGTGTACCTTTCTAACTCTCACCAGAGGATGTTGGTTGTGCTTGTCTTCTTTTCTCTGCAAGTCACCTCCTGTAAAAAAAACCAGCGGCTGCACACAGAATCGCCAACAAAGAAGACACTTCGGGCTTAAATAGCTCACCTTTCCCCCAAACAATGTTGTTGTTTTTTTCCACCAACCTGAGTGAAGTCAATCTGCAGGGTATACATGCCATCCTGTGTTTATGCTGAGGGAGACACCATAGGTCAGTGATGGTGAACCTTTTGTGGCACTGAATGCCTAAACCAGAACGCACATGTATGTGTGTGTGTCCTTGTGTGGACCCGACCGATTGGGTTACTTGAAACCAGTGGTGAAATCCAGCAGGTTCTGACAGGTTCTGGAGAACCGGTAGCGGAAATTTTGAGTAATTCAGAGAACCGGCAAATACCACCTCTGGCTGGTCCCAAACTGGGGTGGGAATGGGGATTTTGCAGTATCCTTCCCCTGGAGTGGGGTGGAAATGGAGATTTTGCAATATCCTTCCCCTGCCACACCCATGAAGCCACGCCCACCAAGCCACGCCCACAGAATCGGTAGTAAAAAAATTTGAATTTCACCACTGCTTGGAACCCTGACAGCATACATGTGTGAAGACAAGCTGGCCGGCACACGCATGCCTGATTTTTGGCCGTTTTTTTGGCCATTTTCTGGGCCATTTTCAGGCTGTTTTTTGAGCCGTTTTTGGCCCAAAAAAGGGCCCAGAAACAGCCTGGAAAATTTATTTATTATTATTATTTATTAATTAAATTTCTATACCGCCCTTCTCCAAATAGGACTCAGGGCGGTGCACAGCCAAAGTAAAAACAGAGCATACAAAATTTAAAAACAGTATTAAAATAATTAAATATTTGGCCATAAATTAAAACAACCCAATTTAAAATCAATTTAAAATTTAACTCAAGCCAGCCCAGCTAGTTGAAATAAATAGGTTTTCAGGGCCCGACGAAAAATCCGGAGGTCTGTTATTGTACGTAACTCTGGGGGAAGGTTGTTCCAGAGGGTGGGCGCCATCACAGAGAAGGCTCTCCCCCTGGGGGTCGCCAGCCGACATTGTCTGGTGGACGGCACCCTGAGGAGGCCCGCTCTGTGCGAGAGTACTGGCCGGTGGGAGGCTATTGGTGGCAGAAGGCAGTCTCGTAAGTACGAGACCTGGAAATAGCCCCAAAATAGCCTAAAAATGGCCTGAAAGCCTGAAAATGGTCCAAAAAACAGCCCCGAAAAGGCCCAGAAACAGCCCGGAAAAGGCCCAGAAACAGCCCGGAAAAGGCCCAGAAAACAGCCTAGTTTTGGGCCATTTTGAGCCATTTTTCAGGCCATTTTCAGGCTCTCCAATGCCTGCGAAGACCAGCTGGCAATGGCGCATGTGCCCACAGTGAGGGCCCTGCTACCTCTGGCACACATGCTATAGGTTCACCATCACAGCCATAGGTGATTTAAAGACACGCTCCTACACTGAACCAGGGAAGAGTCTATTAAAAGTCAGAAGATAAATGTCCTTCAAGTCACATTCTAGATCTGATGATGTCATGAAGTTTTCTTGGCAACAGTATGAAACTTCATTCTTTCAAAGTTTGTTTGTTTGTTTTTCAACTTCCCAGTTTACGCTACAATCCAAAATTTCCTTACGTGTACCATCCAACAATTAATTATTGCAGTCCAAGGCTGCTTAACTGTTCAGCCCAGTTCAGCTAGGGTTGCCACCTGCTATAAGCAAAATCTCAAGACTGCCCACTATAGGCATTGGCTAGGAATAGCAATAGTGGTTAGACTTATATACCACTTCATAGTGCTTTACATCACTCTCTGGACAAATTACAATGTCAGCATATTGCCCACAACAATCTGGATCCTCATTTTATCGACCTTGGAAGTCTGAATCAACCTTGAGCTGGTCAGGATTGAACTGGTGGCAGTGAGCAGAGTCAGCCTGCAATACTGCATTCTAATCACAGCGCCACCATGGCTCCTACATAGACAACCTGATACTTTCAAGTTATTTTGGTATTAAATCATTATTAGTCCAGCAATCCAGGCCAATGACAAGGTAATCCTCGACTTACAACTGTTTGTTTAGCAACCATTCAATCTTACAATGTCACTGAAAAAGATTACTTGTAACTGGTATTTACACTTAGGACTCTTGTAGCATCTCCCAGTGTGATGAGAACGGCCACCCTGCTTGGATCCGCACACATACCCGTGTGTTGTGGCCCATCAGCGGCCTGTGCAGATTGTAGCTGATTCCAACAACGAGGAGGCTGGCGTGGTGCTGCGCCAGCAGCCTGTGCAGCTGGCGCTCGAGTCGGACAGTGAGGAGGCTGGAGAAGATGTGGTGCCAGAGGCAGAGATTTAGCCAGGGCTTTTAGAACCTCCAGAAGCTCCCTTAAGTGAAGAGGAAGAAGAGGAGGAGCCTCTTCTCGATGCACGGGCACACAGAGCTGCCAAAAGGCAGGAGTGGCTCCTCAGGAGGAAGTCTCCTCGAGAGTAAGGCTTGGGGCTAATTGGCCACTCCCTTAGCCTATTTAAGGAGGAATGCCGATTGCAGAAAGCTGTAGGGAACAACTTTAGTTCAGTCTCCTTCGCGTCTGGATTCCCTGCGAAATTGCTGCTGGGCTTTCTGCCAACTCTAGTAAGACTGTGATTGCCTTATCTTAGAATGCTTGTAGGCTGTTAAGGGAGTATATTAACAGCCTTTGGTTGTTTGACTGAGTTATTTGAGTAAAATAATCTTTGTATAGTTTTTGTGTGTGCTGCATTCTTTGGGGTCCGTAGCTGGGGCAGAACAGTGTGAGGAGAAAGGCCACCCTGCTTCGATCTGCATGCATACCCGTGTTTCCCCAAAAATAAGACCCTGTCTTATATATTTTTGAACACCGAAATAAGCGCTTGGCCTTATTTTCAGGGTGATCTTATTATTTTGGGGCACATGGAGCAAGATGGGGCTCCTCTTGCCATCTTACCTGATTTCCAGCTCTACATTTAAATATTTTCGGGGAGGGCTTATTTTCGGGGGGAGGCTTATTTTAGCGCATGCGCTCAAACCCCGATTGGGCTTATTATCAGGGGATGTCTTATTTTCGGAGAAACAGGGTACTACAGTGATACATTACGACATCCTTGTTCTTGGGAGGAGGAGTGCATATGAAGGCCAACACTAGCTAAAGAATTGGCAACATATATGATTGATATGATAATATCAGTCGCCTGCAAGCAAGAACTGGTAGGACCAGAAAATAGACAATGTACAAGTAATCCTCGATTTACGACCACAATTGAGCCCAACATTTCCATGGTTAGGTGAGACATGTATTAAGTGAGTTTTGCCCCATTTTATGACTTTTCTTGCCACCGTGGTTAAGCGAATCACTGCAGCTGATAAGTTAGTAACCCGGTTTCTTAAGTGAATCTGGCTTCCCCGTTGATTTTGCTTGTCAAAAGGTCACAAAGGGGGATCACATGATCCAGGGGACAATGCAACCATCATAAATGTGAACCAGTTGCCAAGCATCTGAATTTTGATCATGGGGATGCTGGGATGGTCGTAAGTGTGAAAAAAATGGTCATAAGTCACATTTTTCAGTGCTGTTGTAACTTTGAACGGTCACTAAACAAACTGTTGTAAGTCGAGGACTACCTGTAATAGAAAATGAAGAAGCTAAAATGCTCAGGGACCTTAGTATTTAAACAGACAAGCATTAGCCACACAGCACCCCAGATGTAACCATTGTAGATGAGAGACACAAAAAACCTGGATGGTGGACATTGCAATAGCTGGAGACAGCAGAAAAGAACTGGAGAAAATCACACAACGTAAAATCACAAAACACAAACCCTGCAAATAGAAGTAAAGTGTGGCAAACAAAAGCAAGGTTAGTACAAATAGTATTGGATGCCTTGGGTGCAATCAGTGGTGGGTTTCAAATTTTTTTACTACCGGTTCTGTGGGTGTGGCTTGGTGGGCGTGGTGTGGCTTGGTGGGCGTGGCAGGGGAAGGTTACTGTAAAATCTCCATTTCCTCCCGATCAGCTGGGACTTGGGAGGCAGAGAATAGATGGGGGCGGGGCCAGTCAGAAGTTTTACTACCGGTTCTCTGAACGACTCAAAATTTCTGCTACCGGTTCTCTAGAACTGGTCAGAATCTGCTGAAACCCACCTCCGGTGTAATCCCAAAATATTTGGAGCACCATTTGAACATTGTTGGGGATCGACCAAGTCACCAAGAGCCCATTGCAAAACACAACTTTATTTGGAACAGTTTACAACTTGTGGCAGCACTTTTAATACCATCAAACGACAATATTTGCCTATCTCAGGTCCTTGGGAAGGACTGCAGAGGTGGCTAAAAATGCCAAATACAGCCTAGCTGACTTTGCGACCAACCAATAATAATTTAACTTTGATGCCACCCCACAATAATCAAACAAAGCGATTACAATAAAGTCAATACAAATAAGGCATGAGGAAGTAAGTGAGGGGAGTCTTACTCTTCCTTGCCAAAGGTCTGGGTCAGAGGTGGGTTTCAGCAGGTTCTGACCAGTTCTGGGGAACCGGTAACGGAAATTGTGAGTAGTTCAGAGAACCGGTAGTAAAAATTCTGACTGGCCCTGCCCCCATCTATTCTCTGCCTCCCAAGTCCCAGCTGATTGGGAGGAAATGGGGATTTTGCAGTAACCTTCCCCTGGAGTGGGGTGGGAATGGAGATTTTACAGTATCCTTCCCCTGGAGTGGGGAGGGAATGGAGGTTTTACAGTATTCTTCCCCTGCCATGCCCACAAAGCCACGCCCACCAAGCCACACCCACAGAACCGGTTGTAAAAAAAATTTGAAACCCACCACTGGTCTGGCTGAATGCAATCACAATGCCCTGTGCTGGTTATATGTTTTAAGAAGTTGTTACAGCAATTTGATCCTCCACCCTCACAACCAAGGTATGTTGTGACTAATGTGGATCACATTAGGTGGTATTCAGCCGGTTCGGACTGGTTCACCCGAACCGGTAGCAGAAATCACTCTATGCTATCTTATTTAGGCACATTTTTGAGGCCGGGTGCATGCACGGAAGGCGCATGCACCAGAAAAGGACATGCTCGGAATGCCGGGGTGCATGCATGGACGGGGATTGTGCAAGCTCACATTTGCGAACTGGTAGGGAAAGTAAGTAAATATCACCTCTGCAACCACTAGAAATCCAATTGTCCATGGTGTAAATATGGCAGACTTTTTTGTGCCTCGTTGTGGCTTGGTTGTAAGGGTTTAGGATCGGATTGCTGTAACAACTTCTTAAGTCTAAGTCATTTAACCAGCACCAGGGATTATGATGGTTGGGGAAATGTTTATCTGTTCCTTTTTCATAGTGTAGAAAGTTAGCACCCACCCCTCTCCTAGAAGAATGAAATATTTTGAGAAATATTTTTTAAAAGGCAGAATATTGTATTTCCCTGAATGAGAAATGGAGAAGCATGCTCTTGGAAAGCATCCCCCACCTTTCTTAATAGCTCATAGCAGATGTCAGCACTTAAGAGAAAAAAAGCTCTATTGATAAGCAAATTCCCTACAGCAAGGTCTGAAGAAAGATAGGGTTAGCCCTTAGCCACTATAGGAATTGCCCAATAAGCCCCTTCATTGCATGAGCCCAAACATCAACCAAACTTAGCTCAGACAAACTCTTAGGATTTGTACATGGCACCATGGGAGCCTGACAATAGCCAATAGAATACATGTTCTTGCACAGGAACAGGAAGCTCAAGTGCAAAGCCCAAGAGAGGGTATAAATAGCCCTCTGTCTCAACTCCAGGTGGTCAGCTGCCCAGGACCATGTGCTTGGCGGTTCTGCTTCATCGATAAACCATCTTTCCAATCAGCCTCCTTGTTTCCAGTGTCTTTCTCCCAGCTTGGAACTGAACCAGATGGATATTTCTTCCAACAATTGGAAGGGCTCCACAGTTGCATCTCATAAAATACCTCTCTCACCTTTGGGTGCAAAATGTTTTTTGCCCCCATGTATTCATTTATTAGCAAGTTCCAATAGTTAGGGTCGAGTCATCTAGCTAGACAGGACTGCATCATGAAATTGACCAAGGTTAGGATTTTGGGTGGTTTTGTGCGTGTGTGTTTGTGAACAGTCAAAGTCTACATCTTCTAAACTTAAAATAGCAAAAGCAAGCGTGAAAAGATAGAGGGGTTGTGCTACTTGATAATTAACAAGGGTGAGCATTAATAGCCAAATTTTAGCATCACAACAAAAGCAAATTCTGTGAGTCCCAAAGGTGCTTTGTCAAAAAGCAGCTAGATTTTCTTGGTTTTCATTGATGACGTTTCGCTTCTCATCCAAGAAGCTTCTTCAGTTTTGACTGAAGAAGTCAGAACTGAAGAAGCTTCTTGGGAATGAGAAGCAAAACGTCTTCAAGGGAAAACAAAGTCCATTTGCCTTTTGAAAAAAAGCATCTTTGGGACAACTGTGACCTGCATGGCTGACAATCTCCATAAATTGTGGGCTTCACAAATCAAGGATAATTGGAGGCTGCGAGATCTGTTCTAAAAGTACAGTTTTTCCATGGCCAATGTTTTAGAAACAGCAACTCAAGGCATCCCCACTGATCTTAATACTCCCTAGCTGTATTTTATTTCCAAGCTCAGAAGGATGTGCTAAGTGGCTCTAGACAAAGCACACCTTCCATATTTAATGGCTGCATTCTCACAATACATTTGCCCCGATTAGCCCTTTTTGGGGGTTCACCCAAAGGACAAAACAGGTTAAGGTCATCTAACATATTAAATCTCTCGCTCGCTCACTCGCTCTCTGTCCCACACACACAAAGCAACCTTAAACAAGCTTAATATTAATCAAACGGATCAACCTGAGCTGGATATGCAAATGCAGCAATGAGATTTTTACCTGACTTGGTTAAGCAAATTGTGTAAACACAGCTAATGGGAAACTCGGGTGATTCAACCTCATAGAATCTTGCAGCTTATTACAATGTCTGTTTACTCAGGCTGAATCCCATCACACTCAGACTGCAGCTTTAGCATTTTAAAATATGCTTCGCTCAAGTCAATATCCTGAATATGTTGAAAGTCGGGGCGGAGGAAAGAGTTTATAGGTAAATGGCTCCTCCAAACTAACTTCTCCTTTATCTCCAACTTGGTTGAAGAGACAGAACGCCATTACCTCCTAACAGATTCTTCCTACTCTTATTTTCACCCAGAGATGACATCAAGGCTAGTTATTAACTTTCGGGTATCCGGATCCCAAAAGCTTGCAACAATTGAAATAAATAGGGAGCTTTGAAGATGGAGAGAAATGCTTTTTTTAAGCTCCATGGGAAAAACAGGCAACATCCTGATATTTTTCCCCCATGCCACAGTGCGCACACACACACACACCAGAATCATTGTATGCACAGAGGACCCCACCAAATGTTAGCCAGGTGCGAAAAGCAGCACACAGGAGAAGTGCAATGAAAAGCAGCCACCATCATCTTGCCAAAACAGATGGTGCCAACGTGCAGGAATTCACACTCTGAAATTTCAGACTTTAAAATATCTTTCAGAGTGCATGGAGGACAGCAAAGTGCCTGATCTTACAAGATAAGACCAACCACATTGAATTCAGAGAGCACGTTCACACGGCAACTTTAACTAGATCAATGAAACATTATCCGTTAGTTGCATTTTTAAAATCAAAGGACAGGAAGGATGTGTGTATCTTAGTGCATTGTGCAAACCTAGCCTATGCGGTGATATAATGCTACGATATATTGTGCACACCTGAAAGAAAAGTTAATTTAGTAACTAGCTTTGGCAGGTGTGGGAATTCAACCAGACAGAAGCTGTTGTATCTATTCAGAGGATTGATCATACTAATTCTGTATTATCCACACTAAATGAGCAAATGATTCAGAGTCCCTTCCTTACCTCATATCCTTTATCTGTAAGATGTGTTAACCAATAAGCCTCAATCTTAAATGTACTGGACATTGCCTTAAATCAAATCAAAGTAGTTATCAAGGGAAAAAGTATTTTATATCGTTCTTTTTCCCCTTTCTAACTGGAAAGGTAAGCAATGGATTTCAAGACCTTCTCCATTCTTGCCACTAGTTGTAGGACTTGTTGACCCAGATTCTTCATCACATGCAATCCAGTCGTTTCTTACAAAGCCACCCAAAATAAAACAGCTGGAACTGCAAGAGAGCGACTAGAGGAACGGACCCCTTAAGAGAAATAGTAGACCTACCGTTTAGTTGCCGGTAGACAATGTCCTCAAGAAGGGACAACCGTTTCAGCACTGCATCTTGAATGGGGTTGGCTGGGTGAGCTGTCAGGTTGGCCACTTCTGCCCTGGGATGAATTTCATGGAAAGCATCTCCGTTCTTCATCGCAATGGGCCTGCACTTGGCCAAGAAGAGGACAAAGCCAGCCACGGCAATCAAGTTTAAGATCAGCAAGACTTTCACTCTCCTTAGAGAAGCCATCAAGAACTTCCCAATGTGGGACACGTGCAACTGGAGCTGCTGCTGCTGCTGCTTCTTCTTCTTCTTCTTTGACAATTACTGGAAGAAGAGCAAGGAAGCTTGGGATGGAGCCCGTTCAGGAAGAGGCTGACGGTGACGAGGACACCTTCCCCATCCTTGCATCTTTGGCAAGTCTCCCTCAGTTTGCACAGTTAGGTTATTTAAAGCGACAAGTGCTGGCAGGTGGCAGGCAAGGGAAAAAGCAGACTAAATTGGAGATCCCACTCCAGAGATAAAGGTTCGCAAGGCTGGGAAGCCAGACTGTCATGACTCTCTGGAAGAGCCAGAAAGGAAGTTAAACAGGGAGCATCCTTTGCAGCAGACAGAAGGAACCAGTCCCAGAAAGCTCTTCTCTGTAGCCAACCTCCTCCAGACCTTCTTAGAGGCTACTGGTCTTTGGAAAAAACCAAATCACCCCCTTAAATTGGGGGAGGAAGGGGAGGTTGTTGGGAACTGACTTGCACACTGCAGAAGACCAAATTCTCCAATATCTGTCGC